>NC_064614.1:142125517-142762148 GCF_023898315.1 Schistocerca nitens | reverse complement strand
CAACGAAAAGGCGTTGCCGACATTTTAGTAGTTCACCAAGCAGCCCTTCGTTCTGCGGAACTAGGATACAGGAGAACGAAGCGGTGTCACCTTTCGAGAGAAAAACCCTTTGAAGAAACTTCTTTTGTGTGTAATAGCAAAATGCAAGAGAGCAGTAAACATCCCTGTTTGTAACAGAAAGTCATAATTTGGCAGAATTAGAGAAGAAAAACAGGGGGCTACTGTAATAGGTCTTTAATACTCTCCTTTCTCTTTCCGAAGAGCATTTTCACAAAAGCTAGGAATGGACGTCTAATGACCTTGTTCTCCAGCTAGAAATAGCCTTTTTCATTTTGTCATTCTGTGTGTGTGTGTGTGTGTGTGACACGTGCAAGCCTGACAGAGTGCAGCAAATGTGTTCCTAGAACTTTTAGTTACGCCTGCAGACATTTATTAGGGATCCTCGTGTGTTAAAACCGACACAATGAACATCAAAGACGAGTTTAATACCTGACCCCTCTCTGGCGATCAAAAAGATTTACTAGTTCACAGGAAACACCATCAGTTAACTTGAAAAATGTGTATACTCGGTATCAGCGAAATGTCTACAATGTGTGCGGCTTTGTTTGCGTGGAACCGGACAGTATTGAAAACTACCGTAACCGTTTGCATGAATCATGACCCTACAATCGTGTCACGTAAATCATTATCTATGTAATAAAATGGAACACCTACAGCACCCTTGTGATCTTATTTATTATACGGCTACCAGTTTCGGTGATTCAGTATACCATCTTCACGCTTAAATCTCGCTGAAGGGTTTAACTCCAATCGTACATATTATTCCGTCAGTGGCCGACATCTGTTAACTGGTTTCCGGAAACTGTAGCGAGGATGATGTGTCTCTAGCCATCATCTACCATCTCATCTGTGTCTACGCTTTGTTATTCCTGTGGACCGACCAAAAGTATGGCTGGTTCAAATGGCTTTGAGCACTATGGGACTTAACTTCTGAGGTTATCAGTGCCCTAGAACTTAGAACTACTTAAACCTAACTAACCTAAGGACATCACAAACATCCATACCCGAGGCAGGACTCGAACCTGCGACCGTAGCAGTCGCGCGGTTCCAGATAGTAGCGCCTAGAATCGCTCGGCCACCCCGGCCGGCGACCAAAGGTAATGACACCACTATAGACCAGTGATTCCTATGGAATGCTAAAGGAATCAACCTATTACAGTTCACTAATTCGTTCATGGTTCTTGGTCCATTCTTCAGAATCGATCGTACTACCTAAGGTGAAATGATGGCTGTAGCAATCTGAGCTTTTACTAGGGTTGTGCGTAACAATTTGCATATACGAGCGTATACGAGAGTTAGCTTTGCAGTCAAGAACCAGTATAGTAAATTGTCACAGTTCTACGCTCGACGCCATCATAGTGATCATCAACATCATCATGATCATCATCGTTTATTGCACAAAAACAGTCCATTTAGGCCCATGGCAGATGACAAAAATATATAATCACGCTACATAAATATAAAACATAGCGTTATGGGTAAGACATAGAGTCCACGAATAATAACTAAACAGTTGCTGTAGCCAGCCGTAGTGGCCGAGCGGTTCTAGGCGCTACAGTCTGGAACCGCGCAACCGCTACGGTCGTAGGTTCGAATCCTGCCTCGGGCATGGATGTGTGTGATGTCCTTAGGTTAGTTAGTTTTAAGTAGTTCTAAGTTCTAGGGGACTGATGACCTCCAATGTTAAGTCCCATAGTGCTCAGAGACATTTGAACCATTTGAACAGTTGCTGTAAACTCATAGAAAAAAAAAATTTTTTTTCATCAGTTTTCTGACTGGCTTGATGCGGCCCGCCACGAATTCCTCTCCTGTGCCAACCTCTTCATCTCAGAGTAGCACTTGCAACCTACGTCCTCATTTATTTGCTGGATGTATTCCAATCTCAGTCTTCCTCTATAGTTTTTGCCCTCTACAGCTACCTCTAATACCATGAAACTCATTCCCTCATGTCTTAACAGATGTCCTATCATCCTCTCCGTTCTCCTTATCAGTGTTTGCCACATATTCCTTTCCTTTAAGATTCTGCGCAAAACCTTCTTGTTCCTTACCTTACCAGTTCACATAAGTTTCAACATTCGCCTGTAGCACCACATCCCAAATGTCTTCTGTTCCGGTTTTCCCACACTCTATGTTTCACTACCATACAATGTTGTGCTCCAGACTTACATTCTCGGAAATTTCTTTCTCAAATTAAGGCCCATGTTTGATATTAGTAGAATTCTCTTTGACAGGAACGCATTTTTTGCCAGTGCTAGTCTCCTTTTGATGTCCTCCTTGCTCAGTCCGTCATTGGTTATTTTGCTGCCTAGGTAGTAGAATTCATTAACTTCACCTACTTCGTGACCGTCACTCCTGGTGTTAAGTTTCTCACTGTTCTCACTTCTGCTGCGTCTCATTACTTTCGTCTTTCTTCGATTTACTCTCAATTCATATTCTGTACTCAGTAGATTGTTCGTTCTATTCAGTAGATAACGCAATTCTTCTTCACTTTCCCTCAGGTTAGCAATGTCATCAGCGAATCACATTATGGATATCCTGTCACATTGAATTTTAATTCCACTCCTGCACCTTTCTTTTATTTCCATCGTTGCTTCTTCGATGTACAGATTGAATAGAAGGGGCGAAAGACTGCATCATTGTCTTGTTGTTGTGGTCTTCAGTCCAGAGACTGGTTTGATGGCCCGCCGGTGTGGCCGTGCGGTACTAGGCGCTTCAGTCTGGAACCGCGTGACCGCTACGGTCGCAGGTTCGAATCCTGCCTCTGGCATGGATGTGTGTGATGTCCTTAGTTTAGTTAGGTTTAAGTAGTTGTAAGTTCTAGGGGACTGATGACCACAGATGTTAAGTCCCATAGTGCTCAGAGCCATTTGAACCATTTTGAACTGGTTTGATGCAGCTCTCCATGCTACCCTATCCTGTGCAAGCTTCTTCATCTCGAAGTACCTACTGCAACCTATATCCTTCTGAATCTGCTCATTCTGTTCATTTCTTGGTCTCCCTCTACGATTTTTACCCTCCACGCTGCCCCCCAGTACTAATTTGGTCATCCCTTGATGCCTCAGAACATGTCCTACCAACCGATCCCTTCTTCTAGTTCTGCCATAAATTCCTCTTCCCCCCAATTCTATTCAGCACCTCCTTATTACTTACGTGATCTACTTATATAATCTTCCATTTACCCGTCTAATGTCTTACACTCTTCTTAATCCGAGCACATCGTTGTTAATCGTCCACTCTTATTATTCTCTCTCGGCCCTTGTATACATTGTGTTTTACCCGTCTCTCCCTATAGGTTATCCTATTTTTCTCAGAATTTCGAACACCTTGCACCATTTTACATAGTCGAACGCTTTTTCCAGGCCAACAAATCCTATGAACGTGTCTTGATTTTTCTTTAGTCTTGTTTTCATTATCAACTGCAACGTCAGAATTGCCTCTCTGGTGCCTTTACCTTTTATAACTGATTTACATCTAGTACATCCTCAATTTTATTTTCCATTTTTCTGTATATTATTCTTCTCGTCAACCTGGGTGCATGAGTTGTTAAGTTAATTGTGCGATAATACTCGCACTTGTCAGCTCTTGCAGTCTTCGGAACTGAGTGGATGATATATTTCCCGAACGTCAAATGGTACGTCGCCATTGATTTCATATGTTTGCCTATTTATTTCTGTCGCGGGCATCCTCGGTGTTGGCTGTTGCATCTGCTTCTTCCAGGGTGACCACAGTTCTGTCTCTCCACCCCTCTAGCGGACGCCCTCTTGGACGTCTACCAGTTGGCAGAAGTGCTAATCCTTTGTTAGGGAGAATACCCTTCGCTCGGAGGACATGTCCTAACCCAATACAGTCTTCTTCTTACAATCACTCTCTCAATATCAGCTGTCTTAAACCGCCGATCCAGATCTTCATTGTGCCTTCTTTCCCAACTTCCAGTTTCAATACTGTATACCGGACCATAAATTTTCCTTGAAATCTTCCTGTCAAATGCGCGGATTCGGTCTTCCATTTCCATGTAATTGGCCCAATATAACTGGTCACGCTAGTGACATGCTCAGCTGCATATTGCTTTCTTGGGATACAGTACGTGACATGTACGGGTGGTTTAAACCGCAGTACTCCCGGTTCGCATTTATTATTCTTTGTCGAATCGCTCAGATGAATGATGATCTGTCTTCAGTAGTGACATGGGCGAAAAACCTGGGGCTTAAACTAAATGCAAAAAAGACGCCAGTAATCTTAATAGCCCATCAGAAATTAATAAGTTCAGATTTTCGCGAACGGCTACCTCCTATTCTGCTCGACGGTACTCCAATACCATATCAGAAAACAGTGAAGAACTTGGGTGTAACTTTGGATGCGCATCTCAACTGGGCGGAGAATACAGTCGTAGTGTGCCGAAAGACGTCTGCTTGTCTCTATGCTCTCAAAAAGTTTCGGAACATATTTCCACAGGACTTGAAACGCCAGATCGTGCAAGCACTCGTTCTACCGAACCTCCACTATTGTGATGTGATTCAACAAGGCATGAGTAGTGAAAGCAAAAGACGGCTAGAGTTAACCATGAATGCCTGTGTGCGTTACACCTGCAACATTCGCCGATATGATCATGTTAGTGCTTCATACTCCCAGCTAGGGTGGCTGCGGCCGGACAAATTGCGTGACTACCACACTCTATGTCTACTCCACCGACTCCTCGTCGCGCAAGCACCCCAGTACCTTGCTTCAGAGATTAAAACCCTGTCATGTCATCATAATCGAAACACGAGGTCACTCTTATTTGGTATCCTAACTGTGCCCACTCACAAAACAAAAACTTTTGCAAAATCCTTCTCAGTTGCCGCTGTCCGCCTCTGGAACAAACTGCCCCTTACCTTCCGCAAAATTCAATCTCCTGCTGCTTTTAAGAAGAAGTTGAAGCATTTCCTACTATCATCCTCATAAAGTTCTCCACAAAATTAATGTACAAGGGCAATCCCCTCATCTGTCAAATAGCAAAACTATCTTGCTCCTGAGATGCCTTCCTCTTCATCTATCTCTATTAGCCACGCAATCTTCTTTTCCTTTATATTTCCTTAACTATGTTTCACCATGTGTCTATTCTTCTCCTCCCTTCACCATGAGTCTCCCTCATACTCCCTGCTGCCAGCACTCCTATCTAAAATCTGTCTCTTCAATGATGTCTAATTATAACAGTACTTGTGATCTAAGAATATAAACTCTATATGTATGTATTTTTCCAGGTGTACCTTTCAAATTGTTTATTTCACTTTTTGTACTAGATGTAGTTTAACATGCCTACTAAAACATATGAATGTAAAATAAGTAGAATGCCTGGTTAGATGTAAGAGAGGGCCTGATGGCCCTAATCTTGCCAGGTTAAATAAATCAATAAATAAATAAATAAATTTCCTTCTCTATTTCACTTTTATTCGAGAATACTGACCTCAGATACTTGAATGTTTCGACTATTTCAAAATTGTTCCCGTCTATACTGATGGTGTCCACATCATTTTGTCGACGAGAGAATAGCAAGTATACTTCGTTTTCTGATATGTGACCAGTATCCACATCATCTGTAGATGACGTCTCCAGGAACCTTTTACGGCCATCCGCACGTCTTACCTTTTCCAGTCCAATGTTGATCAGAACTGATGACAGAATATCGCCCTGTCTCACTGAAAGGTGTCAGGCAAATCCAACACCTTCCATGAAAACCCTGACATGATAAGCAAATCCAGTAGTATGTCACATAGCTCCGAATAAATCGTGACATTAAATTAACCAAAGTAATATGAGTAACGAGAGTAACGAGTGAGCAAATGTAATACCACAGACTAACACAAGAATGCCTAAATGCATGTCATACCATCCCACCGTGAGACAGACGCAGTTCCGAGGTTAGAAACGAGAACAGAAGCCGAGAGCAGAACCGTGTTAAGCTAAAAGGCCCTACGATAAGGGACGGACACCCACGTTGCCAGCTAACCGACAGGACCACCCCCCAGCCCATGTTAAAAGCTAGAGCCCTCCAGAAGAACAGTATAGATCTTACGATAACACTAAAAGGGCCACACCAGCCGCAAGTTTTAGCGTGAGACTTTTTCGTGTCTCTGTTACGTTGCAAACGTTAAAAACATTGCCCCACCACGAAAAGTAACCGGCAGGACCACCCCCCAGCCCATGTTAAAAGATAGAGCCCTCCAGAAGAACAGTATAGATCTTACGATAACACTAAAAGGGCCACTCCAGCTGCAAGTTTTAGCGTGAGACTTTTTCGCGTCTCTGTTACGTTGCAAACTTTAAAAACATTGCCCCACCACGAAAAGTATAACGTTTCTCATTGGATGGACAGAATTTTTGTAGGCGGAGCTTAAGATTAAAATTGAGACCCTGATTGGTCAGATGAAAACACAGCCAGATAGTTTTTTTGTAAAACCAACTTCGGTAAATTGTAATAAGGAGAAGTTAGAGAAGAGTTGCTTCTGAGACGGCGAAGGTGGAGCTGCGCCGCCTGCTGCCCCCTGACAATGCCTAACCAACGACAAGGTAATGAACGCACGCGATGCCGCATAACAGGGCATAAAGCTTCACTCAGAACTGCAGAAGTCTCATCTGTTACACCCCCGTTCTGCGTAATACTAGTGTCGATCGTCAATTAAAGCTCATGGTATTCACATTTGCTACGTAAGTTAAAATCTGAAACGCGATGATTTTTCTGTTATATAATTATTGAGAAGCCACATCAGCCACTGTAATTTACAACAAGTTAGATAAGTAATTAAATTTAATTGAGGGTCACTATAGACCATTTTGATAGTTTTCTCTTTTGTGAAACTTACTTTAAACCTAGATTATAGATGTGATATGGCATAGGTCATCCTTCGATGCATTGTAGAACTTGGAAACCCAAATGGTTCAAATGGCTCTGAGCACTATGGGACTCAACTGCTGTGGTCATTAGTCCCCTAGAACTTAGAACTACTTAAACCTAACTAACCTAAGGACATCACACACACCCATGCCCGAGGCAGGATTCGAACCTGCGACCGTAGCAGCAGCGCGGCTCCGGACTGGAGCGCCTAGAACCGCACGGCCACCGCGGCCGGCTTGGAAACCCACTCAGGGAATATTCGTTCACATTTTTCTTGAACGCAGTTGGTTTTTATCATCCTGTATTAAAATATTTCCTTTTATCAATAGTGCAATTTATAAACAATGTTTTGTGAGTAGAATAAAATTTCCAATGGTAAACTTAACTGCTTTTTCGACGTTATTTTACCAGATAACTAAAAATAGGAAAGCCTTGAACCCCTTCCACTAAATTTAGTTAGTATTAAGATTCTTTTACAGGGAGTGCAGTGGAGCTGACGCTGAAATCATTAAGTATTTGGTTATATCATCGCTAGTCTCACTGAACTCTTCTGAACTCTACATGTCATGTGTGGTCTGGCGTCTCCTTAGCAGCAACAGGTCCCAGGTTCAAACTAGTCAATTCCCTAAAAAAGCACGCTCAGAGCGTCGTTGCGCGAAAGTGGTAGGGAGACACGACTTAGAACAAACAGACACCACGCAGAATGTTAGATCACACTACTCTAAAATTCATTTACAAAGCGTACTTGGCAACTTGATACGTCATAGCAAGCTGCAATCAACATACTGTGCTTCATTGGTATGCTGAACTCCTGCATTTTATTCCAGAAGCTTGGTCAGTAAATGTTCTCGTATGCCTGCCAGACGTCAATGAGTATAAGGTGTAGGTCTTTATCAGAATCATTAAATTTGTCCATCGTTTGTCTCAACGCGAAGATATGGTCGGTGGTTGAGCGCCCCAGGGTAATTCCACACTGGTATGTGCCTACAACCCCTCCGAGAAACGGTTTTAATCGTCTTAGTGTGCAGTAAGCTTTATATCGTATGTCCAGCAGCGAGATTCACACTTCCGTGACGTCACACTTTTTACAAATCAGGCATACAACTCTTGTCCGCCGACGGTAGCTGAGCGGTCAGCGTGAGAGAATGTCAATCATAAGGGTCCGCGTTCGATTCCCGGCTGGGTCGGAGATTTTCTCCGTTCAGGGACTGGTGTTGTGTTGTCCTAATCACCATCATTTCATCCCCATCAACGGACAAGTCGCTGAAGTGGTGTCAGATCGAAAGACTTGCAGCCGGCGAACCGTCTACCCAACGGGAGGCCCTAGTCACATGACTTTTCATTTCACACAATTGCTTTCTTCCATTCTATGGGCATGTCCTCAGCTGACAATATTTTCTACCGTAAGTTGCCTGAGACCTCCGTTACCGCCACTCCCCGTCCTCCTCCGCCCCCCCCCCCCTCCTTCCCTAATACTGAAACAACTCCATAATGATGCGGAGCTGTTTATCGTAGAGAATAATGAAAATAGAGTTTGGGTTAACGCTGTATAGCGATCAAACACTGCAGTAAGCACCATTCAGAAGACCACTTTTTACTTCGTTTCCTCACAGTTGGACGATTCTTATTTGGAGTACTCACCAGACGTGTGGGGTCCACGTCAGGTCGCAAATAACAGGACACATAGAGCGTACACTTCTACGTCTACATGACTACTCTGCAATTCGTGCCTGGAAGAGGGTTCATTGGACCACCTTCAAGGTCTTTCTCTACCGTTCCACTCTCAAACGCCGCGCGGGGAAACGAGCACTCAGATCTTTCTGTGCGAGCTCTGATTTCTATTGTTTTAACATGATGATCATTTCTCCCTATGTAGGTGGGCGCCAACAGAATATTTTCGCAATCGGAAGAGAAAGTTGGTGATTATAGTTTCACGAGAAGATTCTGCCACAATAAGAAACGCCTTTGCTTTAATGATTCCCACCCCAATTCAGCATCTTGTCAGTAGCACTCTATCCACTGTTTCCCGATAATACAAAACGAGCTGCTCTTCTTTGAACTTTCCCGACGTGCTGCGCCAACCCCATCTGATGCGGATAACACACCAGATGGCAATACTGGAGAAGAGATCGCAGAAGCGTGATGTAAGGAGTCTGTTTAGTAGATCTGTTGCAGTTTCTAAGTGTCCTGTCAGTTAATCATAGTGTCTGGAATACTTTCCCCACAACATTATTTACGTGATAGTTCCAATTTAAGTTACTCGTAATTCTCTGACAAGCCTGCTCCTTATTACAACTGTGCCGCGGTGCGTGTTGTGATTCGAACGTGGAGAGTTACTCTGTTCACTGCTACTTGTCAAATTTCTCTGCGTCGTGTACTTTCCATGCCTTCTGTTATTACAGAGGTACTTAGGAACAGTCCTGTACGTTGTATGATAAAAAGTACATTTCACCATGCAGTTCACAGAAGACTTGCTTGGATGCAAATATAAATTCTTGTAATATGAGCTTAGACGCAGATGCAGAAGCCGACGTAACAAAAAATGGTTCAAATGGCTCTGAGCACTATGGGACTCAACTGCTGAGGTCATAAGTCCCCTAGAACTTAGAACTACTTAAACCTAACTAACCTAAGGACAACACACACATCCATGCCCGAGGCAGGATTCGAACCTGCGACCGTAGCGGTCGCGCGGTTCCAGACTGTAGCGCCAGAACCGCTCGGCCACCAGTGGCCGGCGCCGACGTAACATACAGGGTGATTCAAGAGGAATGTCACATAATTTGTGAGGTGATTCTATATGTCGAAATAAACCGAAAATGTCCTGTGAACTGAAGCGCGTTGAAGACTACACACATCCATCAATGGACATAAAGACAAGTGTGAATATTGCTCACCTCTACACGACGGGAGCAAGGTTGCTACGACGGGAGGCCCTAGCCACACGACATTTCATTTCATACAAAACTGCTACGAGGGCGCTGCAGTGGACACGATAATGGTGTGACACATGACTGATCCATCCTACAAGAGGTTTGGCGGTTCTCCAACAGTTGGCAGCACTGTGACGTCGCACCGAGGCAACAGCTGCAATTGTACCCAGTGCGCAGCCGTGTGTTGGATCAGTGAGCAGTCGTGAGGCCGTGTTCATGTCGTGCTTGAGTGTTGTTTAATTGACCAAATCCACTGTATCCGTAAATACCAACATGCCGCATATGATCATCCATGCAGAATTGTTCCTGATCTATATTAACGACATAGGAGACAATCTGAGTAGCCCTATTAGATTGTTTGCAGATGATGCTGTCATTTATCGTCTTGTAAAGTCATCAGATGATCAAAACGACTTGCAAAATGATTTAGATGAGATATCTGTATGGTGCGAAAAGTCGCAGTTGACCCTGAATAAGGAAAAGTGTGACGTTATTCACATGAGTACTAAAAGAAATCAGCTAAATTTCGATTACGTGATAAGTCACACAAATCTGAAGGCAGTAAATTCAGCTAAATACTTAGGGATTACAATTACACATAACCTAAATTGGAACGATCAGATAATATTGTGTGTAGAGCAAACCAAAGACTGCGATTCATTGGCAGAACACTTAGAAAGTGCAACGGGTCTACTAAAGAGACTGCTTACACCACGCTTGTCCGCCAAATTCTGGAATACGGTGTGGGATCCGCATCAGGTGGGACTGACGGATGACATCGAAAAAGTACAAAGAAGAGCAGCTTGTTTTGTATTATCACGAAATAGGGGAGATAGTGTCACAGACATGATACGTGAATTGGAGTGGCAATCATTAAAACAAAGGCGTTTTTCGCTGCGACGGGATCTTCTCATGAAATTTCAATCACCAGTTTTCTCCTCCTATTGCGAAAAACAGTCTGTTGGCACCAACCTACATATGGAGAAATGATCATCATGATAAAATAAGATAAATCATGGCTCGCACAGAAAAGTTTAAGTGCTCCTTTTTCCCGCGCTCCGTTGGAGGGTGGAACAGTAGAGAGACAGCTTGAAGGTGGTTCGTTGAACCCTCTGCCAGGCACTTTATTGTGAATAGCAGAGTAATCACGTAGACGTAGAATACGTAGACATGTTGTTCATGTATGGGTCCCGTAATGGCGGTGCCTGTACGGCTGTGACAGAATACCAAAGATGTTACCGTGATCGACGAACCCCCTTTGCCAGGATATTTCCCAGGGATTTTCAAACATAACATGAATCCCGAACACTGCACAGTGTACATGCAACATCAGAAAGTGTGGCCATCCAGTCAAATTGGGAAAGATATGACATTACTGCAATGGTACAACGGTGTCTCATCACCAGTACATAGTGCATTAGCCATCAGCTCAGTTTACCACAAGCACGAGCGTGGCGTATACATTCCGAGGGCTTGTACCAATTCCATGTGCAGCCCGTGCAACAACTGCGTTCAGGCGGCCCCGTAAGCAGACAAAAGTTTTTTGAATGGTTGGCTGTAAAATGATATGCCGCACAATGCACTTTATTTGCAGATGAGGCTACATTTACGTGCAATGGCATCATGAACGCCTGTAATTCTCATACATGAGCGATGGAGAACCATCATGACACTAGAGCAATAAGATTCCAAGTTACGTTCTCAGTAAACCTCTGGTGTGGTATGACTGATGACCTGGTGACAGGGCCCGTATTCCTACCAAATCACATGATAGCCGCAGAACACATACATTTCCTGATAAAACACCTACCTGCACTTTTGGTAGACATGACATTAGAACAACGACGGCAAATGTACCTGCAACATAATGGATTACCGATTCACTGTACCAGACAAGTATCCTAGTGTCTAAATAACACATTTCCTCAATGGTGGATAGGCCATGGCGGATCCATTAACTGGTCTGGCGGATCACCTGACCTAGCCCCATTAGACCTCTGTTTATGGGGCTGGTTAAAGGTGAATGTGTACGCTACGAAGGTGAATACACTTGAAGAATCGCATCGCGGACGTTGTTACCTACATCGGAGCCCACCGAGATTAAGTTCGATGTGCAACACAACACACCCTCCGACGTGTTGAGAAGTGCATTGAGATGTATGCCGGAGTTTCTGAACTTCTCTTGTAGCCATCTGCCACACCGTTATTCTGTCCATCACAGCGCCTACACAACATTTCAGTAAGTACTATTCACACTTGTCTTCATAATCATTCATGAATGCGTGTAGTCTTCAAGCCAGTTCCATAACGATCGAACACATGTTCATAGGATTTTTTCGGTTTATTTTCATACGTAAAATCAACTCACAAATTGTGAGACATTGCTTCTGTGTCACCCAGTATATGATTGTGTATGCTTTGGCATCTATACTCTGTTCCTTTCATGCGAATTCACTGATGTCTGTGTGATTCTAAAAATAAAATGTGGGGTAAGTCGAACTGTCTCTCAATCTGGGCCGTATATGACATCCACCCCATAACCTTAGGCTCAAACCGCCAGATATCTTTTATAACAGCTTCTTCTTCTTCTTCTGTTCTTCGTGGTGTAGGTACAATACGTTCTAACTTCGCGTTCAAAGTAGTTCCAATCTTTCCCTGGTTCTTTCAGGACCTCTTCTTCCTTGTACCTTATAAAACTTCATTTGTTTCGGCATTCATTCTTCATTCATTCTGTTAATATGTTCTTTCCATTTTCTTCTATAATTGTTCACTATTTCCCTTATAATGTAAAAATAAAGTTCTGTTCTTATGTACTTCTTACGTGATCTGATAATGTTAAGCATCCTCTAACCTTCCTCAAAAATCTCAAATCTGCGTTTTGGATCTTACATGTGTCCTTCTTCATAAGCATCCAAGTCTTCCTCTAGTGGACTAAAATTGGTGTTGACATTAATTTAGAAACGTTGATTTTGGTGTCGTTTACTGTCTTGTTATTCAACGTTCTGTTGATAGTACAACACACATGTAGTAGTAGTAGTAGTTGTTGTTGTTGTTGGTTTATTTATTCACATATCTCTTTCACAAGGATGATGAACATTTCTTGGTATTACAATTTAAGAACACTAAAAGTAAAATAATTCACATACATTGTCATTTACAGCCTTACAGCTCTAGAATGACTAGGATGGGACAGGTAGTTCTAAAAGTTGAATTTTAGTTTATCTCGATCTTTATTGTAATATTCCTACAAAACAAATTAATAAGAGACGGAAATGATCCCCCATGGTAAGCAAAACAGGTCAGAATGCTGTTTCACAAGAAACAAAAAAAAGCATGCCGAATCTAAAACAACAAAAGATTCTCAAGATTGGTGAAGTATTACAGAAGCTCTATATTTAGTGCAGAGTTCAGTGCGAGATGCTTTTAATAGTTTCTACAATGATACTCTGTCCCAAAATCTGGCAGGGAATCCAAAGACGTTCTTGTCATATGTAAAGTACACCGGCGGCAAATCATAATTAATACCTTCACTGTAAAATAGCGATGATAATTTTACCGATGACACTGCCACTAAAACGGACATACTAAATACCATTTTCGGAAATTCCGTTATTAGAGAAGCCGAAGTTAATGTTCTAGAATTAGAATCAACCGCCAACATAAGTAACTTAGAAACAACTCTTCAGGCTTTCCCGGCGATCTAATGACATCTTGGGTTGTCGGGTGTTCTGCCGGATATCAGCGTCGTATTTGCATAGTATTTATGCCATAGGCATAAATACTGGACCAGGTCCACCCCGAGGAGCAGTCTCAGGTCGCACCTGATGAAGGTTACGAGCTACGTGACCGAAATATCGTGCAAGTACGACGCTGATATCCGGCAGAACACCCGACAACCCAAGATGTAACTTAGAAACAGATATGCTCAGTGTAGCGAAGCAGCTTCAATTACTTAATAAAAGCAAGTTTTCCGGTCCAGTATGCATACCAATTACATCCCTTTCAGAGTATGCTGTTATAACAACTGCATATGTAGCATTCATATAAAACCGCTCACTCGACGAAAGATAAAAAGTACACTTTGCCACGCACACCACAGTAGACTGATGTAAATGTAAATTCTTGGGATATAGGTATATCTGAGGACTGAAATGCTGCGCAGGTCACGCCAGTATTAAAGAAAGGAAATAGCAGTAATCCGGTAAACTAAAGACACATATCACTATCGTCGATTTGCAGCAGGATTTTGGAACACGTATTATGTTCGAACATTACAAATTATCTCCAAGTAATCGATCTATTGACACGTAGCACGGATTCAGAAAATATCTTTCTTGTTCAACACAATTATCTCTTTATTGTCATGAGGTAATGAGCATTCTCGACAGGGAATCTCAAAATCAGCTCTATATTTCTAGATTTCCAGTAAGCTTTTGACGCCGTTTCTCACTTGTAATCAAATTGCGTGCCTATAGAGTATCGTCTCAATTGTGAGACTAGATTCGTGATTTCGTGTCAGAAAGGTCACAGTTCGTAGTAACTGACGGAAGTCTTCGAGGAAAATAAAAATGATATCTACCGTTCCTCGAGGAGGTGTTATAGGCCTTCTGCGGTTCCTAATCTATATAAATGACATGGAGACAATCTGATCAGCCATCTTAGATTGTTTGCAGATGATGCTGTCGTTTACCTTTTAGTAAAGTCTTCAGAAGATCAAAACCAGTTGTAAAATAATTAACGCGGGATGTCTGTAAAGTGCAGATAGTCTCAATTGATCCTAAATAATGAAAGGTGTGGTTATTCATATGATCCTCGAATTTGTGTTGCGCGGTAAATCACACAAGTCTTAAGACTATCAGTTCGATTAAATACCTAGGAATTACAATCACGAACACTATGAACTGGAACGATTACTTAGATAATCTTGTGGGGAAACCAAATGAAACACTTAGAAGAAGCAACAGGTCTTTAAACTAGACTACCTACGTTATACTAGTTCGTCCTCTGCTAGAGTATTGCTGCGCAGTATGGGATTCTTACCAGATAGATTAGACGGAGGACATCGAAAAAGTTCAAAGAAGGGCAGTTCGTCTTGAGCTACCGCAAAATAGGGGGGGGGGGGGGGGGGGGGAAGAGCGCCGCGGATATGATACGTGAATTGGGGGGCATTAATCGTTAAAACATAGGCGTTTTTTGTTGCGACAGGATCTTCTCATGAAATTTCAGTCACTGACTTCCTCCACAGAGTGTAAAAACATTTTATTGGCGCCCACCTACATAAGGAGGAATGATCATCACAACAAAATAAGAGAAATCAGAGTTGGCACGGAAAGATTGGAGTGTTCGTTTTCCACGCGAGTTGTTTCGATGCACCCTCCCTCCGCCAGGAATTTCAGTGTGAATTCCAGAGTTGTCACGCAGATGCAGATGTGGAGATGGGTTGTCCTGGATATCGGAAATGAGAGATTTATTCTGTGGTTTTCCTGTTATCTTTTAACAGACTCCCTGAAACCCCATTACTCTAGTTTAATGTGCAATTATTTCTACGTTATATTCTTCGAAAATTTGTTAAAGTCATACACAGATCTATGAAGTTCGTCTTCTCTTTTTCGTATGACCGTAACATCATCCGCAAACAGTGAAACTTTTATTGTTGTATTATGAGGTTCCTTTATTCCATGAGTTATCTCGATTTTCCATTCTTTGACGACTTGATTAATGTACATGTTCAAGAATGTGGATGAAATGCCACACTCTTGTCTTAGTGCATGAGAGGTTGATAATTTAATAATTTAATATTCTCAGCCTTTCCAGTACTGATGTGTGGTATATTCTGT
Source organism: Schistocerca nitens (assembly GCF_023898315.1). Classification (NCBI taxonomy): domain Eukaryota; kingdom Metazoa; phylum Arthropoda; class Insecta; order Orthoptera; family Acrididae; genus Schistocerca; species Schistocerca nitens. The sequence continues at coordinate 142,746,447 of NC_064614.1, read as the reverse complement.
TTATCAATTGAATTAAATGGCGGGGTATTCTCTGAGACTCATAATTTACCATACTTCCGATCTGCTTCCTTTATCGAAGGCATTTTTGAAATCAAGAAATTCAGAATGTCTTGAAGTTTCATTCTCAGGGCTTTTGTATAATTTGTTTGAAAGTGAAAGTGACTAATATTACACACGTTATTGTTAAACAGAGATATAACTTCAACTGTGTGCTGTGCAGATGGTATGTCACATTTCGTCGGACATTTGTTTATTATGTGTAAGAATCTTAGTGTAAAGAACATTTCTCCTTACACTAATAATTCAATGTTCATTCCGTGTCGACCACCAGGTTTTCTATTCTTCAATTCTTTTAATGCATCTCTTAAGCCTGGTAGAGTTATTGGATCTGCTATATTTAATTTTCTGTCAATGTTCTCTTCCACATTTTTAATTATTTTTGCCGTTTTTTATGCACAGTGATTTTATTAGCCCGTTATTTACATACGAGGAGTACCATTTCGCCAATTTGCCATTTTCAAGTAATCTTGCAGCACACAACATACAGTTTTTTTTTTTTGGTATTAAATCATAAAAATATAAGTCTGGTGACTTGCATGTGTTTCAGTAAACATATACCTTTTGAAATGTAGAGGAAACCTACCAAGACAGAAATTAACTTTAACAGTAGTCCAGTGTCACAAATTTACATAAACTTGCAATCTTTACACCGATAATCAACCAAATCACGAACTTACACGCGGCACAGAAAGAAATAGAAACATAGCACAACAGAATACTTTCAAGTATGTAACAGCACTCATACTTTACGATAAACGTATACAAGCGAAAATACAATACATAAATACAGAAACAACGCTGATAATAAAGAAAACATGGCAAAAAACTGGTTTAAGATCCAACACCACATACTGGCCAAATTTAAGGAAAACTCAATAAAATATTTAAACACACCAACGTGATAATGGCGTTCTGTACTAGTAACACTTTACAAAACAAAGTACATTCAGAGAGAACAAAAATCTCAATTTTGTCGAAAACAGGAATTTATAAAATCTCATGCGACGATTGTAACCAGTTTTACACCGAACAAACAGGTAGAAAGTTGTCAATTAGATTTAAAGAACACACACGAAATTGTGAAGGCAATCAATCCACATTTTACATATATTTACTCTGCCATAAACGCAAAGTCCAACACATAGAAAATGGGATGAAAATTCTACAACATGTACCAGAAAGAACCATAATGAATATCTTGGTAGAACTCCAAATTTATATCCATACAGACACATACTAAGACAGAACTAGAGCACAAGCAATATTTAGGAAACTTTACTAACTTCCTAAATGAAAAAGGAAAAATTTCAGTGCATCATGATGAAGAAAACTCTCAACACAAATTATTTCTTTGCACAATACATGAAAACAGGGTTTATATAGATTATTTATTTATTTAATTGGTTATATTTAGGGTTGATATGATTCTAATTTTAAGGTTTATCTTTTAACTTTTATTTTTTGTGTAATTGTTCTAGTAGTTTTGCTTTTTTTGCCTAAAGCTATTTAGGTATGGAAACATAAAATAATACGATATTTGTACATAGCTATTGTCACTATATTTCGGCCAATATGAATTCTATGACTCATTGGAGTGGACTATGCTGTCGAACCAATGTAAGCGAAGTCGAAAAGTGCACACCATTCACAGTGTTCTGACGAACTTCAACAGCGTGGAAAACGAGAAACATCAACAAATACTCCAAGCCACAATATTGTGACAAATAGAAAGTTAATGTCTGCCGTAACAAACATAAGTCATAGAACTTACACTTTTGCTAATGTTATATAAAAAAATGTGTTGTACGAGTATACTGTGGGATTACATGAAAATGGCAAACTGCCGAAGTGAGACTGGTCGTATACAAATAATGAGCTAATGAAATCAGGGTGCAGCAGAAAACGGAGAAATACTGAATATTCCATTCAAAGACCTAATGCAAGCTGTGGGCCCATCTCAAAAAAATTTTTTCTACGTTGCTGATTTCACCACCCCATAAAACTCGTATTACTTTTTCCACGTTTAACCATCAATTATATTTAATTTTATTGTGCCTTTATATGATGTATTAAGGTGTTTTAATAAATTGTAAGACAGTACCTAACTTGCAGAAATAGCATCTACGAGCAGTTGTGGAAGTAAAAGTCTATACTGTAGCATTTAAAAAAAGTACAAACACAAGTATTTTAATAGCGGTAACTTCACTTTGCTGCTCTACTATCGTCCTGCACCTACGAGTACATCACGTCAGATCAGGGTATGTGTGTAGAATCACATTAGTGTAGTTACAATATTGCTAAATTTTTAGAGTTGTTTCTAATTGGTGGTAGTGTGGTTACTACAACAAACATACTTTTGTAAAAATGCGTTTACTTTTTAATGTCGTTTTTTATTTGACTGTTAAATTCTGCGCTAAAACACTCTCAGTGGTCGCATTACTTTGCTAGGACGATAGTAGTGAGCTACCAATAACCAACACCCCCACCCCCTCCTTCTGCACCGCTGGTTCTCTACAGAATCGGACTCGGTTTTAAGAAAAGACACGTTTTCTCGCGTTTCAGTCTTTATGACGTCGTATCTCCTGAAATATGTGTCGTACTATTAAATAATTTTGCACGTACATTCAGCGGTTTATATATGGTTACTGTCTGTATAATGTGTTTCGAACAGAGGTGGTAGTAAAGAAGTAATAAAATGTCACGCCTGATGCTAAAATTTTGCTCCATAGCCAGCGAACATGTAGCAAGTGAAGAAATTGTTTTCACTCCTTATTTCATAGGGCATGCCAGCGAGAAAAAGTTTCGAGAAGGTTTCAAATTATGTGTAAAGTTAGTTGGAATTCGCTAAGTGCTCTCATTCTCAAACTGTGGACGAATATTCTGTTTAAGTTTTAACGTAAAATTATCCCTCTTCATGAGTGGATTATGACAGAATTTTCAACTTCTTAATTCGATCAATAATTACTTGAAATGAGCAAAATAAAAAAAACTAAATTTCTCATTTATATCTGTAAGGAGAGAAAAGTATGTTGATCTTATATCATAAGCGACGTTTAAGAAGGAGCTTCCCGAAATTTCAACCCAAAGTGGGGAAAATAACAGATAAAAGGTTTTTTGAAAAATGTCACTATTAAGGCAATTTTGAAGCTAGACCTACGAAAACTGGTATTTGGTTTCTTAGTAAGAAATAAAGAAACAAATGTTACAGTATTTTTTGGAAACTTAACACTTATCAGGGTGAAATAAATAGTGACTGAAAGATATTTTTAAATGATCATCATAAAAATTCCTAAAGCATTTTTAAAGCTACAACTATGAAAATTGGTATTTGACTTCTCATTTACAGAAAGATTAATGTTTCACTGATTTTTGGAAATTAAGCCCCTATGGGGGGGGAGGGGAGTGAAATAGGGGATGGAAACATTTTATGGAAGTATTTCATTGTGCAAACATTTTTGTACCTACGAAAATTTGTATTTCAGTTCTCTGCTAGAAATAAAAAGATACACATTTGACTGTTTTTCGAAAATTCTAACCCAAAGGGTGTGAAAAAGGGGGTGAAATGTTTCATTGTGAAAGCATTTTAAAACTAAATCTTTGAAAATTGGTATTTGACTTCTCGATTGCAAAAGAAAAATTCCGTGTTTCACTGTTTTTGGAAGTTGAACCCCTAAGGGTGTTGAAAAAGGGCCAGTCTGATTCACTGAATCATCATCGCCCAGCCCAAATCGCCAAGGATGGAAACTTTAAATTTGGAGATGGTGTGGATCTTATAATGTACGAGGGGCGTTTGAAAAGTCCGTGCAAAAATAAAAACTACTTACGTGTTTGGGGTAAACCTTTTTTTATTTTTCGACATAGTCTCCTTTCAGACTTATACACTTCGTCCATCGCTGTTCTAATTTTTTGATCCCTTCCGAATAATAGGAATTGTCCAAGTCTGCAAAATAGCTATTAGTTGCTGCAGTCACCTCCTCGTTTGTCCCACCAGCCATTTCTTCAGCCGGCCGGTTCGAATCCTGCCTTGGGCATGGATGTGTGTGATGTCCTTAGGTTAGTTAGGTTTAAGTAGTTCTAAGTTCTAGGGGACTGATGACCTCAGAAGTTAAGTCCCATAGTGCTCAGAGCCATTTGAACCATTTGAACCATTTCTTCAAATTGGGGAACAAGCGAGCCAAGTCTGGAGAATAGGGGAATGTGAAACGAGTTGTCATCGTATTTCCATTAATATTGCGACCACAACTGCTGAAATGTGTGCTGGTTCATTGTCGTGATGGAAAAGTTCTTTTTTGCGGTCCAATCGCCGGCGTTTTTCTTGCAGCTCGGTTTTCAACCGGTCCGATAACGATGAATCATATTCACCTGTAACAGTTTTACCCTTTTCCAGGTAGTCGATGAGGATTATCCCTTGCGAATCCCAAAAGACAGTCACCACAACCTTTCCGGCCGAAGGAATAGTCTTCGCCTTTGTTGGTGCCGATTCTCCATTGTTTAGATTGGTGTTTGGTCTCAGGAGTATAGTAATGCATTCATGTTTCATCCACATGGACGAAACGAAGCTTAAACTCCTGCAGATTTTTCCTGAACAGCTGCAAACCATCCTTGCAAGACTTCACACGATTGCGTTTTTGGTCAAGCATGAGCAATCGCGGAACCTATCTTGAGGATAGCTTTCTCATGTCCAAATGTTTATGCAAAATACTGTATTATGTACCCGTCATTCGAGATAACCACAGCACTAGCAATCTCACGCACCTTAAATCTTCTGACATCCATCATTATATCATGGATTTTATCAATAATTTCTGGAGTCGTAGCCTCCATAGGGCGTCCAGGACGTTCAGCATCACTTGTGCCCGTATGGCCACACCGAAAAATTTGAAACTACTTATAAGCTGTTCTAATCGAATGTGCAGAGTCGCCATAATGTTTATCAAGCTTCTCTTTAGTCTCCTGAGGCGTTTTGCCTTTCATAAAGTAATGTTTAATCACCACACGAAATTCTTTTTCGTCCATTTTTTGACAATCACTCGATTTCCTTGATACACACGAATGCGAAACACAAATAAATAGACCAATATGGCTGAAACTTGGTGTGCGTTCTTGTCCAAGATGCTACTAGCTAAAAATGACCTCGATATGCGCCGGTGGTGCCATCTCTCGGACTTTGCTCGGACTTTTCAAAGGCCCCTCGTGGGAATCGTCTAAGATGGGATTGTTCGAAATTCCACTCCTAAGGGAGTGAAATAGAGAACGAAAGGCTTTTCACAAAAGTACTACTAAGGTTCAAATGGTCAAATGGCTCTGAGCACTATGGGACATAACTTCCGAGGTCATCAGTCCCCTAGAACTTAGAACTACTTAAACCTAACTAACCTAAGGACATCACACACATCCATGCCCGAGGCAAGATTCAAACCTGCGACCGTAGCGGTCGCGCGGTGCCAGACTGTAGCGCCTAGAATCGCTAGGCCACACCGGCCGGCCCCGAACTACTAAGGCATTTTTAAAACAAAATCTGAGAAATTTGGTATTTCACATCTCAGTTAAATATAAATAAATAACTGTAAGGGGATGAATGTTTCTATGGAAATATCACCACAGAAACGCAAAAGGCATGATTAACAAAAATCTTGAACTTTAGCTGCCAGATACGCTTTTTGGTGAGACGTACATTTGGAAAAGTCCATGCTCTTACGGCCTTCATTACGGCGTAAACAGTTTAGAAAGTATTGCTCTTTGTGAACATTATTAACATTCGATTAAAAAAAAAAGTCTGTGCAGCCCATACGGTCTATATGACTGAAGGAGCGAGTGATAAGCTAGCCTCTATAATGAAATGTCCTGACACACTGAGTCATTCACAGACTCATCATCGCCCAGCCAAAAACCACTAAGGATGACATTGTAATTTACAGAGGGTGTTGATCTTAAACTGTAGGCATGGTTCGGGAAGGGATTTTTCGAAACTCTATCCCTAAGAAGGTGAAATAGAGGATGAAAGGTTTTTTGAAGGTATGTCGCTTTGAAGGCAGATTTGAAGCTAAACTTGCGAAAATTCGTATTTGGATTCTCGGTCAGAAATAAAGAAATACATACATCAGCATTTTTGGAAATTTAATCCCCACAGGGGTGAAATGTGGGTGATTTTTTTTAAATAAACCATTGTTAAAGATCTACTGAAGTATTTTTAAATCAACATCTGTAAAAAATGGTATTTCGCTTCTCGATTACAAATAAAAGAACACATGAAAGTACACATGTTTCAGTGTTCTTGGAAATTCAACCCATAAAGGGGTGAAACAGGCGCAGAAATGTTTTATTCCATTCTGAAAGCATTTTTAAAGATGAATCTATGAAAATTTGCATTTTGCTTCTTAGTCAGAAATTTAAAAAATACGTGTTTCACTGTTTTTGTAAATTCTACTCTTGTGGGGATCAAATATGGTGAAAATTTTTATTGAAATATTTCATTACGCAAGCATTTTTAAAGCTTAACCTATCGGCATCTGTATTTGGCTTCTCTGTTAGAAATTTGAAAATTTGAATTTCACTAGTTTTGGTAATTCAACCTCCAAGGAGGTAAAATATGGGGCGAAATGTTTTATGAAGATATTTAATTATGAATGCGTTTTTAAAACTAAATATTTCGAAAATGATATTTACCTTCTCAGTTAGACATGAAAAATTCCGTGTTTCAGTGTACTTGTAAATTCAATACCTAAGGGGGTGAAATAGTGCTGGGGGAGAAATACGTGTTTCACTGTGTTTGTAAATTCTATCCCAAACTGATTCACTGTCTCGTCGACCAGCACAAAACCACTAAGGATAGGAACTTGAAATCTGGAACAGGTGTTGATCTTATATTGTAGGAACCATTCAAGAAGATATAGTTTGAAATTACACTACTAAGGGAGTGAAATAGAGTATGAGAGGCTTTTTAAAAATATGTCACTATTAAGACAACTTTGATGCTAGAACTACGAAAAATAGTTATTTGGTTTCTCAGCCAGAAATTAAAAAAATATGTGTTCCAGCATTTTTTGAAATTCAGTCTATAAGGGCGTAAAATAGTGGGCGAAAGTTTTTTGAAAATAAGTCATTATTAAAAATTACTAAAGTATTTTTAAAGCTACATCCATGAGAACTTGTATTTGACTTCTCGTTTGGAAATTTAAAAAAACAAAAAAAAACCTGTTTCAGTGATTTGAAAATTCAGTCCCATAATGGAGCGAAATAGGGGAGCAAAATTTTTATGAAATTTTTTCATTATGAAAACATTTTGAAATCGAAATCCATGGATTTTTGTATTTGGCTTCTCTGTTAGACATATAAACATACGTGTCTCACAGTTTTTAGAAATTCAACACCTGAGGGCTTGAAAAAAGGAGATGACAACTACTAAGACAATATTTCGTTAGAATAAAAAGTTTCTAAAGTTAAATCTGTGATAACTGATATTTCAGTTCTCGGTTAGATATAAAGAAATGTCTGCTAGCGGATGAAAGTTTGTGTGGAAGTATCACAATAACGCAAATGGCATGATTAACAAAAACTCTGAACCCCAGCTGCCAGAATCGCGTTTTTGTCACAAGTTCGTTCGGAAAAAACCATACTTATATGGCCTTAATTAGCGCGAAAAGTTTAGAAAGTGTTACAGTTTATGAACAACATAAAAAGTCTATTATAGAAAAAAATCTGTGCAGACAATAGACTCTATGCGAGCGAATAAACGGGCGCTAAGATATTATTACGTATAATACTGAAAAGCGAATTTTTTCTTGCCCTGAGTAGCTGTTAGATAGGCAACCGGTAATTAGTACCGGGTGACAAACTGACTGTCTTGGTTGTTTAGAGATACAGATTTATCAGACGCTGTGGATAGTAAGGCATCTTGCAGTAAGTTTCCCGAAATTTCTCGCTAACGAAAAGCTTGTCTGAAAACGGTTTTCCACAGCTTCAAGAACTCATGAATGTGCGTCCGACGGCAGGTCCAAAAAAAAAAAAAAAAGAAAAAAACAAAAACAAACAAAAACAAAAAAAAATTCATGAAACCTGCTTTGGATGAACTGAGGTGCGCAGTATACCTGTTTTCAGCGAAATCGAAGTCACTTCCAGCTCCGTTAAACGTTATACTAAATGTCCTGACGATTTTGCCAATTGAAGTGCCAACGTGTTTGAACGTGCGCCACTGGGAATTTGAGGTGAAGGAACACCGGGTTCCAGATGTCAATGCTGATTTAATTCATACCAGCTGTCAACTCATAAATTCAGCCGAATAAGACCACACAACAACAAAAATTAGGACTAAGCCTCTTGTTATTATAATCCACGTAATGTGCTAAAACACGTATATTGATATTTGTCAAATAAATAGAGACAACTGTTTCTTGTTGCAGTCCATGTCCCTGGTACATTCTGCCTGTTATATGGAGCTACAAATAACCTTATAGTTCGGGCAACCACAGCTGAAGAACATGTACAAAATGTGAAGGACAATCGAACAATTTAATTCAGAGCTGGTATTAAACTGAGTGAAAGTTCAAATCCGCAAAAGCTGCTTATTGTAAACAGCTGTTGTGGAGTTGGACTTTCACTCAGTTTAATACAGACTACTTTACCATCTCTGATTCTAAATTATTCGATTGCCCTTCACATTATTTTTATGTTAAGGTACCTGCAACTGATTTAATCTGAACTTATACAGTTTTGTGATTCTTGAGTTTCTCCCGGCGTATTTGATAATCAAAATATCCACGGGTGTACTGCCGGTCTACAGTGTCCAACGGGCACAATATTTCGGCGATCATACATGTCGCCATCATCAGGTGAACTGACGGACTGAGCTCCTGTGAACGTGCCGGCACGGAGATCCGTACACTATGGCTGCTCAGGTGGAACTGGGTTCGGTCGCGGCGGCGGATTTAAATACCCTCCGCCCGCGGCGCGCTCACTCCGCCGTCCGCGCCCCGCGCCACGGTCGCGCGGTGGAACAGATTGCGACGGCGTCTGAGATGACGTCGGTGTGATGGCTCCGTCCGCCGTGGTCGTCACAACTACACATTTGCTCGATTTACTCTTGATTAACCCAATCGCTGGTTCCCAAGCCTTGCTAAGATTATAGCCACAGTCACGATTTATGAGGTCGTCATTGGTGCGAATTTCGATGGCCTCTCTAACAACGCTGTCCCAGTATCTCGACGTCTGTACCAGAATCCTCGTGCGTTCATACTCCATAGCGTGATTTTCCGACAAACAATGTTCAGCGACCGCCGACTTGCTCGGATACATCAGTCGAGTGTGCCTCTGGTGTTCACGGCATCGATCCTCGACGGTACGCATCGTCTGACCAATATACGACTTGCCACATTGACACGGAATCTGGTACACGCCGGCCTTCCTCAAACCGAGGTCATCTTTGGCGCTCCCCACCAGTGCACGAGTTTTATTCGGAGGACAAAACACCGTTCCGACCCGGTGTTTCTTCAAAATGCGGGCGATCTTTCCCGAGAGTGCGCCTGTATATGGGATAAACGCAGTGCCTACCTCCTCCCTCGTGATTTCATCCATATCCACAGGTTGTGCTGTAGTGGTTGGGCGGAGAGCACGTTGAATCTGCCACTCTGAGTGCTCTCCGCCCAACCACTACAGCACAACCTGTGGATATGGATGAAATCACGAGGGAGGAGGTAGGCACTGCGTTTATCCCATATACAGGCGCACTCTCGGGAAAGATCGCCCGCATTTTGAAGAAACACCGGGTCGGAACGGTGTTTTGTCCTCCGAATAAAACTCGTGCACTGGTGGGGAGCGCCAAAGATGACCTCGGTTTGAGGAAGGCCGGCGTGTACCAGATTCCGTGTCAATGTGGCAAGTCGTATATTGGTCAGACGATGCGTACCGTCGAGGATCGATGCCGTGAACACCAGAGGCACACTCGACTGATGTATCCGAGCAAGTCGGCGGTCGCTGAACATTGTTTGTCGGAAAATCACGCTATGGAGTATGAACGCACGAGGATTCTGGTACAGACGTCGAGATACTGGGACAGCGTTGTTAGAGAGGCCATCGAAATTCGCACCAATGACGACCTCATAAATCGTGACTGTGGCTATAATCTTAGCAAGGCTTGGGAACCAGCGATTGGGTTAATCAAGAGTAAATCGAGCAAATGTATAGTTGTGACGACCACGGCGGACGGAGCCATCACACCGACGTCATCTCAGACGCCGTCGCAATCTGTTCCACCGCGTGACCATGGCGCGGGGCGCGGACGGCGGAGTGAGCGCGCCGCGGGCGGAGGGTATTTAAATCCGCCGCCGCCGCGACCGAACCCAGTTCCACCTGAGCAGCCATAGTGTACGGATCTCCGTGCCGGCACGTTCACAGGAGCTCAGTCCGTCAGTTCACCTGATGATGGCGACATGTATGATCGCCGAAATATTGTGCCCGTTGGACACTGTAGACCGGCAGTACACCCGTGGATATTTTGATTATACAGTTTTGTTTTTATATCGACAATTAGAGATAAGAAAACTGTTCACGTCATAATTTTTGGCCTTCCATGACGACGTGATTTGAAAGTTGTCAGTACACTGTGACAGACGTCTTGTTGGAATGACGACCATGTAGAGAAGTAGTTGGATCGTCTAGCTAAATGTTGCAAATGAAACATTTTTGATTTTCATTATGGTTTCCATTTCACGACCAGTCGTACCTTGAGGGGAAAAAAGCCCTCTTACAGGCACGAAGGAAGACAGTATAGCATTGACGTAAGACATGACTTTCTTGGTCCGTTTCTGATCTCTGGTGGCCGGATGCCCTTTCTGAACCCCTGCCCCTTCCAAGGCACGAATTTTATCTATCTGTTGGGTCGATTTTTACCCATATAAAAGTGTAAGGACTTTTCTCGTAATTTTTGTGTAAAGTGAATCTGAGGCAGGACAGGATACCAGCCCAGCAGTCACGTAGTCGTGTGTGGGAAACCGCCTAAAAACAACGTTCAGGTTGTAGATCACGCTGGTTCTGGTGTTAATCCGCTGGATTCCTCTCATTCCGTAAGCGGCGTGGCTATCTAGGCGGGTCACATAATAAACTAGTACTTATAGTTACTCGCTTTTTTCTTGGCCGAAATCTGTATTTCTTCTTTTCTGGTGACAGGACAGAGGTCGCACTGCTGCATCACTTATAAAATAATGACATATTTTTACTTCACGATCTTTCTCTTTCGTTGTAAGCCAACTGCTGTGGAACTCCACTAATGGCCTGGCACTAGCGACAAATTTTTCTTACGTAAACTGTAAGTGATTTCTGTTGTAATTGTGTGTTCACTTGACGTGTCTTTTCTTATTTCTTTACGTAAGTGTTATCAGCTTAACGAAGTAAATGATACAATAACTGTCAGGGAGTAAGTAAAGAGTTTTTTGTGTTCGGATGGTTGGATTTTAGGTTTAGAGGTTATATTTTACTGATGCAAAAGTTATAGCGTGAACGTTTTCGAATCCATACGTACTGCATATAAAACAAAACTGTGCTACTCCAGATGAAATTCATTGATGATGCCTTAAAGTAAAAGGTGAAACGGATCTGGAACATAAATAAACACAGATTACAACAAGTAAAACGCCCTTCAGTTTATTAATATTATTACTATATTTCCCAGTTGTACAAGATATTTACATTTTCAGGTAACACAAAAGTATACAACAAATTTCATTTTCATTCTCAATTTTTGGTTAACCGTGCACAAATGTTGTTGAGTATTTCTTCTACTAATTAATGCTTGAATTCCTTGGAACCATGTGGCTGCTGGGCTGCCTCTTTCCTCCCATCCTGGTGATTCCCATTCCACGATCCGTCGTGGTAATCTCTCCTCTGACACCCTTTAGGTATATCCATGCTAAAAGAGTAGTTTTTATTCCTCAAAATCAATAATCGAACTTACGCCCGATATCGAGTTTCTTCCTACTGACCATTTCTGAGCCTCTCCTGCCTGGATATCCCTGCAGACCTTCTTCAAAAGTCTAGTTCAGATGCCATCAACCTTTTATTAATTGGCGGTTTGCTGTCCATATGTGTGATCCATGAGTGATAATGCTTCTAATAATTGTTTTGAAGATTTTTTTCTTTTGTTTCCATTCAGATTTGTTGTTCCCATAAAATGCCAAATAAAGTTTCAATAGCGAACTGTTCTTTAAGTCATTTCCTTATCTTGTCTAGCATCTAATATGATTGTCACTGCTAGATATTTGTACTCTTCAGTATGAGTTGTCGTTCCCAGCCCTTCTTCCAGTCAAACATGGGTTTGTTCCCACATACATTGTAACCTCCCAACAGATAAATTATATTATAATCTTCCAACAGTAAAAAATATAATTATATAATTCACATTCAGTGTAACTGCCCAACAGATAAATTCCATAACCTACCAATAATACAATGTAACTAATCTCTCAATAGAATTGTGGCTCACTTATAACCTTTCAATAATGACTGTGAATTTAAACTGGTAAATTTTGGACGTCAGTAGTGCTGCGTCATGGCCCTGAAAGATCATTCTGAATAAATAGAAAATTCTTACCTCAATAAGGTCGCCGGATAACGCATATATATCTGCTCCTATAAGAATTTTTTTCTGGCACAGCCGAGTGCAATGCTGGCCGATAGATTTGTCATGTATAAAAAGAACAACTGATTTTTCTTTGCAATAATCGGGATGACCATGGATTGGAAAAATTAGTAAATTCTTTAAATTGAGATGATTGATTGTCAAAAGTTACTTTTTTATAAGAAAGATTATTATTAAGAGATATTTTTTTAAAAGCATTTACATGGGACTTGATATAACAATAGTACATATGCGCGAGGCTGCTTTTACACTACCACGCTCAGGCACCGCCATCGCTCCCCCACGACCGGCCCAGCCAACTCCACGCACACGACTGCTAGCTACTACTTACTCCTACTGCTACACAGTTCCTACTGCATACAAGACTGCTCTTTGGTCTGAGATTCTCTTACAGCTTACATATCGCAGGCAGCGCGCGAGCAATCCATCGAAATTACATCTGCTCGAGTGCGCTAGCAACAAATTCCTTAATCATGGACCTCTTACAACGTTGTTTTATTCATGTCGATGTGAACACCTCATTTTTTACACTCCTCTATCAACTTTCAGGTGACATATGCAACACCTTCTTCATGCTGTGCCAATTATTTTCCACTTTATAAAAAGAATGTACACTCTAAGACAAAAAAGAGACCCACCACGAAGAAATTATTCGAATCAGAAGGAAATTGATAGATATGATGTATATGTACAGACAAACAGATAATTACAATTTCAGAAAGGTTTGTTGATTTACTCAAGGGAAAGAGTTTCACAGACTGAGCAAGTTGGACCACATCTGGCCCTTATGCAAGCAGTTATTCCACTTGACATTGATTGACTGAGTTGTTGGATGTCCTCCTGAGGAATACCGTGCCAAATTCTGTCCAATTGGCGCGTTAGATCTTCAAAATCCCGAGCTGACTGGAGGGTCCTGCCCATAACGGTCCAAATATTCTCAGTTTGGCTGACATGCGTCGACCTTGCTGGCCAAGTTATTGTTTGGCGCGCACGAAGACAAGCAGCAGAAACTCTTGCCGTGTACGAGCGGGTGTTATCTTGCTGAAATGTAAGTCCAGGATAGCTTGCCATAAAAGGCAACAAAGCGAGTCGCAGATATCGTCGACGATTCGTTGTGCTGTAAAGATGGTGTGGATGACAACCAAAGGTCTCTTCTATGAAATGAAATGGCACCCCAGAACATCATTCGGGCCGTATGGTGGGTCCCATTGGGGTTGGTATATGATTACTGTCCAGGGCTTCTCGAGACATGTCTTCTCCGATCATCGGGGCTCATTTCTAAGTGGGCCTCATTACTGAAGACAATTCTACTCCAGTCAGTGAGATTCCAGGCCGAAAGTGCCCAACACTACTGCAAACGGGGTTGTTGGTGTTCAGAGGTCAATGGTAGTTGAGCGAGGGCACCGTGAGCTCAATCCCCTTATTGTTAGCTGCCTGTTACTGGTCCTTGCCCTCACTGTAGCACCAGCTGTACGTCGGATTGATGATAACGATTAACTCGGGATTCTGAGTGCCTCTCTGACGATTGCTCGATCCTTCGGTTCTGTTGTCTTCCTAGGCCAACTACTTCCTTCTTGACACTGTGTTCGGCCATGGTTCACCCAGAACATTGTCGAATAGTGGCATCGCTCCTATTACACCAACTGGCTTCTTTGAGCCCAACTAAACGACCTCTCTCAAATGCTGACATTTGCATATGTTGTTCACGAGCCTGTCTGTGTGGCATAGTATACCGCATGATTTTCGTAGACCTTTTGCCAAAGTGTAAAATTTTGCATTTTCTATAGATACCTCTATGAACATCAATTCGTGACCAGTTTGCATAACAACCTCGTGACCTGTTGGTTTGTATATACACAGGGTGGAGAAAAATTCTGTCACTAAATTTTAACCTTGGATAGCTGATACCAGTAGGAACCATAATTACTAATGTTGTGTAGGCCGACAACGCACAATTTTTAACTCCGATTGCCCGTGGGATTGGCATGTTGCCGTTCGTCGGTTGACGGGCGACGTTGTGTTTGTCGGTTCACACATACCAACGTCCCTCGCCCCGTCGCTGCCCCAACGTGATACGCACACATGTCGTGTAGGACTTGCTGTTTGGCTCCACCTCACGTTGGAGGCATTCACAAATAAGTTTCGCTTCGGAGTACACACACGTCATCTGCGATTTAGTCATACAGTAAGCATGGCGGCACAGTTTTCGTTTGAACAACGATATATGGTTTTTGTTTATGGACTAGTCGACGGTGATGCACATGAAGCTCGGCGGTTGTATGAGGAACGGTACCCAGCGAGACACCACCCACACTCGCAAACGTTTACAGCAATTTCTTGGCGAAACAGGCTCGTTAGCGTAATATCATTATGATACTGGAAGACTCGAACACGACTGAAGGCTGAATTTGAAGAGACTGTTCTCGAGCGCTTTCAGGAAGCACCTACGACAACTACTCGAGTGGTTAGACACACATGGAGGCAACTCATTGGTTGGTCTGGGAGATTTTGAGGGATGACTGCCAGCATCCATTTAGTTTCCACCATGTCCAAGACCTATATCCTGAGGCGGACAATGAACACAGGCTAGGGTTTTGCAGGTGCTTTCTGCAACGTGTTGCACGAGATCCCATGTCTTGTTTACCGACGAGTGCATCTTCCATTGCGATAGCCTTTACAACACTCGAAACGTTCATTACTGGGCAAGGGGAAATCTTCAAGCCACGTACGTCCACGGACACCATGAACGATTTTCGCTCAACGTTTGCGCAGGCATTGTGGGTGACCATCTAATTTGGCTGGTCTGTCTACCTCCTCGACTTACAAATTACGAGGGCTATCCACAAAGTAAATTACGTTTTGGAATTAAAAATAAATAAAGTATTGGAAATTTTTTTTATTATATACAGATGAAAGTCACACTTAAATACTACTTTTCTACATAGTTACCATTTAAATTAAGGCACTTATCGTAGCGATGGACGAGCTTGGAAATTCCTTCGTCGTAAAATTCGGCCGCCTGCGCCTTCAACCACGTGGTTACCTCTTCTTGAAGCTGTGGTCGCCATCAAAACGCTGCATAGCCAACCACTTCTTCATTGCCGGGAATAAGTGGAAGTCGCTCGGTGCCAGGTCGGAACTGTACGGCGGACGAGGAAACAACTCCCACTTAAAAGATTCGAGAACTTCACGAGTGGCATTTTCCGTGTGGGCCCGGGCGTTGTCGTGAATCAGCAAGATCTTTGAGCCCAACTTTCCCCTGCGCTTGTTTTGTATTGCTCTTCTGAGGTTGTGCAGAGTTTGGCAATTCCTTTGAGAGTTTATTGTAGTGCCTCCTTCCAGGAAATCCACAAAAATCACACCTTTTCTGTCCCAAAAGACAGTCGCCACGTGGTTGAAGGTGCAGGCGGCCGAATTTTACGACGAAGGAATTTCCAAGCTAGTCCATCGCTACGATAAGTGCCTTAATTTAAATGGCAACTATGTAGAAAAGTAGTATTTAAGTGTGACTTTCATCTGTATATAATAAAAAAATTTCCAATACTTTATTTATTTTTAATTCCAAAACGTAATGTACTTTGTGGATAGCCCTCGTACCTTCACTTTTTTCCAGAAATTCTACCTGGCCTGCTGGAAGATGCTCCCCTGATCATGCGGCTACGAATGTGGTTGCAGCATGATGGGGCGCCCGCACATAACAGTCGTGCTGTGCGCGGATATTTGAATGAACTCTTCGACGGCCGGGTAATTGGCAGAGGTGCTCGTAGGTCATGGCCCCGCGATCACCAGACCTCATGCCACCAGACTTCTTCCTGTGGCGATTGTTCAAGGTTCTAGTTCACCCACCTGGCCGCGAAACACCTAGAAACGGAGAGGAATTAATGGATCACATTCAACATTCCGCCAATCACGTCAGGCTAATGCCAGGGATCTTTGGTAGAGTTCGGCGAAACATTGTTCGACCTTACCAAGCTAGTGTGACGTCAGAGGTCGCCAGTTCGAGCACCTGCTTTAAGTAAACAATGTCCTAGCTACAAAAAACGCACTTTTTAGGGCAGACACAGTTTGTAAAAGAACTAACAGCTGTTGACGGATTTGTTCGCGGTACGTCTTATAATGAAACTACAATGGATGTGTCGGGACCTCAGTGGGTTCGCCCCCAGGGCCCCAGAATGCAAAGTTGTTGCGTATACTGAGCCTTTTTGACTATTGTATATTTTACAAATATGGATGTATATTATTATGGAATTGAGGAAATTTATGCTTTGACTAGCGTAAATTACGACCGATGTAACCTAAGTTTATAGTATATTCATGATGTCAATTAAATTTTCTATTCTACTATTATTTAAATATAAGCATGAGACTAGTTCCTTTTAATACTTAAATATTGACACACAACTATTAGTACGTGAAATAATTAGAGGTGTCACTTCTTATACTTAATTAAAAATAAATGAATTAGATATTTCACACACACACACACGCACACACACACACACACACACACACACCACTTTTATGACATTATAATAAAAAATATTTTTATCAGAAAATGCACACAATACTATTGAACGCACAATATTATCACTTCACTTCTTAATTTATTTTACTCTTCTTACCTTTTGCTTGAAGTGAAGATCAGTAGGCAAGCAGCGTGCTGAAAAACGGCTCATTTGTGTTTTTTGTAATCGTAGGAAAATTTCTGTCTCCTCGCCTCGCGAGAATAAATTGATTTATTCTCGTGAGTATCGCGTTGGCACCGTAAGAAAAAGATGTAGTAAAGAAATATCTATAACATTTCTAAATTGCAAATTTTGGACTGCTATTACAGAATCCCTTAATCGGGCACGTAGGTTAGAAAATTTAAAAAGGGAAATGGATAGGTAAAAAGCTAGAAATAGTGGGAATTAGTGAAGTTCGGTGGCAGGAGGAACAAGACTTTTGGTCAGGTGAATACAGGGTCGTAAATACAAAATCAAACAGGGGTAATGCAGGAGTAGGTTTAATAATGAATAAAAAAATAGGGTGTGGGCAAGCTACTACAAACAGCATAGTGAACGCATTATTGTGGCCAAGGTAGACACGAAGCCCACGCCTACTACAGTAGTACAAGTTTATGTGCCAACTAGCTCTGCAGATAATGAAGATATTGATGAAATGTATGATGAGACAAAAGAAATTATACAGGTAGTGAAGGGAGACGAAAATTTAATAGTCATGGGTGACTGAAATTCGAAAGTAGGAAAAGCAGAGAAGGAAACGCAGTAAGTGAATATGGATTGGGGCTAAGAAATGAAAGAGGAAGCCGCCTGTTAGAGTTTTGCACAGAGCATAACTTAATCATAGCTAACACATGGTTCAAGAATCATGAAAGAAGGTTGTATACATGGAAGAATCCTGGAGATACTAGAAGGTATCAGATAATGATAAGACAGAGATTTAGGAACCAGGTTTTAAATTGTAAGACATTTCCAGGGGCAGATGTGGATTCTGACCACAATCTATTGGTTATGAACTGCAGATTGAAACTGAAGAAACTGCAAAAAGGTGGGAATTTAAGGAGATGGGACCTGGATAAACTGAAAGAACCAGAGGTTGTAAAGAGTTTCAGGGAGAGCATAAGGGAACAATTGACGGGAATGGGGGAAAGAAATACAGTAGAAGAAGAATGGGTAGCTCTGAGGGATGAAGTAGTGAAGGCAGCAGAGGATCAAGTAGGTAAATAGACGAGGGCTAGTAGAAATCCTTGGATAACAGAAGAAATATTGAATTTTATTGATGAAAGGAGGAAATATAAAAATACAGTAAATGAAGCAGGCGAAAAGGAATACAAACGTCTCAAAAACGAGATCGACAGAAAGTGCAAAATGGCTAAGCAGGGATGGCTAGAGGACAAATGTAAGGATGTAGAGGCTTATCTCACTAGGGGTAAGATAGATAGTGCCTACAGGAAAATTAAAGAGACCTTTGGAGAAAAGAGAACCACTTGTATGAATATCAAGAGCTCAGATGTAAACCCAATTCTAAGCAAAGAAGGGAAAGCAGAAAGTTGGAAGGAGTGTATAGGGGGTCTATACAAGGACGATGTACTTTAGGACAATATTATGGAAATGGAAGAGGGTGTAGATGAAGATGAAATGGGAGATACGATACTGCGCGAAGAGTTTGACAGAACACAGAAAGACCTGAGTCGAAACAAGGCCCCCAGAGTAGACAACATTCCATTAGAACTACTGACAGCCTTCGGAGAGCCAGTCATGACAAAACTCTACCATCTGGTGAGCAAGATGTATGAGACAGGCAAAATACCCTCAGACTTCAAGATGAATATAATAATTCCAATCCCAAAGAAAACAGGTGTTGACAAATGTGAAAATTACCGAACTATCAGTTTAATAAGTCACGGCTGCAAAATACTAACGAGGATTCTTTACAGACCAATGGTAAAAAATAGTAGAAGCGGACCTCGGGGAAGATCAGTTCGGATTCCGTAGAAATATTGGAACACGTGAGGCAATACTGACCTTACGACTTATCTTAGAAGAAAGATTAAGGAAAGGCAAACCTACATTTCTAGCATTTGTAGACTTAGAGAAAGCTTTTGACAATGTTGACTGGAATACTCTCTTTCAAAATCTAAAGGTGACAGGGGTGAATTACAGGGAGCGAAAGGCTATTTACAATTTGTACAGAAACCAGATGGCAGTTATAAGAGTCGAGGGGCATGAAAGGGAAGCAGTGGTTGGGAAGGGAGTGACACAGGGTTGTAGCCTCTCCCCGATATTATTCACTCTGTATATTGAGCAAGCAGTAAAGGAAACAAAAGAAAAATTCGGAGTAGGTACCAAACTCCATGGAGAAGAAATAAAAACTTTGAGGTTCGCCGATGACATTGTAATTCTATCACAGACAGCAAAGGACTTGGAAGAGCAGTTGAACGGAGTGGACGGTATCTTGAAAGGAGGATATAAGATGAACATCAACAAAAGCAAAACGAGGATAATGGAATTTAGTCGAATTAAGTCGGGTGAACTTGATTAGGGAATGAAACACTTAAAGTAGTAAAGGAGTTTTGGTATTTGGGAAGCAAAATAACTGATGATGGTCGAAGTAGAGAAGATATAAAATGTAGACTGGCAATGGCAAGGAAAGCGTTTCTGAAGAAGAGAAATTTGTTAACATCGAGTATAGATTTAAGTGTCAGGAAGTCGTTTCTGAGAGTATTTGTATGGAGTGTAGCCATGTATGGAAGTGAAACATTGACGATAAATAGTTTGGACAAGAAGAGAATAGAAGCTTTCGAAATGTGGTGCTACAGAAGAATGCTGTAGATTAGATGGGTAGATCACATAACTAATGATGAAGTGTTGAGTAGAATTGGGGAGAAGAGGAGTTTGTGGCACAACTTGACAAAAAGAAGGGACCGGTTAGTAGGACATGTTCTGAGGCATCAAGGGATCACAAATTTAGCATTGGAGGGCAGCGTGGAGGGTAAAAATCGTAGAGGGAGACCGAGAGATGAATACACTAAGCAGATTCAGAAGGATGTAGGTTGCAGTATGTACTGGGAGATGAAGAAGCTTGCACAGGATTGGGTAGGATGCAGAGCTGCATCAAACCAGTCTCAGGACTGAGGACCACAACAACAACAACATTACGGAATGAAAGCAGAAATGTTAAATTAAATAATTATTATTTAACGAAGTATATAATTCGTACAGAAATCTAACATTTTGTGAATAATTCTCACAGTTCTGAACATACCAAAGAATTGTGCCGTGTGTCGGCGAAATACTTAGAAATTACAGTAATCGTAGCTCAACTGTGGAGCGAAAGAATAAAGCATTCATAATAATGTCATATTAGTACTTGCAATTGGCGGTACAAATAGAATGATTAAATAAATTCCCAGCAAGAATACAAATTTAGTTCATTCGAACAAAATGGAAGAAAATAGGAGTCTGATAGCGTAAGATGCTGTCGGAAAGGCGTGCGATTAAAGACGAGAAAGAAAAGATGAGCGCGCATTCTTATATAGAACAAGATACAGATGATAATGATACGCCGCTCTCATTATATTGGTCGAACATATTCGCTGACTTGCAGCGCAGTTCATTGACTTAGTGGTTAAATTATATCTTTAAATCTTAATATTACTATAGAAAAAGAAAATAGTATGTTATTACATCGCAGGCACGGCACAACATTATATCACCCCCCAGACGGGAATTTTAAAACCATTTACAATATTTTTGAAATTACCGTCCATTTTTGTAATAATAGATTCTGTGATTAGTCATAGACAGGTATCACTTATTCCAATTGATCATACGGTTTACATTCCCTTTACAATGGCTTTCTATCACTGACATGTGCACCCTCATATTTTGACTAAGGTTTTGTTAAATTTCAATGGGCTCACCCATTCGGCGGTGGAGGGTCCGGGAAAAACAAAACCGTTTAAAAAAAATACTGCCCTCGTGAACCGAGGGTTGCACATGTGTACTAGTTATATTAAAATCAGGTCTTTATCATATTTTCAAATAGTTGTTAGACATTGCATAATTATTGATGTTTTCAATAAAATTCCTTTTACATTGGCATTCACAAATTTTTAGTTTGCACTATTTGGAAGTTATGCTTCTGTAGCATATTACCAGGTAGTAAATATTTAAAGTCAGTTCACTGAACTAGTGTTCGACCATGTTGATATCTTATGAACTCTTAAATATTTCAACTTAAAACTCGATTGATTACCTTATAATAGAAAAATAAATATACTTTTTGTTATTAACGTCATATTACTATGGAAAAGGATATTCCTCTGGATTATGATCACACAATGCCTCATAAATTGCAATAAGAAAAATCTTAAATATTTCACAATACGGTTGCATAAAAATTTGTGTTACTGTGAATTAACCAGGTTTTTAATAACAGTGTACTTTAAAACGTAACTGTGTGTCTAGTGTATTATTGTGGGTATTTTATTTTTCATAACAGCTTTCTATTTTAATCTTCATGTGGGGAAATGACGAGTGACTTGATTCAAGGGTTGGTTGAGGTGACGAAAAAAATTTCGTCACAATGGAACGATTGCCTGCGGGGACTCTCAGGTACAGTTCTCGCCCCCCGTCTGTAAGCATTAGATCCGGATGGACCTGCTGTGATTCACTGACGGCTGCTGGCTGCGACTTTCATTCTTCCTTCCTCTCGGGCAGGAGCACTTGCATTTCTCTGGACCGCGGCCCGTTATGGATGAATGGTAGCTCGGTGTAGGTGGTCATGAAAAAAAAAGAAACAAGTACATGTTGTAATAGCTGTCTTTGTAGTTGCTAGCTTATCGCCTTATAAGGTAACCTGTTTTATTAGGTAGGTGCCGAGCCCTGAATCTTGCCATTCTTTCATAACATTTCACACAACGCCGAGCGCGCTTAATAGCCGTTGGGTGCGAAGTCTCTCTACAGGCGGTTCGGCAAACATTAGGTGGCTTCGCACGGCGCTGCGTGAACTTTTTCAACAATGGTTCAGACGACGCTAGCGGCCGCTGGCGAGGAAATGTTCATGCCAATGCAACAACGTTGACTCAGTGTTCCAACAACACATACGAAACAGTCTTTAACAAGTTGATCATATTTTCAGTTCCCGCGTGGATTCTGTCCTATGGATCACACTTGTTTTCGGTGTTGGTTGCAGTAAAGCACAAAATTCAGAGTTTTTATCCAGTGCTCGTCTGGATGTTCAGTAAACATTAATTCATGTGGCGTAAAATGTGTCGATGAGTGTGGTATGTAATTATATATTTGCTCAAAGTGTTTTACGTAATCTATCCATTTCGCTTGTTGATGTGAGATGTACGTTCTTATATATCTGTTAAATTCTCAGATAAATCGTTCCAGTGGGTTGGATGGTGGGTGGTAAAAGGATATAAGGGTATGGTTAATTCCGTTTTCCTGTAATAAACTTTATCCAGTAGAACGACGTAAAATATGTGGCATTCCCAGAAACTATGGTGTTAGGTTTGGGAATGTAATACTTTGCTATTTTTGTGCTGATCATCTTCGAGGTTGAAGTTCGAACAGTATACAGTTTTAAATATTTCTAAAAAATATCATACAAAGCAATTAAATATTTAACACCTCCCCTACCAGTAGGTAGAGGGCCTGTAACGTCCAGTGAGACAGTATGTAATGGTTTAGTTGGTAGGATGGGTTGCAATAACATCTGATTGCTAATGTTGCTTGGTCTGCACTTTTGACATGTTGCAAATTTTTTCAAAATTTCCAAGCCAACAAGATGTAAATTTGGGTAATAATAATAAATTTGGAGCTTTCCGGCACACTTTTCGGCTCCGTAATGTACACAGATGCTGTGAGTATACCAATTTAGATCTACTATATGACTGTCAGGTATACAGATACACTAGTTATTAGAATTTTCATCATTGCTGTGATAAAGTAAGTCTTTTGTATAGAGAAGTGGTTATTAAAACCATTATTTGGATTGTGTTGAACAGTTCGCAGTATCTCTCCCCACTGGGGGTCGGAATCCTGTAATTTTTACAGAGATGGAGAAACAGGTTGAGATAATGTTTCGCGTCTATTTTTAAGACTTTAAATTCCTCAGCTTTTTGAAGCCAGTTGGAAAATTCAGTGAGGCCTTGTGGGAGTTTTGACAATGCATCTGAAATCACGTTGTCGTTGCCTTTAACATGCATTATTTCCAGACGATACTCTTGTAAAACTAGCGCCCACCATGCGAGTCGTACGTGTAACAATCTACGTGATAGCAGAAATCTAAGGGCCTGATGGTCGCAATATATTCGTATACGTTTCCCGTATACGTAATAGTGAAACTTTTTTAAGGCCCATACAACAGCAAGAGTCTCAAATTCTCTTACCGTGTATGCCCTTTCGCGTGCTGATAAAGTTCTGCTCGCAAATGCAATTATTTTTATATCGGTCTTTTCTTTGGTTTTATCGGTTTGGTACAGACACGCCCCCAAACGGCAAAAAGAAGCGTCTGTTGCAATGCCAAAATCCAGATGGATGTCCGGATGATGCAATAAATTTACATTTACACTGCTGCTTTTATCTTTTAGATTGCAGATTGACATTGATCATTCCAGATCCAAGCATTATTCTTCCGTAGAAGTGATAAAAGATTTTCTTCGTTCAATAATTGATTGCGTATGAAATGTCGGAAAAACGAAAAGACTTTAACTGTTTTTTGGTTGTTGGTACAGCGAGATGTTCAATAACATCTAATTTTCCTGGCTCAGGTATGATTCCTTCGGGCGAGATAATGTGCCCGAGAAATTTTACCTCCGACCTCCCAAATTTGGATTTGTCTAGGTTGACAGTTATTCCTGCTTCGTTGAATTTTCGGAAAATTGTCTGCAGTATCTCCACATGTTCATCCCACGTAGCAGTGGCTATTAACAAATTGTCTACATATTGTGTGACTTTGTCGAGTAGTGCAGGGCCCAGAACCTTGTCTAACGGTGCAATGAAAATTCCCGAGCTGACGTTCAAGTCAAAGGGCAGAACGCAGAATTGAAAACTGCGTCCGGCAAAAATGAATGCTGTGTATTTTCTTGACTTTTCACTCAATAGGATTTACCAGTACGATCATCGGAGGTCAAGGCTCGAGAAGAAATAAGCGACTTGAAAATGTTGCAAAAGATCTTCTAAATTTTCCGGTCTGGTTTGGACTGGTATGACAATTTTGTTTTTGTTCCGGTCATCAAGCACTAACCTTATTTTCCCCCCGGTTTGGATACCGCTAAAAGGGAACTAGAATATGGGGAGTCCGATGGTTCGATTATTCCCTAGTCTAACATCTTACGTATTTCCGTCTTTACAGCTTCCTTTTTACTCCACGGCACAGCATGTGATGTCCTAGAAAAAGTTTCGTGTGGGGTAATCTCCATATTATACACAACATTCTTTATGATGCCAGGTTTATTAGCAAACATTGGCGTATAATTTTCAATGAGATTTGCGAGTCCTACGTCTGTGTTTGGTTCAGATAGGTCGACTCTGATACTTTTTCTGCAATTGATGCTGAATTGTTAAGTATTGCTGCGTTATTATCTTCCGAGTGCAGAAATTCTGACGTCTCGAAATCCTTAGAAATGTGGAGTACTCTTGGGCCTACAAATTTAACAATAACATTCCGACAGTATCTGTTATGTGCATTTGGAGTCCTAACTAGCCATAATGCAATTCTTTTGCCTTTGTTTGTAACCACGCATTTTCCCGCAGGTAGGTCAATCTTTGTATTTCAGATGGTTCAGATGGCTCTAAGCACTATGGGACTTAACATCTGAGGTCATCAGCCCCCTAGACTTAGAAATACTTAAACCTGACTAACCTAAGGACATCACACACATCCATGCCAGAGGCAGGATTCGAACCTACGACCGTAGCAGCAGCGCGGTTCCGGACTGAAGCGCCTAGAGCCGCTCGGCCACAGCGGCCGACGGTTCCACACTAACGCCATTAATAGTGGCCGTAATTGCAGCTTGCTTCATGTTGAAACGTCCCCTTTGAATAATTTTACACGACTGTACTTAACCTGACACACAATATTTTTTAGCGCAACGCAATCTGACTTTCAACACACAATATTTTGTTAGCGCAACGCAATCTGACTTTCAAAATTCTCTACAAGAGAATGGCCCTGACTAACATTAAACTATCTCTTTCACAAATCACTTACCTCACAAAAATCTTCGCTGCTCAAGCTACTGCAATACAGCGAGCGCCACTACTGCCAGCTAAATAAAAGATTCAAACTATGGAAGGCACTAACTACTGATAGGGATAGTTAGCAAATGAAAGATATTAATAGAGAACAAACAATGTATTTACCTTGATATCATGACAAATTACAAAACTCCGCCATCTCTCTCCCCACATCCACCACTGCTGGCGGCTCACCTCCAACTGCGCAACGTTACGCGCTGTTCACAGCCAGCTGCCTAACACTAAAATGGTTGAGTATTACAACAATGCAAAGCAGCCACAGACTGCACACGGCACAGCCGGTGATTTTCATACTGAGGTGGCGTTACCAATAAAAAAACCTAAACAGCCTACTTACATAGCCCCCATGCTCCCCACAAAAAAATTTTACAAATTGGGTTGGGCACTGGCCAATACATATTTGTTAAAATTTTTCATAATCGTAATTACAATAACAAAGAAATCAAATGCACACACTTATTGATACAATGTTGGTCAAAAGCTAAAATTTTCTCACAGTCCATAAAGACAGTCCTGATCATTCATCACATTGCAGTGTTTTTCTCAAAGTCTGAGCAGTAAAAGAAAATGCACACGGAAGTAGTGGATTTCCATGCAGTCTTGAAGA
Source organism: Schistocerca nitens (assembly GCF_023898315.1). NCBI lineage: Eukaryota > Metazoa > Arthropoda > Insecta > Orthoptera > Acrididae > Schistocerca > Schistocerca nitens. The sequence continues at coordinate 142,720,379 of NC_064614.1, read as the reverse complement.
AGTATCGTTGTCCTTCCAACGGAAAGACAGTGCTGACTCTTGACATGCAGGCAGGTAATGGGCCACAACAGAGCAAACCCACAGCGGAGTCAATCGAAGTTTTGAAGAGTATTGGTGGGTAGGTCATCAGAGAGCAGACCCACTGTAGTCCTGGTAGAAATGACGGTACTGGTGGGCCACCAGAGGTGCAGACCCACTGTAGTCCTTGGAGAGATGGCCAGCAGCCATCTGTTGTGACTGTGCAGGTGCACAATCACCATTGAAGAGTCTTGCGGATAATTTAGCAAGTCCATAACCACCACTTGTGCACTCACAAAGTTTTTGGAATAGTCCTCAGAACCAGCAATGCTGTTATCCAGTCCCTTGCTGAATCATTAAAACATGTGCAAACACTATCACTCCCTACTTCTCACATATTGTGCATATGCTATGACCAACAGAAACGAGTGCAGTCAAAATATACTTAATTTGACGACCTGGTGTCAATTACAATTTTATAACATAAGAATACAATTACAAGGGTACAGAAAACATCATTAAAAACATAATAGTAGAGATAACATTCGTAGTAATAGGGGCTTTACAAAAGAATAGAAATAAACATATACATCAGTGTTACAAAAATAATGACATAAGTACTTACATAAAGATCAGAATAACTTTTGAAACATCACCTCCACATATGAGCAACAAAACAGAATTTACCAAGTAAATAACATAGTATTAGAAAAATTCTACAACATAGCTCTAATCAGCTAAACACATAAAGACAGGAAAAACACAAATACACAAGGGTACACAAACACATAGAGGGCTGACACAAAAGGAATGGATAGGGTTCGTTTTCAGTGTAACTTTTGGTACTGCAGTATTGTGCGAACAAAACCTTTTTTGTTCTTGGAGATCTCCCTGTGTTCATCATTATTCCCAAAAAGTCCTATCTGTACCTCTTTTCTGTATTCCAACCATAAGTCTTTCAAAATAAATATGGCTCATTGTACAATACTCATTTAGGCCCAAATCTTTTTTTTATATACCTTGTCAATGCATTGCTTCCAATTCATCATAGTTAGTTTCTTATATAGTCTACCCCCTCTTAAGCTAACTTAAATCTACTGAGCTCAGACATTAAACTAAGGGACGAGGCAATGCAGCAACACATAAAACAATAAACGCAAACAGCAATGACAAAAATTGCAGATTTGCAAAGGAAGCAGCATTTTAGAAATTAGCAAAGCAATTGTAATATTACAACTAATCTAAGGTAATGTGCAACAAATAATAACAAGAAATCATTAGTAAAACTGGCTTAACAGAATAATACAAAGTCAAATTCAATAACACTATGCCTGGCAAACAGCAGCAACTTATACCTAAACATGACATAGCTCAAGCAGAAAAAATAGTAGACTAAAGATAACAATGCAGATAAGGGAAATGTATAATCACATCTTAATGTCTAAGTAATTAAAGTGGTGCACCACAACAACGTATTGTAAAAAAAATATTACCATATACTTGAAAAGAAAATTATGTGTTACTGTTACTAGTCCCTTCTTATTGTTCTTTCCATTCCAAGAGCTCCTTTTTCGAAGAATGTGGGTCATAAAGTAATTATTTAATAGATCTGTTGACAGAAAGTGTTCACATTAGCAAATGAATTTTTTTTTTATGAAACCAATGCTGCAACACAGCTGGAAACTAGATATCAAATGAAATAAGCAACTATGTACAAAGTAAAGCATAAAATAATCATTCAGTAGTCATGTGACATTTCATAAGTTAGAAATTCTCTCAACTCTCGTAGAAAGACGCTTGTCGTAATCAGGTGTGCAGATGTAAAAATATTTCTCGTCATTTCATTAGGCATTTCTGTCGCCATATGGCATTTCTCTCAACTAGCACGACAATAGCCGTGAAATGTTGCGATGCTTTCTACAAAGGAACGTCAAGCGAGGATAATGGCCCCCCCCTTTTTTTTTTTCTCCACCTAATGGCTGTTTCTCCAGGTGGCTGGCACAGGTGGCCGCTCACAACGAATTACGTCTCGGTCACTTACCTCTCATCCCGGAATATTTACGACAGCAGTTTTCGCTACAGTGACTCATATAAAAATATTTCACAGGTCAAGAATTTGGATTACAAATCTGTAGAAACAAAATCCTATAAATATAACAGCGTCCAAAAAATTTTCGTCGGCATTGTGATACATTCACGCATTTACACACATTTCATAATTCTAAAATACGATTCTTGGTTTCCAACATCCTTTTCCACAAAGCAGAGTCCCTAAATCACTATTCATTACTCCTTACCTTATTACACATATATATATATATCGTCGACACATCATCAAATTCCTCATATAGCATCAGCTTATTGATCATAAACGTACCTCAACAGCATAAAACATATCGTCGTCGTCAAAATAACATCATAACACCTCAGTCAAATCTCAAAAACGTCGTAGCTTTCTGCAATAATTTCAAAACCTAAAAAAATTCTCTGCTCATGTCAGTAGTGTCATTTACCTCAAACGTACTTCAAAAATCATGATCCCATATCAAACACATCATTCAAAGCTCACATAGTATCACAATGGTTCCAAAAAATATGAACAATTTACAAAGTACAGACAAAATACAATTTCATAAGTGTGAAGGTATCCAACTGTGTAATTGCGTAAACATGTGTCACTGATGTATTAAAAAAAACTTATCTCTCAGTTAAATGATCAGATAGCTGTGTAATACTGTGTTGGAGAAATATGGTACCGATGTGTAAAGTTGTATAAGCAAATACCATATTAGCTAGGGCTCCTTGTGCTTGCCAAACACATGGTACACAAAGTAAGTGTGTACCCCCCTGAGGATAAATGTAATTATACCCTCAGGTGTTACAAATTACAGCAATGGAATGAAATGTATGACGGAAAACTTTCTTTGCAATTTAAAAATCTAAAAAAATAAATGTTTGAAGTACAAAATTAATCACTCAAATACGTGTCCTGTAGTGCTAAACTGTGCGTCATGCTGTAAGATAATCTCTGTGGAAGTGTCGTAGTTATCGTCCTCCGAAAGCTAAGTTCTGCAGAAGTCAATGTACTTACCTGATGATACACAAAAGTGAAATGCTTTGCGTATAGATATCTTAGTTATTACGCTTATTGTTGTGATGAAGAAAGTATTGTGCTGTAACGTATTGTTGTGCTACGGAAAAGGCTGCCTCATTGTTGCTATACCACAAAAGTTACTACTAAAACATGTTTTACTTTCCAGAAGAATTCAGAAAAGCTGTGCAGATATAAAACAGATACACCGCAAAAGCAACAAGGTGAATTGTGTCACACATTAGTAGCGTCGTGATATAGTCGTGTAGCTGTCAAATAGACTAACCACTGTGTCACCTGGTATCTCTCAGAAAGCACCTTGAATCCATAATGTATTTGCAAGTAAACCAATATGTTGCATTAAAAAAAGCAGATTATCTTTCAATAAACGGTGTTACATGTGAAATGTGGTGTAAACCTTTGCTCTTCATAGTACTCAGAGTTTGAACAATGCAATTAACATGCGGTATCCGTCGTTAAAGAATACTGGAATTTTTCTCAAGGTTAGCGTCAATGTTATTTTTCTCGGAGCCAGCCGGCGCAGGTGTCTGCCTGCGGTGCGGGTCATTGTTGGCGCGCGTCGTTAATGGGATTCGGAGACCGAACTTCTACAAATTCGCCTTGCCGAGAGGGCCCTGCCGTGTTTAAATCCCGCCAGTTCTGATGCAATTCAGGTCTGTCGTTACAAATATATCGTCTGTCGTCATGTCGGTAGGTTCCGTAGTTTCTTCCTTGTCCGTCACGTGGTGGAGAATTTCTCCCTGAATCGTAACTGCACGCTGGACTGTTGCGTCTGAAAGTATTCTGTCTCCCTTGATAATAATAGTTCTGGTTACCATATTGTCTGTTTCTATGATTGTCCCTGTCATATTCATTACTACGGAAATGCGATCTTTCCCTGTAATTATTATTACTCTGCCAACGGTTGTTATACGGGTGGTGTCTGTTTCGGTCACGATTTGTGTTGTGAGAATAGCCTTGTCGCGTCCAGTTATTATTTCTTTCATCGCGGAATTGCGACGGATGTGATCTGTAATTGTTGTGCTCGTGGGTTCCGCGATTGTCAGTGTCAATTTCCAGTTCTTGTAAGAGTCCTTGAAATGCTTCAATGTCGTCTTTGCAACGTCCTGCCAAAATAATATGTCGCAAATGTTCAGGCAGTTTGATTAAGCAAATGCGGATGAGTTCTGAGGGGCTGTATGGGTTTGACAGGTACTGATTCTTGTGCAACATGTCTTCAAAATATTTCACAAGACTGGAGAATTCAGATTGTTCGAAATGTTTCATCATTATGATGCCATGTTTTACTCGGTCTTGTGTGGCTTGAGACCAATATGCTGAGAGGAAGGCATGGTAAAATTCTCCTTCACTATGACAATCGTGAATGACCGAACGCATTCTTACAGCTGGTTCATTCTCTAAATAGCCACACATAAATTCTACTCTGTGTTCTAATGACCAGTTGGGGGGAAAACAATGAGAGAATTGATGGAGCCACGCTTGTGGATGAATGTCGTTGGCAGAATTTTTAAACGTTTTGAATTTACGTGTAGTAATGAACAGCTTATAGTCAAAGTCATCATGTCGGCGAGTCGCATATCGGTCATTGTTACGTCGTGTCGGCGGTTCCATCTCAAAATTCGGTGTGCCTTGCCAATTTCTTTTATAATTTCCGAAGTGTCCTGTGTTATTATTTTGTGGTTGTTCCGTATTTCTATGTCCCTCTTCCTGTATTGGAGCGCGATTGTCCTCTGAAATATGTAATTCTTGTATTACTTGTGCCAAATGATCTTGTACTTCCCGGATTTCTCTTTTGTACTGTGTGTTGATTTGATTTTGATTTTGTTTGAATTTTCTAATTTGTTCATACTCTTCTGTGTCAGTGAAGGCTACAGGTCTTGTGTCATTCAGATCATCATCTACCTTTGTAGATAAGTTAGTGACCTGATCCGAAAGTTCGGCTACTTTCTCCGATAGTGAACACATTTCCTCAGTGTGTTTTTCTGAACCAAGTTTCAGAGTGTCCATTTGTGTTGAAATCGAATCTACTGTGTCCTTCAGGTTTTCCTGAGTTTTTGCAAGTTGCGTAACCGAATCGCTAGATGCAACTGAGTCAAATTTAGCTTGCAAGGTCTCATGATTTTCATGAACAGTAGTTTGCAGTTCTTTTATGGCTGCTTCGTGATTCTGTAGTGCATTTTCATGACGCGAAAAAATAGGTTGGAAATGCTCACAAATTTGTGTTTTTACGTCATTACAGACTTTTTGACATTTCGATTCAATGTGATGTAACTCAGTAGTTAAATCCTCACGTGTTTGTTCAAGAGTTTGCTCCAATGAGTCTAACTTTTGAAGATTTTGTTCCATTGCGTCTAACTGTTGCTGTGTTTGTCTCTGGTGTTGTTCCATTGTGTCTAGCTGTTGCTGTGTTTGTCTCTGATTTTGTTCCACTGTGTCTAACTTTTGAAGCTTTTGCTGTGTTTGTCCCATTTGTTGTATTAATTGTAATAACAATGCATTGGTGTCTGAAACATGTTCCTCAGTGCTTTTCGGCAGTGAATTTGCAACGGAAACATTCACATTTTGACAAGCAGAAAATGTGTCTTGACTTATTTGAGAAAACGGCGAGGATCCAAAACCTGAATCTACAGTATTTGTGAGATCGTCTCGTGTCATTTCGGATTCCTGAGCCGCGCTATTGCCGACCGATCGATCGATAATGCTTCCCTGTTCTCTAATTGTTTCGCTGTCTACACCATTGTTTGCAACCCGCTCCATTTCCCTATGCGCAATTACCAAATTACTACTTTTAACATTAGTTAATTCATTATTCTGCGGCGCTAACATATTGCTTTCGTCTTCACTGTCATTTCTCAATTTACTTTGGAGCCTAGTGTTACGTTTTTCACACGCCATTATTGTCACAGTATTTCACACGACAACACAGAAAAACTCAATTTGAAGAGCAAAAATAAGAGAACACATTAACATAACACTGAAAATAATATCTAGTTAATTGCAGCTGCGAAATACTTGGTGCAAATCTACATGCAAGCCACAACTATTTTACTATACAACAATGAAAAACTACAACTACAATGGAAATTCTCTCTATAATTACGCGCTAGCAATAAACAAAATCTACACTAATTACACAAACTACAAGAAAAAATCAGAAGATTCCAGTGAGGTATCCTAGGCTAAGGGTCGACATATGAAACGTCCCCTTTGAATAATTTTTACAAGACTGTGCTTAAACTGACACACAATATTTTTTAGCGCAACGCAATCTGACTTTCAACACACAATATTTTGTTAGCGCAACGCAATCTGACTTTCAAAATTCTCTACAAGAGAATGGCCCTGACTAACATTAAACTATCTCTTTCACAAATCACTTACCTCACAAAAATCTTCGCTGCTCAAGCTACTGCAATACAGCGAGCGCCACTACTGCCAGCTAAATAAAAGATTCAAACTATGGAAGGCACTAACTACTGATAGGGATAGTTAGCAAATGAAAGATATTAATAGAGAACAAACAATGTATTTACCTTGATATCATGACAAATTACAAAACTCCGCCATCTCTCTCCCCACATCCACCACTGCTGGCGGCTCACCTCCAACTGCGCAACGTTACGCGCTGTTCACAGCCAGCTGCCTAACACTAAAATGGTTGAGTATTACAACAATGCAAAGCAGCCACAGACTGCACACGGCACAGCCGGTGATTTTCATACTGAGGTGGCGTTACCAATAAAAAAACCTAAACAGCCTACTTACAATGTATTCATCGTCATGTTTGCAGACATTAGCTTCTTCTAATAATTCGTCCCTGATGTCGGCACCGTCGTATTAAGGTAGAACTTTCAGGTTGATTATGGGGTTGCCTCTACTTATAGATCCGACCGTGCTCGGGAGGCCGTTCGGAACGGTCGGCTCTGGTTTGACTGTTGCTGTTGACCGCGTTGTTCTACGACTTCGCATACCCGCGCCGCAGTAGAACAACTACTGTCAATATGATTTTGACTGTGTTTGGAATGACGGGCACAGCTTTCATTATGTTCAAACAAATTTCGGGCTTGCAGCCGGTCGTCGTTCAATACTTCGCACCATATTTCAACTGGGCACCTGCCAGTCATCTTCAGGTGAGCCGTCGCAGACTGGCGATAAAGTTTTTTTTTTCCTTTATTGTAATTTTAATCACCTATACAGGCGGGCTGTCAGCAGCATATTACGCTGCTCTTCAGACTTAAGTGGAACAATAACATGACATAGAGGTGATACAGACAATACAAAAAACGGCGGGCAAAAAATGGAAATACAAAAAACTATAAACAAGAAGCCGTTCACGTTGGACGATAAAAACACTAACACTTGTTGACACGGCGCACAAAACACGGAGAACGGCGAGGGCACATGCGAACAGTGGAGTTGTAACTGCACGAAACACAAAACGAAGCACACACACGAGACACTGATGGCGATGATCTCCAGCGCGCGAATGTTCACTATGCGTGTACGAGTCCGGGGACCTGCCAAGAGAGGAGGAGGAGGAAGGGGAGTGGGAGAGCGAGATGGGAGAGCAGAGATGCCACGGGCAGGGGAGAAAGGGGGGAGGGAGGAAGGGGGAGGGGAAGCCCGGGGGAAGAGGGGTGGAGGGAGGGGACGGGGGAAAAGGAAAGAGAAGGGAAGGGAAGGGAAGAGAAGGGAGGGAGGGTGCCTAAAGGAAAGGACACCGGAAGTGGGGGGTGGGGCAGGGTCAAAGTTGATAGGAGGGGTAGATGGAGGGGAGGAGGACATCATCAGGGAGGGGGAGCTGGCGGAAGCCACCTTGGGAGAGGGTAAGGAGGGTGGAGAGATGGAGACCGGGTGGGACGTGGGCATACAGGCGCGGCAGCGGGCGGGGGTGGGAGAGGATCGGGGAGACGAGCGGGTGAGGAGGATCGAGTTTACGGGAGGTGTACAGGATCCGGATCCTTTCAAGGAAAAGGAGGAGGTGGGGGAAGGGGATGAGATTGTACAGGATCCGCGTAGGGGAGGGGAGACGGATGCGATAGGCGAGGGGGAGAGCATGGCGTTCAAGGATTTGGAGGGATTTATAAAAGGTAGGGGGGGCGGAGATCCAAGCCGGATGGGCATAAAGGATAGGGCGGATGAGGGATTTATAGGTGTGGAGTATGGTGGAGGGGTCCAGACCCCACGTACGGCCGGAGAGGAGCTTGAGGAGACTGAGTTGGGAGCGTGCCTTGGCTTGGATTGTCCAGAGGTGGGGAGTCCAGCAGAGGCGACGGTCGAGGGTGACGCCAAGGTACTTAAGGGTGGGAGTGAGGGCGATAGGACGGCCATAGATGGTGATGTAGAAATCAAGGAGGCGGAAGGAAGGGGTGTTTTTGCCTACAATGATCGCCTGGGTTTTGGAGGGATTGACCTTGAGCAACCACTGGTTGCACCAAGCGGTGAACCGGTCAAGGTGGGATTGGAGAAGGTGTTGGGAGCGCTGCAGGGTGGGGGCAAGGGCAAGGAAGGCGGTGTCATCGGCAAACTGGAGAAGGTGGACGGGGGGTGACGGCGGCGGCATGTCCGCCGTGTACAAAAGGTACAGAAGGGGGGGGGGGACGGAGCCTTGAGGCACACCGGCGGAGGGGAAAAAGGTGTAGGAATCTGTGTTATGGATTGTGACATAGGAAGGACGGCGGGAGAGAAAGGAGCCGATCAGACGGACGTAGTTAATGGGAAGGGCGAAGGTTTGGAGCTTGAAGAGGAGACCGGAATGCCATACGCGGTCATAGGCACGTTCAAGGTCCAGGGAGAGGAAGATTGAGGAGCGACGGGAATTAAGCTGTTCGGAAAGGAGATGAGTGAGGTGAAGGAGAAGGTCGTCGAAAGAGAAGGACGGCCGAAAGCCACACTGGGTAACGGGAAGGAGGTGGTGCTGGCGGAGATGCTGGTGGATGCGTCGGGTGAGGATAGATTCCAGGACCTTGCTGAAGACCGAGGTAAGGCTGATGGGACGGTAGGAGGAGATGGCGGACGGCGTTTTGCCGGGTTTAAGGAACATGACGATACGGGAGGTTTTCCACAGGGCGGGGTAGTAACCGGTGGACAGGACTACATTGTAGAGCCTGGCCAGGGTGGAGAGGAAAGAGACAGGAGCTTCACGAAGGTGACGGTAGGTGACACGATCATGACCAGAAGCGGTGGTGCGTTTTGTGCGGAGTGTAGCAATGAGATCCTGTGTAGTGATAGGGGCATTGAGTTCCGTGTGTGCAATGTTGTCCAAGTACTGGAAACCAGGAGCGAGGGGAGGGACAGAGGTGTCAGTTCGATCGCGGATATCCGGGAAGAGGGAGTAATCGAACTGGGGATCATCGGGGATGGAAAAGGCATCAGAGAGGTAGGAGGCAAAGTGACTGGCCTTACGAAGGGAGTCAGGGAAAGGGTGATCATCATGGAGAAGAGGATAATAGGGGGAGGGTTTAGTTCCGGTAAGGCGACGGAAGGCCGACCAGAACTTGGACGAGTTGATTGGTAGGGTAGCATTTAAACGGGTGCATGTCTGTCGCCAGTCCCGGCGTTTCTTAGCCGCGAGCAAATTATGAATGTGTCGCTGGAGTTGCCGGTGGCGTCGTAGTGTGTCCGGGTCACGCGTGCGGAGGAAGGCACAGTAGAGACGACGGAATTCATGGAGGAGGAGGACGGCCTGTGGGGGTAAGGTAGGACGGTGAGGGTGGACGGCGACAGTAGGGACGTGGGCCTCCACGGCCTCAGACAAGGTCTGCTGGAGAAAGGAGGCGGCATGGGTGACATCATCAGGGTGGTGGTAGGTGAAGGGGTGGCTATCGACCCAGGTGGAGAGGGTATCCTGGTAGGCATTCCAGTTGGCACAGGAATAATCATGGACGTACTTGGGGGGAGGGTCATGACGGGGGTCGGGGCGGGGGCGACGACCGTCTGAAATGGTGAGGAGGACAGGGAGATGGTCGCTACCAATAGGCTCCAGGACATCCACCGTTATGCGGCCAAGGAGGTTGGGGGAGGAGAGGATAACATCGGGAGTGGAGTCGGATTTGGGACGGGTGTGCTGGGGGATGGGAATGAGGTCGCCTTGAAGGGAGGAGAGGAACCGATGCCACCGCCGTAACTGGGCAGCGGAACGACTATGGATGTTGAGGTCGGCAGCGATCATGTAGGAGGAGAAGGTACGGTCGATGTGGGAGAGGAAGTCGAAGGGAATAGGGGCGTTGGGGCGGACATAGATGGTGGCGCAGGTAACGGTAAGGCCGGGGAAGAAGAGACTAAGGATCAGGTGTTCGGTGGGGTCGGGAAGGAGAGGTTGGAGCCGAACGGGGATCTGGCGATGGTGCCCAATGGCAACTCCGCCACGCGCAATTGGGAGGGGATTATCGGAGCGGTGGAGGAGGTAGGGCGAAGTGTGGACGGTGTGGTGGGGTTGGAGGAAGGTTTCATTAAGGAGGAAGGCGTCCACGCGGTGAGTGGCAAGGGTATGGAGGAAGAGGTTCTTGTTGGCGGGAAGGGAGCGGATGTTGTTGAAAAGGATACGGTGCTGCCGTGCCATGACAGGGATTTAAACGAGGGTGTCAAGACGGGAGAAGGTGAAATGGGCGTGGTTGTTCGAGTAGGTGGCGTACATTTTGAGGTGGAAAACGGAACGGGCGGCGAGGGAGATCTGTTGGAGGGTGTGTGGGCGCTGAAAAGGACAGGAACGCTGAGTTCAGGAGTGGTAGGAGGGGGTCGGGCCTTACAGTTCTGGGAGTAGGTGGGATGAGGGAGGTTACACGTATTACAGGAGGGGGGGGGGGACTGGAGATTGGGGCACTGCCGTAAAAAGTGGGCTTGCCTATAGTGCGGGCAGGTGGGGGCCTCGCGGCACTCAGATGTTGGGTGCGCATTATACCGCAAGCACCTTTGGCAGCGGAGGGATTGAGGAGGGGAACGGGAGGGGTCAACCTTATAACGCTGGTTAAAAAGGAGGGCACCCTCCTTCAGGAGACGGTCTATGGAGGGGGCATGCTCAGAAAAAACCCGCATAAGGCGGGTGGGGCCGGCAGCGTTATGGATCCGGCGAACTGCACGCACCTCCAGATGGGGATGGGCCTGAAGCTCCACCAACACCTCCTCCTCCGTGATCACTGGACTGAGCCGAGTGATCATGGCGGTGAGGGTCGGCGGGCGACGCAGAGGTTGGGGTTGGCGGGAGGGAGGTGGCGAGGGAGCAGGGGTGAGAGAGGCATGAGGGCCAAAGCGAGTGACAGGGACGCAGGAAAGGAGGTCTGTGGGGAGGGTAGGGCTGGGGGAGGAGATGAGTACCAAATCACGGTGAGGAGTGAGGAGGGAGATGGGGGCACCAGGACAATTCTGGCGAAGGAAGAGGGTGATGTTCTGGGCTTCAAGTAGGGAGGGATTCGGACAGGAGAGGAGGTAGCGGTAGGAGGAGGGGGTAGAGGAGGAGGAGGGGGCAGGGATGGGCGGGGAGACATCCATGGCATCAGGGGTGGGGGAAGGGGGACGAGGCGGAGCCTTTTTTGGAGCAGACGAGGCAGGGGTGCCACTGGGGCGCTTGACGGCGGCGGAGGAGGTGTGGGGGATGGGAACAACTGGAATGTGGCGGGGAGTGGCAGGTCCCGGGGCTGGAGTCGGCGCCAGAGACGGTGAGGGCGATGGCGATGGCGAAGGCGAAGGCGAAGGCGATGGTGAAGCCGATGACGAAGGTGAAGGGGAGAGTGGAGCGTGGGCAGTAGCCCACCGGGCGACCACCCTGGCGGGGGCCGCAGAAACGGAAGGAGCAGTTTATTGACTTGGCTCAAAATTGGTGCATATGCTTGCTTCGTATTCATTAGCTCGGACCTGATATTGGCTAATTTGGTTTTTATTTAATTTTTTTAATTCTTTGTCTCTTCGTTCCTGTTTTTCTTCCCACTGATCGCGTTCGCGATCACGTAAAACTTCCCTCTCTTTTTCCCGCTGATCGCGTTCGCGATCGTGTAATTCCAACTTTTTCAGGAAATCAGTAAGCGGGTCAAGCGCAATACTGTCTTCCGTCGTCCCATTAAATTGATCCGTACCCGCTGCAGTTTCATCGGACGACCATTTTCGTTATTTTGTGCGATCTCCGAATTCGCAGTGCACATATTCAAGTCCAGGGTTTGATTTTCTAACTCATTTGTAGTGAAATCTATGAGTGATTCATTTAGAACTACCGCTTCATTTTCGAAATCTGATGGTAAAGCCATGGTTTCACTTGGTGAATTCTCTTTACCGACTTTGACCATAATATGAAATTTCGAAAAATTGGGAAAAATTCGTCACACAAATGTTAATATTTAACAGTAACACACATATATCAATAACAATAAATAATGTTAATCAAAAAATAATTTTCCTGACTACGATGCTCTTTTATTATTGTTCGGCCAAATGAGCCATTTTCTGTTCTCTATCTTCACACGTAAAACAATCTTACGTCGATTTTTGCAAAATTGGTTTTTTCTTAGTACACCCTTCAAAACCACTGAGCTAAACTACAGCTAACTACGATTTTACTTTTTTTAGAGAATCAAAGGAAAAAATGCTATAGAAGAAAGTTACGATCTAGACAGAGCAAAAAAAAAATTCACTTGAATATGTTTTTACCTTGGAGATGTACAATTTGACGTAAACAGGATTGGTTCCTTTTCCCATGTCGTGCTACGGTACATCGTATGGATATATGAAATAGAAATACAAATTTTATACTAGAAATTGTAATTTAATTTTTTTTTACATACACTTATTCTTACGTTGCGGCCACTCGTTTTGAGCGCCAAATATACTGTACCTTTCTGAATATGGTATATTTTATAAATATGGGTGAAGATTATTATGGAATTGTGGAAATTTATGCTTTGGCTAGCGTAAATTACGATGGTTGTAACCTAAGCTTGCCCACCTGGTTGGCCGTGCGGTCTAACGCACGCCTTTCCGGGCGGGAAGGAGCATCTGGTCCCCGGCACGAATCCGCCCGGCTGATTTGTGTCGAGGTACGGTGAACCGGCCAATCTGTGGATGGTTTTTAGGCGGTTTTCCATCTGCCTCGGCGAATGCGGGCTGGTTCCCCTTATTCCGCCTCAGTTACACTATGTAGGCGATAGTTGCGCAAACAAGTTCTCCACGTACGCGTATAACACCATTACTCTACCACGCAAACATAGGGACTACACTCGTTTGGTGTGAGACGTTCCCTGGGGGAATCCACCGGGGGCCGAACCGCACAATAACCCTGGGTTCGATGTGGGGCGGCGAAGGGGTGAAGTGGAATGCGGTAGCGTCATGGGGTTGTGGACCACTGCGGCTGCGGCGGGAACGAAGCCTCTCCGTCGTTTCTAGGTCCCCGGTTAAGATACAATACAATACATACAAAACCTTACAGTATATTCATATATTGGCAATACTTCAGTAATTGAATGACTGTTAAGCAAAATTTTTTCAAACTTAATGTATCCCAATTAAATTTTCTGTTCTACTATTATTTAAATACACGCAGGAGACTAGTTACTTTTAATACTTAAATATTCACACACAGCTATTAGTATGTGGAATAATTAGAGATATCACTTCTTATCCTTAATTAAAAGTAAATGAATTAGATATTTCACACACACGCCAGTTTTTTTGAATTTATAATAAAAATTATTTTAATCGGAAAATGCACACAATACTGTTAGACGCACATATATCACTGCACTTCTTAATTTATTTTACTCTTTTTATCTTTTTTCTGCTTGAAGTGAAGATCAGTAGGCAAGCAGCGTGCTGTAAAACAGTCAATTCGTGTTTTTTGTAATCTCGGGGAAATTTCTAACTGTCTTCTCGTCTCTCGAGGAATTCAGAATAAATTGATTTATTCTCGTGATAATCGCGTTAGCACAGTAACAAAAACTGTAGTAAAGAAATATCTATAACATCTATAAACTGGAAATTTGGCACTGCTGTTACTAAATGAAAGCAGATATGTTAAATTAAACAATTATTATTTAACGAAGTACATAATTTGTACAGAAATCTAACATTTTGTGATAATTCTCACAGTTTTGAACATAACAAAGAATTGTGCCGTATTTCGGCGAAATACTTGGTAAATAGAATAATCTTAGCTCAACTGTGGAGCGAAAGAATAAAGCATTCATAATAAGGTCATATCAGTACTCGCAACTGGCGATATTAATAGAATGATTAAATAAATTCCCAGCGGGGATACAAGTTTAGTTCATTCGAACAAAATGAAAGAAAATAGGAGTCTGATAGCGTAAGATGCTGTCGGAAAGGCGCGCGCTTAAAGAAGAGAAAGAAAAGACGAGCGCCCATTCTTATATAGAACAAAATACAGATGATAATGACACGGCGCTATCATTATCCTGGGAGTACATATTCGCTGATTTGTAGCGCAATTCATTGAGTCAGTGGTTAAATTATATCTTTAAACCTTAATATTCCGATAGTAAAAGAAAATAGCACGTTATTACGTCGCGGGCAGGGCACAATATTGCACGCGCTACCACCAAGCGTGTGGGCTGCCTTGGATACTTCCCGATCTTCGGAACGCAAAGCATCGGCGACCATGCGTTGCCCAGAGCATGCGGCAACAGGGCAATCCCGCAGCCAATCGGAGCGCGTGGCGCCATGTTTCCCTTGTTTAAAAATTGTGCGTTGTCGACCCACGCAACATTAGTAATTTTGGTTCCTAGAGGCATCAGCTACACAGGGTTAAAATTTCGTGACACATTTTTTCTCCACCCTGTAATACGCTTGCAGCAGATAATGGGCAAACCCACAAATTTCTGATACACATGCATTTTCACTTCAAATTTTTGTAGTGCAGGATCCAAGATTGTAGCCTACATAACTTGGCGCGTCAACGCCACTCTGCTGGAAAGACTCTAAATGGTAATTTTGATTCAACCTACATTCCGAATACATTTCACTTTAGAAATATCCGGTCATTAATGTGTGTTGTGGTAGAAAAGTAAACATTACTATCCACAACCTAGTTCGTGTGTCACGTATGCAGAAAGTAGTATCCACGCTATGACAGTCAAAACGAATAAAGAAGTCGCCATGAGCGCGCACTGCGGTGATCAGCGAGTTAGGCCGTTCTAATATGCGCTGCGTACTTAATCAGAGGAGCTCATATGAAGGTAAACGTCATCTGAGCCATATAATTATCCTCCCGTGAGGACGGCAGTAATTGCGTGTTGCTATCAATTCTTAATGTGGCTAATTCCTGTCCCCTACAATTGATATACTTCAATTGTTTGGTTCATTGCTTTCGTGGCAGAACAGCCAATAAACGGACAGTAATTAGAGCCTCGGTAAATGTGAAACGACCAACGATCAGCGAATACAGACCAAAGGCTTCTTTATAATTCCTAATGCTTTTATTGACCTTAATTTAGACAACGGAAATCACAACTTGTTGCAGCTTTTGCGGTTCCTTTCACGATAAAAATGTACGTGAAAGTTTCATCATCTTCATCATTAGTTTGACATCTGCCTGCATTTTAAAGGACATAATTCGAGTCCCCACTACCAACGAAGATTCCCAGATCCATAACTTCCACCTATATACGTATGTTGTTTTTGATTGTTGCAAATTCACGGTTTCACAAGCTGATTGGAGTGTTTGTTTTTTTTTAATTTATAAATCACAAACAAAAACTTCGAATGAAGGTTGTTTTCATTTTCCTGTAAGAAAACAATAACACGAGAGATATGCACTGAAGTAGCTCGCAGACACCATGAATCAATGTCGCCACCTTCACCCTAGGCAGAAACATGACTGCGCCATCTTGGAAACACAAGAGCATCCGCCAGTTACACTAGTCGATATTGTCTCAAATTGTTCCCACAACTTCTAGTAATGCTCAAGTTGTCCCACCTCACCTCAGACTGATGGTTGTGTTCTAGTGGCTTGTGACGTCATCCTAAGGCGTCAAAGAAGCCGTACGTCAAAATTACCTCAAATCTACGTCTGCAACTACGTAAATACTCCCTTGTTAATTAACTATCTTCGTCTACCTAAACGTTCATAAACAGTATTTGACAGACAACAAACCATACCTGCAAATCACATTTAAGTGCCTGGCAGAGGGTTCATTGAACCACCTTCCACTAATTCTCTATTACTCCACTCTCGAACTCCGCGCGAAAAAAACGAACACCTGCATCTTCCCGTGCGAGCTCTGATTTAGCTTATTTTATGATGATCATTGTTTCTCCCTATGTGAGTCAGCGTCAGTAAAATATTTTCGCAGTCGTAGGAGAAATCTGATGATTGAACGCCTTTGTTTTCATGGTTGTACGTAATTGTAATTCCTAGGTATTTTCTTGAATTTACGGCCTTTAGATTTACCGTGTAACAGAAGTTTGAGGGATTCCTTTAGTTCTCATGTGGATGACACAAACTTCCCTTATTTAGGGTGAATTACCAATTTTTGCGCCATACTGATATGTGAATCGTTTTGCAATAGGTTTTAATCTCCTGATGACTTGACTAGGCGATACAAACAACCTAAGACGGCTGCTCAGATTGTATCCTAAATCGTTTATATAGATAAGGAACAGCAGAGGGCCTATAACACTACTTTAGGAAAATCCGAAAATCATTTCTGTTTTACTCGGTGACTTTCCGTCAGTTACTACCATCAGTGATCTTTCTGACAGGAAATCACGAAACCAGCCGCATAGCTGGGACGATATTCCATAAGCACGCGATTTGATTAAAACCAGCTTGTGGGGTACAGGATCAAAATCCTGAAAACGCAGAAATACGGAATCAATTTTAAATCCCTAGTCAATAGCACTGAACACTTCGTGTGAGTAAAAAGCTAGTTCTGTTTCACAAGAACAATGTTTTCTATATCCGTGTTGACTGTGTCAATATACCGTTCTCTTTGAGGTAATTCATAATGTTAGAACACAATATACACTCCTGGAAATTGAAATAAGAACACCGTGAATTCATTGTCCCAGGAAGGGGAAACTTTATTGACACATTCCTGGGGTCAGATACATCACATGATCACACTGACAGAAACCACAGGCACATAGACACAGGCAACAGAGCATGCACAATGTCGGCACTAGTACAGTGTATATCCACCTTTCGCAGCAATGCAGGCTGCTATTCTCCCATGGAGACGATCGTAGAGATGCTGGATGTAGTCCTGTGGAACGGCTTGCCATGCCATTTCCACCTGGCGCCTCAGTTGGACCAGCGTTCGTGCTGGACGTGCAGACCGCGTGAGACGACGCTTCATCCAGTCCCAAACATGCTCAATGGGGGACAGATCCGAAGATCTTGCTGGCCAGGGTAGTTGACTTGCACCTTCTAGAGCACGTTGGGTGGCACGGGATACATGCGGACGTGCATTGTCCTGTTGGAACAGCAAGTTCCCTTGCCGGTCTAGGAATGGTAGAACGATGGGTTCGATGACGGTTTGGATGTACCGTGCACTATTCAGTGTCCCCTCGACGATCACCAGTGGTGTACGGCCAGTGTAGGAGATCGCTCCCCACACCATGATGCCGGGTGTTGGCCCTGTGTGCCTCGGTCGTATGCAGTCCTGATTGTGGCGCTCACCTGCACGGCGCCAAACACGCATACGACCATCATTGGCACCAAGGCAGAAGCGACTCTCATCGCTGAAGACAACACGTCTCCATTCGTCCCTCCATTCACGCCTGTCGCGACACCACTGGAGGCGGGCTGCACGATGTTGGGGCGTGAGCGGAAGACGGCCTAACGGTGTGCGGGACCGTAGCCCAGCTTCATGGAGACGGTTGCGAATGGTCCTCGCCGATACCCCAGGAGCAAAAGTGTCCCTAATTTGCTGGGAAGTGGCGGTGCGGTCCCCTACGGCACTGCGTAGGATCCTACGGTCTTGGCGTGCATCCGTGCGTCGCTGCGGTCCGGTCCCAGGTCGACAGGCACGTGCACCTTCCGCCGACCACTGGCGACAACATCGATGTACTGTGGAGACCTCACGCCCCACGTGTTGAGCAATTCGGCGGTACGTCCACCCGGCCTCCCGCATGCCCACTATACGCCCTCGCTCAAAGTCCGTCAACTGCACATAAGGTTCACGTCCACGCTGTCGCGGCATGCTACCAGTGTTAAAGTCTGCGATGGAGCTCCGTATGCCACGGCAAACTGTCTGACACTGACGGCGGCGGTGCACAAATGCTGCGCAGCTAGCGCCATTCGACGGCCAACACCGCGGTTCCTGGTGTGTCCGCTGTGCCGTGCGTGTGATCATTGCTTGTACAGCCCTCTCGCAGTGTCCGGAGCAAGTATGGTGGGTCTGACACACCGGTGTCAATGTGTTCTTTTTTCCATTTCCAGGAGTGTATGTTCCAAAATCCTGCTGCACATCGACGTAAATAATATGGGTCCTTAATTTAGTGGATTAATCCCATTGCTTTTCTTGAATATTGATTTGAACTGTGCAACTTTCCAGTTTTTGGGTAGTAAATTTAATGTAATTTTGAACTATGTTCATGGATAATTATACAGATAGCTCAGTGCTCTAAAATGACTGGGAGTTCCTCATAAAATGCTAGTAATGATCGCACGTAAATCGTGTTTATAATGTACTGTCTGAACCGCGTTGCCGGCCGCTGTGGCCGAGCGTTTCTAGGCGCTTCAGTCCGGAACCGCGCTGCTGCTACGGTCGCAGGTTCGAATCCTGCCTCGGGGATGGATGTGTGTTATATCCTTAGGTTAGTTAGGTTTAAGTAGTTCTAAGTTTAGGGGACTGATGACCTCAGATGTTAAGTCCCAAAGTGCTTACAGCCATTTGAACCATTTGCTATGAACCACGTTGTAGATGGGAGGGCTAAAAGCTTAAACTAACAAAACCACTAGGAAAATGTCAAAATAAAAATTAAACAAAATGGTATCGTGACATCTATGAAACTATTGCGTCTGACCAGAGGATTCCGAAATTGAAAATTGATTTTCTCTGTGCAAAATATTACACAATTTTTCAATACGTCTTTATCGTTGTTCACAATTAATTAATAATAATTAAAACATCGCATTTTAAGTAAAACGAAATATCGAAATGTAGTTTGCCATCATCTTCGACTGAGGAACCACAGCTGTTTCGAAAACTTCTTCTAAGAAATATGTCAAAATTGAGATGAGCAGTGTCCCCATATGATGACGTTCTAACTTCTAGTTCACGTCATTAAAGCTGGGGATATTTTCTGAAAGACATACCAAATACGGAGGCTTGAATCCCACGAAGAAAGCTGATAAAGTAAAATTGAGTCAAAGGATAAACATGAAGAAGGACGAATAATTTCAGGCGTCTTTATGTAGTGGCCTAAAGTGCATTTTATGTTATATCAGGACCAACTTGTATGTAGGATTTATGATATGACTAACAAAGCAGTTTTCATCTGAAGTAATCGATGAGGAAGAGACTGATGCAACTTAGCTAGGATTTATGGAAGGCGCGTCGAGTTGAGTAGAATCATTTCAGCGGCTAGAGGAATTAGTTCTCTAATGTATTTTGTGTCAATAACCCACCTGTTCCAAATATCTCCTACATTACATTTTTCTCATGCGCTTAGCTTATTATTATGAGCGTATGGTATTGGTGGCCGGGAAACCCCTCGCGGGGCGGTTCGGCCGCCGCTCCAAAAGTTCTTTAACGCCACTACGGCGACTTACGAGTGAATGAGGATGAAATGATGCTGAAAGACACACACAACACCCAGTCATCTCGAGGCAGAGAAAATCCCTGATCCCCCCGGGAAACGAACCCGGGACCCCGTGCGCGGTAAGCGAGAACGCTACCGCAAGACCACGAGCCCACGGTTCTCTTCTTTCCCTGCTACATTTTGAACGATTTGTTTCGGCCCTCATC
Organism: Schistocerca nitens; assembly: GCF_023898315.1. NCBI lineage: Eukaryota > Metazoa > Arthropoda > Insecta > Orthoptera > Acrididae > Schistocerca > Schistocerca nitens. The sequence continues at coordinate 142,700,336 of NC_064614.1, read as the reverse complement.
TTCTTTTGCCATATATAGCACATGCCTAAATTTCGACCAACGTCTTATTCGATCTGTCTTCCTGACTCCATTACACCAAGAAATGCCATTTTTCGTACTTGGGTTTGGGATCATCTCATCCAGTCTCGTCCAATATTTCGTCCTCATACAACGGAGCCGGAAGAGCCACAGTTTGCTAAAATTTGGATTTTTCGCAATGCTACCCAAAGTCGCGTGGACTGTGCCACACATTCTTGTAGAAGTCGCTACCTTATCATCGGCGACATCGCTTTGAAATTATCAACAACCTCTGGTTCCTTCAATTAATCTAAGGACACACGTTCTTAAATTCCGTATTTTTTGCAATTTCTTCAGTTTGAATCTAGCAGTTCGTAACCAACGAATAACGACCAGAGTCCTCATTAGCCCCTGGAAATGTATTACACTTTAATATCTGGTTCCGAAATATCTGGCTTACAATTTTTTTTTCGGTCTTCTGACTGCTTTGATGCGACCCTTCACGAATTCCGCTCCTGTGCCAACCTCTTCATCTGAAAGTAGCACTTGGAGTCTAAGTCCTCAGTTATTTGCTGGATGTATTCCAATCTTCGTCTTCCTATTTTTACCCTCTACAGCTCTCTCTAGGACCATAGGCGTTATTCCCTGATGTCTTAACAGATGTGTTACCATCTTGTCCCTCCTTATTGTCAGTGTTTTCCACATATTCCTTTCCTCGCCGATTCTCCGGAGAACCTCCTCATTCCTTACCTTATCAGACCATATAATTTTCAACATTCTTCTGTAGCATCACATATCAAATGCTTCGATTCCCTTCTTTTCCGGTTTTCCCTCAGTCCATGTTGCACTGCCGTACAATGATGTGCTCCAGACGTACATTCCCAGAAATTTCTTAGTCAAATAAAGGCCTATGGTTAGTACAAGTACACTTCTCTTGGCCAGGAATGCCATTTTTGCTAGTACTAGTTTGCTTTCTATGTCTTCCTCGCTCCCTCCGTCACTGGTTATTTTACTGCCTAGGTAGCAGAATTCCTTAACTTCATTGACTTCGTGACCATCAATCCTGATGGTAAGTTTCTCGCTGTTCTCATTTCTACTACTTCTCATTACCTTCGTCTTTCTCCGATTTACTCTCAAACCATACTGTGTACTCATTAGACTGTTCATTCCGTTCAGCAGATCATTTAATTCTTCTTCACTTTCACTCAGGATAGCAATGTCATCAGCGAATCGTATCATTGATATCCTTTCACCTTGTATTTTAATTCCACTCCTGAAATTTTCTTTTATTTCCATCGTTGCTCCTTCGATGTACAGATTGAACAGTAGGGGTGGAAGACTGTCTTACACCCTTTTTAATCCGAGCATTTCGTTCTTGCCCATCTACTCTTATCGTTCCCTCTTATATTATCCGTCTCTCCATAAAGGTTACCCTTATTTTTCTCAGAATTTCGAGAATCCTGCACCATTTTATATTGTCTAACGCTTTTTCCAAGTCGACAGACCCTATGGAGGTCTCTTCATTTTTCTTCATTCTTGCTTCCATCAACCGCAACGTCATAATTGCTTCTCTGGTGCCTTTACCTTTCCTAAAGCCAAACTGATCGTTGTCTAACACATCCTCAGGTTTCTTTTCCATTCTTCTGTAAACTACTCTTGTAAACAACTTGCGATACTTCTAGCACTCCTCGGCTCTTGCAATCATCACGACTGTGTGGATTATATTTGTCCGATAGTTAGATGGTATATCGCCAGTCTCATACATGCTAACACCAACGTGAACAACAGGTTTTTTTTTTCACTCCTACCAATGATTTTGGAAATTCTGATGGACTGTTATCCATACATTCTGCTGTATTCAATCATAAGTCCTCAAAAGCTCTATGAAATTATGATTATAATACTGGAGTCCGCAGTTCGTGGTCTATTGGTTAGCGTTGCTGCCTCTGGATCACGGGGTCACGGATTTGATTCCCGGCCGGGTTGGGGATTTTCTCCGCCCGGAGACTGGATGTTTGTGTTTTCATCATCATTCAGGAACATGGCTAGATTGGACAGTGAAAAGATTAGGATTTTTTAAGAGCGCTGATAACCACGCAGTTGGGCGCCACACAAACCAAAATCATTATCGTCATCATCTAATACTGGATCCCGTATCTCTTCTACTATATCGACTCCTGTTTCTTCTTCTATCAAGTCATTAGACAAATATTCCCCTCAAACAGGCCTTCAGTGTACTCTTTCAACCCATCAGCTCTCTCCTCTGTATTTAACAGTGGAATTCCCATTGCACTCTTAATGTTACCACCCTTACACTTAATTTCACCGAAGATTGTTTTGATTTTTCTGTATGCTAAGTCAGTCCTTCCGACAACCATTTCTTTTTCTATTTCTTCCCTTTTTTATGCATCCATTTCGCCTTAGCTTCCCGATTCTTCCTGGTTATTTCATTCCTAAGTTACTTGTATTTCTGTATTCCTGAGTTTCCCTGAACATTTCTCTATTTCCTTCATTCGTCGAGCAACTGACGTATTTCTTCTGATATCCGTGGTTTCCTCGCAGTTACCTATGTTTTTCTTTCCAGCTTCCGTAATTGCACTTTTTAGAGATGTCCATTTCTCTTCGACGGTACTGCCTACTCAGCTATTCCTTATTGCACTATCTATAGCCTTAGAGAACTTCAGGCGTACCTTCGTCACTCCTTAGTAATTCCGTATCCCACTTCTTTGCACGTTGAGTCTTCCTGACTAGTCTCTTAAATTTCAGCCTACTCTTCCTCACTACTACATTGTGATCTGAGTCTACATCTGCTCCTAGGCACACATTACAATCAAGTATCTCATTTCGGAATTTCTGCCTGACCATGACGTAATGTAACTGAAATCTTCCTACATCTACTGATCTTTTCCAAGCACACCTCTTCCAGTGATTTGAATAGAGTATTCGCTGTTACTAGCTGCAGTTTATTACAGAACTCAATTATCTTTCTCCTCTCCCATTCCTTGTCCCAAGCCCATATTCTCCCATAACCCCTTCTTCTACTTCTTCCGCTACAACTGCATTCCAATCCCCATGACAGTTAGATTTTCATCTCACTTACGTACTGCATTACCCATTCAGTATCCTCATATAATTCCTCTACGTCTTCACTTTCTGACTGCGACGTCGGCATGTATTCGCATACCTGAACTGTCGTTGTTGGTGTTGGCTGTTGCCCATTGTGATGAGAACAAGTGTATCACTTGTGGCCGAGCGGTTCTAGGCGCTTCAGTCTGGAACCACGCGATCGCTACGGTCGCAGGTTCGAATCCTGCCTCGGGCATGGATGTGTGTGATGTCCTTAGGTTAGCTAGGTTTAAGTAGTTCTAAGTTCTAGGGGACTGATGACCTTAGAAGGTAAGTCCCATAGTGCTCAGAGCCATTTGAACCATTTTTTAGAAACTCACTCTATGCCCTACATTTCTGTTCATAACGAATCCTACTCCCATTATACCATTTTCTGCTGCTACTGACAGTGTCCTATTCTCATCTGACGAGAAAGTCTTGTCTTCTTTCCATTTCACTTTACTGGCCCCCAGTACATCTCGATTGAGCCTTAGCATTTTCCTTTTCAGATTTTCTACCTCCGCTACCACGTTCAAACTTCTGACATTCTACACCCAGTCTCGTAGAACGCCATCCTTTCGTTGGTTATTCAGTCTTTTTCTCGTGGTCTCATCCCCCTTGGCAACCCCCTCATGGATAACCGAATGGGGGACTAGTCAGGAAACTTCTGCCAACGAAGAGATCATCATGACACTTTTTCAATCGCAGGCCGCATATCCTGTGGATACATATTACATATCTTTAATGCAGTAGTTTCCATTGTCTTCTGCATCCTCTTGACTTTCATCATTGCTAATTCTTCCGCTTTTAGAGGCAGTTTCCCCACCCCAACGGCAAGAGAATGCCCTGAACCTCTGTCCGCTCTTCTGCCCTCTCTGATAAGACCGTTGGCAGATTAAGTGTGACGTCTTATGCCCAAGTCTTCGGCCACCATTGCTAATTATTTTTATTCAGAATTTAGGAGGCGGCATGGTTCGAACCAGGGACAAAGAACGTTTTGATTACGAATCAAAGACGCAACCCCTTGACCACGGGCAGTGCTATTACCAACAACATTACGAAACCTATCTGAAGGCCTTTGTTTCAAGTGTAGCCTTGTACAGATTTCGAACGTGGTTGACAAACAGAGCAGACAAGTAGGACATAAAAGAATTTGAAATTAGATGTTACAGAAAAGTGGTAAAGACAAGAATAGATCGAATAAATAACGAAGAGGCGAAGAGGGGAAAAAATTTGTGTCATGGCGTGTCCAAGAAAGAGACTGGTTATTAGGACTCATCTTGGGCCATCAAGTATTTGTCAACGAGATAAGAGAGGTAAGTGTGAATGGTAAAATTGTACTGGAAGATCAAAGCTGAACTACAGTAAGCAGGTTCAATCGGATGTTAAGCTGAAATACACTGAAGGGCAAAGAAACTGGTACAACCCCTTAATGTCGTGTAGGGCGCCCACGAGCAAGCAGAAGTGCCGCAACACGACGTGGCATGGACTCGACTAATGTCTGAAGTAGTGCTGGAGAGAACGGACACCACGAATCCTGCAGGGCTGTACATAAATCCGTAAGAGTACGAAGGGGTGGAGATCTCTTCTGAACGGCACGTTGCAAGGCATCCCAGATATGCTCAATGATGTTCATGAGTGGGGAGATTTGTGGTCAGTGGAAGTGTTTAAACTCAGAATAGTATTGCTGGAGCCATTCTGTAGCAATTCTGGACGTGTGGGGTGTCGCATTGTCCTGCTGGAACTGTTCAAGGCCGTCGGAATGCACAATGGACACGAATGGGTGCAGGTGATCAGACAGGATGCTTGCGTAGGTGTCTCCTATCAGATTCGTAGCTAGACGTATCAGGGGTCCCATATCACTGCAACTGCACACGGCCCACCATTGCATTGTCTCCGTCAGCTTGAACAGTCCCCTGCTGACATGCAGGGTCCATGGATTCATTAGTTTGTCTCCATACTTGTACACGTCCATCCGCTCGATACAATTTGAAACGAGACTCGTTCGATCAGATGACATGTTTCCAGTCATCAACAGTCCAATATCTCTCACAGGAAAGGCGTAATGCTTTGTGTAAGTCTGCAGGCTTTCGTGGACGTTGCCACTAAAGTTAAAATCATATGGCCGCGTCATATTTCCTTCTAAAATAATCGACGTTTCGATCCCTCTGCTGGGATCTTCTTCAGGATGTTAAGGTGTCCACTATTGCTATAACATGAGTGTTATAGCAATAGTGGACATCGGAACATCCTGAAGACTACTGTTAGAACATGAATGATCTAACAATCGTGGACACCGTAACATCCTGAAGAAGATCCCAGCACAGGGGTCGAAACGTCGATTATTTTAGAAGGAAATATGACGCGGCCTAACAACCTAGAAGATTTTAACTTCTGTAAAGCTTTGTGTCGCGCAGTCTTAAAGGGTACACGAGTGGGCCTTCGGCTCCGAAGCCCATATCGATGGGCCGGCCGAGGTGGCCGATCGGTTCTAGGCGCTACAGTCTGGAACTGCGCGACCGCTACGGTCACAGGTTCGAATCCTGCCTCGGGCATGGGTGTGTGTGATGTCGTTAGGTTAGTTAGGTTTAAGTAGTTCAAAGTTCTAGGGGACTGATGACCTCAGAAGTTAAGTCCCATAGTGCTCAGAGCCATTTGAACCATTTTGAACACATATCAATGATGTTTCGTTGAATAGTTCGCACGCTGACACTTGTTGATGGCCCAGCATTGAAATCTGCAGCAATTTGCGGAAGGGTTGCACTTCAGTCGTCGCTGTTCCTCATCTTACAGGATCTTTTTCCGGCCGCAGCGATGTCGGAGGTTTGATGTTTTACCGGATTTTGATATTCACGGTACACTCGTGAAATGGTCGTACGGAAAAATTCTCCCTTCATCGATACCGCGGAGATGCTGTGTCTCATCGCTCGTGCACCAACTATGACACCACGTTCATACTCACTTAAATCTTGATAACCTGCCATTGTAGCAGCAGTAACCGATCTAACAACAGTGTCAGACATCTGTTGTCTTATACAGGCCTTGCCGACCGCAGCGCCGTGATCTCCTTGTTTACATATCTCTGTATTTGAATACGCATGCCTACACCAGTTCATTTGGCGCTTCGTTGTAGTTATACGGAGGATTATTCCATGGTTGAGTGGGCCTGAAATTCAAAAATTTTAATTCATAACTGACAGTAAAAATATAGCACAGTCGAAAGATGTGTTCTAGTGTATATTGAAACGCCTAATTACTTTTAAACTGCAGTTCACTGATCAGTTTATTTATTTATTAGTATGGCTAGGGCCCCCGTCGGGCAGACCGTTCGCCAGGTGCCGGTCTTTCAATTTGGTGCCACTTCAGTGACCTGCAGTCGATGAGGAGGATAGGATGATGATTATGATGAAGACAGCACAACACCCAGTCCCTGGGCGGAGAAAATTCCCCGACCCAGCCAGGAATCGAACCCGGGCCCAGAGGATTGGCAATCCATCACGCAATACGAAACAGAAATCAAAGACCATGCTAATGTTAAGTTTTTTATGCAGTTAGGTACACTTTCCTTTTAGAAATTACTTTTGAGCACTTCATAGAGAGCATGGCAGGTTGCAGACACTGTGACGTAGTGCTTGTGGTGAAATTATAGTAGTATAGCTGAGGTTTTCATCCTGTCGCGAGAAATCGCAATGTTGCTGGTAGTCTTCATGTGCTGTTATAGCCTCCCTAATGACTATATTCTGCTTCTTGATTAAAAGCATAACGAGTGACAAGATTTAAATATGTTTCTTCATTCATCGTGAGATAATTGTGCCAATCACGAGGATATATGTCCAGTGCACTAAGTAAATTTGTATTGGAAGACGATTTCCGTTTTTTAACCACTCTCTAGTCCATGTATCACGTTTCCTTTTTCTACAACACAATCACAAGCGCTGCCACAGCCAGGGCATCCTCGTCTGAGCTCGACATCTTCCAATGTAAATACTCTGCTGTTTCTATAAGCATGCTTGAGTCGTGTGAGGCCGCGCGAATCTCGTGAAGTCTTGCACAAGCGCGCTGTAGTGGTTGACAGATACAAATCACGGTATGTATTCTTCATTTTCTAGGCGCCCACACGTACAGCTACATACTTGATTTGAATGATTCGCACACTTCATTCTCTCATCAGGTTTTATTTGCAATATGTAGATTATCTGGCTGCAAGAAAGTTACGTATCTACGGAAAATACTTCAGCTGCCTTTGACAATTTACGTTCCCTTATTTATATCCAGAGGCCCAACGACGGGGGTGCAGGCAGCACTTTGTAGAAACTCCATTGCAGTGATTATACTTGCTAGGTTTTGTGGCTGGACTCGTATATATATATATATATATATATATATATATATATATATATATATATATATATATATATATATATATATATATATATATATTTGCCATTTTATTGCTGGAACTTACAGGAGCGGGAGGGAAATCACAGAGCTTATGTACACTCCCTGATCCTTTCGCATACATTCGAGCACATTGACACACTAAATTAGCGTACAAACAGAAACTGTTCTCACACAGTACATCAGTCAGTAATTTCAATGATCTTAGTTTTACTTTATGTATTTGAAATTTTTTCCTGCAGGTGGCATTGTCAATATAGCACAGTCACTGAAATGCTTTAGCGATTTGGTTGTGCTGTGGAAGTTTTCGTGCTGTTATTCTTACTGATCATTTATTAGTGAATGTACTGTGATCTTAAAATATTTAACGTTGTGGATTCAGAGGATGAACTGTTTAGGGTCTCCTGGATTCAAAAAGTATTTCCTGCAAAATGTGTAGTTGATTATACGTATCAATGTGAATATATTAAATTACAGTATCCCTCAAGATGAGGTTCTTTAGTCGCTCGCATGTTCTTACAACAAAGACGCGGCTGTCACGTTTGTTAAATCATGTAACTGTGATACATAACGTTCTTGGATGTGGCTCTTTTTCCATAACCGTGTTACAATTTTTAAATACGTAATGCAAAAAGATAGATATTTGTGTCGGATCAAAAGACCCGAGAGAATTTTCTTTGGTTATTTTGAAACTTTCACGAGCAATGTATTTTCTTTTGTTGTTTACATGTTTGGAATAGTGCAGACAGAGTTATTGTTGGTATTATTGTTTCACATTAATATTTAATTATTATGCGTCCAACCCGACACGAGTGTTGGCATTTTTCTACTATAACATTTCTTCTTCACTTAGTCGTTAGGAAAGTGACAACGGGTTTCATTTTCTTGATGCAAAATGCCTGAAGGATCTTCAGAAATTACTTTGTGACTATGAGATGTTTCTCTGAGCTTGAATATAATAAGATGAAAGAAAGTGAATACAATACTTATTCAGATACTACTGTCCCTTCTGGTAACGAAACGGTCACTGTAAATAATGGGTTCTTTTTTTTACAGACAAAAGGTAAAAACAAACGAACCAAGCAGCCATTTAGCTTAAGGAACTCTGCTAAAAAAACACAATACTATTTATGCGCATTTACCTAGCGCTACGGCGACCAAGTGCTCAGATGCGAGAAGCAAGACCCAACCGTAAAATCGGTCTAGCACAAAACCAGACTGGTTTTCGCCATAGATGCGAGTATGGTAAGTTATAGTGAGTATCGTAATAATAATAGACTTAAAGTGGAAGAAAATACAATATGTCTAATTATTTAACACAGCTGTGACCTCAGATTTATTTACATATTAGGTATGAGAGTAAGGGATGAAGAGTTAAGCCCATTGTTTTCTATTCGAGAATTCCTGACCCTTATGGAAGAAAACCATGAAGACATCTACCATAGAAATATGTGACGACTGATGAGAAACTCATTCCATTTCTGGGGCGTTGCTCGTTTAAACAGTATTTGCTTAAAAGTCCAAAGAAGTTTGGAATAAATGGTGGATACTATGTTAGAATACAGAAACTTCCTTTTGCACGCATTTGAGGTGTAAGCCGGTACGTCGTCCGACTGATCGTTCAGGCTGTCTAACCGTCTTCCAGGTGTTCTTAAACTTATTCTTATTCACATAGAAGACTCGGGAGGTAAATAGCCATTGGTAACTGGCATAACAGTGTCCCACTTGTCGGAACACGAATCGACTTCACCCTGACAGTAATGAATGTGGAATTTCTGCTGAGCTCCTGCCTAATAAACACAGTGAATCTAAGTTCAGTTTCCCTTGGAATCACGGGACAAATGTATTTTGTGTTTAATGTTGAGAGCATGTCTCACTGTTTACCTCACGAATTAGCAATGAAAAAGTAATGCGAACGTACATGAAGATGCAAGTGGTTATAGAAAGAAATGTGACTTCTTACAACTGCACTGAGGGAGGACTGGACATGGGCAAACATTGTGGAACAGGTGTAGTGTTCGTAGCAGAACAAGCATGTGGCCCCTTACTGTGTTCTAATTTTTAAACATCTACACATCAATCTGCTATGTCACTTACAGAAAAGAACACCAGTAAAATGACAAAAAGAAGACCATATTTCTATCAACTTAAAACTAACATACAAGGGATAACGTTCTTCGGAAATTGGTAATATCTATATATCCCTTACTATTAGAGAGAGTGAACTAGTATGTAATGAACAGAGGAACAGAAAAACCACCTCACACTTCTATTTAAAGAAATATAGTTTAAATACTAAACAAACATTAAATGACAGCGTCCAAGTAGAGCACAGCAAAGAAGAAAATACAGCGATAAACTTTTGAAAAAGACCAGTCGCTGGCAATCTGAGGGCTGAAATTCGTTAAATCTTCTACCTCAGCATCAAGCATTCATAAAACACCAGACCAAAATGACGTGGAGGAAGATTTAAAATTATCTCAACCTGAGAATGAATTTGCAAATGACGAAACAACTGACAGAAGTAACAAAAGTGATGAACCATTTAGAGACAGCATGCATGAAGAAATAGAAGAGCTCAAAGAAAATGTAGAAAATCTGGTAGATAATTGTAATCGAAAAGGAAATAGATTAGAAAACAACATGCATCATGCAGGGAGAGTAAGTTAAGAATAAACAAATAAAGTGGTAGTAAGTTTTGTATTCCGATATCTCTCAGTGGTCTTTCCCTGTTCCAGAATATCTAAGAGTTCACTTATACTGCGATAATTCAAGCAACACCAATATGCACAGATACAGATGGTGGTAGCACTGCGTACAGAAGGTATAAGAGGACAGCGCACTGGTGGAGTTGACATTTGACGTGAGGTGGCCATGTGAGAGGCTTTCCGACGTTATTATAGCCACACGACGGCAATTAACAGACTGTGAATGAGAAATGGTAGTTGGAGCTAGAAGCATTTCGGAAACCGTAACAACCGATAGCAGGGTTCGAATGTGGCGCAGACCCCAGAAAGCCATGGACTCAGGTTTTCAAGAAGGCATCGTGTAAGCCAGGGCTTAACAACTGGCCGGTTTTGAGCGCGAGTACTCGCGTCTGCTCAGGCACGTGCTCACGAGGAGTTGCAAGGTCGCTGAGTAGGGAGGGAGGGGAGGGAGGGGAAATGCGCGCGCACGTTTGAATGTGATCTCGCGTTCTTAGCAGATTTAACTAGCCATCTGAATGCTTTGAACATTTTACTGCAAGGTAAAGATATGCTAATTACTCATTTCATAGATCGAATACGAGATTTTAAAATGAAATTGACACTTTGGGTGAGTCAGCTGTAAACAGGAAACCTAGCTCATTTTCCTAAATTATCATCCATGCAAGATGTTCACAAAGACTGTGAACGTTATTCACATAGTTTAGTGGATCAGCGCTTTCAAGATCTGACAGCACTAGACAGTGATTTTGATCTGTTCTCTCCATATTCAGCGAATATTTAAGAGATTCGTCCTGAGCTGCAGCAAGAAATTATTGACCTGCAGTGGGACAGAGAATACAGAGACAAATTTCAGAACGAGAAAAACATTTTGGAATTCTACAGACACTTCCCTCAGGATAGATTTCCTCGTTTGCACAAACTGGCGGCTACAATAATATCAATGTTCGGTTCCACGTATGTTTGTGAACAACTGTTCTCTGCAATGAAATGTAACAAGACGCGCCTGAGAAACGCGTTGTCTGATCGAAATTTAAACTGCACGCTGCGCCTAAAATGCACAAGAACAATTACTCCGAACATAGACGCAATTGTAAAGGGCAAAAAGTACAAGATAACCGAGAATCCCACACTTCAGTGACACCTTTTATTGTGTAACAGTTCACAAATTAATGCGAATGTAGAGGCATACACTAAGCTAATAAAATTATGTGTCACGTGTACATTCTCCTTTATTTGTTTCATTTGTCGCAGTAATAATTCGTGAGTGATATCCCTGCAGGTGGCCGCGGATTTACATTGACTGGCGCAGCTGTTGTGTGCCCCACGTGACTCTCCGCTCTGGTCCGGTAGTGGGGGTAGCGTGCTCGCGCTGCTCCGTGCTCGCGCCTTGCTGCTCACAGCTTGCTCCGCGAGCACGTATGTTGTGAAGCCCTGGTGTAAGCTAATGGTGACTCCATAATATTGTGGGCTGTCCTCTGGTCCAAGTGGACCGATGATTGACTGGAAAGGATTATGTTCGGCTACTTCGAAACCATGTGCAGCCGTTTCACGATGGAACGTTTATGGATAAAAATGCACTAAGTCACCAGACCAGAATTGTTCGTGACAGATTTGATGAACAGTCTGGACAATTGTAGCGAATGACTTGGTCACCCAGACCGCCCAGCATGAATCCCATCTACCATTTGTGGGACGTAATCGAGAGGTGAGTTCACGCACAAAATTCTGCACTGGTAACACTTTCCCAATTTCAGATGGCCACAGTGCAGCATATATAAATGATATGCTCTCTAGTATTATGGGTAACTCTAAAATATTTCTGTTTGCTGATGACACTAGCTTGGTAGTAAAGGATGTTGTGTGCAACATTGACTCGGTTTCAAGTAGTGCAGTACATGACCTCAGTTCATGGCTTGTAGAAAATAAACTACAGTTAAATCACAGTAAGAGTCAGTTTTTACAGTTCCTAACACACAATTCAACAAAGCCTGACGTTTCAATCTCACAGGACGGGCATATGATTAGTGAAACTGAACAGTTCAAATTCCTAGGTGTTCAGATAGATAGTAAGCTGTCGTGGAAAGCCCACGTTCAGGATCTTGTTCAAAGACTTAATACTGCCATTTTCACTATTCGAACGGTATCGAAAGTGAGTGATACTTCGACACGTAAATTAGTCTACTTTGCTTATTTTCATTCACTTATGTCGTATGGTATTATGTTTTGGGGTAACTCTTCCAATTCTAGAAGGATATTTTTGGCTCAGAAACGGGCGGTTCGGGCAATAAGTGGTGTGAGTTCACGAACCTCTTGTCGACCTCTGTTCACGAGTCTGGGTATTTTGACATTGGCCTCTCAATATGTATATTCCTTATTGTCGTTTCTTGTTACCAATATTAGTTTATTTCCAACAATAAGCAGCTTTCACTCGGTTAATACTCGGCAGAAATCAAACCTCCATTTGGATCGGACTTCCTTAACTCTTGTGCAAAAAGGTGTGCAGTATACTGCTGCATCCATTTTCAATAAGCTGCCACTCGAATTCAAAAATCTTAGTAGTAATCCACGCGCTTTCAAATCGAAACTGAAGAGTTTCCTCATGGGTCACTCCTTCTATTCTGTCGAGGAGTTCCCTGAAAAATTAAGATGATTCTCATTGTATTGCTGATAGCGTTTGCTTAAACTTATGGACTTATTTTCTTTCAGGTTCATGAACATTTATTTTTATCTGTTATTACTTTTATGTTGTAAGTTCATTTACTGACACGTTCCATGACCTTGGAGATTTGCTCCTCAATTTGGTCCTACGGAACTTGACATGTAAACAAAAAAAAAAGAAAATTTCTGCATGAGACTTCCAACGACTTGTTGAATCCATGCCACGACGAGTTGCTGCACTATCCCATGCAACAGAAGGTCCACCAAAATATTAGGAGGTATTCCATGACTTTTGTCACCTCAGTGCAACTGAAGTATGAAGTGAAGCATTTTTAAAAACCAAGGACCATTTGTTTCTGTTAACAGATAAGGCGAATAGAATAAGACGAATGGTGCTAACTAGCAGTTTTTGGGTGATTGTTTCTACATCAGTCATCCAGATGGTGGGAAAATTTTGAGAACTTAGATGACACACTCATCTAAAAATCAAATAAGACATCTAAATATCTTACTGGTTGTCAAATCTGGTGGTCATTTAGCCTGCAAGTTTAGAACCACTAAATATCAGAAAAACTTCAAGTTTGTTTTGAAAGCAAAAACGTTAAGAACATGTCTGATTGCCACTAGAACAACAGATCACGTTACCAAGACGGCATGTGGAAAAGATAACTTGAAATGGAGAGGTATTTTAGAAAGGTTGCTAGGCGTTTGTATGTTCTTCCATGCAGCGGCCACGGAGAGTGTAAGGAAACCTAAGAAAGTTTTCTTCAGCTAATTAGACTACTAGCCAAACATAATGTTGTGTTAATAGATCACTTGATGAAACTAGTACAGCCCACCGAGTCACATACTTCAGATCATATGGACCTTTACGAAATTACGTTGAACATAGTGGACGCCCGCCCTAACGGAGCACAAGATAGCGATAAGTGGCGACAGAAAGCCAAATGAGCGTTTGTCTAACAACCTAGCGGGAAATATAGAAAAAGTGAACCCACCTAAATTGCTCATCAAGCGCTAAAAAATGTCCTTTAGGCTCAATGTCACCACTACACACTATCACGTACTTGGTGAAGGCCCGCTGTCTGTAAGTCGGTATTGTGTTTTTCTTTCTTTTTTTTTTGTGATATGTTACAATACACAATTGTGGTCTAACTGTGTTGGTGAGGCAGTGCATTTATCCACAGGGTAGTGACTGCGTCACTGCAATTCATTTTGGAGGTGTGGCGGTGGGACTTGTAGTCCCGTACCACCCTCTGACGGTGACAGTACTACATGAGTCAGGCAGAAAAATTTAGCTTAACGTGGGCAGGTATGATTGGAAAGTATTGGACATAGAATGGGGGCTAGTCCCGCCAAAGGATGCGTCCGTGGTGGGCGTGCCAGACCTATCGTTAGCCATGGTCGGAATCCGATTCCTCTAGGATGGTTAGGGGAACAGGATGTCGATGCCAGCGGCGTGGAAGTGTGGTCCCAACGTGGCGTAACCCATGGACAGTGTCCCGCAAGGCATCCACTTTCTCATAGAGCCGCCGCGCGCTGTTTCGTATGGTCATCTTTAGGGGGACGATATCCGCTTCCTCGTGGAGAGTGACAATTCTCGTGAATGGCGGGGCGTGCAGGCTCCACCTGAGCACCTTGTTCTGCAGGCGCTGCAATGTCCGCATCCTGGTGACACTAATCGTGGCCCATGCAGCAGATCCATACGTGAGGGCAGGCAGGATAACTGTTCGGTAAATGCGGAGCTTGGTATGCAGGTTATGTTCGCTACTGAGAAAAAGCGGGTACATAGCCCTGGTTAGCTTTTGCCCCTTGTTGGTGACATACTCCGCATGACAGTGGAAGAGCAACTTGTGGTCCTTCTGGACCCCGAGATAGGTGGTTGTCGAGGACCAGGGCACCCCTGCACGCCTGCAAGCGAAATATTGCGGCGGAGGACTGGGAGCCGTTTCGTGAAGTGAACTGCCGTAGTTTTGGCGGCATTGAGAGCTATTTTGTTTGTCCGGCACCAGGTGATGGTGGCGTCCACCTGTCGCTGGAGGCGGGCGACGACGCCGTCAGTAATGCGGCCAGTGGTGTATAGTGCTGTGTCGTCAGCGTATTGTGCAAGGTGGTACTCGGGGATGACCGGCATATCATTGACATAGATATTAAAAAGGATGGGAGATAGCACCGATCCTTGCGGAGTGCCTACCGACAATTGGCGAATGCCAGAACGCATTCCCCGTTGAGAAACTAGGAAAGTCCTACCACGGAGGAAGTCATCCACGATCGTGATATAAATATCCGGTATAGGGGTCTGTGTCAGCATCTTGTGTACGAGGTTGTCTTGACAGATCTTGTCGTAGGCGTTTTGCAAGTCCAGAAAAACGGCAGCTGTCGACTTGGCAGTGTTGAAGCCTTTGCTGATGTGTTCAGTGATCCGTAGGACCTGAAGTTCAGCAGAGAGGTGCGAAGTGAATCCAAACTGTTCAGGACGGATCGTCCCAGCTGCCGCAAGAGGTTCGGAAAGTCAGTGAAGGATCACAGATTCAAGGACCTTCGCCATAGTATTTAGGAGGCTGAGGGGCCTGTTGTTGGTGGGGACTGTAGGGTCCTTGAACCTCTTGGGGATCGCAATCAGCTTGGCTTGTTCCACTGAGGGGGGAAAAGGCCAGACGTGAGACAAAAGTTTAAAATCTTGGTGAGCAAGATGAGTGGTGTGCGGGGAAGGTAGCAAAGATATTCATTTAAAATTCCGTCCAATCCAGGCGCCAACCGGCCACGTTTCCGTCGAAGGATGCGCTGAATTTCTGCCATGGACGTAAGAAGCGGAGCAGACTGGGGTGGACAGTTGCGGAAAGCAGTTAACAGCTGTCAGGACTTCACGTTCCTCCTGTAGTTCGTTCGGAGAAAGGTCCTGGACCAGAGGGCGGTTTTGGGCCTCGAACGCATCTGCCAGCGTTTCCATAATTTGGAGGGTATCATACGACAAGCCCGCTGCTGTGCGAATAGGATGGGCAGTCGCTGGCATAGAACGCCGCAGGGTGCGAATGACAGCCCAGTCAAATTTTTGATGGAGTAGGAAAGTGGGCATCCTGTCCTCCCACTGTTTAGACCTCCATTCGGCGAGCCGGTGGCTGAATTCGCGCTGGAGGCGTCTCATTTGGCGTTTGTCCTGAGGGTCACGAAACTGCTTCCACCTCCGGCAGTAGCGGTTCTTTTGCACCTTCAGCTCTCGTAACAGAGGGGGCAAGTCGTCCAGGGGTGTTAAATTCCAAGGTACAGTGGAGGTGGAGAGTTTCACTGCTTTCTGTATTTTGGCGGTAAGGTAATTCACAGCACGGACTATATTGGCCGGTGTTGTCAAATCGAGGTCGTAATGAGTGGTGTTATTAAGTACCCTGGCAAACTTGTCCCAATTGGTGAGGGTCGCAGTGAAACGAACATCAAATGAATCGGCAGCATTGGTGAGGTGCAAGACTACTGGCTCATGGTCAGAGGCCAGTTCGTGGAGAACTTCCAGTGAAAATTGAGCGGTGATGTTTCTGAAGATGGCCACATACAGAACGTCTGGCTGGCGGTTAGTACGGACTGGGATATGGGTAGGTTCGTGAGGGCCATAGACTGATAGTGCTAAAGTATCCTCCAGGTCAAGGAGGAGCCGGCCTTTGGAGTTAGAGACATGAGAATGCCAAGCTGGGTGCTTGGCATTGAGATCCGCCCCAATGATGAGCCTGTCGAAGGATAACAATGTGCGGAGGTCTGCTTCCAGCAGTGGCTTGTTTGGGCTCAAATACGCTGCTGCAAAGGTAATGGCACCAAGGCGTGTGGAGATAGTAACCGCTGTGGCCTCTATGTGTTCCATTGGCTAGAGTGTCTCTTGGGTATGCTTTGTTGAGGAACACAGCTGTGCCTCCACCAGGGCGGTCGCGGCGGTCAGAGCAGCAACACACCATGTTGCGAAGGCGGAAATCGTCTGCCAGTTTGAGGTGTGTTTATGAGACCAGTAAAACATCCACACGATGGTCATGGAGGAAGGTGTTCAATTCCGTCTTCATCCGTTTTATGCCATTGGCATTAAAAATGCATGTGACAAGATCCTGAGGGGGCTGGTGGTGGTGTGGAGGTCCATTCGCCATTACAACAATTTTTGACTAAGCCCTTCCACTAGGGCGATGACCTTGGAGAGCCCGTCCTCCGACCGACGGATTTTTTGTACAGTGTCACGAATAACAGACCGGATGTGGGGTTTCGTGAAAAAGGAGATGACCTGGAGGATTTCGCACATGTCCGCCCGAAAGGACGCGTCAGTCTCCACCACTGGGGGAGGGTCCCGTGTGGTCTGCTTGCCCCTACGGCGGGCAGGTGCAGGTGTAGTAGTAGGCAGAGTGGGGGTAGGGGCAGAGGGCTGGGATAGAGCCACAGATGGACTGGAGGGAGCTGCAGCTGGCTCCTATAGTTGGTGAGCAGTGGGAGCAGTGACGGAAGACAGACAATGAGGAGGGGACCGGGCGGCAGCAGCAAAGGATGTCGTGGGAGTCTGAGCAGGAAGGGGCACAGGAGCCACCGAACCATCTGGTGCCTGAGTGGCTGGTACCAGAGTGGCTGCTGAGGACAGTGCACCAGGCTGACCCCGCAAAACAGGATAGTTGGTCATGTCCCGTAGCGGTGGGGGAGGTCGATTTGTTCTTGGTTTCTTTTTGGGCGGACGAGAAGACTTCAGTGTCTTCTGGTAAACAGGGCACCCCCTCCAGGATGCCATGTGGTGGGGATCGTGAGTCGTTCCCAAACATCTGGCACAGGTCATCATCATCATCATCAATTATCTGCTATATTAGCAGGTCCTTTGCCTCTCCATTTTCTGCGATCCATTGCTTCCTTCTTAAGGCTGCTGTATGTTGTACCGTCCATCATGTCATCCAGTATCTGGAATCTCTTCCTTACTCGCTTCATTTTCCCTTCTACATAACCTTCTAAAATTGTTTTTATCAGTCTGTCATTCTTTCTTAATATATGCCCAATCCAATTTCTTTTTCTTCTCTTTATTACATCTAGTAACTGTCTTTTCTCTCCCACTCTTCTCAGTACCTCTTCATTTTTTTACTCTGTCCATCCAACTTATTCTTTCCATCTTCCGCCATGTCCAGATCTCAAAAGCCTCCAGCCTTTCTCTGTCTTTTTTCCTCATAGTCCCTGTTTCAGCGCCATATAGAAGAACACTCCATACAAGACATTTTATGAGTCTCTTTCTGAGTTCTCTGTCCAGACCGCTGCAGAAGATTCTCCTTTTCTTATAAAACGCCTCTTTTGCCATTGCTATACTTGTTTTAATTTCTGTGGTGCACTTCCAGTCGGTGTCTATCCTGCTTCCAAGATACTTAAAATTTTGCACCTGTTCTAGTGTTTCTCCATTCAGCACAATTTTTATTTCCTTATTTCCTCCTATTGCCAATACTTTTGTTTCAGTGTTAATTTTCATTCCATATTTTTTCCGTTAGTTGCAATGGTGTCCACCAAATCCTGTAATTCTTTTTCCCCTGTGGCTAGAAGGACCATGTTATCAGCACAGGTAGGTTTCTCCAAAGCTGGGAGTGTGCAGTTCTCGACTAAATGTGGGCCAGCACACTTAACACACCGCAACGGCAGGGAGCAATAATTCCCAGTATGTCGTAAACGTTGGCATTTGAGACAGATGGCTGGCCCGTTGCGGCCCTCGTACGATTCAATCCGGACTTTCGTGTACAGAAGATACCGGATTTGGTAAATCCGCTCTATGTCCTCCCTCCGGGAAAGGGAGACGACGTGGGTAGGGCAGGGGATCAATGCCCTGGTCTCAGGAATCCTCTTGCTATACTGGTGGACCAAAGGATCTTCGAAATCGAGTCGAAATAGTTCCTCCTTGACCTCCTCTGCCGTAACCTCTGGTGGCAAGTCCTTGATGACGATTTTGGTGCGGCGATTACACGACGTCTGGAGGGTAAAGTAAGGCATCGCCTTTGATTTTACGAAATCTAGAATGGTAAGATAGTCGTCCCTACTGTCAAGCAGGTATTTCACATGATCTTATTGGTAAACAGCTCTCAATTGGCCGACAATGAGCCGCTGGAGCTCAGTGTTCAGTTTCGTATAATTAGAGACTTTATACAGGGTGAGTCACCTAACATTACCGCTGGATATATTTCGTAAACCACATCAAATACTGACGAATCGATTCCACAGACCGAACGTGAGGAGAGGGGCTAGTGTAATTGGTTAATACAAACCATAAAAATATGCACGGAAGTATGTTTTTTAACACAAACCTACGTTTTTTTAAATGGAACCCCGTTAGTTTTGTTAGCACATCTGAACATATAAACAAATACGTAATCAGTGCCGTTTGTTGTATTGTAAAATGTTAACTACATCCGGAGATATTGTAACCTAAAGTTGACGCTTGAGTACCACTCCTCCGCTGTTCGATCGTGTGTATCGGAGAGCACCGAATTACGTAGGGATCCAAAGGGAACGGTGATGGACCTTAGGTACAGAAGAGACTGGAACAGCACATTACGTCCACATGCTAACACCTTTTTATTGGTCTTTTTCACTGACGCATATGTACATTACCATGAGGGGTGAGGTACACGTACACACGTAGTTTCCGTTTTGAATTACGGAGTGCAATAGAGTGTGTCCCGACATGTCAGGCCAATAGATGTTCAATGTGGTGGCCATCATTTTCTGCACACAACTGCAATCTCTGGCGTAATGAATGTCGTACACGCCGTAGTACATCTGGTGTAGTGTCGCCGCAGGCTGCCACAATACGTTGTTTCATATCCTCTGGGGTTGTAGGCACATCACGGTACACATTCTCCTTTAACGTACCCAACAGAAAGAAGTCCAGAGGTGTAAGATCAGGAGAACGGGCTGGCCAATTTATGCGTCCTCCACGTCCTATGAAACGCCCGTCGAACATCCTGTCAAGGGTCAGCCTAGTGTTAATTGGGGAATGTGCGGGTGCACCATCATGCTGATACCACATACGTCAACGCGTTTCCAGTGGGACATTTTCGAGCAACGTTGGCAGATCTTTCTGTAGGAACGCGATGTATGTTGCAGCTGTTTGGGCCCCTGCAATGAAGTGAGGACCAATGAGGTGGTCCCCAATGATTCCGCACCATACATTTACAGTCCACGGTCACTGTCGCTCTACCTGAGCCAGCGAGGATTGTCCACGGACCAGTAATGCATGTTCCGTAGATTCACTGCCCCGTGGTTTGTGAAACCCGCTTCATCGGTAAACAGGTAGAACTGCAACGCATTCTCTATTAATGCCCGTTGACAGAATTGCACTCGATGATTAAAGTCATCACCATGTAATTGCTGATGTAGCGACACATGAACGGGTGAAAGCGGTGACGATGCAGTATGCGCATGACACTACTTTGACTCAGTCCACCGGCTCTCGCAATGTCCCGTGTACTCACGTGTGGGTTCATGGAAACAGTAGCTAACACACCAACTGCACCCGCTTCTCCTGTGACGGGCGGGTTACGGACCCGTTTGCGTACTACGACCATACCTGTTACATACAGTTGGCGGTAGATGTTTTGCAATGTGCGGCACGTTGGATGCTCTCTGTCCGGGTACCGTTCTGCATACACCCTGCAGGCTTCAGCTGCATTTCGTCGACACTCGCCATAGATGAGTATCATCTCCGCCTTTTCAGAGTTCGAATACACCATGGTCACAGTTCCTACAGCACTACACTATCACAGACGTCTGGTAACACGGTGTACTACAGTTGGTCTGCGTGCGGAGACGAATGCAGAATAACAATAGCAGCAAGCGCTACATGCGGACACTGCGACAGCTAGACCAAACCACAACAGTGCACTACAGCCACACTCGTAAACACAGTCGTCATCGTCAACATGTCCCTGCAGATGCTGCTCGCCGACCGTGGCCAGTGTTTGTTACAACACGCAACTGAACGTCGGAGGTTTCAAGCGTCAACTTTAGGTTACAATATCTCCGGATGTAATTAACATTTTACAATGGAACAAACGGTACTGATTACGTATTTCTTTATATGTTCAGATGTGCTAACAAAACTAACGTGGTTCCATTTAAAAAAAACGTAGGTTTGTGTTAAAAAACATACTTCCGTGCATATGTTTATGGTTTGTATTAACCAATTACACTAGCCCCTCTCCTCACGTTCGGTCTGTGGAATCGGTTCGTCAGTATTTGATGTGGTTTACGATATATATCCAGCGGTAACGTTAGGTGACACCCTGTGTACCACAATGGGGGGTATCTTCTCTTTCTTCAGAGGGCTTGGCGGGATCTCTTGAGAAGGAGGGTAGGGAGCATGAGCCATTTCCTCATCCACAGGACCATCCGGTGCGGCGTCCCCCTGCAGGGGGGGATCGGAACACGATCCGCTGTCACCACAGCCCGCGTGGGCGGTGGAGCGTCCGGAGCGACGGCCAGAGGACTTTCCGACTGGGTCAGGGTGTCCAGAAGACTCGCCACGGTGGCAGGACGGTGTAGAGAGAGGTGCAGGTACAGCCGGGTGGTGGTCAAACAGAGCCGATGTGTTCGCCGCCTCACTACGAGAAAGATCAATTACTAGGCGGTCAGGTGAATCGTCGGACGACGACGACGACACGGATGAACGGACCCTGACACGCGACGGTGGACAGTCTTCATGATGATCGGTTTCAGTGCCGGTGGTGTCCACCGGCGATTTGTGGCGGTTGGCGCGATTCAAGCGATCCTTCGCCCGTTGCGAGGTGGGCGGGGCATTGTGCGCGACGGGAGGCCGGGACGAGCGGCGTTACCCACGCGGTTCTCCCCGAAGGGCGGCGGTGCATGAGTCGGAGGGTCGCGAAGGCTGCTCCGCGAGCTTCTCCGTAGTGGACACGGGTCCGCCTGACATAGCCAGGGGCCCGGCACGAGAGGACTACGCACATCAAAAACTTCCCAGTTATCCTGGGGTAATCATCATCATCATCATCATCAGCCAATTCAATCATTAAATGATGTGGCCTCTTCGAGTTGTGGATTCAGGTAGGCTTTCAGAAGTCTTCTCCAAGTGGGACGGTCTTGGGCAGTTCTCTGCCAGGTGTTACCAGCGATCTTCTTGATGTCTTTGTCCCATCTGTCTGGTAGTCTTCCTCTAGGCCTCCGGTGCTCTCTCGGACTCCACTCCAGTACTAGCTTCGTCCATCTGTTGTCTTTTCTTCTTGCAACGTGGCCAGCCCACTGCCATTTCAAGGAACCTACTCTCTCTAATATGTCATTAACCTTCGTCGCAGACCGGATGCCATCTGCCATTTTCCTGTCCTTTCTTGTATAGCCCAGCATTGATCTCTCCATGGCTCTCTGTGCTGTCCTAAGTTTCCCTTTTGTGAATGAGTTCAGTGTCCATGTCTCGCAGCCATACGTCATCACAGGAAGAATGCATTGATCAAATACTGCTTTCTTCAGATTTACTGGCACTTTTGATCTGAATACTTTTGAATTCTTCCCAAATGCTTGCCAGCCAAGCTTGATGCGTCGATAGATTTCTGTCCTTATGTCTCCCTTCGTATTTATAATCTGGCCAAGGTAGACATATTCACTGACCTTTTCTAGTAGACAGTCCTTGACTTTCACATCTCCAGCTGGGACCCATTTGTTGGATATTACTTTTGTTTTGGAAAGGTTCATGTTCAAGCCAACCAGCTGACATTCCGATGCAAGATCTGTAACTAAGTTTTGGAGCTCTGCGAAGTCTTTGGCCAGGAAGGCAATATCATCAGCAAATCTCAAGTTGGTAAGCCTTCTTCCATTAATTCTAATTCCCTTACCTTCCCAGCTCAGCTGGGGTAATAACTACTAAGATACCAACGCCGAAATAGCAGGTATACCAAAGCTGTTACGCGGTGCAAAAACTAAAACGATACGACACGGAAACGCACTCGTATTAGAAAATACTTTCAGGGATCCAACCTGAATCACACGTGACGTCGGAATTGTCAGTCTCACCAGTTTTTATTTGCAATATGTAAACTATTTGGCTGCGAAAAAGTTACGCACAGACATGGAAAATACTGCAATTACCTTCTAATATGTTACTTCATTTCTTTAGATCCAGAGACGCAGCTACGATGTGTGATGACTCCACTGGATACTAACTCTGTAAGGGTGACAGAACAGGCCGGCCGAAGTGGCCGTGCGGTTAAAGGCGCTGCAGTCTGGAACCGCAAGACCGCTACGGTCGCAGGTTCGAATCCTGCCTCGGGCATGGATGTTTGTGATGTCCTTAGGTTAGTTAGGTTTAACTAGTTCTAAGTTCTAGGGGACTAATGACCTCAGAAGTTGAGTCCCATAGTGCTCAGAGCCATTTGAACCATTTTTTGACAGAACTTGCTAGCTTCTGTGACAAGAGTTGTAAATTTTCGTTTTTCGTCGTTACATTATGGGAGCACTCGTGCAGCTAGATCATTTATGCACTCTGAATAAGCTAATATTCGGATTTCATTGTTAGCACAGCAGGTCACTAAAATATTTTTACGATACAGTTGTCACTCAAATATTTTCATGTTGTTATTCATTTGCATTAAATGGAGAGCAGAGACTGTTAAATAAATAAAACCGATCTTTCAGTAGCGAACGTGCTGTGATCGTAAAAAAACACTGAGTTTGTGAAGGAACGGGGTATGCTGATTAGGGTCTCCTCTATCCAAAAAAAAAAACATTTTTCTGCAAAATGTGTAGCTGGTTATACTGCACGTAACAAAGTAAGTATATTATAGTTATCTTTAAGACCTTGGTCTCTACACCCTCGTATTTAATTACAACAAAGACCCGACTGTTACATTTGTTAAATCATGTAACAGCAATATAACGTTCTTCGATCCAACTTTTTTTCCACAACCGTTTTACAGTTTTTTAATTGTATGATGCAAAGATGAGAATGACCTGACTGGTGATTGTATTTTGTTATTTTGAAACTTTCTGAAACAATGTATTTTTTTCATTGGTACACGTTTGGAATAGTGTAGTTACAGATATTCTTGGTATTATTGTTTCAAGTTAAACTACCATTATTATACGTCTGCCCCATACGAGTATTGACAATCTTCCATTATAACATTTTTCATTCACTTAGTCGCTAGTAAGGTAAAAAGGAATTTCATTTTCTAGGTGCAAAATGCCTTAAAGATGTTGATGAATTACTTTGCGACGATGATGATAAATCTGTGAAATGTTCCTCTGAGCTTGAATATTACACGATTGATGAAAGTGAAAACGACACTTATTTAGATATTACCGCGACTTCTCACATTGAAACGATCACTTTAAGTAATTGCTCCTTTTTTTCTGATGTGAAGGGTAAAAACAAATGAGACAAGTGGCAATTTAGCAAAAGGATTCCTGCTGAAAAAAGCACAGTATTATTATAACGCATTTATCTGGAGAAAGGTTGACCAAGTGTTCAGATGTGACATGCAGGATCCAACGGTAAAACTAGTCCATCATACTACCGGAGAAAGTTTTCGCCGTAGGTACCAGTATGGTATATTACCTTGTGCAGTGAAACAAAGAAACATTGACTGTTTCAAGGAAATATAGCATGAGTTGTTTATTTTATGAAATTCTGTCCTCAAAGTGTAGCGCCTCTTGATATTTACGTATTAAGTACAGGATTACGAGATGACTAAATCTGTTTATTATTTATTTGTCGTGAATTTATGACTCTTAATGGGAAAAAGGACTTGGAAGAGCAGTTGAACGGAATGGATAGTGTCTTGAAAGGAGGATATAAGATGAACATCAACTAAAGCAAAACGAGGATAGTGGAATGTAGTCGAATTAAGTCGGGTGATGCTAAGGGAATTAGATTAGGAAATGAGACACTTCAAGTAGTAAAGGAGTTTTGCTATTTGGGGAGCAAAATAACTGATGATGGTCGAAGTAGAGAGGATATAAAATGTAGACTGGCAGTGACAAGGAAAGCGTTTCTGAAGAAGAGAAATTTGTTATCATCGAGTATAGATTTAAGTGTCAGGAAGTCGTTTCTGAAAGAATTTGTATGGAGTGTAGCCATGTAAGGAAGTGAAACATGGACGATAAATAGTGTGGGCAAGAAGAGAATAGAAGCTTTTGAAATGTGGTGCTTCAGAAGAATGCTGGAGATTAGATGGGTAGATCACATAACTAATGTGGAGGTATTGAATAAGATTGGGGAGGACATGTTCTGAGGCATCAAGGGATCACCAATTTAGTATTGGAGGGCAGCGTGGAGGGTAAAAATCGTAGAGGGAGACCAAGAGATAAATACACTAAGCAGATTCAGAAGGATGTAGGTTGCAGTAGTTACTGGGAGATGAAGAAGCTTGCACAGGATAGAGTAGCATGGAGAGCTGCATCAAACCAGTCTCAGGACTGAGGACCACAACAACAACAACAACAATGGGAAAAATACATCAAACCATAAACCCCTACAGAATACCTGACGGTTGATTAGTACCAAATTCCATTTCGGGGCATTGCTCGTCAAAACAGAATTTGCTTAAATATCCAAAGAAATGACATGAAGACGCAGGTGTAGCTTTCTACAACTAGACTAAGCGAGGATACGACATGTTGGAATATCTATGGAAGAAGTATAGCGTTGGGCGCAAAAGAGGCATGTGGCACTTTACTGTTTCCTAATTTTTAAACGCCTGCACATCAGTTTCCTGTGCCATTCACAAAAGAGAACACCGCTAAAGAGACACAAAGAAAATTGTATTTCAAAGAGTTTAAAACTAATGTGTCAAGGAAAACGTCGTCACGAAATTGGTAATAGTTGTATAACACCAGTTATTACAGATACTATGTTGTTTCTCATGGCTAGAGGAATAAGAGAACTAAATCACCAGCAGCAGAAATTCGAGGAGATAAGGCCTGGGCCACCATTGCAGAAAATGAAGAGCCGCCACACTTGTCCTAGCACAAATGTTAAGAAGCATTCATCATAGTGTACCACTTGCAAAGGAAGTACGTGCAATATGCTTTCCAACGTTGTGTGCACGAAATGTTAAGAGATGGTTCAAATGGCTCTGAGCACTATGGGACTTAACATCGGAGGTCATCAGTCCCCTAGAACTTAGAACTACTGAAACCTAACTAACCTAAGGACATCACACACATCCATGCCCGAGGCAGGATTCGAACCTGCAACCGTAGCGGTCGCGTGATTCCAGACTGAAGCGCCTAGCACCGCTCGGCCACAACGACCGGCAAATGTTAAGGGAACTGAAGTATTTTAATGCAATAAAACGTTTGTGTTGCAATTTTGAGAAGTTCTTTGCGAACTAAGTTAGATTTCCTTTATTCTGTACACAATAACTTCAGTGTCATCAAGTACTGATGGCTGTCTAATGTTTGTACTTACGGATTTAACAGTTTTATGATTATTTTGATTTCATTGATGAACAGGTGTTCTTAGTTATTAAATTAAATACATATTTTAGGTAAAATTTATTTCATTTTTGAAGAAATACAATTTAAAATACATACACAAGCATGAAACGACATCGTTCAAGTAGAGTACAGTAAAGAAGAATACAGAGTGATGAGATTTTGGAAGACTGGTCGCTGGCACTCAATGCAGCCATTCGTTAAACCTTCTACTGCAGCATCAAATACTCAAAAAGCACCAGACCGAAACGATGTGGAAGAAGACGTAATGTTATGTTAAACTGAGAGTGAATTTGTAAATGACAAAAAAACTAGCAGAAGTAACAAAAGTGAAGAATCAGGTGTAGAGAGGATGCATGGAGATACTGCAGAGCTCATAGAAAATATATTAACTAACTGTAATGTAGAAGGAAATATAAGGTGCAAAGGGAGCAAATGAAGAAGGAACCACTGGAAGTAGTAGTAATATTTTGTTTTCCGACATCACTCAGTGGATTTTACCTGTTCCAAAAAAATCTAAGGTTTGACTTAATTAAAATATGAAGAATTTCAAAACAAAGAAGGACCATTTGTTCCCGTTGACAGACAAGGTGATAATTACAGAACGAATGGTTCTAGTCGGCAACTGACGTTTGGTTCTGTATCACTCAGCCAAATCGTAACAAAATTCGGAAAACGTTAATTGGCTTACTATACAGACTAAAGCTTGAACAAGATATATAAATTTGTTAGTGGTTTACAACCGTGGAATAAGTTAGTCCGAAAGTTTATAAACGTGAAACATTAGAACAACATCAAGCTTGTTTTGAAAATTGGGAACCTTAAGTACAAGTCTCCTTGCCACTAGAACAGTTGATCATGTTACCTAGACAGCACCTGAAACAGAAAAATTGAAATGGAAAGATATTTTGGAATTGAAGTTAGACGTTTGTGTGTTTTTCGCTGAACAGAATATTCCATTCAGCGGCCACAGACGGTATAAGCTAGAGGAATAGAAAGGAAGTTTCTTGCAGCTGATTAGATTGTTATCCAAACATGACGTTGTACTACGAGAACGCTTATATGGCTTTATGAAATTGCGTTGAACATAGAGGATATCCGCCCTGACTGAGCACAGGACAGCATCGATGAGCGTCAGAGAGCCAAAAGAGCATTTGTCCAGCAACGGCGGGATCTGGCGGAAGAGCAAACCCCACCATATCGTTAAGTTAACTCTGCAAGCTCCGGTTCCACTCTGTGCCTCTACTCAGCGTGGCTCTTTTTTTTTTTTTTGTGATATGCTACAATACAGCATCACCGGTCTATTGCGGTCTAACTGTGTTGGTGAGGCAGTAAATTTATCCACAGGGCAGTGACTGCGTCACTGCAATTCACTTTGGAGGTGTGGCGGTGGGACTTGTAGTCCCGTACCACCCTCTGACGGTCACAGTACTACATGAGTCAGGCAGAAAAATTTAGCGTAACATGGGCAGGTATGAAACTTCCTGGCAGATTAAAACTGTGTGCCCGACCGAGACTCGAACTCGGGGCCTTTGCCTTTCGCGGGCAAGTGCTCTACCAACTGAGCTACCGAAGCACGACTCACGCCCGGTACTCACAGCTTTACTTCTGCCAGTAAAGCACTTTCCCGCGAAAGGCAAAGGTCCCGAGTTCGAGTCTCGGTCGGGCACACAGTTTTAATCTGCCAGGAAGTTTCATATCAGCGCACACTCCGCTGCAGAGTGAAAATCTCATTCTGGAAACATCCCCCAGGCTGTGGCTAAGCCATGTCTCCGCAATATCCTTTCTTTCAGGAGTGCTAGTTCTGCAAGGTTCGCAGGAGAGCTTCTGTAAAGTTTGGAAGGTAGGAGACGAGGTACTGGCAGAAGTAAAGCTGTGAGTACCGGGCGTGAGTCGTGCTTCGGTAGCTCAGTTGGTAGAGCACTTGCCCGCGAAAGGCAAAGGTCCCGAGTTCGAGTCTCGGTCGGGCACACAGTTTTAATCTGCCAGGAAGTTTCATATCAGCGCACACTCCGCTGCAGAGTGAAAATCTCATCCTGGAAACATCCCCCAGGCTGTGGCTAAGCCATGTCTCCGCAATATCCTTTCTTTCAGGAGTGCTAGTTCTGCAAGGTTCGCAGGAGAGCTTCTGTAAAGTTTGGAAGGTAGGAGACGAGGTACTGGCAGAAGTAAAGCTGTGAGTACCGGGCGTGAGTCGTGCTTCGGTAGCTCAGTTGGTAGAGCACTTGCCCGCGAAAGGCAAAGGTCCCGAGTTCGAGTCTCGGTCGGGCACACAGTTTTAATCTGCCAGGAAGTTTCATATCAGCGCACACTCCGCTGCAGAGTGAAAATCTCATTATGGGCAGGTATGATTGGAAAGTATTGGACATAGAATGGGGGCTAGTCCCGCCAAAGGATGCGTCCGTGGTGGGCGTGCCAGGCCTATCGTTAGCCATGGTCGGAATCCGATTCCTCTAGGATGGTTGGGGGAACCGGATGTCGATGCCAGCGGCGTGGAAGTGTGGTCCCAACGTGGCGTAACCCATGGACAGTGTCCCGCAAGCCATCCACTTTCTCATAGAGCCGCCGCGCGTTGTTGCGTATGGTCGTCTTTAGGGGGACGATATCCGCTTCCTCGTGGAGAGTGACAATTCTCGTGAGTGGCGGGGCGTGCAGACTCCACCTGAGCACCTTGTTCTGCAGGCGCTGCAATGTCCGCATCCTGATGACACTAATCGTGGCCCATGCAGCAGATCCATACGTGAGGGCTGGCAGGATAACTGTTCGGTAAATGCGGAGCTTGGTATGCAGGTTATGTTCCCTACTGAGAAAAAGCGGGTACATAGCCCTGGTTAGCTTTTGCCCCTTGTTGGTGACATACTCCGCATGACAGTGGAAGAGCAACTTGTGGTCCATCTGGACCCCGAGATAGGTGGTTGTCGGGGACCAGGGCACCTGCACACCTGCAATCGAGATATTGCGGCGGAGGACTGGGCGCCGTTTCGTGAAGTAAACTGCCGTAGTTTTGGCGGCATTGAGAGCTATTTTGTTTGTCCGGCACCAGGTGATAGTGGCGTCCACCTGTCGCTGGAGGCGGGCGACGACGGCGTCAGTAATACGGCCAGCGGTGTATAGCGCTGTGTCGTCAGCGTATCGTGCAAGGTGGCACGCGGAGATGACCGGCATATCATTGACATAGCTTATAAAAAGGATGGGAGATAGCACCGATCCTCGCGGAGTGACTGTTGACAGTAGGCGAATGGCAGAACGCTTGGCGTGGCTATGTACTTTGTAGTTTTTATTTGCAACATTCAAACAATTTGGCTGCGAGAAAGTTACACGCACACGCTCTCTCTCTCTCTCTCTCTCTCTCTCTCTCTCTCTTTTTCTCCCTCTTTCTCACGCGCGCGCACACACACACACACACACACACACACACACACACATGGAAAATACAGCAACTGGTGAAGATGTTAGTTTCCTTGTTTGTACTCAGAGAGGCGCAGCTAGGGAGGGGGTACAGGTGGCGCATCGTGGACTAATTCCGTGGGTGTGTCAAAGCTTGCTACGCTCTGTGAGATGGGTCCTCCATTTTCTATTTTTTTATTTTTTTTATTTATTTATTTTTTTGCATTATCCATTATGGGATACACCTTGCGCGCTCTGCCTCAGCGTGTTACACGCATTTCATCTACATCTAAATCTACATCTACATCCATACTCCGCAAGCCACCTGACGGTGTGTGGCGGAGGGTACCTTCAGTACCTCTATTGGTTCTCCCTTCTATTCCAGTCTCGTATTGTTCGTGGAAAGAAGGATTGTCGGTATGCCTCTGTGTGGGCTCTAATCTCTCTGATTTTATCCTCATGATCTCTTCGCGAGATATACGTAGTAGGGAGCAATATGTATGTTCTCGAAACTTCAACAAAATCCCGTACCGAGCTACTAAGCGCCTCTCCTGCAGAGTCTTCCACTGGAGTTTATCTATCGTCTCCGTAACGCTTTCGCGATTACTAAATGATCCTGTAACGAAGCGCGCTGCTCTCCGTTGGACCTTCTCCATCTCTTCTCTCAACCCTATCTGGTACAGATCCCACACTGCTGAGCAGTATTCAAGCAGTGGGCGAACAAGCGTACTGTAACCTAATTCCTTTGTTTTCGGATTGCATTTCCTTAGGATTCTTCCAATGAATCTCAGTCTGGCATCTGCTTTACCGACAATCAACTTTATATGATCATTCAATTTTAAATCACTCCTAATGCGTACTCCCAGATAATTTATGGAATTAACTGCTTCCAGTTGCTGACCTGCTATATTGTAGCTAAATGATAAGGGATCTTTCTTTCTATGTATTCGCAGCGCATTACACTTGTCTACATTGAGATTCGATTGCCATTCCCTGCACCATGCAGATCCTCCTGCATTTCAGTACAATATTCCATTGTAACAACCTCTCGATATATCACAGCATCATCCGCAAAAAGCCTCAGTGAACTTCCGATGTCATCCACAAGGTCATTTCCGCTAAAATAGCGTGTAAACAAAAAACTGTTCTCACACAGTACTTGGGTTAGATCTATATGTACTGAAGGCATTATTAACATAGCATAGTCCCTATAATATTTTTACTATTTAGTTTATGTGCAACGGTTTTCGTCCTTTATTAGCGAAGGTGTTTGTGATCGCAAAAATATTGACATTCTGGATGGAGGGGATAGCCGCTTTAGAGTCTCCTGGATTCAGAAATGTATTTTCCTGCAAAATGTGTAACTAATTCATGCACCAATGTAAGTATATCAAATTATAGTTTTCTTTAAAAACATATTCTCTAGTCGCTCGTATTTGTTTAGAACAAAGACATGGCTGCTATATTTGCTAAGTCATGTAACTGCGAAATAATGTTTTTGGATGTGGCTCTTTTTATAGCCTGCTTAGCTGGGTAGTAACGTGCTGGCCTCCCATGAAAGTGGGCCTGGGTTCGATTCCCGGGCGGGCTAGAGATTTCCTCCACTCGGGGACTGGGTGTTGTGTTGTCCTCGTCATCATTTCATCCCCATCGCCGGCGCGCAGGTCGCCCAATGTGGCGTCGAATGAAATAAGACTTGCACTTGGCTGCCGAACTACCCCAAATGGGACCTTCCGGCCAACGATGCCACATGCTCATTTACATTTTTCTTTACAGAACCGTTTTAGAATTTGTGATCATGTACTGCAAGTAGATAAGTACTTACATCAGATCAAAATGACCTGAGAATAATTTTTTTTATCTTTGTCTATACTGAAATTTTCTACAGCGACATATTTTCTTTTGCTGTCTGCATGCTCTGAATAGTGTTATCAGAGTCGTTGTTGGTATTACTGTTTCAAGTTGAGCTGTCACTATTACGTATCTGAACCGAATCTAGTATTGCATTCTTCTATTAAAATGTTTTATTCTTCACTTAGTCGTAAGGAAAGTGACAAGGGGTTTCATTTTTATTGATGTAAAATGCCTGAAGGTTCTTGCGGAATTACTTTGCGACGACGATGACGAATGTGTGAGGTGTTTGTCTGAAACTGAATATAATGAGACTGAAGAAAGTGCATGCGATACTTATTCAGATACTGCTGCAAATTCTGACGTTCAAATAGTATCTGTGAATTTATTCTGATCGAAACGGTAAAGTCAAATGAAGCACTCAACCATTTAAAATTTTAGAAAGTATTCTGTAATTGGAACACAGTGATCTGTATAAAATGCTAAAAATCAAATAAAAACAGTCTTGATTGCACTATCAGATTTTTTATTTCATAGAACCCTATTTGGCCCTTTCCTCAGACCATCTCCAGGCTTTTTCCCGAGGCATATGGAGTGAGCTCCATAGAAGTAAGGTTGTCAGGGCTAAAAGGAATGGACTGCAACCATTTCCTAACAAATAAAAAGTATGAAAAAACACGATCGAGACTGTTTTTATTTCATTTTTAACGCAAACATTTAACCAAAGGAGAACTGCTAAAACACAGAATGTAATTATTACGTATTTACCCAGAGATACGGTGACCAAATGAGAAGATGCAAACCCTAAAACGTTGTCCTACTTGCTAGAACCATCATCGACTTTAAGCTCACGTTAATGACAACTTTACGCAAAAATATGCATGAAATTCCTGTTGACCTCCTCCTCAATAAACACACAGGCATTGAGATCAGTTTCGTTTGGTATTATGAAACAATTGTTTTGTGTTTTACGTTCAGAGAAAGTATCACTGTTTACTTCACGAATAAGCAATGCAAAGTGTTGCCAAGATACATGACATGAAGATGGACGTACTTGTGAACAGAAACATGATTTTTCTACAACTGCACTAAAGGAGGACTGGACATGGGCAGACATATATGGAAAAAGTATAGTCTTGGGAGCAGAACAATCACATGGATCCTTACTGTTTTCTAATTTTTAAACGTCTGCACACCAGTCTCGTATGTCATTTACAAAAATGAACACCAGCATAAAGACACAAAGAAGACTATACTTCAAGGAGCTTAAAACCCATATATCATGGATAATGTTGTCAGGAAATTGTTAATAGCTAAGTATCCCTTATTGTTACAGAGAGTGAACTGTACCTAACGAACAGAGGAATAGAAGAACCAACTCCCCAGCAGTAGAAGGAGCAACAACAACAAGTAGAAACTGAGCCAACACTGCAGAAAATTAAAAAATTTCACATCTGCCCTAGCACAAACGATAACAAATATTCATTATATTGTGTGCAAAATGTTATCCAACATTTTATGCAGTAAATGTTTAGCGGAATGAAGTAGTTTAATGCAAGAAACGTTTGTGTCCTAATTCTGGAACGATGTTTGCTAAGTTATAGTTCCTTTCTTTGCACATGATAATTTCTCTGTCATTACGTGCGGATAAGTGAATGCTGCTTGTACTTATGGAATTAACAAGTTTCTATAATTATCTCGTTTTTATCAATTAGCAATTGTTCTTACTGATTAAAAACAAATAAATTTTTAGATAATATTTACTTCCATTTAATGAAATATAGTTTAAAATACTAACGAACACTACAAGACGTCATCCACGTAGAGGATAGCAAAGAGGAACACAGAGGGATAAACTTTTGAAGACCAGTTGCTGGAAAACTCAGGGCTGTAATTCTTTAAATCTTCTACCTCAGCATCAAGTATTCACAAAACACCAGACCAAAATGACGTGGAAGATCTAAAATTATTTCGACCTGAGAGTGAACTTGCAAATGACGAAAAAACTGTAAGAAGTAACAAAAGTGATGAGCATGCATGAAGAAACAGAAGAGCTCAAAGAAATTGAAGAAAATCTGGTAGATAATTGTAATGCGAAAGAAAATAGAGTGGAAGACAACATGCCACAAGCAGAGGGCGTAAATGAAGAAGAAACTACTAAAATTGACTTATAGTGTAAGTCATAGAGTAGCAATATGTACATAAACAGATGGCGGATGCATTCGTCCACAAGGTATAAAACGACAGTGCAATGGTGGAGTGAACATTTGTACTCAGGTGTCCATGTGACAAGGTTTCCGACGTTATTATAGCCACACGACGGCAATTAACAGACTGTGAATGAGAAATGGTAGCTGGAGCTAGAAGCATTTCGGAAATCGTTAGGGAAATTAATATTCTGTGATCCACAATGTCAAGAGTGTACCGAGAATAGCACATTTCAGGCATTAACTTTCACGACGGACAACGTAGTGTCCGATGACATTCGTTTGAGCAGTGACGTTTGTTTTGAGTTGTCTGTGCTAACAAACGAGCAACACTGAATGAAATAATCACATAAATCAATGTGGGACGTACGACGAACATATCTTTTAGGACAGTGCGGCGAAATTTGGCGTTAGTGGGCTATGGCAGCAGACGACCAACGCGAGTGCCTTAGCTGACAGCACGACATCACCTGTGGCTCCTCTCCTGGGCTCCTGACCATATCGGTTGGACCCCAGACGACTGGAAAACCGTGGCCTGGTCAGATGAGTCCCGATATCAGTTGGTAAGAGCTGGTGTTAGTGTTCGAGTCTTGCGCAGAGTGCACAAAGCCATGGGCTGTGCAAGCTAGTGGTGGCTCCATAATGATAGGGGCTGTTCTCTGGTCCAAGTGAACCGATCATAGGCTGGCAATGGTTATGTTCGGCTACTTCGAAACCACATGTAGCCATTCAACTTTGGAATTTTTATGGATATGTCACCGGATCACAATTGCTCATGACTGGTTTGATAAACAATCTGGACAATTCTAGCGAATGACTTGGTTTTCCAGACAGCCCAGCATGAATCCCATCGAACATTTATGGGACGTAATCGAGAGCTCAGTTCATGCACATAGTTCTGCACAGGTAACACATTTGCAATTATGGTTGGCTATAGATGTAGCATGGCTCAATTTTTCTGCAGGAAACTTCCAAAGACTAGGTGAGTTCATGGCACGTCGAGTTTTTGCACTGCGCTAGGCAAAAAGAGGTCAGACAAAATATTAGGAGATATCCAATGACCTTTGTCATCTCAGTGTAATTCAAGTATGAAGTGAAGCCTTTTAAAAAATGAAAGACAACTTGTTTCTATTAACAGATAAAGTGATAAGGATAAGACGAATAGTGCTAATTAGCAGTTATTGTCTGGTATTATATCAGTCATTCAAATGGTGAGGAAATTCTGAGAATTTAGACGACATACTTATCTAAAAACCAAACACAGACTAAAGTTTGAACAAGGTATCTAAATTTATTACTGGTTTCAGGATTGGTGATCAATTAGTTTGAAAGTTTAGAACCATGAAACCTCAGAAAACCATCAAGTTTTTTTTTTAAACGGAAAACCTTAAGAACAAGTTTTATTGCCAATAGAACAATGGATTATGTTACTCAGACAGTATCCGAACCAAGTAATCTCAAATGGAAAGATATTTTAAAAGATTGCTAGATATTTGTATGTTTTTGGATGAACAAGATTCTCCATGCAGCAGTCACGGAGCGTATAAACTAGAGGAAACCTATGGAAGTTTTCTGAAGATGATTAGACTATTATGTCAGCATGTACTAAGGGAGCACTCGATGGCTCTGAGCACTATGGGACTCAACTGCTGTGGTCATTAGTCCCCAAGAACTTAGAACTACTTAAACCCAACCAACCTAAGGACATCACACACATCCATGCCCGAGGCAGGATTCGAACCTGCGACCGTAGCAGTCGCACGGTTCCGGACTGCGTGCCTAGAACCGCGAGACCACCGCGGTCGGCAGGGAGCACTCGATAAAACTAGTACTGCCCACTAAGTGACATACATCAAGTGATACGGGCGTTTCTGAATTTACGTCGAACATAGCGGACACCCACCCTGATAGAGCAAATGATAGCGAAAAGTGGCGACAGAGAGCCAAAAGAGCGTTTGTCCAGCAACCTAGCGGGAACTGCCGAAAGAGCGGACACCGATACGTTGCGCGACAAACGCTAACAAACACCCTTCTGGCTCTATGTCACCAGTACACGCTATCACGTACTTGGTGAAGGCCCGCTATCTTAAATTTGTATTAGCAGTCTCATCAGTTTTTATTTGCAATTTGTAAACTATTTGACTGCGAGAAAGTTACACACAGACATGGAAAATACCGCAATTAACAATCAATATGTTACTTCATTTGTTTGTATCCAGCTATGGGTGGTGAGGGCTGCACCGGATACCAACTCTGTCTGGGTGACAAAACTTGCTAGCTTCTGTGGCATGAGTTGTAATTTTTTTGTTTTTCGTCGTTTCATTAGTGGAGCTTGCGGATAACTACAGTCTTTATACACTCTGAATAACCTAACATTTGTATTTGTATATGTGGCGTTGTTAGCGTAGCATAGTCAATAAAATATTTTTACGATTTACTTGTCCTAAGAATATTTTCGTGTTATTCTTTTGTGTTAAGTGGAGATCAGAGATTATAAACCAAAGAAAAACGATCTTCCATTAGCGAAGGTACTGTGAGAGTAAAAAACACTGAGGTTTGGACGAATGGGATATCCGATATACAGTCTCCTGGATTCAGAAAAACTTTTTCTGCAAAACATGAAGCTGGTTATACTGTATGTATCAGAGTAAGTGTATTATAGTTTTCTTTAAGACCATGGTCTCTAGATGCTCGTATGTAGTTACAACAAAGACACGGCTATTGCATTTGTTACATCATGGAACAACGATGTAACATTCTTCCATGCAGCTTTTTCCCCGCAACCATTTTATAATTTTTTGATTATTCACTCCAAAGATCAGAATGACCTGGCTTATGATTTTTTTCTTTATTCTGAAACAATGTATTTTCTTTCATTGCGTACACGTTTGTAATACCGTAGTCACAGCTATCGTTGTTATTATTGTCTCAAGTTAAACTGCTATTATTATGCGTCTGACCCAGCGTGAGTGCTGACAATCTTCTATTTTAATATCCTTCCTTCACTTTGTTGCCAGTAAGGTGACAATGGATTTAATTTTATAGGTGCAAACTCCCTGAAAGAAACTGACGAATTACTTTGTGATGATGATAAATCTGTGAGATGTTCCTCTGAGCTTGAATATTAGAAGATTCAAGAAAGTTAAGATGACACTTATTTAGATATTATTGCGGCTTCTGGTATTGAAACGTTCACTGTAAGTAACTGCTCCTTTTCTTCTGATATGAAGAGTAAAAGCAGTGAAAGAAGCAGCCATTTAGCCAAAGGAGACCTGGTAAAATAAGATACAATATTATTATTAATAGCCATTCATCTGGGTAAAGGGTGACCAAGTGTTCAGATGTAAGATGCAGGACTCAACGGTAAAACTGGCCCAGTATATAATCGCAGCAGTTTTTCGCAGTAGGTATGAATGTGGTACATTATGTAGTATAGACTAACAATAAAATATTGAAAATTATAAGAAAATACAGTGTGGATTAGTTGTATTATGCAGGTCTGTCCTCAAATAGTAATGTAGCTTCGTATTTACGTATTAAGTGCAGGATTATAAGATAACAAAATCTGCCTATTATTTACTTCTCATACGTTTGTGAGTCTTAAAGGGAAAAAATACATGAAACCATAAAAACCTACAGAATATTTGACCATTGGTGCATACCGCTCCATTTTGGTGCGTTGCTCGTTTAAGTAGTATTTGTCTAAGAATCCAAAGAAATTACGAATAAAAGTTAGATGATGAAGTGGAATACGGAAATTTATTTTTGTACACATCTGACATGTTCGCAGGAATGCAGTCTGATGGTTCGTTCAGGCAGTCTAGTCGTCACTTTTAGGTGTTCTTAGACATCTTTTCATTCACGTTAAAGATTCGACGAGAAACATAACCACTCACGCCTGGCATAACAGTGCCCCCCCCCCCCCCCCCTTTGCCAGAACTTCTATAGACTTTAAACTAACTTTACTAGCAAAAAACACTAAAAATAAACGTGAAATTCCTGATATGCTGCCGCAAAATAAACTCAGAGATGGGGAGAAAGTCTCACTTTGTAGTTCATTTATAAGCAATGTAAAGTAATTACAACATGCATGATGACGCAGGTGTAACTTTTTAGATCTATACTCAGCGAGGATTGGATCTGTTGGAACATCTATGAAAGAAGTACAGCGTTAGGCACAAGAGAACCATGTGGCATTTTGCTGTTTTCCAATTTTTAAATGTCTGCACATCAGCCTCCTCTGTCATTCACAAAAATGAACACCACTAAAAAGGCACAAGAAGACTATTTCAAGTAGCTCAAAAGTAGCGTATCGTGGAAAACGTTGTCAGGAAGTTGGTAAAAGCCTTATAACCCTTATTAATAGAAATAAGATGTCGCTTCTGGCGGATAGGTGAATAGAAGAACCAACTCAAAAGCAGCAGAAGGAACAGCAGAAACACGAGGAGATATGGTCTGGACCAACATTGCAGAAAATGAGCCGTCACACCTGTTCTAGCACAGATGCTAAGAAGCATTCATCACAGTCTGCTATTTGCAAAGGAAGTGTATGCAATATGTTTTCCATCGTTTTATGCACAAAATGTTTATAGAACTCAGGCATTTTATGGCAATAAAACGTTTGTATCGCAATTTTGAAAAGTTCTTTGTGAACTAAGTTAGATTTCTTTTATTTTGTACACAATAATTTCAGTGTCATTAAGCATTGATCGATAAAGCCTGTTTTTGCTTGTGGAATTGTCAGTTTTTAAATATTTTTATTTCATCAATAAACAGTTGCTCTTAATTATTAAATTAAATAAATTTTTAGATAAATTTTTTGGAAGGAATACAATTTAAAACACATTCACAAGCATCAAACGACGCCGTCCAGGTAGAGGACAGCAAAGAAGAATACAGAGCGATGAGATTTGGGAAAATTAGTCGCTGGCACTCAATGCAGCCATTCGTTAAACCTTCTACCACAGCATCAGGTACTCAAAAAGCACCTGACCAAAATGATGTGGAAGAAGACGTAACGTTATCTCAACCTGAGAGTGAATTTGTAAATGGCAAAAAGACTGGCAAAAGTAACAAAAGTGAAGGACAAGTTGGAGAGGGCATGCTCAAAGAAACTGAAGAGTACAAAGAAAACGTAGTAACTAATTGTAAAGTAAAAGGAAATACGACATGCAGAGGGAGCAAAAGAAAAAGGGACCACTGAAAGTACTGTAGTAGTATTACTTTGTGGCTTTTCCCTGTTACAAAAAATCCAACTGTTGACTTAAAATGTGAAGCATTTCAAAACACAGAAGGAGCATTTGTTTCTGTAGACAGACAAGGCATAACAACAAAACGAATGGTTCTAATCAGCAGATGACGCTTCATTGGTTCTATATGACTCAGCCAAATCATAGCAAAATTCTGAGAAGTTTTAGATGGCTTACTATACAGACTAAAGCTTGAACAAGACATCTAAATTTGTTACTGGTTTTGACGCTTGAAGGAAAGTTAGTCCGAAAGTTTACAACCGTGAAACATCAGGACGACATCAAGTGTGTTTTGAAAATTGGAAATCTTAAGAACAAGCTTCTTTGCCAATAGAACAATCGACCATGTTACCTAGACAGCATCTGAAAGACAAAAATTGAAATGGACAGATAATTTAGAAAGGTTGCTAGTCGTTTGTGCGTTTTTGGCTGAACAGAATTTTCCATTCAGCAGTTACAGACAGTATAAGCTACAGGAAAACTAAGTTTTCTGCAGCTGATCAGGTTGTTATCGAAACATGATGTAGTGCTAAGAGAGCGCTTGATCAAGCTAGTACAGCCCACTCACTCACACATATCATATACTATATTCCTTTTTAAAATTTCATTGAACGTAGTGGATAGCCGTCCTGACCGAACAGAGGATAGCGTCACAGTGCGACAGGGAGACAAAGGTAAATTTGTCCAGCAACGGCGGGATCTGCCGAAAGAGCGAACCCAATATTTCATCTGATAAACACTGTCAAACTCTCGATTCTACGTCTCCACACAGCGAGACTATGAACTTTGTAGAAGCGCACTACATCGTCGTCTGTTATAAGAAAGTCATTACTTTTTATTTGCAATATTCAAACAATTTGGCTGCGAGAAAGTTACACGCTCTCTCTCTCTCTCTCTCTCTCTCTCTCACACACACACACACACACACATGGAAAATACTGCAACTGCTAAAGATGTTAGTTACCTTGTTTGTACTGGGACAGGCGCTACTAGTGCATATGCGCATTTTACCACTAAAATAGCGTGTAAATAAAAACTGTCCTCACATACTACTTGAGACAGACCTATATATATTGAGACACTGTTAACATGGCATAGCCCCTACAATATTTTTACTATTTAGTTTAGCTGTGATAGTTTTCATCCTTTATTAGCGAAGGTTACTTTGATCACAAAAATATTGACATAGTGGATGCAGGGGATACCCGCTTTAGAATCTCCACGATTCAAAACTGTATTTTTCTGCAAAATGAGTAGTAGATTCCATGTACCAATGTAAGTGTATTAAATTATAGATCTCTTTAAAATCATGTTCTCTAGTCGCTCGTATTTTTTTACAACAAAGACGTGGCTGTTATGCTTGTTGAGTCATGTAACTGTGAAATAACGTTCTTGAGTACGGCTATTTTTCACACCCGTTTTACAATTTTTAATCGTGTAACGCAAGCACATAAGTACTTGCATCAGAGCAAAATGACCTGAGAGATAATTTCTATTTTTTTTTTTCTGTACTGAAACTTTCTACAGCAATGTATTTTCTTTTGTTGTGCGCGTGTTCGGAGTAGTGTAATCAGAGGCGTTATTGGTATTACTATTCCATGTTAAACTGTCATTATGTATCTGAAACGATTCTAGTATTGCATTCTTCAATTACAACAATTTTTCCTTCACTTAGTCGTAAGGATACGGGTTTGATTCCTTGATGCAAAATGCTGAAGTTGATTGCGGAATAACTTTGCAACGGTGATGACGAATATGTGAGGTTTTTCACCGAGACTGAATATAATGAGACTGAAGGAAGTCAATGCAATACGTATTCAGATATTACTGCAAATCCTGGCCTTGAAACAGTCACTGTGAATAACGGCTCCATTTATTCTGATCTGAACGGTAAAATCAAATGAAGTACGCAACCATTTAAAATTTGAAATAGCACTTTGTAATTGGAGCACAACCTCGGGCATGGGTGTGTGTGATGTCCTTAGGTTAGTTAGGTTTAACTAGTTCTAAGTTCTAGGGGACTAATGACCTCAGAAGTTGAGTCCCATAGTGCTCAGAGCCATTTGAACCATTTTTGAACCAAACAAAGACTAAAGGTGGAACAAGACATCTAACT
This sequence comes from Schistocerca nitens, assembly GCF_023898315.1. Taxonomy (NCBI): domain Eukaryota; kingdom Metazoa; phylum Arthropoda; class Insecta; order Orthoptera; family Acrididae; genus Schistocerca; species Schistocerca nitens. Next base: position 142,659,235 of record NC_064614.1, on the reverse strand, counting down.
TTGTTACTGGTTGGTGGACACTTAGTCTGAAAGTTTAGAACCATGAAATATCAGAAAAATATCAAGTTTGTTTTGGGAACAGAAAACCTGATTGCCACTAGAACATTTGTCACGTCACTAAGACAGCATCTGAAACATGTAACTTGAAATGGAGAGATATTTTAAAAAGATTGCAAGACGTTCGTGTTTTAACTGGACAAGACCTTCCATTCGTCCTCTACAGAAAATATAAGCTAGCAGAAACTAAAGAAAGTTTTCTGCGGTTGATTGGACTGTTGTGCAAACATGATGCTGTGGTAAGAGAACATTTGGTCGAACTAGTACAGCCCACAGAGTGACACACATGAAATGATTTGGACTTTTCTGAAATTACGTTTAATATAGCGGGAATCCGTCCTGACCGAGCACAAGATAGCGGTAAGTGGTGACAGAAAACCAAAAGAGAGTTATTCCAGCAAGCTAGCGGGATCTGCGAAAAGAGCGAACCCCACTAAATTGCGCGACAAACGCTAAAAAAAGCCCTTTTCGCTCTATATCCCACTACATGCTATCACATACTAGGTGAAGTCCCACTATCTGGAATTCTGCATTATTAATCTCACTGGTTTTTATTTGAAATATGTAAACTGCGAGAAAGTTACACAGAGACACGGAAATTACTCCAATTACCTTTGAATATGTTACTTCCTTTCTTTGGATCCAGAGGTGCAACTACGGTGGGTGAGGGCTACACCGGATACCAACTATGTGGGGGTGACAGAACTTGCTAGGTTCTGTGGCACGAGTTGTAAATTTTCTTGTTTCGTCGTTTCATTAGGAGAGACAAGTGCATCGTTTATGCACTCTGAATAAGCTAATACTTGCATTTGTATAAGTGGCATTGCAAGCATAGCGTAACACTAAAATATTTTTACGATTTAATTGTGCTGAGAATATATTCGTGTTGTTATTCTTTTGTATTAAATGGAGATTAGAGACTGTATAATAAAGAAAGCCGATACTTCATTAGAGAAGATACCGTTGTAATGAAAGACACTGAGGTTGTGGACGAAGGGGACATCCGGTTTAGGGTCTTCTGGTTTCAAATAAGCATTGTTCTGCAAAATGTGTTGCTGGTTATACTGCATCTACCAAAGTAAGTATATTACAGTTTTCTGTCTCTAGTCGCTCGTATTTAGTTACAACAAAGACACGGCTGTTACATTTGTTAAATTATATAACAGCGATATAACGTTCTTGGATGCAGCTTTCTTTCCACAACCGTTTGACAGTTTTTAATTACGTAATGCAAAGATCCGAATGGCCTGACAGATGAGTTTTCGTTTATTCTGAACTTTCTACAGCAACATATTTACCTTTATTGTGTACACTTTTGCAATAGTGGAGCCACAGTTATTGTTCGTATTATTGTTTCAAGTAAAGTTGCGATTATTATGGCACTGATCCGACACGAGTGTTGAAAATTTTCTATTATAACATTTTTCCTTCACTTTGTCGCCAGAAAGGTAACAAGGAATTTCATTTTCTAGGCGGAAAATGCCCGAAAGATGTTGATGAATAAATTTGCGGTGATGATGATAAAAGTCTGTGAGATGTTTCACTGAGCTAGAATACTATATTATTGAAGAAAGTGAATACGACCATTTAGATATTACTGCGACTTCTGGCATTAACACCGTCACTGTAAATAATTGCTCCTTTTTTTCTTATATGAAGGGTAAAAACAAATGAAACAAGCAGCCATTTAGTCGAAGCAGCCCTACAAAGAAAAACACAGTATTATTATTACGCATTTATCTGGAGAGTGGGTGACCAAATGGTCAGACATGAGATGCAGGATGCACCCGTAAAACTGGTTCTGCATATAACCGGAGCAGTTTCTCGCTGCAGGTACCAGTATGGTACATTCTGTTGTATAGTGTAACAAAGAAACATTGAAAATTGCAAGCAAATACAGCATGGGTTAATTATTTTATGAAACACTGTCCTCAAATAATAGTGTCATTTGGTATTTCCGTACAGTTTTGAGTGTTTGCTAATGACCAGTTTCAATCTAAATTTTCTGCCTCAGTAACTGTTCATTCCTGCATTGGTTAACAGAAGCTTGTCTAATTTGCTATTTTGTGTATTAATTTCTTTCACTTAAATTTACGTAAAATTTCACTGGAAAAACTAAGAACTAAATGCTGGCCGGAGTGGCCGTGCGGTTCTAGGCGCTGCAGTCTGAAACCGAGCCACCGCTACGGTCGCAGGTTCGAATCCTGCCTCGGGCATGGATGTGTGTGATGTCCTTAGGTTAGTTAGGTTTAATTAGTTCTAAGGTCTAGGCGACTGATGACCTCAGAAGTTAAGTGGCATAGTGCTCAGAGCCATTTAAGAACTAAATATACGGCATAAAGCACGAATTAAGAGCGCGCAATTTCAGTTATTCTATATTTAGCTTAGCGAGTGACTTCTGCTAGCGTGGTACGTATTTTATTGTTGTTCTTTTAAAAGTAAAATCAGTTGCTCATTTGGTTAAAGTAAATTCAATTCAGTCTTTCAATAATGAAAAGTAAATTGCTTGCCTTTTTCTAAATTTTGCATTACGTGACATTGAGGTTACTGAAAGTAATCTTTTCTACGTAACAAAGTTTTAGTTGCAGCCAGTCATTTATTTAACCAGCAGCTTCATTTAACTTTACTTTCAAAATTTAGTATTACAGAATGAGTAACTGCAAACCCAGTGCTTTCTGATTCGTTTATTTTCTCGTGAACTGTTGTGCTGTGGAAAAGCGTGACAACCTTCTGTTGTCACGCCAGTGATTATTTACATAAATTTCTTTGCCATTACCTTTCTCAAGACTCGGGAGATTCGTTGCCCTAGCGGGCTGGCGACCGTTTAATTATCCCCTTGCTAGCTAATCAGTGTTTTCTTTGTGTTATCAGTGACTTTTGTATTAAATATTACGTGGTACCATTTTTCCCCCCTGTGTCGTTCATGAGCGACTGCTGTACACTAAACCCACTTCAAAATTATTATCAGTATCTAACTTCAGTTTAGAATAGATTCTTCCTTCAGAAGAGTCTGTTGTACACTTTCCTCCAACTAACAGGTGCTATTTTCCTTCGGTAACGATAGCCTTACTCACTGTTAAATTTTCATGAGGCATACGCGATCACGGTCAGTTATATCGCAATCCAGTAGGCCGATTACCAAGGGAGGTGTTGCACGTGGAGACGCTAGTGGCAGGACTGTATCAATTTGGTATTGTTCTTAGCACGAATTTTGCATTGTGCAGGTTCGTACCGAATTAAATCCTTCCGCTATGAATAAAGTCCCTCGCTTACGGTAGTAGTAAGTGGTGGAAATAAGCCACAAAATTTCTAAATTTGCATTAATCAGTAAAACAGATAACATGATGGACTCAAAAGAAACTGAAAGTTTGACTGTACTTAACAGGGAACAATCGGTGGAACAAAAGGGAACGCGGGCAGCGGAACCCACAGTTCAGAAACCGGGGCCAGACGCTACCGCTGAAACACAGGAGTAGAGGCAAGTGGAATTCCTGGCACTGACAGATGCTACGGAATACGGAAAAAAATAAAAACACAATCTATTGACAGATACGAGGAAACCATTACGAAACAACCAGTGTCAAAACCAATAATAGCTGGTAATATAAACTATCTGCTAAGCATGTTGATCATTGCAGTTAATGCTCAGTCTGAAACAATTACTGCTAAAATTAATAATCAGTGTGAATCAATTACTGCTAAAATTAATGCTCCGTTAAATCAGTTAATACTAAAATTAATGCTTCGTCCGTATCGATTAAGATATTGAACAATAATATTGGAGACGTTAACACGGAGGAGAGAAATCAAGAAAGAAATAATTGTAATTAATATCGAAATCGCTAATCTTTAGCAGGAGATGACAGATGTACAGTCAAAAATAAAAAGCATAAACAGTCATTTTGAGACTGAAGGAAAGAGGATTGAACAGGAACTGAAACAGACTGTTGATCCCTTACTCACTGTTAAATTTTCTTTAGCCATATACGATCACGGTCAGTTAAATCGCAATCCAGTAGACCAATTAGGAAGGGAGGGGGGGTTGCAATATGTCCCAGAAGAAACACGAAATGTGCTCCCAGGACTTGCTAACCGAAAACAGATTAATTTACAGGACGACCCTGTACGCTGTCGATCAAGGACGGACGAATCGCTGTTCCACCCAAGTCGAATGACTCGGTTCAGATTACAAACTGAACGCCGACGCTCACCAAAATCTGTAGGAGTGCGAAGCACCAATTCGGATGTGATGCGCTCCCCCGCTCCCCGCCATCCACCACCTGAGCAGCAACCTCCGGGCTATCTGTCGGACGTCGCGCAGTACTTTCCGCCCTTGGCAGTGCACAACTAGCGTGCACGCGGCTGTTGGCTACCAGGCTTCCCCCCCCCCCCTCGCCCCCCCCCCCCCTCTGCCGGCCAGTCCAACAGTTGCCATAGGCTGCGCCGGCGCGCGCTGTAAACTGCTATCCACGCCTGGCATCTCTGACCACAGAACAAGTTTTCTTTGCGTAACGGCGCGCTGACGTCAGAAATCAGTCCGGTCGCATGTAAGCATCGCAGAAGTAAGCAGCGAAAATCGTACGACCGTATCAACGTGTTCATGTGGAAATTAACTCACGCTTTCATTTGCTTTGCATACATATGTGACATCACATTAATTGATTTTAGTCTTAAAACTTTCCTTTTTTTCTCGTGTATTATCCCCACCTAGATGGCGGATTATACATGTAAACATCGGAATTTCATTTTTCAAATATTTTATAATTTTTCAACCACTTAGATGTGGGAAATAATTTGCGACTGTGTTGTTGTTTTAGCATCATAGCTCTGACTACAAACTGCTGTTATTTTATATAGTCTTCAATAGGGCTGCACCTTTTCTAATAATACCAATAACTGGCCATCAGTACCATCGTTTATATATTTTTTTTAATAAATAGCATGATGCATTATCTTTGTCTCTCCTAAAATGGTGTTTGAGAACAATCCAAATGCAGAAATATTTAATTCGAGCTTGCGTTTTGTCTTACATCAAGAATAGGCTTATAGTAGTTGTTTTGTTGTTGTGGTCTTCAATCCAGAGACTGGTTTGATGCAACTCTCAGTGCTAATCCTGTGCCAGCTTCTTCATCTCCGAGTAACTACTACAATCTACATCCTTCTAAATGTGCTTATTGTATTCATGCCTTGGTCTCTCTCTACGATTTTTACCCTCCGCACTTCCCTCCAATACTAAATTGATGATCCCTTGATGCCTCAGACCGTGTCCTACCAACCGATCCCTTCTTGTAGTCGGGTTGTGCCACAAACTCCTCTTCTCCCCCCAATTCTAATCAGTACTTCCTCATTAGTTACATGATTTACCCATCTAATCTTCAGCATTCTTCTGTAGCACGACACTTCGAAAGCTTTTATTCTGTTCTTATCTAAACTATTTATCGTCCATGTTTCACTTCCATACACGGCAACACTCCACACAAATACTTTCAGAAAAAACTTCCTGATAATTTTATCTACACTCGATGTTAACAAATTTCTCTTCTTCAGAAACGCTTTCCTTGCCATTGCCAGTCTACATTTTATGTCCTCTCCACTTCGACTACCATCAGTTATTTTGCTTGTAACCTCCCCCTCACTTATCGACCTTAATGACAGTGAAAAATTAAACCGCATGTACCTAATGGAAATTTGGGAAAAGCAATCGTCACCGAAGCTAATCTGTCGGTAAAGAGGGAGGAAAGAAAAAAATGGCTCTGAGCACTATGGGACTTAACATCTTAGGTCATCAGTCCCCTAGAACTTTGAACTATTTAAACCTAACTAACCTAAGGACATCACACACATCCATGCCCGAGGCAGGATTCGAACCTGCGACCGTAGTAGTCCCACGGTTCCGGACTGCAGCGCCTAGAACCGCAAGACTACCGCGGCCGGCAGGGAGGAAAGGGTTACATCTAAATGAAAGGAAAATTGCAAATGAAATTGGTGGAAATTAATTTTGAGAAAAGGGTAAAATTAATAAAGAAAGTAAATGTGCGGTCGTTACGTTAACAATTAATTGGCGTTAAATAGATATTTGAGATTTGGGGAAAATTATTGTCGCCAGTTCTGTGGACAACTGTTATAATAACTGAAAAAGAAAGGTTATTGCACATATAATTAGCACTAAAAGCGTGGCAACTGAAGGTTGACACGTGTTGTGTGAAAACTGAAAGTTTGTCAGAAGCAATAAATTTCGCTACACTCTGACTTAATTTAGCAAAAGAATTAATAAAATCGGAAAATTGAAAGTTAATTTAGTGACTGAAATTAATAGTGAGATTTGTTTCTGAAGCACTACGAAATTCAGTAAAATAAGGTTAATCTTGGGCTACCTCAACAATCATTTCAAAAGATACTTGAATCTACGCAATTTAGAAATAAGAGATTTAACTCTGATCTTGAATTAAATGTTTCCGGACAATTAACAATAGTAACATTTAGTACGCACCAAGTTGAGCTGCAGTCACAGGTAAGCTAAAATATGCTAACAAAACTCGCACTCTTAATTTGTGCTTGTGTAATCTAAATATTGTAGCCAGCTATGAATACCTTAACTGAACTTTGAAATTAAAGCAGTGAAATGGAATGATATTACTTTCATGCTGGCAACAAAGGTTCATGCTAAGTTGCTGTAATTTTGTGATGCAACAATTTTAAAAGCTGAGGTCTGCCATACAGTTCTAAAACTTTACGTGCTTCCAGTCTTCTTTGTTGGTTGATTGAAGGTCTGAAGTCGTCAGTCGAGGAGGTGGCGACAGTCACTCATTGTCGGCCGTCGCTGTTGCAGAAGCTGGATGTTCTCGACACTGTCACCAGGCGAAACGGGCTCTTGATGTGCGCCAGCTAATGCTTCCCGTCCGCGACACCGTGTCAGAAACTATCATAGTAAGTCGAGCGCAATTACATGCTGCCAAACCCCGAAAGCGCGGCAACTCGCGAGAGCGTCACACCGCACACCTGCTCCACTACTGCACTACTCCAGCCAGACTCCCCTCTGCCCGCGCTCCACGCGGCCGAGTTCACACTACCAAAGATCCTAAACACTTTGGTTCTCCACACGACCTATCGATATATTCGTTCGATAGCACAGTTTTCCCTAGGCAAGACCCAGCGTAAAAATAGAAATAATATTTACAAAACAAACCAATTATACATCGACATAAATGCATATATATATATATATATATATATATATATATATACAAAAATAGAAAAACAATTACAATATATAAAGACACAGAAATGTTATATCTTCAGGTAACAAAATAAGGAAAAAAATTTGCAGTACAATAGATGGAAATAGGAGAATATGCATTTCCGGCGTTACACGTGCCCCACATTGTCTGAGGATGTTCGTGTAACCTAAACAGACTCAGAAAATGTCCCAAAAAGAAAAAAAAACAGCGGAAATGCATATGCTCAAAACATCAAGAAAATTTAGCATTAGGTTAATTAACCATAAACCAATTTTTAGACCATAATAATTGAGTGGAGACACTCCTAACCTTATTCCACTCTGTCATCTTACACAAAAGAAAACAGGTTGACAATATATTAAAATTCATAGAAAACATAGAAAATGGTTTAGCTATTCTAAAATCAGCAAAATTCATATCAGTTTCAAGAAATGGAATGCTATTTACAAAATTAATCAGAGTACATGGTCATAAAAACAGGTAGATCAAAATACGCAAATTAATAATTAATTACACAGAATATACATTTTTATATAACCTTTTCATAATTAATACTCCCGCCATGAGAGTCCACTTAACGCTAAACGAGAAAATAATGTACTGTAGATCGACAAAAATATAAATATTGACAGCAGAATTCTTTCACATCAGCTGTCCGGGAAGAAAAACAAGTCCGCCTTCCGTACCCGCAAGTACAAAGAATGCCGACAGCGGCACTCTTAGCCGACAGCGGCACAAGAGCCAACAGCGGCTCCGCCTCGCCAGTATTGTTGCGCCCGCCTGTGCGGCACGCTTGATCTCACTCGCCCTTCTAAAGGCATTTCCAGAACGTCCGTTTCACTGAATTCTTTCGGAAAAACTCACTCCCGAGTAATCTCAAGGAGTCCATTAATTCTATCACAGTGGATAACTCAACACTGTCCATCATCACACGCATGTACTAGCCTGAAACTTAAAACAGCGTCTAAGTACATAGGCAGTGACTAGTAAGTCACATATTTATGAAGTCTTACAGCTAGTTACAAAATCATATTTACATTCCTTAATCTACTGTGACTCAGCTGGAAACTTAAACTAGCAGCTTGGATTTTTCAATTGATTAATAACCAGTTACTCTTAAATCATTTAGTCAAAATTAAGTATTTATGAATTACAAATTCTTTAATGTCCTCTTTGTCAGGCAAAAGCATGGCAATCTAGCAAATCGTTAAATATTACACTCTATATTTACATACTGTACAAATTACCCATTCTGTGGTATTAATGAATCCTAGATTGGTACAATTTCAAGTCTACAATGTTCCGTATACCTAATGGTTTTCCAGAGCTTGGATACTCTAAGCAATAAGCATTTGTGTGAGGTATACCAATGACTTTATATGGTCCATTATAAACAAACTTAAATTGATTAGCAGACGACAGACGTTCTAGCTGTGTATTGATCTGTGTGCACAAACATTGTTTTGTTTACTGACAAGCGGCCTGTGTATTTATTCGTGGAATTTATCTGTCCCTACGTTACTTTCCGGCACCGGCCATAAAAATGTGCTAGGTTGTAAGTATTTCCAAGATGGCCGCCGAGTAAGTGACGCCAGAAACCATTTCCAGAAAGTTAAGTGATTTAGACAGGAATATAATTTAGTTTAACGCCGACAACAAATTAAATACGTGCATTAGTGTATCGTTTAGTCTTGCCATTAAAGGTTTGACTTTTCTTTGCGTATTTTTTCAGAAAACACGAAAAGATCGTAACTTCGCGAAGTCGCGCTTAGGCTTAAATTTTGTAAACGTGTTTGTTTATTGTTTCACGGTAATTTAACTAGTTTCTCGGTAATAAATAAGTAAATAGCGTGTAACTTCATTGTTTTAATACAGATTTCAGAAAAACAGCGTAACTTTATATCAGAAACTTGCCTATATACATTTGTTTATAGGCCTAATTCTCGTAACGTTTTTGGAGAATCAAAGTTAAAGTACCTCGTTTAATTGTCCTTTTTTTCATTCAATCGAGTGAAATATATAATAAATAGCGTATACCTTCATTGTTTTAATACAGATCTCAGAAAAACAGCGGAATTTTAAATCAGAAACTTGTTTATATACATTTGTGAATAGGCTTAATTCTTGTAACGTCTTTTTTGATTTTCGGTAATTTAATTGTTTATTCTAGCTAAAGTATTATTTTTGCCATGAGTGAGAAGTGCCTGACTTGCCGTAGAATTGTTAGTTCCGGGGTTTGGTGTGATGGATGTAGTAGTTTTTTTCACTGGGGGGATTGCAGTGGCGTGGGTGTTGGGAAAGTGGATCAGGCTCATCAGTGGTTATGTAGGATTTGCAGCAGAGATAGGAAGATAGTGGAACAGGAGGGGAAAATTGCTGCCCTTCAGGCTGAGCTAGATCAGGCTAGGGAAGATCTGGACAGGTTAAGGAGGGAGAAGGGCAAAGAGAGGTGGGAAGTGGCAACAGGTAGCAGAAGGAACAGGCCTAGAACTGAGTCTGACAGTTTTGTGGTGAATGTCAAAAATCAGTTTGACCTGTTGCTTCAGTTAGAAACTGATGAGCCTCAAGCAGAGGTAGGTGTAGACAGGACACAACAAACTTTCAATAGGAAATTGAAAAAGAATGTAGGAAAGTCATCGAAAAGGAAGAAAGTTTTGTTGTTAGGCAGTTCTCATGCCAGAGGTGTAGGCCAACTTCTGCAGGAGGAATTAGGACCAGAATACCAGGTCACAAATTTTTTCAAACCAAGTGCTAGTCTGGATCAGGTGACAGAGGATTTAGGTTCACTCTGTAAAGGATTTACCAGGGAAGACACCGTGGTTATTGTGGGAGGGCCAGGGAACAGCATCGACAGAGATCCTGGGTACAGTATAGAGTGTGACCTGGTAAAGATTGCGTCGGCATCGAGACACACCAATGTTGAATTTGTATCTGTCCTGAGACGCCATGACCGGCCTCATTTGAACTCTTCTGTTGGGAGAGTTAATTTGGAGTTGGAACGGCTGCTTGGGTCGGGTGCGGGGGCTCATATTGGTGTGGTTCCTGTTGATTATCTCAGTAGGTGGGACTATACCAGGCACGGCCTACATCTCAACAGGAAAGGGAAGGGGAAACTGGCTGGGGTAATAGCAGGAAATTTAAGGGGGGGAGGCACTGCCATGAATGGTAAAATACCAGTGGTTACAGGTGTTGGAGCAGCACCTTTTTTAGGATAGGTAAGACAGAAAGATGTCAAGTTCTACGAGAGGTCAGGATTGAAACAAATCTTCAGTTTAGGAAAGAAATTAAACAGCACAATTCTAGCACATTGGATCACCAATCACAGTTATCAATTATAAATTTTCACCAATCACCAGAAATTTTATCTCCACCAAGTTGTATCTCAGTCCTAGGTAATTGCATTGATGAATTAAAGTCACCCAACCCAGTTGACATAATCTGACTCTCTGAACACCGTGTGACCACTGGTATAGGAACTAGGCCTAAGCACAATGAGAAACTCAGACAGGAGAGTACTGCAAATGTTAGAATAAGGAAAGGTTCTCATAAAAGTATAATTAAAAATAATGTAAGTATATTTCATCAAAATATTGGGAGTTTAAAGAATAAAGTAGATGAGCTTCTGGTTTGTTTAGAAGATTTAGAAGCTGAGAATGAAATAGATATACTATGCCTGTCTGAGCATCACATTGTTACTGATATGGATAAGGTAAATGTAAGTGGATATAAGCTCTCTGCACATGTAATGAGAGAAAATATGGAGAAAGGAGGAGTTGCCATATATGTCAAAAGTTATCATTGTGCAAAAAGTATAGAAATAAAAAAGTTTTGTGTAGAGAAACATATAGAAGCATGTGCCTGTGAGCTTAAATTAAATAAAGGCACATTTATAATTGTAACTGTATATAGGTCCCCATCAGGAAATTTTCATCTATTTCTGAAAAATTTGGACTCCTTGTTGTGCTATCTGTCAGACAGGGGGAAGCAAATTATTATTTGTGGGGACTTCAATGTAGATTCTCTGAAAGAGGGTAATAGGAAAAATGACCTTGAAGTATTACTCGGTTCTTTCAATTTGACACCCGTTATTGATTTTCCTACTCGGGTGGTAAAGGATAGCAGCTCACTGATAGATAACATCTTTATAGACCAAGATAAGTTTAACCAGATAAATGCTCAGCCTGTTGAGAATGGTCTTTCTGATCATGGTGCACAGCTAGTTACAGTATATGACATAGCTCCATTCAGCAATACTAAACAGCCCTCCAAAGTAGTACATTCAGTCAACGATTTAACAATTGCAAATTTCAGGGAAAGCCTACAGCAGTTAGACTGGGATGAGGTGTACCGTGAACCTAATGCCAATTTAAAATATAATTTATTTCATGACATTTTTGTAAATGCATTTGAAAACTGCTTCCCCAAGAAAATAGTTAAATATACTCGTAAGAAACCTTGTAACAAACCATGGCTTACTAAGGGTATAAAATATCTTGTAACCGGAAAAGGGAAATGTATCTGACAGCAAGAAAGAGTAGTGACCCAGAAACTATCAAAAATTATAAAAACTACTGTGTTATATTAAGAAAAATTATTAAAAAATCCAGGAGTATGTGTATCATGTCTGAGATCAGCAACTCTGATAATAAAATTAAAACAATTTGGAATATTATTAAAAGAGAAACAGGTCAACCAAGAGCAGAGGAAGACAGTATTATCATCAAATTGAATGAAAACTTTACGAACAAAAAGTCAGAAGTGGAAAATATTTTTAATAATCATAATAGGATCCAGGTGTTCATTAGAAGATGCTAGGCTGTTAATGGAAGAGGCCATACCTATGCAATTTGATACAATTGAAATCTCACCCACTTCTCCCTCTGAAATTAGGAAAATAATAAACTTGCTTAGAAGCAAAAACTCACATGGAATTGATGGCATTTCCAGCAAAATACTAAAAGCTTCTTCTCAACAGATAAGTAAGATTCTCAGCCACCTGTGTAATAGCTCTCTGGAACAGGGCATTTTCCCTGATAGACTTAAATATGCTATTGTTATACCTTTGCATAAAAAGGGGGATAGATCTGATGTCAACAATTACCGTCCAATCTCCCTTCTAACAGCTTTATCCAAAATTTTTGAGAAAGTAACGTATTCAAGAGTAGCTTCACATATCTGTAAAAATGAAGTACTAACAAAATGTCAGTTTGGTTTCCAGAAAGGTTTTTCAACAGAAAATGCCATATATGCTTTCACCAGTCAAATTTTGAATGATCTGAATAACCGAACACCACCCATTGGGATTTTTTGTGATCTCTCAAAGGCTTTTGATTGTGTAAATCATGAAATTCTGCTAGACAAGCTCAAGTATTGTGGCATGAGTGGGACAGTGCACAAATGGTTTAATTCGTACCTAACTGGAAGAGTGCAGAAAGTAGAAATAAGTAGTTCTCGTAACATGCAAAGATCAGCACATTCCTCAAACTGGGGAACTATCAAGAATGGGGTTCCACAAGGGTCAGTCTTGGGTCCTTTGTTGTTCTTATTATATATTAATGACTTGCCATTCTATATTCATGAAGAGGCAAAGTTAGTTCTCTTTGCTGATGATACAAGTATAGTAATCACACCTGACAAACAAGAATTAACTGATGAAATTGTCAATACTGTCTTTCAGAAAATTACTAAGTGGTTCCTTGTAAACGGACTCTCACTGAATTTTGATAAGACACAGTACATACAGTTCCGTACAGTGAATGGTATGACGCCATTAATAAATATAGACCTTAATCAGAAGCATATAGCTAAGGTAGAATATTGCAAATTTTTAGGTGTGTCCATTGATGAGAGATTAAATTGGAAGAAACACATTGATGATCTGCTGAAACGTTTGAGTTCAGCTACTTATGCAATAAGGGTCATTGCAAATTTTGGTGATAAAGATCTTAGTAAATTAGCTTACTACGCCTATTTTCACTCATTGCTTTCATATGGCATCATATTTTGGGGTAATTCATCACTGAGGAATAAAGTATTTATTGCACAAAAGCGTGTAATCAGAATAATAGCTGGAGTCCACCCAAGATCATCCTGCAGACATTTATTTAAGGATCTAGGGATATTCACAGTAGCTTCTCAGTATATATACTCTCTTATGAAATTTGTTATTAACAACCAAACCCAATTCAAAAGTAATAGCAGTGTGCATAACTACAATACTAGGAGAAAGGATGATCTTCACTATTCAAGATTAAATCTAACTTTGGCACAGAAAGGGGTGAATTATACTGGCACTAAAGTCTTTGGTCACTTACCAAATAGTATCAAAAGTCTGACAGATAACCAACAAGTATTTAAGAAGAAATTAAAAGAATTTCTGAATGACAACTCCTTCTACTCCATAGAGGAATTTTTAGATATAAATTAAGACAAAAAACAAAAAAATATTTAAAAAAATTAAAAATAAAAATAAAAAATAAAGAAAAACAAAAAACACAATAAAATAAAGTTGTTATATTAACTTAAGTATATTGTTAAATTAACCTAATTATGTCATGTATTGGAAAATTCGACTCGTTCCACATCATTACGAAATATCGTATTCATGATCCATGGAACTAGTATTAATCTAATCTAATCTAATCTAATCTTAGAGATTTCATTGTCTATCTCGCTTGATTTCTCATGAGCTTTTACAAGTACTAAGTCTCCTATTGCAAACTTAGCAAAACGTTCTTTAGCGTCATGACGACGTATGCGAGCATCGGCTTTTAGCTTCATTATTTCTCGCAAACGATCTTTTTTTCACATCAGTACTAATGTCAATCCGTGGAGGGAATTTGATTATTTCTCCACGAGTCCCGGTTTGATTGAAAACACACTCTTATTCCTCATTATTTCTTCATGCAGGCCACGTCTTTGTTCGCGTGTTACGTTTGACACACCGTCTACAATACTTTCCATTTCACTTTCTACACTATTGTCAATGCCAAGATTCCTCACGTTACAGTAGTTCAAATTCATGCCTACGTCAATGGCATCTGGCCAGTTAACAATGTGTATAGGCTGGTATTGCCTATGCACACCGTCTCCTGCCTCATCAAAACTAACTAATATTTTTTTATCTTGTGACGTACATGTCAAAGTTTTACTTTCGCAATTAATCACTGCACGGTACTTTAATAGCCAATCTAACCCGATAATTACTTCCGTAGTTAAGTCTGGCACGACGACAAACTCTTGTTCAAATCGTGCCCCACAAATCTCGAAGTTGATAAAAATCTGTTTTGTGACCGGTTTACTGGCCTTCCCAGTAGCACCGATAATTTTCACTCCTGTTACTGGCATAACTACGATACCAGGTCTGTCTTTCAGTAACTCAAATATTTTCCCAGATACGGCACTCAATTCTGCACCGGTATCAATCAACACGTTTAGTTATAGGTCGTGCATATTAACAGACACTACTATCTGTCTACACTTGTCCTCGACTGTTTCTTTATTTTCCCACAATAAATCCTCGTCTATATCCAGGTCATTCCAGAAAAAACCATCCGTCTTTGATCATAAATCCGGCTTATCTGGCGCCTTTTTCAGCCTCTGTTCACATACAGGTGTAATTTCAACACGTTTGTCCTGAGGCTTAGTCTGTAGCTTCGCCTCCAATACCGAAACCTTTTCCTGTAACTCGTCAACTAGTGAGTGTTGCTTTGCTATCAATTCACTAATTGTCACCTTCGTTGATTCCTCTTTGGTCAGATTGATCTCATCTGCCAATCTACCTGCAAGAATGTGCCCAGTAGTATCTGCAATTACTTCCTCTAGATCTGCGCAACCCACACTGCTATCGTCTGACCGTATAATGTCAGCTCTAACCTCATACACGCTGTAATCTATGTGCTTTTCTACCAGTCGTGTCCGGCTATCAGTAAAATTTTCGTAATCTTTCTCCTTCATACTCTCGCAATGTTTAAACTGGAGGTTGGCGTCGGATGGGTCGGCTACTTCTACCACTATAACTTTCGGTAAAGTCTGCCGGTTAGGGCCAGAACTTTCCGTTACTACTTCAACATCCAACTCCTGCGGGACGAAACACGACGAATCTTGCTCGTGCTCCCCATTAACATCAACTGTTTCTAGTAAAGTCTGCCGGTTACGGCCAGAACTTTCTATCACTTCACAAATACTATCTTCCTGTGGGACGAGACGCAGCAAATCCTGCCCGCGCTCCCCATAAACACTTCTCCCGTACAGGTCCATATAATCTCTTAGTTCGTCGTATAAGCGACCGAACTGCCTTAACCAGACCTCATCCCTCTCTGCATCCCCTCGCTCGATGACGGACGTGTTATCCGACATATGATCTTCTCTCAACAATTGCGAATCATTCTTAGACTCTATCTCCAGTTCCACTGTGGGTGTTACAGCTGCCACTTTATAATCGATTTCCGGAACACTACTTAAATTGTTCTCACTGACAGTGAATGTATTTTCTACTGCTGTGTCTATAGCTGATCTACTACTTGCGGGCGCACTCCTTTCTCCTAACACTGGCACACTCTCCCACCGTTGATTATTCCATACGGAATTTTCGTAACGACGACTCGTGGTTTTTCTCCTGTTATTGGGCCGACAAAATTTCTTCACGCCCGGTCGACCCCTCACCGGCGCGGCTAATGGTTTCCCTGTCTCGTCCCAGCAGATCTGCTACCCAGATGCTGCTGAGGCGGCTTATCACACCCTCTGGCGTTATTACTATCCTGTGAAGCCCGTATCACGTTAGTATGATACTGGTTTCCGTCATTCCTGTTATTATTTGTATTGTATCGATTGTTATTACGGTCCGAACCATTATTGTTATTGCTGCCATGGTTGCGGTATGCATTATTCCCATGGTTATCGTTGTTGTGGTTGTTGTGGTACCCGTTGTTGTTACCACGTCCTCTACCACTGTTGCGATTATTGCGCCAGTTGTCCTCGTCCTCAACTCTTTCCAGGAAATTATTGATTGTCCTGTATTTGCTTCCTACGTAGCGTTTTGTATCATCTGGAAGCTTTTTGTAGAGTTCCCAGACTATTTCGGATTCCGTGCGGCGATCACGCAAATATTCCAACTTGCGGATCCAGCCCTCACAAAACTCCTTCATCGAACCGCGCGAATTCGCATCGAAAGGCCTCGATACGACAAATTCGCGCCAGACACTTTGTTGTTTTTGCTCTGACCAGAATTCTGCCAGAAACAAATTTTTAAACTCGTCAAAAGTCAGGTTCGTGATGCTGAGGTTTAAGCCCCAACGCTTGGCATCACCAGCCAACACGTCAATAACCGCATTAATTTTTCTCTCATTAGTCCATGATCTGGGTAAAACTCTATCATAATTTTTAATGAAATCGGTCGAGTGTATACCGCCTTTTTTCAAGGGGTCGAACCGCTCCTCTTTCGTCAACAATTACGAACTATGTGCACAGATTGACACATAGCTCTGTTTTTCGTCAAGCTTCTTTTCTGATTCCGACACTCTCGTAATTACTTGGCAAGTGGTTGTCGGAAGCGTTTCCAGTTCCCTCTTTTTCTCTTCGCAGGTATTAGCCTGCTTCATCACTTTAGTATCTACTTCGGACACTAAAGCTTTTAAAGTTTCCACCTTCTGTTGATCCTCCTTTTTCACTATCTGTATTTGTTCCGTTACCTTATTCTCGATGATCGGAACAACTACTTCTCCTACACTTTTCTCGATTCTGCTAATTTCGGAATAAAAACGAGTATTTATGCTCGCAATTTCCGCCTGAACGCCTATCATTTCCTGTTTAAGATTACCGATTTCGGTATTAATCATAAGAATATCTTCTTTGATCAACTTTTGTGTTAACAACTCCAACATTGTTGTTAGCAACATTAATTGCTTTGTTCTGATTGTCTAGCTTCCGTTCAATTTTTCCAGACTGAGCTTCTTGCTTGGCAGACTGAGCTTCTTGCTTGGCAGCCTGAGCTTTAATTTCTGCCGATTGAGTTTCTATCTTGCTAGACTGAGCCTTGATTTCGTTAATCAAAACATTCAATAAGTCAGCTAAATTCCCGGAAACCAGCGGTTTTACTTCCGTAGCGGATGCCTCTTTAATTGTCCCTCCGTATTCGTCATCAAGGGGTACAGATTTGATTATCACTTCCGATTCCGAAACATTTTCTAAAGTTTGTAATTCCATTTCTGCTCTTTGTTCCGTTTCGGCGGTCGCGTTTTTCATGCTAGCCGCCTGCCCCTGAACAATGGGAACCGCGGTGCGCGTTTCCCACTGTTTGACCGATTGTTCCGTATCCAAGTCTACCAAATTTTGGTAATTGTTGCCTTCACTCATTTTAATAATTTTCAATATAAATGCCAAATCTCAAATAAAATTAGGATTATCCCATGTAGGTTTTCACGGCCGGCGTCTTCATCAGTAAACACTTCCGGGCACTATTATACGCGTATGTATAGAGAGGCAATTGAAATCCACATACATCAATACAATTTGAATCGTAAAGAAGAAGGATTAAAATTGGATAAGATATGGCGGTCGACGTTGCATCAATCACATGACAATCGATTGCCTGCAATCGAGAGAACAGACGATAGCCAGAGAGAGCTGCACATCGACGCCACGTGACGTGTGGTGGCGCCCCCTACGATATCCATACAAGCGGCGGCCCCAGCTCCTAGCGGCCAGTCGTTGACTCACCTCGGAAGATGTTCTCCGTAGTTGAGAACGAAACGTCAGGGAGAAGAGGTTCTACAGATCGACCACGGCAACTTAGCCCGGAAGTGTTTACTGATGATAATTAGGATTACAACCACTACTTATTCTCGCTGACGTAACGGCCTGTTCGTAACCAGTACTTTGTTACGAGATTTGCACAATACAAAATTCGTGTCCAGAACAACCTCAAATCTGAAGATTGTCCTGTCATCAGGTCGCCACATGTAACCTCCCCCTCACTTATCGACCTTAATGACAGTGAAAAATTAAACCGCATGTACCTAATGGAAATTTGGGAAAAGCAATCGTCACCGAAGCTAATCTGTCGGTGAAGAGGGAGGAAAGGGTTACATCTAAATGAAAGGAAAATTGCAAATGAAATTGGTGGAAATTAATTTTGAGAAAAGGGTAAAATTAATAAAGAAAGTAAATGTGCGGTCGTTACGTTAACAATTAATTGGCGTTAAATAGATATTTGAGATTTGGGGAAAATTATTGTCGCCAGTTCTGTGGACAACTGTTATAATAACTGAAAAAGAAAGGTTATTGCACATATAATTAGCACTAAAAGCGTGGCAACTGAAGGTTGACACGTGTTGTGTGAAAACTGAAAGTTTGTCAGAAGTAATAAATTTCGCTACACTCTGACTTAATTTAGCAAAAGAATTAATAAAATCGGAAAATTGAAAGTTAATTTAGTGACTGAAATTAATAGTGAGATTTGTTTCTGAAGCACTACGAAATTCAGTAAAATAAGGTTAATCTTGGGCTACCTCAACAATCATTTCAAAAGATACTTGAATCTACGCAATTTAGAAATAAGTGATTTAACTCTGAACTTGAATTAAATGATTCTGGACAATTAACAATAGTAACATTTAGTACGCACCAAGTTGAGCTGCAGTCACAGGTAAGCTAAAATATGCTAACAAAACTCGCACTCTTAATTTGTGCTTGTGTAATCTAAATATTGTAGCCAGCTATGAATACCTTAACTGAACTTTGAAATTAAAGCAGTGAAATGGAATGATATTACTTTAATGCTGGCGTCTGAATTTCAACGACACTCGGGTTCATTTCGGAAAAGGAAGGGACCCTGCTTGGTAATGCAATTGGGACAATGAGCAACAAAGGTTCATGCTAAGTTGCTGTGATTTTGTGATGCAACAATTTTAAAAGCTGAGGTCTGCCATACAGTTCTAAAACTTTACGTGCTTCCAGTCTTCCTTGTTGGTTGATTGAAGGTTTGAAGTCGTCAGTGGAGGAGGTGGCGACAGTCACTCACTGTCGGCCGTCGCTGTTGCAGAAGCTGGATGTTCTCGACACTGTCACCAGGTGAAACGGGCTCTTGATGTGCGCCAGCTAATGCTTCCCGTCCGCGATACCGTGCCAGAAACTAACATAGCAAGTCGAGCGCAATTACATGCTGCCCCGAAAGCGCGGCAACTCGCGGGAGCGTCACACCGCACACCTGCTCCACTGCACTACTCCAGCCAGACTCCCCTCTGCCCGCGCTCCACGCGGCCGAGTTCACACTACCAAAGATCCTAAACACTTTGGTTCTCCACACGACCTATCCATGTATTCGTTCGATAGCATAGTTTTCCCTAGGCAAGACCCAGCGTAAAAATAGAAATAATATTTACAAAACAAACCAATTATACATCGACATAAATGCTTAAATATAAATAAATAAATAAATATATATATATATATATATATATATATATATATATATATATATATCCATCTATTGTACTGCAAATTTTTTTCCTTATATATATATATATATATATATATATATATATATACACTCCTGGAAATTGAAATAAGAACACCGTGAATTCATTGTCCCAGGAAGGGGAAACTTTATTGACACATTCCTGGGGTCAGATACATCACATGATCACACTGACAGAACCACAGGCACATAGACACAGGCAACACAGCATGCACAATGTCGGCACTAGTACAGTGTATATCCACCTTTCGCAGCAATGCAGGCTGCTATTCTCCCATGGAGACGATCGTAGAGATGCTGGATGTAGTCCTGTGGAACGGCTTGCCATGCCATTTCCACCTGGCGCCTCAGTTGGACCAGCGTTCGTGCTGGACGTGCAGACCGCGTGAGACGACGCTTCATCCAGTCCCAAACATGCTCAATGGGGGACAGATCCGGAGATCTTGCTGGCCAGGGTAGTTGACTTACACCTTCTAGAGCACGTTGGGTGGCACGGGATACATGCGGACGTGCATTGTCCTGTTGGAACAGCAAGTTCCCTTGCCGGTTTAGGAATGGTAGAACGATGGGTTCGATGACGGTTTGGATATACCGTGCACTATTCAGTGTCCCCTCGACGATCACCAGTGGTGTACGGCCAGTGTAGGAGATCGCTCCCCACACCATGATGCCGGGTGTTGGCCCTGTGTGCCTCGGTCGTATGCAGTCCTGATTGTGGCGCTCACCTGCACGGCGCCAAACACGCATACGACCATCATTGGCACCAAGGCAGAAGCGACTCTCATCGCTGAAGACGACACGTCTCCATTCGTCCCTCCATTCACGCCTGTCGCGACACCGCTGGAGGCGGGCTGCACGATGTTGGGGCGTGAGCGGAAGACGGCCTAACGGTGTGCGGGACCGTAGCCCAGCTTCATGGAGACGGTTGCGAATAGTCCTCGCCGATACCCCAGGAGCAACAGTGTCCCTAATTTGCTGGGAAGTGGCGGTGCGGTCCCCTACGGCACTGCGTAGGATCCTACGGTCTTGGCGTGCATCCGTGCGTCGCTGCGGTCCGGTCCCAGGTCGACGGGCACGTGCACCTTCCGCCGACCACTGGCGACAACATCGATGTACTGTGGAGACCCCACGCCCCAAGTGTTGAGCAATTCGGCGGTACGTCCACCCGGCCTCCCGCATGCCCACTATACGCCCTCGCTCAAAGTCCGTCAACTGCACATACGGTTCACGTCCACGCTGTCGCGGCATGCTACCAGTGTTAAAGACTGCGATGGAGCTCCGTATGCCACGGCAAACTGGCTGACACTGACGGCGGCGGTGCACAAATGCTGCGCAGCTAGCGCCATTCGACGGCCAACACCGCGGTTCCTGGTGTGTCCGCTGTGCCGTGCGTGTGATCATTGCTTGTACAGCCCTCTCGCAGTGTCCGGAGCAAGTATGGTGGGTCTGACACACCGGTGTCAATGTGTTCTTTTTTCCATTTCCAGGAGTGTATATATAGAAAAACAAATACAATGTATAAAGACACAGAAATGTTATATCTTTATGTAACAAAATAAGGAAAAAAATTTGCAGTACAATAGATGGAAATAGGTGGACATGTATTTCCGGCATTACATGCTCCCCAAATAGCAAAACTCCTTTACTACTTTAAGTGTCTCCTACCCTCAATATCACCTGATTTAATTCGACTACATTCCATTATCCTTGTTTTGTTTTTGTTGATGTTCATCTTATACCATCCTTTCAAGACACTGTCCATTTAGTTCAGCTGCTCTTCCAGGTCCTTTGCTGCCTCTGACGGAGTTACAAAGTCGTCGGCAAACCTCAAAGTTTTTCTTTCTTCTCCAGGGATTTTAATTCTTAATCCAAATTTTTTTCCTTTTCCTTTACTGCTTACTCAATACACACAGATTGAATAACATTGTGGACAGGCTATCTCACTCCCTTCTCAACCACTGCTTCCCTTTCATGCCCCTCGACTCTTATAGCTGCAATCTGGTTGAAAATGGCTCTAACCACTATGAGTCTTAACATCTGAGGACATCAGTCCCCAAGTCATAGAACTAGTTAAACCTAACCAACCTAAGGACATCAAACACATCTATGCACGAGACAACATTCGAACCTGCGACCGTAGCAGTAGCGTGGGTGAGGACTGAGGCGCCTAGAACCGCTCGGCCACTGCGGCCGGCCTGCCATCTGGTTTCTGCACAAATTGTAAATAGCCTCTCGCTCCCTGTATTTGAACCCTGCCACCTTCAGAATTTGAAACAGAGTATTCCTGTCAAGTATTTTAGCTAATATGTATTTTTATGCAGTTATAAGGTTAGTTTTACGACATCAAATTATTGGGCCTACTTTTTCAAAGGTCAACTGTTATTAGGCACCGAAATCTAGCACTAGGGTTCATTAATTTGGCCAATATACGAGAATTAACTCGCACTTTCTTTCATGTTGCAAATTTTTGCAATATTGTGGCACCGCATTCATTGATTTGAGTCTTACAGTGTTTTTTCATGTATTAACCTAACTAGGTCCTGTATACTCTGTATGAACAGCGGACTTTTGCGTTGTCTTCATATTTTCCAGGAATTCTAGAATTTTTCAACACCATGGATGTGGAAAATAATTAATTTACGACTCTGTTGCGTCTTTTAACTGTGCAGCAATCTATTGGTTGTAGAAAGAAGTTGTGGTACAGAGATCGAACATTGCTCTATTTCACAGTGGAGCCATCTGCTGGTGGGATAAGCACTCGTTCCTAAGGGGCAGCCATTTGCTGGTGATAGAAGCAAGGAGGATGTGAAACAGTATTTGCTTTTATTCCGTGTTTTCAGGGTTTGTGGGATAGTATTTAAAACTCATTTTCAACAAACATGAATTTCTGTTCTGTTATATCTTACAAGAAAATGTCGGTTACTAATTGTTTGTACAGACATACGCTATCATCTTATTCCAATATTCCATGGTCAATGATTTATAGCTTCAAATGAAAGTTACCAAAGTGAAATAACTGTAACCTGACCTACCTAATGCTCAATCTCCACCTTCCAAACCTGAGCTGACAGTTCCCATCAAACCTATTCACAACTACACACACACACACACACACACACACACACACACACACATATATATATATATATATATATATATATATATATATATATATATATATATATATATATAATTTAAACTGTTGTTTTGACATTGTTTACATTGGGCCTCACCAGTATATAGAATGAGGGGAAGTTATTGGATTAAAAGCTAATGTATCATTATAATTTACATGTGGTGTAAACCTCAGGCACACGGTAGGTATAATTTTGCTATTGTAATTATGGAGTAATTAAAGATTAAAGTTCCGATATTTCCAAATCATCAAGAGACAGCTATTTTTATGTTTTTAAGCCAGAAATTGTTTGTAACCCTAATAGAAATATGACACGATAATTTTTCAGTCAGAATTAAGTATATTCGTGTTTTTAGTGGTGTTAGTTAATAGAACTGTAATTACAGCCATATAGAAAAGTAAAATTTTGCTTGTAAAAAATTTAATCAATTGAATCTAAGCCTTTCATTCAATAAATCTAATCGCTCTGTTCACATGAAAATGATTGGATGATTTTCCTTCAGTCAGTGAAATAACATATGCTAATTAACTAAATATATTGTTGCAATGATAAACATGTAATTTAGAGTCTTGATAGGAACAAATTCTTTTCTCTCTTTGTATTAAATTATTCAATTTTATTGCATGTAAATTTCTATGTAATTTGAGAAGATGTGTAAAACCTTTAATTGCATAAATCCAAAATTCAATATGTAACAATGACAGTAATTGGTTACAACCATATAAATGGTGGTGATTTGTACTCTGCCATACGTCAGTCTTGCTTCAGTCTTAGACCAAATATTGTATCAACAGTATATAATAAGAATTTGTAAGTTTTACGTTCGCCACCAAACATCTAGTGTGCGAAATAAAATCTATTGTAATCCTGAAGCACTGAAACTTATTTAAACTATCACATAAATTCCATGTGACGATGCAGTAACATCAAAATAAACCTACGGCAGCATCAAAAAGCAGCACCCTGGATTACACAAGATACGTATAAAATTGGTGGAGAATATGTGTGGTAAAATGTGATATTTTGTACATTGTTTTCCTTGTGTTAAATAACGATACACATCCCAAACTCCACCACAAAAACATTTTCGACACGTTTTATTACACATCCAAACAATTTCCTCTGCCACACTCCTACAGATGAAGACATCATCTGTCTTTTGTGATCTGAGGCTTTCCCGGCGTATATGCTGTTTGGAGGGTCCTCGAGTATCCAGCCGGATACGATCGTCGAATGCCCACGATATTTCAGCGAATAACCGTTCCGCAATTATGAGGAGGTGCTGATGCAATGGCCTGTCCGCTCTCTGCCGCTAGTAGTGCTGGGCAGGAAATCGCGTATCTGTTAGAAATCACAGTGCGTGAGAAGTCACAGAAATCACAATAACAACTTTACGGACTCTGCGATTTCAGTCACAATTAGCAGTCGCAAGTAGTACTTCACATTCAACGCCGTGAGTCGTCTGTTGACCAAATTTCGTACTGCTTTCTGCAATTTCAGTGACAAGTCGCGGCTAGAAGCAACTAAAAAGCGCAGTTAACAGTGACATCTGTTGACCAAAGTTCGTACTACGCTCATCTAACATTCTTTGCCTAGTGCCATCTGTTGACCGACGTTCGTACTTCGTTATAAGAACCTTGTGCCTCACGAGATCGATGTACTGTGTCTGCATATTATATATATGACGACGTGCACATTCAGCACCAGTTATGGTTGGTCAAACACAGCTGTGACCCTGAATGTATTATATCAAGGAGAAGCAACATTGCCATTTTCTCCAGAAAATGTCATTTAGGGACAAGTGACCTATAAATGTGTGTGATTCTGCTTACAATACGACAGTTGTGGTTAGTACTCCACGTGCCTACAGGACTTTTCAATGTTAACACAGCAGAACCCAGACATCTGTATAAGTGTAATGAAATGAAAACAATATTATTGAGTCAAATGAATGCCTCACTTTTGTTCCGACACAGTTCAAGACTCTGGAGAAACATTTTACACCTGGTGTTCTACATGGCAACTGCACACCCAAGAACTTTTAGCCGACTCTACAACCACCTACATAAGTAAGCTTTTCCTGGGTTACCTTCAGGTACTGCATTTAAACGATCCCTGATTTAACATGAAGATCTTTACTTCCCACTTTCATATCAACAGCCTCAAAATGCATACTCTAGACCTCGGGCTATGTTACAGGTCAGTGTCACATAAAGATTGTGGGGTAAGGGGGGAGGGGGGGAGTGGCATGTCACTCTCCAACAAGTCTTTACCGATAATTAAATGGTGGAAAGTTTACGGGTACAGGACCGCTTAACATGTGGAAAATGAAATTTTCATTATTGACTCACTGTATTTAACATTTATCATTCCTTTAATCGCATAACAACTTCAATTAAACACAGTTCAATCACTCATTCTGCACACTTATTTCATAATTATGGCACTTTTAAACTGCAAATCCTCTAAGAGCTGTCTTGTATCTTCACGATTCTCTTTCAAGAGGCTTGATGTGAATAGATACGTATAGCAATCAGTAATCAGAGTCGGAGCTGCGTCTGCAAAATCACAAGGATTATTAAATATTTTTGCTGTCATTAATTACAACCAATGTAATTGATAGAGTAGTATTACTAATATTTGCTCTAATGAAAGCCACTCAATGGGGGATGTTTCTCATTTGTAAGAACGATCTCGTTTAAATAATTAAGTTCATCGAAACACTTAGAAACTAACCTCTCGTCTGACGAAGACAGTCTAAAGACGCAGTGGCAATTTCTCTAGATCTGTTGACAATGATATTTTGAATTATCGCTTTACTGAGTGACTGAAATGTAGTTCGTGTACCTGAGAACATAACATTACGTTAGCATTCGTTTTATAAACACGAACTATTACGGTACTGTATAGCTACTTACATATTAATTATACTATTAATATTTTCACGATTGTTCCTTTAATACAAAAGTAAAGCCAACGGAAGAATAAATGACAAACATACTTACTAAATTGTTGAGATGCAATTTTCTGTGTGAACAAGTGTAACTTTTTCATATAGTGATAAGTCGCAGAAATCGCAGAAGTAGATTGCGGAGGGATACAACACCTGGGTTCCTTAACTGCGATTCTTAACCGCGACAATTCACAGTTAAGAATAACAGATACTGAAAAGTAGCATTCACAGAAATGACTGATATCGGAAAATCGCAGTTT
Organism: Schistocerca nitens; assembly: GCF_023898315.1. Taxonomy (NCBI): domain Eukaryota; kingdom Metazoa; phylum Arthropoda; class Insecta; order Orthoptera; family Acrididae; genus Schistocerca; species Schistocerca nitens. Next base: position 142,633,115 of record NC_064614.1, on the reverse strand, counting down.
AGTACATCACTAGCCGCTAGTATTTATCCTTCGCTGGTCCAGGTGCAATTCCGTGCGTAGAGGAAGTGCGGCGTCTGCGGTGGTGGGGGAGCGTGGCTGTGATTGGTGGTGCAGGGGGCAGAGGGGCGCAGTGTCTCTTGGGCGGCCGTGGCGGAATGATCTCGTGTCCGCTTGCACCGTCACTCCTTGATAGAGCTTAGTATTGGTTTCCAGGCCTCAGTGAGCTGGTAACCAGTGCCCTTGCTTACGAGGTTGTCTGTTACGTGGATTTCTATGGCCTCTTTGAAGATGCAGTCCCAGTCGTTATTAGTGGAGCCCAGAACTTCTGTCTCATCATAATTCGCTGTGTGTCCAGCATTTATGCAATGTTCTGCTAGGGCAGATTGGTTGCTTTGCCGAGGCGGGTGTAGCGTTGGCGTTCTTTGCATCGATCTTTCACCGTACGAGCTGTTCGGCCGATACAGGATTTGCCACGGCCTCACGGAATTTTGTATACGCCTGCTTTCTTGAGGCCGACATCGTCTTTCACCGTTCCTAGTAAGGCGCGCATCTTAACCGGTGGTCGGAAGAATGTGTCGATCTTGTGTTGCCTCATTAGTCTCCCTATTTTGGACGACAAGATTCCTGCAAAAGGTAGAAACGCCAGGCCTTTGTTTCTCATCTTGGTCCCTACTACGCTTCTGCTGGCGCAAGGCGCTTTGGATTCGGTGGTTGCCGTATTTATTCTTGAGTTATATTGATAGTTCTATTCGACCGAGATCGCATGTGCTCTGTGTACCAAGGTGTTAAGCACTTCATTTAACTGAGCCGGATGGTGGCAGCTGGAAGCACATAGGTACAGGTCGGTGTGTGTGGCCTTGCGGTACACACTGTGACCTACCGATCCATCTGACCTGCGCCGCACCAGGACATCAAGAAATGGTAATTGTCCACATTTCTCGATATCCATAGTGAACTGAATGTTATTATGGATGGAATTTCGATGTTGTAGAAATATTTGTAGTTGATACTTTCCATGTGGCCAGATGTGTCGTGCACATATCAGAAGATACGTACAGGCTTTAGTTTGGCGGTTTCCAGGGCTACTTCGAAAATCTCCATGAATATGTTGGCTGCCACCGGAGAGGACCACTCCCTCAATCTGCTCGTGGTATTGGCCGACACATGCTTGAAAAGTTGTGCCAGTTCTGCCCCGAGTTTATCACTGATTAACTTCACAGAATCTTCCAGGGGGCTCGTGTAAATAGTGACACGACATCAAAGCTGACCACCCCATGTCGGATTCTTGTAAAGTTAGCTGCTTTAGGCGGCCAATGAAGTTCGTCGAATTCCGTACGTGGTGCGCACATTTGCCCACGAAAGCTCGTAGCACGCCCGCCAAATGCTGTGCCAGGGTGTACATCGGTGCCCCTATGATGCTATCGGTCGCATCCCATCTTTGAGCGTCTTTGGAAGGCCGTATATCCACGATGCTACAGCCGATCATTGGCTCCTCCGGCGCGCCATTTTTCAGCAAATTGGAGGTGCTTTGTTGTATCTTCTTTGTCGCGCCTGTTTCAGTTTTCCGATATGCTGGATCATATAGTAATTGCAGCATCTTCTGTTAATAGTTGCGTCTCTCAAGAATGGCAGTACCGTTCCCATCGCAGGCAGGGAGAACGGCTATCTCTATATTTTCTCTGAGGTTGCGTAGCGCTCTTCTTTCCGCTCTGGAGAAATTGCTTCTGGCCAATGTGCATAAACACTGGACATACAGCTAATCATGACGAGTCAAAACTGCTGGCCTCCACAAACAACTACATAGAAATTGGCGTAACAGACAACCTCGCCAACAGGGACACTGTTTACCAATTCAGTAAGGCTTGCAAACCTATACTAAGCTCTATCAAGGAGTAAAGGTGCCAGTGGATCATTCCGTCACGGCCGCCGAAGAGATACTGCGCCCCCCGTCCACCCGTCATGCCACCTACCGCAGGCTCCGCTTCCCCACCACCGGACACACCACGCGTCGTCGGCGTACAGAATCGCACCTGGACCCGCGAAGTATAAATACTAATTCAGCAACACGTGACGATGGCGGGACGGTTATTCGCCGAAATATCGTGTGAATTCGGTGATCATATTCGACTGGACACTCGAAAACCCTTCAAATGTCATCTGTCTTATGACTGGTTCTTCGAAACATCCACACTTCCCAGAGGCCACACACTCAACACCAAATTCCCCTTGCTCCCACACTGTCTTCCATTCAACACACAAGCCACCTATTCCGCATCCAGGTCCACATTCTTTTCACCTGTCTCTACACCCTAGTTTGAACTCACCAAAGCCACCCTCCCACACCACCCTTTTTCTCCCTAAATTCTACAATATCGGCTCCTTTCCAGCTGACAGACTACTCTCCGTGGACACTCTCTCCCAGTACCATACTGATGCTATCGTCCTATCTTCCTCTAGCCTCATTATACTATCTGCACTTCGCCGTTCATCCTCCGCTGAACAGATAACTCGTTCCCCATGGCCTGAGGCAAGCTCCACCACTAACGCAGCACAGCTCCTGGTCATGGCTGCATAACCTACATACACCTGAAAGAATGCCCACTCTCTTTCCTGGAAATTCTAGTAACCCTATGCAAAATACTCGTAATCCTACACTTGGGTTCCTATCCTGAGCTGTGTAAAACTTCTCGAATCTTCTTCCTCCTAAAACCTAATAAACCTGCCACTGATACTCCTCCTAGCATCCCGTCAGCCACACCTCCGTGTTTACCAAGGTTTTTGAGCCCATCCTATCCTGGCATATCCACAGACACTTACAACAACACTTACACATTCCTGTCCATCAAAGCGGCTGTAGTCCCAATTTTTCCTCTGATGACCTTATTCATCTCCTATCTCACAAAATCAACAAATCCGCCATTTTTGTCTCCCTGGACAATGGCATTCCAGTTCCTCTTTAAGCTCCACGCCTATACACTACCAATAAATTCCCCCTCCTCTTGCTCATTTCTTCCAGCATGCCAATGACACCGCCTTCATCGTCATCTACCCTACCCTCCAGAAGTCCCAACGATCCCTCTATTTCCATTTCAAACAGTTTACCTTCTAGGCCAACCAGTGGTTCCTCAAAATCAACCCGACCAAAACACAGGCAATAATTATAAGCCAAACCACCCGCTTCCGTCCCACGTCTTTTGCTTTACCATTTACGTCCGCCCTATCCAGATAACTAATACATTAAAATACTTTGTACAAACACTTGACTAAAATCGAAACTTCATCTACTAACCATTCAACAGAAAGTGCACAGTAGACTAAAATTACTAAAACTAATAATCGACCGAATAAGGAGATTGCAACCTTCCACATTCCTCCACACCTACAAAGCCCTGATCTGACCCATTCTCTGCTATTGCATTGTGGCATGTACTTGCGCTCCTCCCTACTTGTATCACCCCCTACAGATCCTCGAATGCCATGCACTCCGCCTAGCCTTTTGGATCTGGTTACCCCCTCACCCGCATCCTCTACCAACTTACAGAATTCCCCAGTCGACCCTTTCATCTTAGTCGCCGCCAAATATTCTACATTACCTGTAAACTGAACATTATCCTAGTTTCCCCTCTGCTGATACTCTGCAGGACATTACCACCAAATTTCCGCAGTGCTACATCTCCACATCCACCACAGCCAACAAAACGTCAATCGTCTTCCCTTACCCAACCATGAACTCTGCCCTGATATATACCTGTCCCACCACATCTAGGAGATTACTACCACCCACTCCTTGTCAGGTCTCCCTTCCCCTCCAATCCTCTCGACCCATTTCCCAAGTCTTGGTTCAGAACCGTATCCCTTTCCACTCTTCCCCATCCCTCCTCCAAACATCTGCCCACTCAGACCCCCTCCTACACACTAGTTGTAAATGCTACATTTCCATGATATCCTTTTCCCAGGCAGTCTACATCTACTATCTGTTCACTTATCTATGCGTCTATTTTAGTCCGTCAACATATTAGCCTTTCCGTTTTACCTTATGCAACTGTCTATCTGTTTCTATACATTTGGGTGTGACATTCATTTTCTGTTCATCTGTATCTATATTTTAATTAATCATCAAGTCAGCCTTTTATATTTTAACTTATACAACTGATGGTCTGTCTTTTATTGCACAAAATGTTTATTTTTGTCAACTGCCATGTGCAATTTTTATATCATGTTTTCAAATTTAGCTTTCACGTGACTGAAGAGCGGCAAATTGTATCCCCTGACAGCTCACCTCCTGACCATACAGAGCGGGAGAGGTGAAATAATAATATAGAAAAATATTACGAATGTGACTGCAGAACCAGTCCTTAAATCAATTTTTTGGGAGTCGGTAGTGCAAACATAACTGACAAATTTTACAGCAGTTCAGATATTTTACCGTATTTGGCTGCTGAGTGCAGGAGGTGAAGGCAGGATGTGGGGCATGGAGGAAGCTCCCACTCCACCCCCCTCCCCTTCCCTCCCCTCTGCTCCATTGCCTTGGCGCATGACCAGATGTCATGATTCCTGTAATGACCTTGGAGGTAACGAAGTGCCGATACTGATGTGACATGATATGTAGTCCCCCTTCCTAACCTCCTCTCCCCTCTCCTCCACTCCCCTTCTCTCCCCTCTCCTCCCCTCCACTCCTGTCTCCCCCAGAACCATCCCCTCCTCTCCTTGGCCTTCACATGTGGGCATATATCATGAACCTGATGTCGGCGGAACATGTACTACTGCACCATAGTAGGATTCCTGAATGACCTTAGTGATAACATAGTGCTGATCCTGAAATCACCGAAACTGGTCCATTCCGATGTTTATTCCTGTTAGAATAACAAATACCTATCTTAGTGAGATGCCCCAAAACAGAACGTAATTTACATTTAGTGTAGAAGTGCAAAATACATTTATTTTATTCAGAATATTAACTGCATAGCACAAACACCTGAGTCAACTCGCCTTACTAACAATAATACTAATGCTTCTTCTATGACAATTTATATAAATATTCGGGTCGCTGACCCTCATAGATCAGTTAAGTTATACATTTTTCTGTGTACCTTCCTTCTTTCTGTTCCTTGTACTCTGAGATGGACACACAAACCCACACATACACTATCAGAATATATGTGTCTCTTGTGTTCGTTCCCTGCCACATCGTCCACGCTGCTAGGTCCAGCAATACCGTCCTGTCTCCAGACGGCATGGCGAAGTATCGGAGCGCATTGTTTATCTTTCACAGATTCTGCCCGTTTATCCCATCTACGCTTCTGATCATCTCCCTTCAATCTCCTGTTACTGGACCAGACGTTCGTAGACCTACCAGACTTCCTTCTCGTTCCCTAGAGCCGTCAACAGGCCTTACTCGTTCCTAATGTGGTGTATAATGACTATAGTTTAGGACTTGCATTTTCTGAGATAGCATCGAAGGATCATATTTCCGTATCACTACTTTGCAATGTTTGCTAAATACGCTGTCCGGCCACATTAATGTGACCACCTATCTAAAGCCTGATTTGGCACCTTTTGCAGCGCAGATCGGTGCGAGACATGCAGGAAGAGAGTCAGTTAGGTTCTGGAAGGTACCGGCAGGGATGTGGATCCGTGACAACTCCTGTGCCCTGGACAGCTGATCTGGCAGTCACGGTTGACGATACATGGCGAGAACAGCCCGATCGAGGTGTTCCCACAGATTCTCAACTGGGTTTACATCAAGGAAGTTTGGTGCCAGGGGAATACGGTAAACTCGTCCTAGTGCTATTCCAACCAAACACATACTCTACAAGCTGTGTGAATTCTTCTGGTAGATGCCACCGTGCTGAGGAAAGAAACAGCATATAGGGATGGGCATGGTAGCCAAATATAGTACATACTTGTGTTGATCCATTGTGCATTCCAGAATAACGAGTTCACCCCGGGAATCGTGGGAATGCCACGAAAATATTCCCCCGACCATAGCGCTCCCTCCTCCAGTCTGGACCCGTCCGACCATTGTTGCAGGGTCATACATGCCAACGGCCACCTGTTCGAAGAAGCATAACACATGATGCATCTCAAAAGGGCACCACACATGATGCATCTCAAAAGGGCACCCATCGCCATTCCTTGGACGTCCAGTTGAGTTCGCCGGCAATGAGCAACAGTTAGCGTGGCTGCGTGAACCAGATGGCTGCCGCCGAGGCCTATACGCAGCAACGTTCAGTGAACGGTCGCTGAGGAGATACTGTCGGTAGACCCTTGGTTTATCTGAATGGTCATTTGCTCAACAGTTTCACATCTGTGCGCCCATAAACAACTCAGCAGCCATCGGTTAACCCTTGTCATCTATACGATATTGCAGTGCCTGTGTTGTTAGGAAGTATGGTGTAATGTCCCTTTGGACATACATGCATGTCTGAAGGAACAGGCACTGTGGCGATTATAGCCGTTCTGAGAAACATTAAATGTATTCTCACTTGCGAATATGGACAACCATCAGCTTTATAATGGAATGACGACACTGCAAGCGGTCGCCTTACCATTTGGCTACCCTAGCACGACTCACGTCCACACGTCATCAACCATGTGTCTACAACCTATACTCGGTACATCCATTATGTAGCTTCCCGTACAGCGTCGGCGGATAAAAAGGCGTCATTCCATTGTACAGCTGATGGTTGTCCTTATTCGCAACTCCGAATACATTTAATGTATTTCATAACGGCTGTAGTAGTCGTAGTGCCTGTGCATGTATGTCTAAAGGAATTTTGCATCGTAATTCAGAAAAACACAGGCACCGCAATATCGTGTTTATCCACCGACACCGGAGGAGGGCTTTCAAGTAAAATGTCTCCCCTGTACGGGAATGTACGTAATGGATGTACAAGTTGTAGACACGTGGTTGAAGACATATGGAAGACTGAGGGCGTCTGTAAATCGTGCGCGGATAGCCTAATGGTAAGGCGACTGCTCGCGATAAGAAGGAAATCCGGGTTCGAGTCCCGGTCCGGCACACTTTTTCATTGTCGTCATTCCATTATACGGCTAATGGTCGCCCATATTCGCAACTGTGAGTACATTGTCATCTAAGACCGGTCAGGCACCACACTTGCCTCAGCGCCGGTTTTGGATGGCACCAGTTTACCATGCGAGGGAAACTATAAGCACCGCGGCACGCGGACTGTTCAAAAACTTACCTGTTTCGGAAATATTTTCATCCTTGTCCCGAAAGCCAAAGATCGTGTCATTTTGGACATCAGACAAATCGCTACTATTCCACATTACGACAACGATTGCACTATTTTCTGCGTACCCCTGACGTGATCATGTTTGGTTTGTGCAGTTATCAGCCCCAGTACAAATCGACAACCAGTGCTCAGCACAATCTCGCCACGTTCATGAATGACAATGAAGTGATGACGACAACACAAACACCCAGTCATCTCGAGGCAGGGGAAAATCCCTGACCCGCCGGGAATCGAACTCAGGACCCCCTGTTCGGGAAGCAAGAACGCGACCGTGAGACCACGAGCTACGGACACCCCTGACGTGCTTACGGAAGGTGTTTGGAAATTCCCTTTACAAACTACTACGACTCGTAGAGGGGAGTGAGTAGATAATATTTTGAATAGGAACCCATGTCCGGAAACGTACCGTTCAGGTTGAGATTTACACTCTGCAGCGGAGTGTGCGCTGATATGAAACTTCCTGGCAGATTAAAACTGTGTGCCGGACCGGGACTCGAGCTCGGGACCTTTGCCTTTCGTGGGCAATTGCTCTACCAACTGAGCTACCCGAGCACGACTCACGCCCCGTCCTCACAGCTTTACTTCTGCCAGTACCTCTTCTCCTACCTTCCAAACTTTACAGAAGCTCTCCTGCGAACCTGCAGAACTAGCACTCCTGAAAGAAAGGATACTGCGCAGACATGGCTTAGCCACAGCCTGGGGGATGTTTCCAGAATGATATTTTCACTCTGCAGCGGAGTGTGCGCTGATATGAAACTTCCTGGCAGATTAAAACTGTGTACCGGACCGAGACTCGAACCCGGGACCTTTGCCTTTCGCGGTCAAGTGCTCTGTCATCTGAGCTACCCAAGCACGACTCTCGCCTCGTCCTCACAGCTTTACTTCTGCCAGTTTGCAAGGTAGGAGACGAGGCACTGGCAGAAGTAAAGCTGTGAGGACGGGGCGTGAGTCGTGCTTGGGCAGCTCAGTTGGTAGAGCACTTGCCCGCGAAAGGCAAAGGTCCCGAGTTCGAGTCTCGGTCCGGCACACAGTTTGAATCTGCAAGGACGTTTCGTACCGTTCAGGTGTTTCACCCCTCCACTTCTGCTTCAGAAATTGAATTAGGCATGACGCAGTATGGCTATTAGGTAACAATTTGAAAGGAAACGTAACAAAACATCAATTTATCACTCAGCACATTTTTCTGTGTTAACATATAATCATTACGTGTTTACATTATTCTGAAAAAAAAGAACCCAGCATACTGTACGTAACGAGCAGTAGTGATGCATTACAACAAAGGCTCGGTGTGGTGACCACCAACGTTGTTAGGGACACTGTACTGAAAAGTCCCCTTAGAAAAATTATAAATGACTGTGCTTAAACTGACACACAATATTTTTAGCGCAGCGCAATCTGCCTTTTAATAATCCCTACAAAAGAATGGCCCTGACTAAAAATAGCCTGTACCTTTCATGAATCACTTACCTCACAAAAATCTTCGTTACTCAAACTACTGCAATACAGCGAGCGCCAATACTGCCAGCTAAATAAAATATTCTAACTACTGAAGGCACTGACTACTGATAGGCATAGTTATCAAATGAAAGATTTTGATCAAGAACGAACAATGTATTTACCTTAACAGTGTTCAAAAGTCATAATATATATCAGTTCATGACATCCAGTCTTACAAATTTACTGTCTCTGATGGACACACGACCAGATCATTCGCTCTCAAAACTCCGCCATCTCTCTCCCCACATCCACCACTGCTGGCGGCTCACCTCCAACTGCGCAACGCTACGCGCTGTTAACAGCCAACTACCCAACACTACAATAGCGAATATCACAACAATGCTAGCGAACCACAGCCTTCACACAGCACAGTCACCGATTTTCATATAGAGCGCTACGTGGCGCTACCAACATAAAAACCTAAACAGCCTACTTGCAGTACCTTCGAAGCATGTTCTGGTACATACTCTGCATCCCACCTGGCGCCTCTTCAACCTCTAGTGCAGCGGCCAGAGCTGGTGCTAGCAGATCTTCATCTCTTTCTACAGGAGCCTCGTAAATTAAACTTTGCATACGTTAAGTGACATCAGGTGACCGTCTGATGGAGTACGCATCATCCGTTCTGTCCTTTTGCTTATCAGGACAAGGAACAGACTTTTCTCTTTCCCTCAGCAGACGGTGACGTGCCTCACTTCTAAAGTGAAACAATCGTAGAATGGAAATGGTGGGTTTCGGGACATGAATTACAGTTCAAAATATTATGCACCCACTCCCTTCTATAAGTTTGTACTGGGAAAATTTCCGAACACCCTGTATATCCTCCGCTGCAAGTGTTGCCACTTGCCGTCTGTGAGTGGTTTTTGCACGATGTCAAACGTAGGCAGTGGTCATATTAATGTCACTGGATCGTGTATAAATAACTTGCACAAACACCTGGAACATTTAATTACATAATTATTCTTCGGTGCCATTGCTAACATCATAGATTCCACTTCATTATGAACTTCATTGCTAAAGGCTAGCATTTGATGAGGATGTTGTGAATATTTTGGAGTCAACCATCCAAATACAGCACTGGATACAAAACCACTACAGATCTGGACAAGCCGTGAAAAGTTCTGCTGGAACAAAGATTAGTAATTAGCATTCACTCCAAAACAGGATGCAAATGAGGTAGGTAATGATTAGCTAATACTATAATTTTGTGTATAAATAACAAAATCATTATACGAGTCTGCGATCTTTATCACTATTCAATCTAATTTTCCGTGTTGATGACTATTGATATTCTTCTCTGTTGGTCCATCATGGACAGGGAACATCGGCTGGTTAAGTAATTGTCAATGTCAATAAAATTCACCAGACAGCCGCGTAACTTAAGATATTTTATTTTATTTTATTGTGAAGGCTACTAGTTTCAACATTTCATTATGGCATCTTCACGCCCATACGCATCTATCCAAATAAACGAACATGTATAGAGCCATCAATCTCTCAATATCGTCAGTTCAATCGTCACACTATTGCTTCATTCGTAAACGTAATAGATTGATGGTTGTATACGACATGTTCGTTTATTTGGATAGATGCGTATTGACCTGAAGATGGCATAATGAAATGCTGAAACTGGCAGCCCGCACAAGAAAAGAAAATATCTTAAGTTACAGGGCTGTTTGGTGAATTTTATTGACATTGACGATTTATATCACTAGTTCCTTTAAATAAAGTTATTAATAGCAGTCAACGTGGACATTTATCCTGAATAATATACCTTGTCCTGATGTTAGTTGTGCTCAACGTCGTCAGAAGACTTGAAATTCGTCTTTCAGTATTGTTCTCTGTAGTTTTCTACTCAGTTAACATGGAGTAGTGGGATTAAAACTGCACGGTTTTTCCTTTGCGACAAGACAGTGTTAGGCGCCACAGCAAAGCCTAAGGGGATGGGGCAGTTGCACCTCGTACATAAAACGAGGGTGAAGAGGGTTGTAGCTCATCTGTGACCAGGGGTGGAGGGTTTTTTTTTGTGTGGGTGACAGCTTTACGACCCCTGGCAGTAGCGAGAACTCGGAAGTAGCAGCTGATTACGGCGAATGCGCGTTCTCGTCGGTAACTAAAAGTGGTTCTTGAATCTGGCACAATACCGTAACCAAAACGAAGTCGCATTGCTGTGCTATTCTTTTTCTCAGACGTTATCAAATACGGAGTGGCATGAGCGTCACTAGGACAGACAGTCATTGGCGGAAAATCTGAAGTTTAGGATGAGCTGTGTAGTTCAAACGATGTTATCAGTATCAGTTATATTTGGTTGGCGCTAATTTTGTGTAGTTTTTATCAAGTTACCTTCCATTATGGATGTAGCATGCACTTAACGACTTGGATGTGTCCTTCAATATGATGGAGGACAGCAATCAGTCGTTCTTTCCTTTCACACTTTATTAACGCAAATCTAAATTTTGACTAGTAACCAGCCATTATCAATGCAGTATTCCAGAGTTTTAATACATGTCCTAATACGTCACTCTCCTGTTGTTCGGGCTCCTGCACAGTTCATTCATTGCGTTGTTTTGATTTGCAGCTTCGAAACCAAACGTTGTCTCACGTTCCTCTGGTTCTTTCGTTTTGTATAATTCAGTACTTCCGTGATTTTGTGGTTGTTGTTTTAGATTTTAGTTTGTTCCTGCCCCAAACACCGAATCTACCGCGGTTGTCCGGTTAGCTTAAAAATACGTATATTATTTAGATTTGTTCGATTCTGTATTTGGTATTTACATTTCCACGTCATGGGAGAGGGTGGTCTCATTCGTCGCGATTTTTAAATCATGATTGTTTCGCTTTTCGGAGCTTGTTATGACTTAACTGTGTGGTGTTACACCTAGGACCCAGAGGAAAGTGGCTTTATACCAAGAGGCACTGGGAGCATCTGACGGGACCCTGCTCGCAGGTATCAATCAAGCAGTCTAAAAATTGATTAATCGAATATAGCAGTGGGGATGTAGGTGAACAGGAAGGGCAGTACCGCAATCGTAACAACGCGAAGATCCAGGTTTCACTCCTTACTTGTGGTATATTCTGCATTCCAGATTCGCAGGGCCACAGAGAACGAATATGAGGCACTGAAAGCGGGAAGAAAGAGTACACTTGTGTTCAATATCAAGTTCGTGTAACGTAGCAAATTATTAAGATCTGTCATCTTGCATTGGAAGCATAGCTTGCCATGGAGTCGGGAGGACAGCAGTTCTCACGCTGGACAGCTGACGTTTGCTCCTGGGTCGAACGGGCCGTGTTGTTGACTAACGCTGCGTGCACTACGTCACACAGTGTGCCGTCCCTTCGCTCCTTCTTCACTCGTCGGGAGAAGACGCGACTCGTAACGATGTTCGTCCCCGTCGGTGTGAGTTGGAACACCACCTGCAACTCTCGTAAAAACACAACTCCTGGCGTGGTTTAGAAATATTCTGTTATCTGTCCGCAACGGTCTTCTCAGTTTGTGCGAACTGGTAAACTGCAATCGTTTATTTTTATACCCGGTTAGTTCCGTGATGAAATAAAATCTTGATTCTTGATTTCATCACTACGGTCGTTTATCACATCATACATAGCGAGGATACAATTTTCTGTCTACTATTCCGTTGCTATGCCGTTGCTACGTCCAGTTATTAACAACGGTCCGACATTGGAGTAAATGTTTTTTAATACGCCGTAATACTGTTTAAACTAATCTCTTTTCACTGTCCATTATTCATGTACTCACTTAATCACTTAAAATGTTTAAAGAGTTAGGCGACACGTAAGATTTGTCTTTTGATTCAGATTTTGTTATTCTTTCTGTAATTAATTGTTTGTCCCTACAATACACGTACACCGAAATTTCATTCAAGATTAACTTCTGTTCAGTTCTGTAATAGTGACGCTAACAACTTTTGACTAATCGGCGTACTTGTCTTTCTTCGTGTCTTCGTTTTATTGTGTCCTACTCAAGAATACGAATTTTTTTTCTGTCGTTGATCCATTGCTTTCAAGGTTTGTAACTGTTCATCAGTACGAAGGCTAAGTCCGATACATCCAATATCACTTAATTGAAGTCATTCACTCGTCTTTCTATACCGCCGCGTTGAGAACGGCAAAGATTAACTTCCATCAGTCGAATGACTGAGCAATACTTCAGTCTTTACCGCGCGAATTATCAAACTTCCAAAATTAAAACAATGTAATAGCGTTTGCGTCCAGACAACTATTGCAAAAGCACTCTAGAGCGACTCAAGAGCAACTAACTGAACATTTCCATATCCGAGTTGCATTGTAGTCGCATTGAATTTCCTTCTCGATGCGGCTACAACTCTCTTCCATAAAAACACTCCGTCTACAGGCCACAAGTAACCCATCGGGACCATCCGACCGCCGTGTCATCCTCAGTGGAGGATGGGGATAGGAGGAGCGTGGGGTCAGCACACCACTCTCCCGGTCGTTATGATGGTATTCTTGACCGAAGCTCCTCAACTGGCATCACGAGGCTGAGTGCACCCCGAAAAATGGCAACAGCGCATGGTGGCCTGGATGATCACCCAGCCAAGTACCGACCACGCCCGACAGCGCTTAACATCAATGATCTCACGGGAACCGGTGTATCCACTGCGGCAAGGCCGTTGACCTACAACTTTCTTCCATGGTAAATGTTATCTTTGACTGAATTACTTTCTTGGATTTAACCTTCTTTCATATGATTTTGAATTTATTCTATAGATGTTTAATAAAGAATCTAGGATCATCCTTTCCTTTTATCTCCCCTTTTTGTAGGCTATTTGAATAATATAGGTGTTAATCAATATATTACCAGTGTAGATTTTATCGTCATTAGTTGATGTCAGTGTCAATATGACTCAGTTCCCTACTTTAAGTTTCCGCAAAGTTTGTTGATTGGGGTTTTCTGTCCTTGGGGCGTTACAACATACTCTCTGTGAATCTGAAGAATTTACAAACTACGGCTTGCTCAGACTTTATTCAACATGTAAACGTCACTACAAGTATTCAGATTTAGGTTATGGTATGTTCGATATGTTTGTCATCGTCGGCGATGATGTGGCGCCGACAAATAGTGAAATTCTGCGTCACCCGCTGAAGTGTCGGAACATCGATGATATCGATGACCTGCTGAATGGCTGCTTTCAACTCAACAATGCTTTTGGAGCTATTGCTGTACACCTTGTCTTTAATGTAGCCGCACAAAAAGGAATCGCATGTGTTTAGATATGGGCAAAGGATGGGGCCCCTCCACGCCCACACCAACGTGGTGACCAAACCAAAAGTTCTACTGTCACCTCCGTATAACATGTTAGTTTTTGAAATGGCTCTCAGCACTATGGGACTTAACATCTGTGGTCATCAGTCCCCTAGAATTTAGAACTACTTAAACCTAACTAACCTAAGGACATCACACACATCCATGCCCGAAGCAGGATTCGAACCTGCGACTGTAGCGGCCGCGCGGTTCCGGACTGAGCGCCTAGAACCGCTAGACCACCGCGGCCGGCTTAGTTTTTGAATCAGGAGTCACAGTATGCGGGCTGTGATGTTATCCATGCGTAAGATTACTCATTAACATGGTCCATCAGGAGATAGAAAGTGGACGAAAGCGATCGAAGGGTAGCGGTTGTAAGGGCAGAGGAAAAAAAGTGCCAAGGGCAGCGCCAAGGGAAAAAACCTCTGCGACAGTAGGACGGGTAGTAAGGACAGTAGCGGCTTGCTAGCTGCGACAGTGCATGCAAGGTGTGGTTATGTTAGTACGAAGTATCGTGCATCGTTACCTTTGTCGTTGCGGAAGTTCGGTTTGGGGCTTGCTGCAGTTGCTGCGTTCCTGTAACAGTTCGAGGTCGTCATACATTAGTGGGCGATCGGTCATAGATCGGTTCACAGACAGTATAGGGAGTGTGTGTGGCTGGTTTGCGTGCTGTGTACAGTACGGCTTTCCTGTGGTTGCCTGTTTTTGGGCGGGTCAAACATCTGGGGTCACCAGTACTGTCGTGTTAGCGTGCTATGGACCAAAGATGTTTAGTTCCTTGCCAATAGTGTCTTTGGTCTGTTATGCTTCCATCTATGGTTGTGGTCGTAGTTACCCAGAGAAAGGATAAACGGGTTGCGCGAGTGTCTCGTGTTATTGTACAGTCGTGTGGAGAGTTTTTGGAATACCTGCAAGATGGTATCTAGCTGATATTCCCGGTGAAGGTCCGCGGTGAGTGTGTAGCGCGGAGCGTTGCTTGTGATTCTGAGTACTTTGTTCTGTATGAGCTGCAGACGGCGGAGGCGTGTGGGCGCAGCGTATCCCCAGACAGGGTCTGCGTACGTCATCATGGGTCCAATAAGTGTCATGTACATGTTTAAATATGGAGACCAATCGAGACCCACGCCAGTGGCCTCTGGGTACCCCAGCGCCAAAATGCGGTCCCCAAAGTGCTCCTCCAGGGCATCAAACACTTGCCTGCTTCGATGGGGTCGAACTCCGTCTTGCATGAGCCACATCTTGTCGAAATCATGGTCACTTTGGATGACGGAGATGAAATCATCTTGAAAGGTGGCTACACTGAGCCACAGCGCCAGAGATCGCGCTAGAGAGTATTGTTCCGCCGCCTCCACTGGCAGTGATTATTGAGAACTCGTAGTGGGCAGTGCTTGGGGTGAGCTCGTGGTAGTCAGTGCTGAGATGTCGTAGTGAGGAGTGTTTGTTGAGATGAGCTAGTAGGCAGTGCTTGCTGAGATGTGATACTGAAAAGTTCTTGTTGAGATGTGATAGTAGCGAGTCGGTGTGGAGAGACTGTAATGTCTAGAGTGCTTTTCATCAATATAAATTAAGGTAACAAACTACTTTTCTTTTCTTTCTCATTATTTCAATGTCCTGAATAATGCGTCATTACAGGTTCAGTCAACAAAGCATCTGGCTTGTGTTCTTGTATTAGAGTGTAATTCTGGTTTTCTTGGGTAATTATGGTATTTCTATTTTCTTTAATTAATTCAGTATAAATGATATTTAAAATTTCTTGTGTTGTTGAAGAAGAACCGTGCCAGATGCGTACGTTGAGTCATACTTCCACACACAGAACAGTTACTCTTGTGCTTTGGTTTCGTAGGTTTTATAGTTGCTGGGGACTTAATTAATTAATTGTGTTAATGAAAATTTCCATTTCATTCTTTGTTGTTGTTCTATGCAGTCAGATTGCGTAATAATACTAGTCAGGGCCAACCGTTTACGAGACTTCGTAATCGGACAGACAGCTACTAAATCAAAAAAAATTAAAATTATTTGCATTTTATATTAATTAAGCCCCATGCAATCTTCCTAAACCTTCACGTACCGTTCGGTAATCACCGTGCCATCAAGGAAAGTCGCACCGATTATTCTGTGACTGGACACTGCACGCCACACAGTCACCCGTTGAGGGTGAAGAGACTTCTCGATCGCCAAATGCGGATTCTCAGTCCCCCCAAATGCACCAATTTTGCTTATTGACGAACCCATCCAAACGAAAGTGGGCTTCGTCGCTAAACCAAACCAAGTATGAAGTATGTTAGCGGCAAGAAACAATCAATGCCTTCTCTGCGCGATAACAATGGAGATACTAACGAAGACAGTGCTGCCAAAGCAGATTTACTAAACACAGCCTTCCGAAATGCCTTCACAAAAGAAGATGAAGTAAATATTCCAGAATTCGAATCGAGAACAGCTGCCAACATGAGTAACGTAGAAGTAAATATCCTCGGAGTAGTGAAGCAACTCAAATCACTTAATAAAAGCAAGTCTTCTGGTCCAGACGGTATACCAATTAGGTTTCTTTCAGAGTATGCTGATGCGTTAGCTCCATACTTAGCAGTCATATACAATCGTTCGCTCGACGAAAGATCCTTACATAAAGACTGGAAAGTTACACACGTCAGACCAATATTGAAGAAAGGTAGTAGTAATCCATCTAAATTACAGGCCCATACCGTTAATGTCGCTATCCAGCAGGATTTTAGAACATATATTGTGTTCTAAAACTATGAATTACCTCGAAGGAAAGGGTCTATTGACACACAGTCAACATGGGTTTAGAAAACATCGTTCCTGTGAAACAAAAATACCTCTTTATTCACAAGAAGTGCTGAGTGCAATTTACAAGGGATTTCAGATCAATTCCGTATTCGTGGATTTCCGGAAGGCTTTTGACACTGTACCACCCAAGCGGCTCGTAGTGAAATTGCGTGCTTATGGAATATCGTCTCAGTTATGTGACTGGATTTGTGATTTCCTGTCAGAGAGGTTTCAATTCGTAGTAACTGACGGAAAGTCATAGAGTAAAACAGAAGTGATTTCAGGCGTTCCCCAAGGTGGTGTTATAGGCCCTTTGCTGTTCCTTATCTATATAAACGATTTGGGAGACAATCTGAGCAGCCGTCTCTGGTTGTTTGCAGATGACGCTGTCGTTTATCGACTAATAAAGTCATCAGAAGATCAAAACAAACTGCAAAAAGATTCAGAAAAAAACATTTGAATGGTGCGAAAGCCGGCCGAAGTGGCCGAGCGGTTCTAGACGCTACAGTCTGGAACCACACCACCGCTACGGTTGCAGGTTCGAGTCCTGCCTCGGGCATGGATGTGTGTGATGTCCTTAGGTTAGTTAGGTTTAAGTAGTTCTAAGTTCTAGGGGACTGATGACCTCAGAAGTTATGTCCCATAGTGCTCAGAGCCATTTGAACCATTTGAATGGTGCGAAAAGTGGCAGTTCACCCTAAATAACGAGAAGTGTGAGGTCATGCACATGAGTACTAAATGGAACTCTTTAAACTTCGGTTACACGATAAATCAGACAAATCTAAAAGTCGTAAATTCAACGAAATACCTAGGTATTACAATTACGAACAACTTAAATTGGATAGAACACATAGAAAATGTTGTGGGGAAGGCTACCCATAGGCTGCGTTTTATTGGCAGGACACTTAGAAAATGTAACAGACCTACTAAGGAGACTGCCTCCACTACGCTTGTCCGTCCTCTTTTAGAATACTGCTGCGCGGTGTGGTATCCTTACCAGATAGGACTGACCGAGTACATCGAAAAAGTTGAAAGAAAGGCAGCACGTTTTGTACTATCGCGAAACATGGGAGAGAGTATCACAGAGATGATACAGGATTTGGGCTGGAAATCATTAAAAGAAGGGGTTTTTTCGTTGCAACGGAATCTTCTCACGAAATTCCAATCACCAACTCTCTCCTCCGAATGGGAAAATATTTTGTTAACACCGACCTACATAGGGTGGAACGATAACCTCGATAAAATAAGGGAAATCAGAGCTCGTACGGAAAGATATAGGTGTTCATTCTTTCCGCGCGCTATACGAGATTGGAATAATAGAGAACTGTGAAGGTTGTTCGATGAACCCTCTGCCAGGCACTTAAATGTGACCGAGCGAGGTGGCGCAGTGTTAGCACACTGGACTTGCATTCGGGGGGGCGGGGGGGGGGGGGGGGACGGTTCAATCTCGCGTCCGGCCATCCTGATTTAGGTTTTCCATAATTTCCCTAAATCGCTCCAGGCAAATACCGGGATGGTTCCTTTGAAAGGGCCGGCCGACTTCCTTCCCCATCCTTCCCTAATCCGAAGAGACCGATGACCTCGCTGTTTGGTCTCTTCCCCCAAACAACCCAACCCAACTTAAATGTGATTTGCAGAGTATCCATGTAGATGTAGATGTAGAAGTATGCAAATATAATTCCCATCATGCCCCGCGGTCAACCGTGCAGTTTGAACTTCCTAATGCAAACCGTTCAGACGCTATGACGATTGTGTTTGATATAGTTCAACAATTGCCACGCTTTGCATGCCAGCCGCTTGGCGGCGCGGCGGTACCGAAGTTGGAGAGGACCGGCGCGAGTTTTGGGAGACTGGCTGCCTTGGACTCAGGGTGGAACGGTGCAGGCGCTCGTCCCAGAGCGTGGTGCCTAGGGACGCAGAAGACCATAGTAGAGGCGGGCGTCTTCTGGAGTTCCCGGAGCTCTGAACACAGGCCCGGGCGGCCGGCCGGGATGACGTATGGCGGCGCGCATTAGCATAGTCCTGCCGAGGCGGCGCTCGATGAGCCGTGGACATCGATTGTGGCAATAACGCGCCGCCGCCGCCGCCCCTGCCGCCCCCGCCGCCGCCGCAGGCGCCACTTGCTGGCGAGCGGTCCTCTGGGCCGAACGGCACTCGGCCGGCGATCTGCTGGTCCCGCAGCGATGTCGCAGGATTTCAGAAATTCCTGTTCCTCACGTATTCATTTTGCATATTCGAAAGGAACTGTCGGAGGTGACGAAGCATCATCTTACACCATTTATATCTGGGGATAGTATTCGTGAGAAACTTCTACAGAAACCTAGCTACCGTAGTAGCCAGTTGCCGGAATGTTAAATCACTCCATTCACTGCACGTGGTGCAATTTGCACGAAAGTGTTGTGAGACGATGCGGTCATTTGGATCCACTTTAATAACTTTATTTATGTCTTAACAACACTTATTTTTCCAACAACCTTACGCGTTTCGACTTTCCGTCACTTTCAAAGGCTACAAAATACAACAATAATGGCAAGTCGAACGCGTAAGATTGTCGGGAAAAAAGTGCGGTCAAGACATAAGCACAGTTATTAAATGAGGGTTAATGCACATAAAGTCAAAGGAGTTGCGCAAGTAAGATGAAAGAATCAGAAATCTTGTGAAAATAGAGTAAAGTGACAGCATTAGTTAGAAAAAGAAAAAAAAAACAGTGACAACACAGTTGCGTGCAAACCATGTCTTTTTCCAAAAACAAGAAAGGACTTGTAAGTAAAACTAGAAGGTTATTCGTGAGTATTTCCGGGATTCAGAAGATGACGGCGGAGAAATTACAAGGCATCCAGAGAAGCGATACACATTAGTGGATACAGTTTCTCTTCAGCTCATCTGTGACTTTTTAAATCATCAGTCTTCCGACTCATTTGATTTTGCCCACCAGCTTTCCTACCCTCTGTTAATCTTGCCATCTCTAAGTAACTCATCCAAGATCATCCTGCAGACACTTATTTAAAGAACTAGAAATCTTCACTGTAGCCTCACAATATATATATTCACTTATGAAATTTATTAACAATCCGAACGAATTCAAAAGTAATAGCAGTGTACATGGCTACAACACTGGGAGAAAGGATGATCTTCACTACTCAAGGGTAAATCTAACTTTGGCTCAGAAGGGGGTAAATTATGCTGCCACAAAAGTCTTTGGTTACTTACCTAATAGCATCAAAAGTCTGACAGATAGCCATATAGCATTTAAAAGGGAATTAAAAGAATTTCTTAATGGCAACTCCTTCTACTCATTAGATGAATTTTTGGATGTAGTAAGTGGGTAATTTCCCAACCCCCACAAAAAAAATATTGAGTGTCATGTAATATTTTGTCTAATGTAGTATCTTGTATAGACACCTTTTATTAACCTCACATGTTCCACACCATTACGATGTGTCGTATTCATGATCTATGGAACAAGTACTAATCTAATATAATCCAATCTAACTAGGAAATGCTGCATCTTCTCTGATCTACCGTACATGTCCTAGTCTTTGCCGGCACCTGGCATTTCCCTTCGCCAAATTTGCTATTCCGGGATACATTGCACGTGCCTGACTAACTTGTCCCTCTGTCAGGCAAGGAATTTCGAGTCTTCTACTCCACCAACTTCATTTAGTACCTCTTCATTTCCTACTTTACCTGCCCACTTACTTTTTAACATTTTTAAATAACATCCCATTTTAAATATTTGCAGCATACACCTGCCAGCTTTCTGACGGTCCACATTTCACTACCACCGCATGTGTACACGTTCAGAAACTTCTTTAGCACCTCCAGATGAGTATATGATGCCATTATAGTTCTCTACTTTATAGGTGCCTGTCTAGTCCCGTCATCGTCCTTGCTAAGACTGTCCTGAGTAAGTGTACTTTTTTTGTAGGAGAATTCCTTCCCATTTTCCAGTATCGTGTCCTACCAGTTTTGCTGCTAAGCAGCTCATTATCCTTTTCTCTAGGGAAAATACAAGTAACAAACTTCAAAATGCCATGATTGGTTTAGTAGGGCATTTATTCACAATATTGGCTTCAGCGAAAGTATGTTGCCATCTTCGAATCGTATGCACTACACTTGAAAGGACCTCACCCACGTGTATAATAATTTGTATCAATAAACGTTCCAAGAACATGCATGGCATATTATATCAGCATGTACAGATTAAGACAATCATTGTATAAAATATCACTCATTGTGCACCGCATAGATATCCTCGTGCCCAAGCACACGGACTGTTTTCCAGTGTTTTGGAAAGCGAAGTCGTCAGACCACCAAAGTACACCAGTACTACACTGTCGCTGACGTAGCACCAGTGAGCAGTGATGTCATGACTGCCCATTTCGGCTGGAGGGAAAATGCTGCCGCCGGCCGCGGTGGTCTCGCGGTTCTAGGCGCGCAGTTCGGAACCGTGCGACTGCTACGGTCGCAGGTTCGAATCCTGCCTCGGGCATGGATGTGTGTGATGTCCTTAGGTTAGTTAGGTTTAAGTAGTTCTAAGTTCTAGGGGACTGATGACCAAAGCAGTTGAGTCCCATAGTGCTCAGAGCCATTTGAACCATTTTTGAAAATGCTGCCATACGTATTGCTCATTTTGGACAAGCATCATCACTCCCCATTATGAGATAGCTGCGAAAGGAAATCCAACTGGGTGGGCCACCTGCTGACTATCTTCCAACTTGCATTTTTGTGATTGGACTTAAGGATCCACCTGATCCCACCTGCTGTATCGCAGGCCGTCGCCTGCGACCGCGGCTACCCGCTTTGCAGACATGGTCAACATTTCACCTACGCTGTGGCTCCAAGCTGGATTCTGTCTGAAACACGCCAATCTGTTTGGAAGTACAACTCCAGCCACCACCATGGAAACATGCGACGCTAACACAAGAGGTTCCTTCCTCGCCACTGACAGCTCATGTATCCCTGAAGAGGGCGCCATAATCAGGACCACCACTTTGCTTCCACGAATCACTTGCTATCCGAGCCTCGACAAGATATTAATCCACGTGGTTTGTATTTATACTGTTGTGCTGCCGCTCTCTGGCAGTTCAGTTCACTGAGCCACTGCTAGAAGTTCTGATACAGAGCGACTATCGCGATCTCCACCATGTGGATCCAGCAACAACTTGACCTCAAGAAAGTCACAACACAGCCACTACGAGCTGCCAGCTGTCTCCCAGGGAACTATGCATCCACCGACCTGGCCTCCAGAGGACTCCGTGCTCACAGACTGGTATTTTTGTGTGGAACTTAAGCTGTCAACATCGCACGCTAATTGCTGTCCCATTACTATGGAACGGACTTCATCGGCCTTCAGGAATAGGAGCCAGTGCTAACTGAGCTTAAGTCTAATTACCCTGTCATAATCTACTTCAGTGAATGCGGTAACTGTGATTCCTTCTGTGTCCTTGTCCTTCAAATGTTTGTATATGGAACAGAGAATAAATAATTATTACTGTCTCTCAATCATTAACTTGTGGTAAAGTTTGTCTGTACTGGATTAACACAGTTAAGCAAGAAGAACAGTTTAGTTGTATTATGTATATCTGGTGTGGAACGAAAATAATTGTTACCTGCATATGTGCTATTACAGTAACTTATTGTTTACTACTATGTAGGACACACCACTACCCACCACCCCTCTGCAGCCACGTCCAGGGTGGAGAGCTGGAGTTCTTCCTGACCACCAGCACTCATTGTGCAGCTCACACATCCCCCACCCTCTCTCTGGTGTCTAAAACCGATTCTGCACAGAACTTGCATGGGGGCTTAATTAAATGTAATGAAAATGATTTTGATTTCTTGCTTTAGCAGCTGTCTGTCCGGTTACGAAGTCTCGTAAACGGTTGGCCCTGACTGTTATTATTACGCAATCTGACTGCTTAGAACAATAACAAAGAATGAAATGGAAATTTTCATTAACACAATTAATTAATTAAGTCCCCAGCAACTATAAAACCTACGAAACCAAAGCACAAGTGTAACTGTTCTGTGTGTGGAAGTATGACTCAACGTACGCATCTGGCACGGTTCTTCTTCAATAACACAAGAATTTATAAATATCATTTATACTGAATTAATTAAAGAAAATAAGAATACCATAATTACTCAAGAAAACCAGAATTACACTCTAATACAAGAACACAAGCCAGATGCTTTGTTGACTGAACCTGTAATGACGCATTATTTAAAACATGGAAATAATGAAAAATAAATCAAGTTTCGTTACCTTCATATATTGACCAAAATCACTCTCATAATTACAATATATCTCCACACCGACTCGCTATTACCACATCTCAACAAGAACCTTTCAGTATCACATCTCAGCAAGCACTCTCTACTAGCACATCTGAACACGAACTGACTACTACGAGTCCTCGACAAGCACTGCCTACTACGACATCTCAATAATCACTGTCCGTGGAGGCGGCGGAACAATGCTCTCTAGCGATCTCTGTCGCTGTGGCTCAGTGTAGCCACCTTTCATATGCCCTTCCTCCACGGCTAGAATTTGATGGTATTTTTGCCAGCATTGGTGGTGAAAATACCACCAAATTCGTCAAAAAAATACAGACAAAAATAAAAGATAATATTAATACGTAGATATCATATAACTAGATAAAATTTTGGCTTTGCACTGACCTTTCAATAACCTAATATATAAAATACAATAAGCAATACAAATTCTTTCATACATGTGACTTTACATAATAGTTTACACAAGTAATATGTGGTTAAACAGTTCAATCAATAGCGTCAGCAATGACGAATATGTGCAGGTAAGAGTCTTATAACTTTCACAAACAGTAATACACAAAAAATCAGTTTATCAAATATTCACATAAACTCTTTCCACAGCTCAAGAATAAGTAGTTGACAGTTCCAGCAGTAGCACCCCGCAATGTTGAGTAGGTGCAGACACCAACAAGTAACACCATTTCAGTAGAAGCAGTCCATTAGTGGCACCAGCAATGTTGATCAGGTGCACACAGCAACAGGTGACTTCATTTCAGTAGAAGCAATCCATCAGTGGCACCCAGCAATGTTGAGTAGGTGCAGACACCAACAAGTAACACCATTTCAGTAGAAGCAGTCCATTAGTGGCACCAGCAATGTTGATCAGGTGCACACAGCAACAGGTGACTTCATTTCAGTGGAAGCAATCCATCAGTGGCACCCAGCAATGTTGAGCAGGTGCAGACAGCAACAAGTAACACCATTTCAGTAGAAGCAGTCCATTAGTGGCACCAGCAATGTTGATCAGGTGCACACAGCAACGAGTCACATTTCTCAGCAGAAGCAGTTCCATAAAATTCACTAGCACTGATCACACTGTTCATCAGAGTTTATAAGCAGAAATTAAACATGTCCTAGTGGCACCAATCATGTAGAAAAGGTACAAGTAACAGTCCATAATTTTTTACAATCACTGATCACACAGTTCATCAGCAGAAATTAAACATGTCCTTGTGGCACCAATCATGTAGAAAAAGTGCAAGTAACAGTCCATACTATTCACCATAACTACTGAGACAGTTCAGTCATGAACAATAGTTTGAATGCACATACAATTTCTTTAACAAATTATTATCAATGCTCTTACACTAAACATACAAATCATAATAAACACACAAATGATATCAGGTAATTGTCACATTAACTATTACAGTACACAATAACAGTTAACCTATAATATTTATGGGTGTCAGTGCAAGCCACTACCAACAAATAAAATAATATTTAGGAGATAGGTTGGGATCACTTCTCTGGGATTATAAAAGGAAAACACACAAAACACACTCACTCATCTTTCATCCACATTATTGCTACTGTGTAATTGAAAAGTGTTAACTGTGTAAATGCAATTCTGTCAAAATTTTATGTTCATCATGTGTATCAAGTAGTAGTGGCAGCAATGTATAACAGTCAATAATAGTTAGTCAACGTCATAGTCATCATGTCAAGACCAATGTTTGCCAAGCCAGATCAAATTGTACTGTTGCTGAACAACTGTCAGTGAGCCAAGATATGCAATTGCTTCCTCTCTCCCAAAAAAAATATGTACTGCTTAGTGATTTAACAAAGTGTGTGTATAGACAATCTTCCTTCCACTTTAGTGTTCTAGTCTGCCATCTTCATCCTCCTTGTTCCATATAAACCAACAAAAACAATATGCTCCTCATTTACTTTACCTCTTATCCACCAAAACTCCAATAATCATCAACTTCACCTAATCTCAATACCTCAATAATACGTCGATACATATAAACCTCAGCACCAATATCATTTCAATATCATTTACCTTACCTTTTGTCCACGAAAACTCCAATAATCATCACTTAATCTTATCTCAATACTTCACTAATACCTCTTCAACTTCACATAATCTCAATAATACCTCAATAATAAATCTTCAATACGTCGATACCTATAAACCTTATTGCCAATATCATTTCACTTCCATAACAACTCTTTCCTCTAGTCAGTCTCCTCGAACAAGTACAGACAAAATCCTAGTGCAACTTCAATTCAGCATCCCATACAATCCGAAGACACAGTGTCCACACACAACCTCTGTGTAATCCATCTGACCCAAATTTTCTACTCATTATAAATTATAAGATACATTTTGGTTCCTTGTCCATCATTAAATAAAAGAAATGCATACATGACCTCTAACAGACTTTAGTTCGAATAACTCTCAGTAATTAAGTACGATTACGGAGTGTGAATGATCATAATATTTCACAGTGTGTACACCACTTCAAGAATCATAGCAGAAGCAAACATGTGGAGTATTTTTTGTGTCAAGTGGCACTTCCTATTTCAATTGCTCACGGAAAACGCAGTGTAATAACTGTCAATGGTCTAAACCTAGTTTTGGTATGTCATGTCGTTAGCTTCCTTCCTATTAGCATACATTTATACAGATTTCATAAAACCTCCAGCTCATGTGACTTCTATGAAGTTTCTTGTACTAATGTCGTTTATGTCGAATTACTGCAGTTCATTTTCTTATCTTAAAAAATGTAAGGCACTGAGCGTAAGCAAAACATGCAATAGCGAGTAAATATACCAGTAGAGAACAGAATGTCAACAAGTGGATGCAGCACAATTCTTACAACGAGGCTCTGCCAAGCGAACAATCTATAATTAATACCACAGTGTAACCTAAACTCTATGTTCGTACACAGTATATCAGCATTTCTATATACTAAATTGAAGAGTAGTTATGACAACAAAACAGAAATGTGTAAATATGCAATCCATACGCACAGCAGCAAACATGCCTTACACAATAAACAGGTCATTAGCATCACATCGACATAAGCAAATAAATGTTCATATGTAATCTTAATAAGTACACATGAAGGCGCAAGCAGATAAATCACAAAGTATAACTTACATATCTAACCACATCAGCACAATTAATCAGGTGACAATTATAATTTAAATAAATAAGCACAGCAGGCACATAATAGAAAAATATGACATCAGTGAAAAAGCATAGCAGCCAAGCGATGCATAATATATACAAATAACAACCCTGTTCATTAGTCAATCATTGTCAAAATCAGTTAATGTGCGCAAGCACGTCGCTTCACAAGTAAATTCATAGAACATGAAATTAGCACAAAGTATGAATCACGTAATCGCAAGCAGCAAATTACGTCTAAAGTACGTACCTAAGTGGAATTATGTTACCTGAAAAATAAACTCAATTAACCGTTACCTTTTTTTGCTTATTACTTTCTTCTTCGAAATGACCTTCTTCCTGAAAATTTTCTCCAAAGCAAGTCGTCTTAACGTCGGACACGCACAGAATTTACCTGAAGGTCTTAAATACTTTATACAACCGTATCCTGAAAAATACTGAACGTTAATAACATAATTTATAAAGTCACCATAGCTTTATACAGAATTTATTCGGAGAAATTAACTGTGTATTTATTTACGTCTGTCAGTCTATTCGCACTGAGCGCTCGATCAGCTGTAGGCGCGTGACGTAGAAAGTGATTGTTTGCGGTTAACGACTGCCTTGTGCGGCGCGCAGACTGACTGTTGCTTTGAGTATGTGCCGCCGCCAAAACACAGCGCGGTATCCTTGTACTCTCTCCATGTTTACGTAAACTGTTGGTTTCTCACAAGTAGGTCATTCCACAAAAATTTTTACGTTTGATATATGATGTATTCCTTTAGAGCGTCGTGATTTAAGAGTTTCTACTTCAACAGTGTTATCATGAATAATTTTGCGAACTCTAAATGGACCGTTATAAAGCAGAAAAAATTTGCGACACAATCCCTTTCCTTTGTGAGACTAACGATGAGACTTAATTAATACCTTCTGACCAACTGACAAAGTTTTTAAACGATCAGGACGTTTAGCTGATTTCTCTCTTCTTGCAGCCGCAGACGCAATATTTCGTAGGGCCAGGTTCACAACTTCAGAATGCCGCAGTTTTCGTGAAGGCGGAAAAGGAACGATTTCAGAAATGCGATTTGTCGGTGCTTTATTTTTTAATATCAGTGTAGGCGGTAAAGAAGTTGAATCATTAGGGAGTTCATTCAGAATATTTTGAAAAATATGAAGATACTGATCCCACGTTCTGTGATTCTGATGACAATAAAGACGACACAATTTATTGATTTCCTTCATCCATCTCTCTGAAGCATTAGATTGAGGGTGAAAAAGTGAAATGAAAATTGGTTTAATCTTCCGACGCCGTAGAGTACGAAGCCAAATTTTAGAGCGAAACTGTGATCCATTATCTGATATAACCTTATCAACATGACCAACTTCTTTAAGAAAATGTTTGATGAAAGCATTAGATACTGAACGAGCTGTTGCTTTGCGTAAAGGTGTAAAACACACATATTTTGATGTCAATTCCACTGCTACGAAAATGTACGCAAAACCATTAGTAGAACGAACCACTGGACCGAACAAATCAACTGCAGCCATCTCCCGTAATTTCGCTGGAATGATAGGAAACAACGGTGCTCTGTGAGAAACCGTTGGCGGCTTAGCCTTTTGACATAATTTGCATTTGGCAAGAACAGATCGAATACGTTTTTCCATATTACTGAAGTAGCAATTTTCTCGTAATTTATGAAAGCATTTTCTGGGACCAAAATGCGCATAACTGAAATGTGTGTACCAAATCAATTTATTGACCCACTCATCAGGAATACAAACTAACCAAACAGAGTTGTCGACCGATTTCCGTTTAAAAAGAATGTCATTGCGAACTAAATAATGCTGTCTAATCGCTACGCTTTCCTTTATCCTCCACTTCTCCTTAATGTCCTTCCAGATTGGATCCTTATTTTGCTCCTTAGCGATGTCCTGGAGCGAAGACGAAATAAAGTTCTCAAACGCAACACCTTGAATGTACATCAAACAATAATGGTTTTCCTTGCAGTCCTCTTCAGCACTTTGTTTCAAACCCATAGGTGCACGTGATAAAGCATCAGCAACAACATTTGAAGATCCCTGTATGTAAACAATACTAAAATCAAATTCCTGTAGGTACAACGCCCATCGTGACAATCTGCCGTGAGTTAATTTTGTTGACATAAGAAATTCCAGAGCTCGATGATCGGTGTAAACCTTAGTATGTCTGCCAAACAAAAATGTGCGAAATTTTGTGAAGGCCCATACAACAGCCAAAGCTTCAAGTTCCGTAATCGAATAATTCTTCTCTGATTTAGAGAGAACACGGCTTCCAAAGGCAACAGTTTTCTGTACTACAACGCCGTCTTCTTCTATCTCTTGGAATAAATGTGCACCTAGGCCTTTGTATGATGAGTCCGTCGCCAAACAAAAATCTTTAGATAAATCCGGATGTGAAAGAAGTGGAGCAGCAACTAAAGCATCACGAAGTTGTTCAAATTCTGATTGAGCTTCCTCATCCCAACACCAATTAGAATTTTTTCCAGATAATTCACATAAACGAGGTGTGGCCAAATTGTCCAATCTAACAAAGCGTCTAAGAAAATTACAGACACCAAGGAAACTACGAACATCACGTTTTGTGGTAGGAACAGCATAATTACGAATAGCGTCTAGTTTCTCTGGATCAGGGAGAATACCTTCTGTAGAAATAATGTGACCGAGAAATTTCACCTGAGAACGACCAAATTCTGATTTTTCCAAGTTCACTGTCATGCCAACTCGTGCAAAAATACGTAATAATGAATCCAAAATTTTGTTGTGCTCACTCCAAGAACGTTTAGCAATAAGAATGTCGTCAACATAAGAAGTAATATTGTCACGAAGATAAACAGGTAAAATTTCATTTAAACTACGAATGAATGCTGCTGAAGATACAGTAAGTCCAAACGGTAATTTCCGAAACTGGTAACAGTTACCAAAGGCTAAAAAAGCAGTATATTTTCTACAATCAGGGTGGAGTTCTATTTGCCAAAAACTTGCGCGCATATCAATCGTGGATAAAACTTTAATTCCATGGAAATGTTGAAGAAGTTCATCTAAATTTTGTGGACGGTCAGTTTCAGGAATAATAATATTATTTATCTGTCTGGAATCCAGAACCAAACGAATTGACCCATCCTTTTTAAGAACAACGTGTAATGGGCTGGTATAAGGGCTGACTGCTGGCTCAATAATGCCCTGATCTAACATGTATTGAAGTTCATTCTTAACCTTGTCTCTGTAAGCCAAAGGAATAGCGTACGTTTTCCCGCGAAATGGTGTGTGTTCTTTTACTTTAAATAAATATTGTAAGCCTTGTATAGTTCCTGTGTGATGACTAAACACTGTAGCATGTGAAGTCAAAATGTGGTGCAGCTCTTCTCTTGCAACGTCATCTGGCACTTCAGCTTTCTTAACCTTTTCATTAATTAATTCTTCGCTATTAATTATATCCTCCATCGCGTCTCTGTATCTATTGTCATTGTCATGAATAAACACACTGTCGTCATAACGCTCAACAAAAGCATCAGAAGTAAGAAACCTTAAACATTTTGTATCTGATTCAGATCTTGCTAAACACTCGAAAAATTTCAAACATTTCGGCATTCCGGCAACAGTCAAATTCACACTTCCTTCTTTAAAGTTCAAAATTGCCTTATGTGCGTTAAGAAACTCCATACCTAAAATAATCTGTGTACTGAGTAATGGAACAATAATAAAATTAGCAGAAAATTCGTATCCTTGACAAATGAAATTTAGGTTGGTCTGTTGTTTAACTTCCACACCTTTTCCAGAAATAGCGCCTCGAATTGTAGTTTTAGAAATAGGTAACACAGGACAGGCAATAGTTCTTTTACATATATGAAAAACTGATTCACTAATGACGTTCAATGGGCTCCCAGAATCTAAAATTGCAGTGAACTTATTCTTACCCACACATACTTCAATAACAGGATGTAAAAATGCGTCTACATTATTTTCCTTTTCATCTAGCAAAATGTCTCTCATATCTTCCAGGCGTACGTAGTGTAAAGTCGTAGTGTCATTACTTTCTGAACCGTCTATATTGCTGCCAGAAGCCGAAGCTGCTAGTCATTGTCGATTGTTTGCGTCACGTCTTTGATTATTTCCGACATTTCGCGGATCAATTTCTACTATTTCCACTTGTCTCTCTGAATTTCTGTCACGCGGAGGATGCCAATTAGGTCCTTCCTGTCTGTTAGATGCAAATTCTTGGTTGTGTCTGTTATTAAAATTTCTGTTTTCCTGTCTGTCTGCATAACTACTTATTGTATAATTTCGACTGTCACTTCTGAAATTATTGTTAGACCTACTACCCTGGTTATTTCTGTAGTAAGAGTTTCTATTATTGTATGAATAATTTCTGTCTTGATGATACCGATTACTGTTTCCGTATGATTGATCATTCCGGTAAGAATTACCGCTATTATAATTGTCTGTGTAATCTCTGTTAGAACGTCTGTTATTGTCATAAGGCTGGTATCTATTGTCCTGTCTGTTACGTCTGTCATTCTCAAAGTTACCCAAATAACGTCCGTTCCGATCACTATCCCTTTTCTCTGAAAATGTATTGTAATTACTGCTACTGAAAAAATTACAAGAAGTCCCGTCGTCGTTGTCATACTCAAGTTCTTGTAACAAAGTCTTAAAAGTCTCAGTGTCGTCTTTACATCTTCCAGCTAAAGCAATTTGTCTTATGGATTGTGGCAGCTTAGTTAAACAAATGCGAATTAATTCAGTCGGGCTATAAGGGTTGGAAAGGAACTGATTCTTTCGAATCATGTCTTCAAAATATTCCGCTGGCGTGCGGAACTCAGACTGTTTGAAATTACGCTGCATAATAAGACTGTGTTTGACTCTGTCTTGCGTGTTTTCGGACCAATATGCCGATAGAAATGCATGATAAAAATCATTCAGATTATTACAATCTCTAATGAGTGCGCGCATCCGCGTCGCCGGTTCGTTTTCTAAATATCCACACATAAATTCCAGTTTGTGACTTAGTGGCCAATTTGGTGGGAGTGCATACATAAATTGATCTAACCATGCACATGGATGTATGTCATTCTTAGAATTGCGGAAGATCTTAAATTTCCGAACAGTCAAAAAGTGTTTATAGTCAAAGTTTTCGCCTCGTGGCGACAAAGACCTACCGCGTCTGTCCCAGTTTGAATGTCGATTATTGTCAAGTTCGCGCGCCTGGCGCTCTCTTGTTGCATCCCGTAAATGAAACAAATTATTTTCTTCAAACCCCTCTGGTATCTGTGATTCTAAATCTCTTTTGCCGTCTTTTCCTACGATTTCGCCTTCAATTTGTTTGACTTGCTTTTTTAATGCCTCAAATTCCCTTTTCACGCGTTCATTAAATTTTCCCTGATTTTCAACATGCTTATTTATGTCCTGATACTCTTCGGTTTCTGCAAATGGCAATGGTGCTGTATCATCTGAATCTCTGTCCCCATGTAAACTAAGATTTGTCAATTTATCTGAAATCTCCTCAACTCTTTCCGATAAGTCACCTATTTTTTCTTTCTGTTTACCTACGTCTTCCGTAAGTGTCGCGACTCGGGTTTCAGTGTTGACACATTTGGTAGTTAACTGTTCATATTGTTGTGTTAGGTTATTTAATCTGTCATTTGGTACGGATTCCTCGATTCTCTCAAATATTTCTTCCTTATCGTGTGCACGTTGTAAATTTAACTCTGAAAATTTCTGCACTATCACGCGATCTCTTTCCTCCTGTTCTCTATCCTGTTCCCTTTGTCTAATCTCTACTGCAATTAATCTATTATTGTGAGCATTCAGAATCGGTTGTACTTCTTCTCTAATTTCTTTCTTTAATTCATCTTTCATGTTTTTGAAACATGTCCCTAGTCGTGAATCTAACCGTGTTTCCATTGTTCCCATCTCAGTTGTAATTGTTCCTATCTCTGTTTTAATTGTTCCTATCTCTGTTTTAAATTCAGATCGAAACTGCTCCATTGTTCCCATACCAGTTGTAATTGTTCCTATTTGTGATCCCTGTGAGTCTAACCGTGTTGCCAAAGTTCCTATCTCTGTTTTAATTGTTCCCATATCAGTTGTAATTGTTCCTATTTGTGATCCCAAATTTAATATTGCACCCATCAACTGCTCCATATTAAATGGTTCAAAATTCTTTTCGCCCCTAACATTTCCCGCAAAACCAGTTTCCTTCGTCATGGCTGTAAAGCTATTTGTGTTCGATACTATTTCAGAATCTTCTGTCGTTAATCTCGAATTCTGAAAACTTTCTGATTGAGAAAAATTTTGAAATGGTTCTGGACTATTTTCCCTGCTTATTAAATTGTTTTCCACTTCATTATTCATCATACTGTTCCCCTGTGTTGGCGAGTTCGCCATGTCAACAATTTCGTCATTCTGACTATCCATCATTTTTGCCTTTTTCATCGATCGCGTAATCATTTACAAAACATACAAAACTCGTCACTGTACGAAAATTACACACAATGACTCTTTATAATCAACAATACCATTCACTCGAAATGTTTCCCAAAAAACACGATTAACGAACAATTGAAATAATTGCACTAAATCGTCAAACGCGTATACAAGGCAACAAAAAAAAATAAATTTTGAAAAATACCATTAGAAGAATGCCAATTACCAAATCTACACATGCAATATAGACTACAATTACTAGACTACAAATTACTACAACAATACTACTGTCTACTATTTTTACAATCAGAAGAATTCCAAGGGACGATCCGAAGCAGTGGTCGCCACGTGCATGGGGGCTTAATTAAATGTAATGGAAATAATTTTAATTTTCAGTCGCTGTACTGTCCGATTACGCAAGTCTCGTAAACGGTTGGCCCTGACTGTTATTATTACGCTATCTGACTGCATAGAACAACAACAAGGAATGAAATGGAAATTTTCATTAACACAATTAATTAATTAAGTCCCCAGCAACTATAAAACCTACGAAACCAAAGCACAAGTGTAACTGTTCTGCGTGTGGGAGTGTGACTCAACGTACGCATCTGGCACGGTTCTTCTTCAACAACACAACAATTTTTAAATAACATTATACTGAATTAATTAAAGAAAATACAAATACCATAATTACTCAAGAGAACCACCATTACACTCTAATACAAGAACACAAGCCAGATGCTTTGTTGACTGAACCTGTAATGACGCATTATTTAAAACATGGAAATAATGAAAAATAAATCAAGTTTCGTTACCTTCATATATTGACCAAAATCACTCTCATAATTACAATATATCTCCACACCGACTCGCTATTACCACATCTCAACAAGAACCTTTCAGTATCACATCTCAGCAAGCACTCTCTACTAGCACATCTGAACACGAACTGACTACTACGAGTCCTCGACAAGCACTGCCTACTACGACATCTCAATAATCACTGTCCGTGGAGGCGGCGGAACAATGCTCTCTAGCGATCTCTGTCGCTGTGGCTCAGTGTAGCCACCTTTCAAACTTCTTCATTGCTTATCCGTCGACCTAATTTTTAACGTCAAAACCGAAACGCGTCGATTCTCTCCTCTTCCGGCTTTCCCTCAGTCCATGTTTCAAGTTCATACCACGCTGCCCTCAACGTATATTCTGAGAAATTTCTTCTTCAGATTTATTCCAATGTTTGATACTAGCAGGCCAGGCATGTCCTGTTCGTTTGTGCAAGTCCACTTTCATTCATCTGACATGCGTTATTTTGCTTCCAAGGCAGCATAATGTCTTCATTTCCGTATACCTCATGGTCCCCAATCTTGATATCAAGTTTCTCCCTCATTTCATTTCTGTTGCTCCTCATTACTTACGTCTTTCTTCCGCTTACTCTCAGTTTTCGAGGTGCCGGGGCTAGCAGCGTATTTAACACTAAATTCTTCTAGAATCTTCATATATAAAGGATGCCCTAAGCCCCCCCCCCTATTCTAACTCCGACTTTTTGCTGTTGCACATGGATTAAAAAGAAACGCGAACTGACTGTAATCGACCCTGCAAGTGGAGTAGAAAACAGTTTGGCACCTGCAATAATTTAATTTGATAAATAAGTTAAATAAAGGAAAGTTTCATTAACGTAGTGAGAAATGATAGGGTTGCTCTACCGATTAACAGAATGAAAGTTCTGTCCAAAATAACAACATGATTTATTATAACTCAAAATAATAAACAAAAACACATGAAACATTTACAATACATCAAATTGGCTCAAATTGGATACTCAAATAAATGCTGTGAAGGTGAAGTTGTCCCTAAACTACACTCCTGGAAATGGAAAAAAGAACACATTGACACCGGTGTGTCAGACCCACCATACTTGCTCCGGACACTGCGAGAGGGCTGTACAAGCAATGATCACACGCACGGCACAGCAGACACACCAGGAACCGCGGTGTTGGCCGTCGAATGGCGCTAGCTGCGCAGCATTTGTGCACCGCCGCCGTCAGTGTCAGCCAGTTTGCCGTGGCATACGGAGCTCCATCGCAGTCTTTAACACTGGTAGCATGCCGCGACAGCGTGGACGTGAACCGTATGTGCAGTTGACGGACTTTGAGCGAGGGCGTATAGTGAGCATGCGGGAGGCCGGGTGGACGTACCGCCGAATTGCTCAACACGTGGGGCGTGAGGTGTCCACAGTACATCGATGTTGTCGCCAGTGGTCGGCGGAAGGTGCACGTGCCCGTCGACCTGGGACCGGACCGCAGCGACGCACGGACTTCCCAGCAAATTAGGGACACTGTTGCTCCTGGGGTATCGGCGAGGACCATTCGCAACCGTCTCCATGAAGCTGGGCTACGGTCCCGCACACCGTTAGGCCGTCTTCCGCTCACGCCCCAACATCGTGCAGCCCGCCTCCAGTGGTGTCGCGACAGGCGTGAATGGAGGGACGAATGGAGACGTGTCGTCTTCAGCGATGAGAGTCGCTTCTGCCTTGGTGCCAATGATGGTCGTATGCGTGTTTGGCGCCGTGCACGTGAGCGCCACAATCAGGACTGCATACGACCGAGGCACACAGGGCCAACACCCGGCATCATGGTGTGGGGAGCGATCTCCTACACTGGCCGTACACCACTGGTGATCGTCGAGGGGACACTGAATAGTGCACGGTACATCCAAACCGTCATCGAACCCATCGTTCTACCATTCCTAGACCGGCAAGGGAACTTGCTGTTCCAACAGGACAATGCACGTCCGCATGTATCCCGTGCCACCCAACGTGCTCTAGAAGGTGTAAGTCAACTACCCTGGCCAGCAAGATCTCCGGATCTGTCCCCCATTGAGCATGTTTGGGACTGGATGAAGCGTCGTCTCACGCGGTCTGCAAGTCCAGCACGAACGCTGGTCCAACTGAGGCGCCAGGTGGAAATGGCATGGCAAGCCGTTCCACAGGACTACATCCAGCATCTCTACGATCGTCTCCATGGGAGAATAGCAGCCTGCATTGCTGCGAAAGGTGGATATACACTGTACTAGTGCCGACATTGTGCATGCTCTGTTGCCTGTGTCTATGTGCCTGTGGTTCTGTCAGTGTGATCATGTGATGTATCTGACCCCAGGAATGTGTCAATAAAGTTTCCCCTTCCTGGGACAATGAATTCACGGTGTTCTTATTTCAATTTCCAGGAGTGTAGATTGTGACATTTATGACGAAGTGGTATGTGGAGCCAATTCCTTGCAACTCAAGTCTTAAGAGAGACACACAGCCAACCCAGCATTAATTGCTGCTACATAAGTGAGAACTCAGACAATGAACACCCAAGACAGATCAAAGTTAGAAAAGACAAATAGGCGCGCTCTGCTGAGCTCGGAATATCACCTAGCAAAATTGCCTGCTCTGCTGGTGCTGCAGACGTACATTACCAAGCTGTCTTCTTAACTGCACGGACACGATCTGGCATACCAGAGGCGATGGCTGGTTGCTTCGACGTCCCGTCGTGGTGATGATAATGTCGCGAGTATAGCCCAAAACAAATTATCCTCGCCTGGTTGTTCCACACTAAAGACTTCCTAGCAATACAAATGCGCCTCTGAGGGAGACGAAGAAGGCTCGCCACACAATCATTGACGGTACAGTGGTTGATTTTAACAATCGAAATCACACAGTAACTCCGATACAGTCAACTGTAGCCAAAACTGCGCTAGACAGACAACATAGGCCTCTTGTACGCAGAACGCTCAATTGCCAACCGTACTCGGAAAGTTACGTTGAAGTCGAAACTTCAGCAACTTCGTCAAACAGTCACAATTAAATAAAAGTATATTAGACAGCCAACGGAAGGCAGGCTGTCCAGAGCAGCGAGAGCTCAGTCTTGTAACGTACTCCGACCGAAAGGCGAGAGCCGACTCCCCACAAGAGCACCCGTACCAACCGAACACAGAACATTCCCGCCCCCACGACAGTGGCCGTGGTTAACTGTTCCAATCAGCAACTCGAAAACCGGCGGAAAATTCCACTCTACTGCTGGAGCACTACCATTCCACCAATGGAGATTCTTGGCGCCAATTTCTGCGCCGATTTTGCTACGTCACGGAGCTATGCCCTGAGCAAGCCAATCACAGTTACTATACGGCAGAAAACGCGGGAATTTGCGCGCCAAGGCTGTTTGGGAACACAACTCATTCCCACGCCTCGCTGGTAACCCGCCAGAAAGTGTTTTCGCTAAGTTTCTGCGAAGTAACGGAACCTCTAGCCCAGCCGCTACTTCAGGCCCCTCCGTCTTTTGACAATGTCGGCGTCTGGAAAGCATTCACTCGACTCCCTCACACCCGTCGGCTTACCCTTTCAAGATCAGCAGTGCCCGCCTGTCACCGGACCACCTGGGTGACGAGAGACGCTGCGTGGGAAGTCCGCGTGTGAAGGAATAGCAACTTTTCACCGAATGCAATTAGAGAGGAAAATCGTAAGATAGAAATATGAGAGGGGGCTCATGCCACCTCTCAAGTTCACATCCTGTGTTCACTAGACATTCATTGTTTCCAGCTGTTCTTTCTCGCTTTCATTGGGACAGCAATGTATCAGCGAATTTTATCACTGATATTCTTTCACCCTGAATTTTAAACTCACTCCTGGACTTTTCTTTTCATTCCATCCATTCGTTGGTTCTTCGTTATAGATTGAACAGTAGGGGGCAAAGGCAGCAGCCCTGTATTAGACCATTCTGGATGTGAACACTTCGCTCTTGCTCCTCTGTTCTCATATTCCTTCCTTTTTCTCTATATCTTACACCAATTTTTCTGAGAATTTTCAACATCTTGCACCTCTGTACATTGCTGAACGCTTTTTATGGGTTGACAGATGCTATTACTGCGTTTTGCTTGTTAGTAAGTCTCGCTTCCATTTTCAAGCTTAATGTCGTAGCTGCCTCTCTGCTACGTATACCTTCCCTGATGCCAAACTGATCGTCAGCTAACACCTGCAGGTTACGACAGTTTATATTACGATCAACAAAGACTGAGACTGATTTCTCTTCAAAGATGTTTATTACTCCCTTTCAACGCTTACATGATATTTTTCAAAGTACTATCCTCCTACATGAATGCACTTTTTATAGCGTCTCTCCCGATCCTCGAACACAATGTGCAGGCCATTCTTTGTAGGTTCTTGAGACAGCCTCAATGTCCTTGAGCAAGGCTTCACAGTTCTGGAATAGAATGTGCTAATTCTTTGCCTCTAGTGATGGGAATAAAAAAAATCACAGTGAGCAAGATCGGAGACATAAGGCGGGGGCGTTACAGAGATCACACTGAATTGAATCAGAACTGCATGACTTAATTTACGACGTGACGCCACACATTGTCATGATGCAGTCTCCACTCAGTGCGAGAAAGTTCTGG
This sequence comes from Schistocerca nitens, assembly GCF_023898315.1. Lineage (NCBI taxonomy): Eukaryota > Metazoa > Arthropoda > Insecta > Orthoptera > Acrididae > Schistocerca > Schistocerca nitens. The sequence continues at coordinate 142,594,951 of NC_064614.1, read as the reverse complement.
TCTTTTCCTGGCGTTCTGCTTCCTCAGTTTGGCTAATAGTGGCGCATAGTATGCCTTGTGACAGTAGTGTGAAGGGGAACTTGTAACACCACAATCGATTGTGAGAGCAATCGGTACAGTGCAACTTTATTTAAGAAGTGTTTACTCGTTACTAGTTAAGTCCTTTGGATCATTGGAGGGAGGTGGTACTTTATGATGCATAAATTGTTTAACGTAATAGTGTCCTTAAAGAATGGAATTTTATTAAATATGTTTGTTTATGTATGAGAAACTGCAATGTAAGGACTGGTTCATACTTAGGGATTTTGTATTGTATAATATCAAAGACATAGTGATTCCACTCCGCTACGCAAGTTGTTTGGCGCGCAAAGAAAAGGTGGAAGTGGCGGTCAGGCGAGCGGGAAGCGAGAGAGCACAGCAGGCAGTCAGTGGCCAGCAGTTGGGGAGTCAACACCGCAGGTGGCGAGAGAGGCGTTCTGTATCCTCATCCGTAATGGAACGGCCTCGGATGTGGTTACTGCTATAAAAGGGTGCTCTCGCATTGTGAATGGCTCTAAAATTAATATTTACGTCGCCAAGAAGAAATGAAATAGAGCAATAATTCGCCAGATGAGAGATCAGGTAGCCGAACTTGCTCGCCACCGCTATTGCGCCACTGCTCCAACAACTTCAGGAGGTTAGAACTGAATATCAGTATGAATCAGTGTGTTTAATTTTGCAATAATAATCCAAGTGTTGCGAAAACTGGAATTTGAACCATGAAATTTTCCTCTTCAATCAACCAAGCAGGGTCTTTTCCTCAAAGTATTTAAGTCCGAGTATCCCATTTGTGAAAGACTAATATTAATCTATTTTAATTTACGTTGAATTTATGAAAAGCACCAATTTACTTTGAATAGCTTCTAATTTACAAGTGTCATTGTTCAATATGTAGTAACATTAAGATTGTCAGTGGAAAATACTCGCTCCACGAGTAATATAAGTGGCACATAATATTTATCAGATGAAAAGTTTTTAATTTACTACTAAATATTTCAATAGTAAAGTGCCAAATAGTTAGTACAAATGAATTTAAATGTGATTGGTTAAAATCACTTGCTTCACAAGTGATGAAAGAGACAGAAAAATTTAAAACCTTTTGAATATCTGCTTTAATTTGAACTTACTTACCAATCCAGACAAAAATATTGCTAGTGTATGTTGTTTTCAAGCTTTGAGGGCTAAATGATCTTAAGTGGGGTTGTAGTTCAGCATTTATTATAGTGCGAGGATTTTCTGTAATGTGTGCTTATTTGTGGATAAAGGAGTGGTCAGTTTGTAGGATTCCACCATATTATTTAATAACAGAATAAGTCAAACTGTGAGTAGGTTTCTGTGAATCAACCTGAAACACTGATAAAGTGAAATCCATATAAAATGTGAGTTTTGTGAATTTTATTGCATTTGTGATATGTATAAGTGTGTTAACCTAAATTGAACTCTTGTCAGATGCTACTTAGTCTCGTTTTAGTCTTTGAGAACATTTTTTGTGCTGAATTATTGAAAGACTGAAGTAGTGATTGTAGTCAGCAGGGATAAAGTCTCTATTTTGTTTCTGTGAATGCTAGTCTTTGCAATTCAGTGCTACTGCTACCCACTGTGTAGTTTCGTTTGGTTATTGTAGGTGTTCGTTGCACTTTTCTGAGAAAGAATCTATGAAAGTCACTTTTGCAAGAGTATATGCAAATCCATTGAAAATAATGTTTTCACATTATTATGCCTAATTAGGCTGGCGACCGTTTTATTCATTTATATTAAATCTGTTACTGTAATTTCTTACCAAATTTTAGTCTTTCTGTTGTCTACCAACTGCCACCCTTACGAATTTATTTTTCACATTATTAATTCACACACATAACAAGTATTATTCTCCTTAACTACAATGTCATTATAAAAAAATTAGAACTTTCCTTCTGATTAAACAAAAAAATTTCAGTAGAATAAAACTCCACTGAGCATATCAGATTTTTCATACTGATTTAATACCTTCATATCTAATAAGCATTTTCTCACTTGAAGTAGATGTCTTTAACAAAAACAATATTTTACACTTATTCTTAAATACTACTTCGTAGAAAAATGGAACAAATCGTATATCCTACTTCAAAACACCTATTTTCATTTTCCATCATTTTGTACAAACATCCATAAATGAGAATGTACTTCGATCTGTCCTTAATTTTTTCATACAGCTTTTGTTTCACTTCGATTACCTGAAATCCGTTAGTCTCAGGCATTTTTATCACGCTTAACATAAGCAACCGCTTTCTGAACCATACCTAACCAGTATTAGTACATGATGCACGAATTTCTCGCATGTGTGCCAAACATGTGTATTCATTTACTTATAAAGTATTAACCATAGTAGTAGTTGATGTGAACTTTCTGCATTTCTTGCTCGTTACGAATAGTATCCATTCTAGTTTCATATGTTTTTAAATCACATACGTTTGTTACATCTAATCTGTTGTTTCAGGAAATTTTAAGCAAAACACATTTATGTGTAGTACTTATATATACAAGTCTGAAAGATCCATTGCACACAGATTTCAATTTACTACTCTCATGGTTAATTCCACTAGATTTCTCACGATTCTTAACCATCACTATGTCAATGCCTTTAAAATTTCTCTCTTCAAGCTTTTATCTTGTCTAAGAATTCTAGATTTTCGTTGCTGTTTCATTCTGTCTTTAAAAATTTCTTTCTCTTTGTCTAAAATAAGTTCCTTTTGTGGTAGAAAATTTATTCAGCTGGATTCTTAGTCTTTCTGTTCATTAAAATTTGCCCTGTGCTGAAACCTGTGCTCTCTTAACTCAGAGAATTCAATATGTCTTCAAAAACTTTTACATACTTTCACCATGACCTATGGTTCTTATGGCAGTATTATCAGATAATCTGTCTGTTTCATATATTTATCTTTCTCATAAATACTTTTCTACAAGATAAACTACGTGATCAAAAGTATCTTGACACCTGGCTGAAAATGACTTACAAGTTCGTGCGCCCTCCATAGATAATGCTGAAATTCAATATGATGTTGGACCATCCTTAGCGATCATGACAGCTTCCACTCTCGCAAGCATACGTTGAATCAGGTGCTGGAAGGTTTCTTGGGGAATGGCAGCCCTTTCTTCACAGAGTGCTGCACTGAGGAGAGGTATCGATGTCGGTCGGTGAGGTTTGGCACCAATTCGGCGTCCCAAAACATCCCAAAGGTGTTCTATAGGATTCAGGTCAGGATTTTGTCCAGGTCAGTCCATTACAGGAACGTTATTGTTCTGTAACCACTCCGACACAGACCGTGCATAATGAATAGATGCTAGATCGTGTTGAGATATGCAGTCGCCATCCCCGAATTGCTCTTCAACAGTGGGTAGCAAGAGGGTGCTTAAAACATCAATTTACGCCTCTGCTGCGATAGTGCGACGCAAAACAACAAGGCGTGGAAGCCCCCTCCATGAAAACCACAACCACACTCCCCATAACACTACCGCCTCCGAACTTTACTGTTGGCACTATACACGCTGGCAGACGACGTTCACCGGGCATTCGCCATACCCACAGCCTGGCATCGGACCGCCACATTGTGTACCGTGATTCGTCACTCCACACAACGGTTTTCCACTGTTCAATCGTCCAAACGTTTACACTTGACACCAAGCAAGGCGTAGTTTGGCATTTACCGGCGTGATGCGTGGCCTATGAGCACACGCTCGATCATGAAATCCAAGCTTTCCCACCCCCTAACTGTCACAGTACTTGCAGTGGATTCTGAAATATAGTGATTAAAATTCTTCTGGTTATTGTGCCGTGTCATTGCTAAAAACTAATAACAATAATAAATAAACCGACGTTTCGGCCGAATTGCAACGGCCCTCCTCAGAACACGACTGGTTTTGCATGGGGATAGGTACTTCTATTTATTACAGTCTATCGATGTCTGACGTTACTGTTGTAAAACTTTTAATTGGCTCTCTAATATGATTGGCTAGTCATGACGCAAGGGAAGATGGAAGGAAAGAGGCTATTCGTGGATGTCCATGTCGTCAACGATTGGTAGCTGTCCGCCAATCAGTGTTCGGCTGCTGGTCGGCAAGTTTTCCTCCTGGTGTGCGCGGAAGTGGACTGACAGTTACTCTACAGCTGTTTCTGCAGATACGCCTGTGTCCCGTGTAGCTTCTGCCCCGCGACCGCTCGCGGCCCGTTGGACTGGGATGTCCAGCAGCCAGGACGCCGGGAGTCTGTAGCCATCTTCTCTGTTGATGTAGTCAGGCTGTTTAATAATTTCGATCGCCTCCCGTATTTTGCGTTCTCGCATCCACGATTCCTTCGCCAATACTCAGGCTTCCTGGAACCTGACAGGTTGTCCACAGGCACGGTGGTGTTCCGCCATCGCCGATTTATTTATTTATTTATTTATTTTGTCATCAGTCTACTGACTGGTTTGATGCGGCCCGCCACGAATTCCTTTCCTGTGCTAACCTCTTCATCTCAGAGTAGCACTTGCAACCTACGTCCTCAATTATTTGCTTGACGTATTCCAATCTCTGTCTTCCTCTACAGTTTTTGCCTTCTACAGCTCCCTCTAGTACCATGCAAGTCATTCCCTCATGTCTTAGCAGATGTCCTATCATCCTGTCCCTTCTCCTTATCAGTGTTATCCACATATTCCTTTCCTCTCCGATTCTGCGTAGAACCTCCTCATTCCTTACCTTATCAGTCCACCTAATTTTCAACAATCGTCTATAGCACCACAGCTCAAATGCTTCGATTCTCTTCTGCTCCATGTTTCCCACAGTCCATGTTTCACTACCATACAATGCTGTACTCGAGACGTACATCTTCAGAAATTTCTTCCTCAAATTAAGGCCGGTATTTGATATTAGTAGACTTCTCTTGGCCAGAAATGCCTTTTTTGCCATAGCGAGTCTGCTTTTGATGTCCTCCTTGCTCCGTCCGTCATTGGTTATTTTACTGCCTAGGTAGCAGAATTCCTTAACTTCATTGTCTTCGTGACCATCAATCCTGATCTTAAGTTTCTCGCTGTTCTCATTTCTACCACTTCTCATTACCTTCGTCTTTCTCCGATTTACTCTCAAACCATACTGTGTACTCATTACACTGTTCATTCCGTTCAGCAGATCATTTAATTCTTCTTCACTTTCACTCAGGATAGCAATGTCATCAGCGAATCGTATCATTGATATCCTTTCACCTTGTATTTTAATTCCACTCCTAAACCTTTCTTTTATTTCCATCATTGCTTCCTCGATGTACAGATTGAAGAGTAGGGGCGAAAGGCTACAGCCTTGTCTTACACCCTTCTTAAGACGAGCACTTCGTTCTTGATCGTCTACTCTTATTATTCCTTCTTGGTTGTTGTACATATTGTATATGACCCGTCTCTCCCTATAGCTTACCCCTACTTTTTTCAGAAAGTCGAACAGCTTGCACCATTTTATATTGTCGAACGCTTTTTCCAGGTCGACAAATCCTATGAAAGTGTCTTGATTTTTCTTTAGCCTTGCTTCCATTATTAGCCGTAACGTCAGAATTGCCTCTCTCGTCCCTTTACTTTTCCTAAAGCCAAACTGATCGTCACCTAGCGCATTCTCAATTTTCTTTTCCATTCTTCTGTATATTATTCTTGTAAGCAGCTTCGATGCATGAGCTGTTAAGCTGATTGTGCGATAATTCTCGCATTTGTCAGCTCTTGCCGTCTTCGGAATTGTGTGAATGATGCTTTTCCGAAAGTCAGATGGTATGTCGCCAGACTCATATATTCTACACACGAACGTGAATAGTCGTTTTGTTGCCACTTCCCCCAATGATTTTAGAAATTCTGATGGAATGTTATCTATCCCTTCTGCCTTATTTGACCGTAAGTCCTCCAAAGCTCTTTTAAATTCCGATTCTAATACTGGATCCCCTATCTCTTCTAAATCGACTCCTGTTTCTTCTTCTATCACATCCGCCAAATCTTCACCCTCATACAGGCTTTCAATGTATTCTTTCCATCTATCTGCTCTCTCCTCTGCATTTAACAGTGGAATTCCCGTTGCACTCTTAATGTTACCACCGTTGCTTTTAATGTCACCAAAGGTTGTTTTGACTTTCCTGTATGCTGAGTCTGTCCTTCCGACAATCATATCTTTTTCGATGTCTTCACATTTTTCCTGCAGCCATTTCGTCTAAGCTTCCCTGCACTTCCTATTTATTTCATTCCTCAGCGACTTGTATTTCTGTATTCCTGATTTTCCCGGAACATGTTTGTACTTCCTCCTTTCATCAATCAACTGAAGTATTTCTTCTGTTACCCATTGGTTTCTTCGCAGCTACCTTCTTTGTACCTATGTTTTCCTTCCCAACTTCTGTGATGGCCCTTTTTAGAGATGTCCATTCCTCTTCAACTGTACTGCCTACTGCGCTATTCCTTATTGCTGTATCTATAGCGTTAGAGAACTTCAAACGTATCTCGTCATTCCTTAGTACTTCCGTATCCCACTTCTTTGCGTATTGATTCTTCCTGACTAATGTCTTGAACTTCAGCCTACTCTTCATCACTACTATATTGTGATCTGAGTCTATATCTGCTCCTGGGTACGCCTTACAATCCAGTATCTGATTTCGGAATCTCTGTCTGACCATGATGTAATCTAATTGAAATCTTCCCGTATCTCCCTGCCTTTTCCAAGTTTACCTCCTCCTCTTGTGATTCTTGAACAGGGTATTATCTATTACTAGCTGAAACGTGTTACAGAACTCAATTAGTCTTTCTCCTCCTTCATTCCTTGTCCCAAGCCCATATTCTCCTGTAACCTTTTCTTCTACTCCTTCCCCTACAACTGCATTCCAGTCGCCCATGACTATTAGATTTTCGTCCCCCTTTACATACAGCATTACCCTTTCAATATCCTCATACACTTTCTCTATCTGTTCATCTTCAGCTTGCGACGTCGGCATTTATACCTGAACTATCGTTTTCGGTGTTGGTCTGCTGTCGATTCTGATTAGAACAACCTGGTCACTGAACTGTTCACAGTAACACACCCTCTGCCCTACCTTCCTGTTCATAACGAATCCTACACCTGTTATACCATTATCTGCTGCTGTTGATATTACCCGATACTCATCTGACCAGAAATCCTTGTCTTCCTTCCACTTCACTTCACTGACCCCTACTATATCTAGATAGAGCCTTTGCATTTCCCTTTTCAGATTTTCTAGTTTCCCTACCACGTTCAAGCTTCTGACATTCCACGCCCCGACTCGTAGAACGTTATCCTTTCGTTGATTATTCAATCTTTTTCTCATGGTAACCTCCCCCTTGACACACCCCTCCCGTAGATCCGAATGGGGGACTATTCGGGAATCTTTTGCCAATGGAGAGATCATCATGACACTTCTTCAATTACAGGCCACATGTCCTGTGGATACGCGTTACGTGCCTTTAATGCAGTGATTTCCATTGCCTTCTGCATCCTCATGTCGTTGATCATTGCTGATTCTTCCGCCTTTAGGGGCAATTTCCCACCCCTAGGACAAGAGAGTGCCCTGAACCTCTATCCGCTCCTCCGTCCTCTTGGAAAAGGCCGTTGGCAGAATGAGGCTGACTTCTTATGCCGGAAGTCTTCGGCCGCCAATGCTGATTATTTATCAAAATTCAGGCAGTGGCGGGGATCGAACCCGGGACCGAAGACGTTTTGATTACGAATCAAAGACGCTACCCCTAGACCACGGGTGTTATTATTATGTTGCTGTAATCGTACACAGCGTTCGTGTTCTGCTACTCGTAAGCTGACAGGTCTCCCTGTTTCTCCTATGTAAGTAGCTCCGCACTCACACCGTGGTTCGTAAACACCTGCAGTGTTAAGGTTGTCGACTACATCCTTGGTGGAACCTATCATTTCGTGGATCTTGTGACTGCTTCGAAAAATCGGTTTGAAACCTCGTCGGCGGAGGACGTGCCCAGCCGTTCACTGACGCCTTTTACATATGGTAAGTGAACCAGAGGAAGCTTCTGGCCATTGAGGAGCTCAGGAATGACAAGGATATTGTGGTCCTACGTGCGGACAAAGGAAACGCTACGGTTCTGATGAAAAGAAGATGGACTACCGCTAAGCGATCCTATTTACAGAGTACTAAGGAGTGACCCGACGGTGAGGATAGGCAGAAATACGAAGGCTCTCGTAAAGGACTCCAGAATTGATCCTGGCTGCCGGCCATCCCAGTCCAACAGGCCGTGAGCGGTCGCGGGGATTAAGCTACACGGAACACGGATGTATCTGCACAAACAGCTGTAGAGCAACTGTCAGTCCACTTCCGCGCACACCAGGAGGAAAAATTACCGACCAGAAGCCGAACACTGATTGGCGGACAGCTACCAATTGTTGACGACATGGACATCCACGAATAGCCTCTTACCTTCCATCTTCCCTTGCGTCATGACTAGCCAGTCACATTAGAGGGCCAATTAAAAGTTTTACAACAGTAACGTCAGACATCGTTAGTCTGTAATAAATAGAAGTACCTATCCCCATGCAAAACCAGTCGTGCCCTGAGGAGGGCCGTTGCAATTCGGCCGAAACGTCGGTTTAGTTTATTGTTGTTAGTTTTTAGCAATGACGCGGCATGATACCCGGAAGAATTTTAATCACTACGACACCGGCCGCGGAAGCCTAGATTCTGATACAGTTTGGAACTCCTATGCGATGGTCTGGATAGATGTCTGCATATTACACATTACGACCCTCTTCAACTGTCGGCGGTCTCTGTCAATCAACAGACGAGGTCGGCCTGTACGCTTTTGTGCTGCACGTGTCCCTTCACGTTTCCACTTCACTATCACATCGGAAACGGTGGAGCTATGGATGTTTAGGAGTGTGGAAATCTCGCGTAAAGAAGTATGACACAAGTGACACCCAATCACCTGACCACTTTCGAAGTCCGTGAGGTCCGCAGAGAGCCCCATTCTGCTCTCTCACGATGTCTAATGGCTACTGAGGTCACTGATGTGGAGTACCTGGCAGTAGGTGGCAGCACAATGCAATTAATACGAAAAATGTATGTTGTTGGCGGTGCCCAGATACTTTTGATCACATAGTGTATCTGATGAATTTAAAAATGTCGTCTTTAACCTGTGGCTTTTTTTTTTCTTTCTCCTGCCTTTTACCTCTTTAATTTCTTCTCATCTTTGCTGAATTAGCGCATCTTTATCGGCCGTTGATTTGGTAATTTCTCTGTTCTCAAACTGAGCTCCTTTGTGATATTCTTTAATTCATTGTTCTGAATTTTTGTGCATAACCATTTCATTGGCAATGGATACGAGATCGTCGCTTCTCTCATGTGCTTTAACTCCATAAACAATGGGAGCAGCAGAATTATTTCAGGATTATGCGTATTATTTTCAAAAGTTACATCTTTATTTGGACCAAACTTATTTTTATTGCTTTAAAATTGAATAATTTCGTCATTAGCAGATGTACTTCTGTGGCGTGGGCGTTTTATCCCTCATACTTTATTTCACTTGGATTTCGCAGAAGGATTATCAGATGAATACCTCCATTATTTCTTACCTTCTTTCTCCCATCCATCAAAGTTCCTTAATGCAAATGTTGACATTTTCAGACCTGTCCACTTGACGTACTCAACCTCCACTAGACTCTACATTATGCTCCTGCCTTGGCAGCTTCGACATGTTATTGCAATTCTCCTTAGTTTCTCTTCCTATAAAGCCATTCATGTCACAACAAATTTCCTTTCTCTATCTTATTTTTCTGTGTTACTGAAATTGTACTTTTTACAATCTGTTTGCTTTCTTGCTCACCCTTGGATCCAGTTATCAAAAAATGTTCAAATGTGTGTGAATTCCTAAGGGACCAAACTGCTTAGGTCATCGGTCCATGGACCTACACACTACTTAAACTAACTTGTATTAAGAACAACACACACACCCACGCCCGAGGGAGGACTCGAACCTCCGGCGAGAGAGGCAAAAAGTGACATGGCGCCTCTAACCGCGCATCCAGTTACCTTTTGCCAATCATATCTACAAGAAAAGCTATTCATTCTTGGCAGCCTTGCGTCACTTCATATGTACGTGATTCTTTTACTTTGATCGGCCAATTTATTCTTTTCCATGCTCGACAGCTGCATGACCTGTGCTGCACTCAGTTTTCTGAATCATTTTTCGGTCCACAGTTGCCATAATTAAAATACCCACCAACTAAATAATTGCTTCTATAATGTTCTTCCGTGACATTTATCTGACGTCCGTTTCTCTCACCTCTTTTTTGTATTCACTTTTCGAAAGAGTTTTCGATCATGTTTTCCTCTACAGTTACCCTCCTCCTGAAATTTGCCTAAAACATACTCAAAAGTTTTGTGATTACTGCCAACGTACCTCTTACAACTGCTAGGCAACATTTTTCTCCCAACAGAAAAAAACATGTATAGCATTCACATATAATGTAACTACCCAACAGATAAATTCCGCAACCTACCAATGACAAAATGTGACTAACCTCCTAATTAAAATTGTGGCTCACTTATAACCTTTCAATAATTGACTGTGAATTTAAACTGGTAAATTTGGACGTCAGCAGTGCTGCGTCATCGCCCTGAAAGATCATTCTGAATAAATTGAAATTTTTACGTCAATAAGGTCGCCGGATAACGCATATATATCTGCTCCTATAAGAAATTGTTCTGGCACAGCCCAGTGCAATGCTGGCCGATAGATTTGTCATATATAAAAAGAAACAACAGATTTTTCTTTACAATAATCGGGATGACCATGGATTGGGGAAATTATTAAATTCTTTAAATTGAGATGAATGATTGTCAAAAGTCAATTTTTGTAAGAAAGATTATTAATAAGAGACTTTTTTTAAATAAAAAACATTTACATGGGACTTGATATTACAATAGTACACATGTGTGAGGCTGCTTTTACCTTATACTACAACGCTCAGGCACCGCCATCGCTCTCCCACGACCGGCCCAGGCAACTCCATACACACGATTGCTAGCAACTACTTACTCCTACTGATACACAGTTCCTACTGCTGACAACAAAGCTCTCTGGTCTGAGATTCTCTTATAGCTTACATATCGCAGGCAGCGCGAGCAATCCATCGAAATTACATCTGCTCGAGTGCGCTAGCAACAAATTCCTTAGTCATGGACCTCTTACATAACCCTCCACTGTGGGGGGGGGGGGGGGGGGGGGCAAAATTTGGCAGCGATGGTGAGTCAATTGGACTTGCCATGAGCATCAAATTTTCCTATAATCTATTTATTTACTAAGTCTACAGTCACAGAGTATATACATTACTGATACGTGCAGAGCATATTAAGAAATGAAATAGAGTGCTCAGGCACTGAGTTCAGAACCTATTGAGAAATGACAAAATGTATACGCAATGAGTACAAAATATATTAACAAATGAGATAAAGTGCACACGCACTGTATAAGTCTTTACCATTTTACAAGAATTGAAACATGTTGAGAAATGAAATAAAGTGGACATACACTGTATAAGTCTTTACCATTTTACGAGAATTTAAACATATTGAGAAATGAAATAAAGTGCACACGCACTGTATAAGTCTTTACCATTTTACAAGAACTAGGAAAGGAATGGGAAGGATAGCATCATGGTTGTAGCACAGTGGGTTGCACGTAGCTGTGCTGAAAGTCCATATCTTTCTACAGAAGCACAACACCAAGTGAGACAATCTGAAGTTCTCTTCCCTAAAGTATTCATCAGCGTAGCCAAGACACTGAAATCTTGTATTAACATTGTATGTTATCATTTTGGTAGTACATTAGGTACACCAAACAGTAGGACCATAAGTGGTGGACAGTTTGATGTCAACACCACATTCTCGTAGAATCCATACTCTTACATCAACGTAGAATTAGTGCACAAACCAAATATAGTGCTCCATGATCATGAGGATTGACAGGACATACGGATATTGCAGTAATTGCTGGTAATTAGGTCAGAAGGTGAAGGATACATTAAGTCTTATGCAACTCATCATTCAGAATTACACTAGTCTATCAACTGATCTGAATAATTATTGGCATTCATTGGCTAGTTACTAAACATTTCTGTAATACATATGGAGTATTACAGAACATTAATCATAAGTCATCTTATTACAGTAATTATTGGCATAGTATTTATGCATAAGTCATCTCATTACAGTAATCGTTGGTATAGCATTTCTGCATGTCATCTCATTACAGTAATTATTGGCACAGAATTTATGCATAAGTCATATCATTACAGTAATCATTGGCATTGCATTTATGCATAAGTCATCTCGTTATAGTAATCATTGGCACAGCATTTATAGAGTATGACAAAATATTATTTACAGAAATTATTGGCATAGCATTTATGCATAAGTCATCTCATTACAGTAATTATCACACAACATTATTCATAAGTCATTTAGTTACAGTAATTATTGGCATCATAAGTCTTCTCATTACAGTAATTATTGGCATAGCATTTATGCATTATTACAAAACATCATTCAGTATTACTCAGAAGTCATCATTCAAAACAAGAGTTATTGCATGTAGCATCAAGCTATTAGTGTTTACATATGATATCATGCAAGTGACATAAGACATATTTAAAATGTAACACATTGTAACTATTACTCAAGGTCTGTAGTCCAATAATACATAGATATAATGGATTCAATACATTAGAGAAATTTGCATTATATTTAGAACTAGAAATATATCTTAAACTGGTAGCACTATTTAGTTGTATACTGGTAATAGTTGAGACTGGTAATAATTTTCTTTTTTTTGTGCTAGCAATGCATTGCTTTGGGATCGATAATTAATTGCTGGAGCATGAAAATATTTGCTTTTGCCTTATGGCTGGAAATAAGGATTAATAACGTCATTTGTCATGAGTCAGCTGCAGCAAGATTATGAAACAAGTAGAGTATATGTGATCACATTCATGAATTATACACACAAATAGGTAAAAAATGAAAGTATTAGAACAGGTTTCATAACTAAGTGTTTATAGCATATTAATATCATGAAAAGCTTCTCCTGGAAAAAAATACAATATGGATTATTGACCTGAAAGAAAAAATGTATATTAGGCTGAAAAGTAGTAAACTTTGAATTAACAGATAATGAAACGTGTACTCAATATGTATGTACTCTAACTGTCTTTTCCAAAACATTCAGTCATTATACTATGCGACATAAGACATACTGTCAAAAGCAACTGCAAAACATACTTAAATAACTACAAAGCATTTCTTAACTAATAGAAAATATATAAACTTCATCATTATCATCATCTGCAAAGAAAAACTTCATTATTCATATTACCAAAACTTCATCATTATCATCATCTGCAAAGAAACTTCATTATTCATATTACCATATTCTTCATATAAGTATTCATCATCATTTATTATTATCTGCAAAAAATAGACACTTCATTATTCACATTCATATTACCATTAACTTCATACAACTATTCATTACCATTCATTACTTCATATATTATAGAGTTTCTTACTTATAGCATATTTCATCACTAAAACTAACATGTGTAGTTCTGTCTGACAGCTTGCATCAATCGCCTCGTATCCTGAAAGAAAAATAATTAGTTAAGACTGCTATTATACAGTGTGTATAGTATATTCTTGTTATTGCTTGTTAATTCTGATCCATTTACTCTTCATGACAATGTATTGCATTGTCTTTCGTTCATTCCGATGGTGAAATTTCCATTTCATAGTAAACCATTGTGGTTTGTTTAATTTATTTCTTTTACGCAGTATTGCTTTTTGAAAACGATGAATATGGATTAATATCTTTCATTTAAATCATATACTCATTAAATAAAAACTTGTTTCTAGTCATATAACTAAGCATACAGCACAGCATGACAGAAAACGTATTAGGTCAAAACCATAGACAATTTTCGAATGCAAAAATGTACACACAGTATCATAATGTAGTAGCAAAAAATGTAGAATAGTCAAGATATTGAGATATCTTAAGGCAAAAATGTTAAAGTCGACTGGTGTTTGTTACATCTTAAAGATTTCATAGTGCATACAGACAAAAATTCTACTTTCGATAGGAAAACAATCATACATACACAAAAAATGGAAAATGTGCATGGTCTGATATATAATGACAAGAAAAGCGACCTGCTAACCCTACCTTGCTGGGCAACTGCCAACAAAAATATGATCATCATCAGTAAGTAGTCACATAAATATAATTCCATAAGTGGTCATATAAATATCAGGAAATGGCATTACAGTGTGATAAATCATAAAGTATGTTCATTCAACAAAGGGTTAAATATTGGAGACATGGTGATTGCCTTTACTTTTTCTGGTTCTCAAAGTTTCGACATGTACTAGACTGGGGTGAGGAATGCTACGAATTCTATATGGACCTGCGTATAGAAGCTCAAATTTACTACATCTATTCTTTCCTCTGTTGGATAAATAATGAGTGCGTACTAATATCTTCTGTCCAACGTGAAAGTCAGGGTGTGCACAAACCTGTTTTTACTGTCTTCTCCGGCGCTCTGCGGCACGTTTGATGTTGTTGAGCGCAATGTCAATTATTTCATGGTGGCGTAGTCGACGAGATGTAGGAAAAGATACTAATTCTTTGACTTTGTTATGTGGTTCTACATTTTTCAATATAACAGTCGGAGATAGCATAGCAGATTCATTTGGTATGGAGTTTATTACATCTTGGAATGAGAATTTGTGTGTATCCCATATGTCTTTTATGGCAATATACTCTACATAGTTTACTAATTTCTTTCATTAGTCGTTCAGAAGGGTTCGAAGAAGCGTGATACTTCGATATATAGATCGGAGAAATGTTTATGGCTCGTAACATACGTTTCCATATCGCAGATCGAAATTGTGGTCCATGTCGGAAATTCCTTTCAATACATGCCCTACATGAAATAAAAAATCTTTTACAAATGCATTCGAAATAGATTTAGCAGTAGCTTTGCGTAACGGAGTGAAGGTAACAAATTTCGAAGTGAGTTCAACAGCGACAAAGATGTAACAAAAACCTCTATTAGATCTGGGAATCGGACCAAAAATATCTACAGCGGCCATATGTCTCAATTTAACGGGTACAATTGGATGTAACGGAGGAATATGTGAAGTTGCGTCTGATTTAGCTTTCTGGCAGATTTTACATGACGCTAAAACTCGTCGAATACTTTTCTCCATGTTCGCAAAATAACAGTTCTGTCTCAGTATAAGAAAACATTTTCTGGCTGCATAATGTGCGTAACTTAAATGAGTGTACCAAATTAATTTGTTAACAAGTTCGTCAGGAATACATAATAACCAGTTGTTGCTGTCAGGGTGAGAGCGGCGAAACAGAATATTATTGCGTACAGTATATAATGGTTTCTAATGGTAATATTATTCCTATCTTGCCAAAGGTGTTTAATTTCTTTCCATACATTGTCTTTGCTCTGCTCTTGTGCTACGTATCGTAATGACGACGAAATGAAATTTTCAAATGCAACTTGTTGAATGTACATGACGCTAAAATTTGCTTGGCAGAAGTTGGTTGCGATGTCTTGCTGATTGTTGCTGAGAGAGCGGGATAGTGCGTCTGCTACAACATTTTGTGTACCGGGAATGTGAACAATTGTAAAATTAAATTCCTGTAAATAAAGTTTCCATCTGCTTAATCTGTCATGTGTAAATTTAGCGGAAAGTAAAAACTGTATAGCTCTATGATCTGCGTAAACGGAAGTACGTCCTCTATAAAGAAAATGCCTAAATCTGGTAAATGCCCATGGAACACATAATGTTTCAAGTTCTGTAACAGATTAATTGCGTTCAGCAGGTGACAGAATTCGACTTGCAAAGGGGATGTTTTTAATTACTGTAGTGCCATCTTCTTCAATTTCCTGAAACATGTGTACGCCTAAAGCGGTGTTAGAATTGTCGGTGGCAATGGAAAAATTTCGGGTAGGTTCTGGGTGTTATAAAAGTGGTGCGTTCAACAAAGCTTGTTTCAGATTGACAAATTCAGACTGTGCTTGGCTATCCCAGGACAAAATAGTTTTTTTACCCGTCAATTGACAATCTAGGAGTGTCTAAAGCAGAGTAATGAATAAATTTACGGAAAAAATTAATCCCAAAAAGCTGCGTAGTTGTTTCTTCCTCGTTGGAACAGTAATGTCACGTGAAGCTTGAAGTTTTTCCGGGTCAGGCGTAATGCCTTCTGCTGAAATTACAAGTACATGAAATTTTACGGAAGTTTTACCAAAATGTGATTTGCTAAGATTAACTGTGAGTCCTTGTGCACGAAAACTTTGCAGCAGTTGTTCCAGAGTCAGATTATGTTCAGACCAGTTAGCTTCTGCAATAAGAATGTCGTCTACATACGTTGTGATTCTGTCTGTCGAAAGTATAGTATTCAAACCAAGAATAAACGCTGTTGAAGAAATAGTTAAACCGAACGGTAATTCGCAAAACTGGTAACAGTCACCAAAACAGAGAAATGCTGTGTACTTTCTGCAGTTCGGATGGAGCTGAATTTGCCAAAATCCCGATTTCAAATCTACTGTGAAATAAATAGCAGTACCATGAAATTTCTGTAAAAGTTCTTCTAGTGTCTGTAGGCGATCTGTTTCATTAATAATAATATCGTTGACATGACGTGAATCAAGTACGAGGCGAAGTGAACCATCCTCTTTCTTAACAATATGGAGCGGTTTATGTATGGTCTAACTGCCGGTTCAATAATTCATTGGTCTAGCACAGCTTGTAGTTCTTTCTTAACTTGTTCTCTGTGAATATAAGGAATAGGATAATGTTTGGCTTTAAATGTGTCGTGCCCTTTAACTTGAAATTCATACATAAAACCGGACATAGTACCAGGGATGTTGTCAAAAACTGGAGCTTGCTGTAAAAGAATTTTTCGTAGCTCTGTACGTTCGTCGTCTGTATTTGCGTTGCTCTGTTTAACCTTATCAGAAATCATTTGTATAACGTCATAGTCGGCTTCGTTTGGTGTATTGTAGTTGTGAACATACGTATCTGTGAATAATGTGGAATGACAGTCTATGTTACGTGATGCAGAAATGACCTCTGTTCGATTAATTGCCTGTTCATCTGCAGATAAAGCGTGCTGAAATTCTAATGCCAGTTGTACTTTTTCATCTTTTAACATTAAATTCCCCCCCCCCCCCCCATGAGCCATGGACCTTGCCGTTGGTGTGGAGGCTTGTGTGCCTCAGCGATACAGATAGCCGTACCGTAGGCACAACCACAACGGAGGGGTATCTGTTGAGAGGCCAGACAAACGTGTGGTTCCTGAAGAGGGGCAGCAGCCTTTTCAGTAGTTGCAAGGGCAACAGTCTGGATGATTGACTGATCTGGCCTTGTAACAATAACCAAAACGTCCTTGCTGTGCTGGTATTGCGAACGGCTGAAAGCAAGGGGAAACTACGGACGTAATTTTTCCCGAGGGCATGCAGCTTTACTGTATGATTAAATGATGATGGCGCCCTCTTGGGTAAAATATTCCGGAGGTAAAATAGTCCCCCATTCGATCTCCGGGCGGGGACTACTCAAGAGGATGTCGTTATCAGGAGAAAGAAAACTGGCGTTCTACGGACCGGAGCGTGGAATGTCAGATCCCTTAATCGGGCAGGTAGGTTAGAAAATTTAAAAAGGGAAATGGATACGTTAAAGTTAGATATAGTGGGAATTAGTGAAGTTCGGTGGCAGGAGGAACAAGACTTATGGTCAGGTGATTACAGGGTTATCAACACAAAGTCAAATAGGGGTAACGCAGGAGTAGGTTTAATAATGAATAGGAAAATAGGAATGCGGGTAAGCTACTACAAACAGCATAGTGAACGCATTATTGTGGCCAAGATAGATACGAAGCCCACACCTACTACAGTAGTACAAGTTTATATGCCAACTAGCTCTGCAGATGACGAAGAAATTGAAGAAATGTATGATGAAATAAAAGAAATTATTCAGATAGTGAAGGGAGACGAAAATTTAATAGTCATGGGTGACTGGAATTCGAGTGTAGGAAAAGGGAGAGAAGGAAACGTAGTAGGTGAATATGGATTGGGGCTAAGAAATTAAAGAGAAGCCGCCTGGTAGAATTTTGCACAGAGCACAACTTAATCATAGCTAACACTTGGTTTAAGAATCATGATAGAAGGTTGTATACATGGGAGAACCCTGGAGATACTAAAAGGTATCAGATAGATTATATAATGGTAAGACAGAGATTTAGGAACCAGGTTTTAAATTGTAAGACATTTCCAGGGGCAGATGTGGACTCTGACCACAATCTATTGGTTATGACCTGTAGATTAAAACTGAAGAAACTGCAAAAAGGTGGGAATTTAAGGAGATGGGACCTGGATAAACTGAAAGAACCAGAGGTTGTACAGAGTTTCAGGGAGAGCATAAGGGAACAATTGACAGGAATGGGGGAAAGAAATACAGTAGAAGAGGAATGGCTAGCTTTGAGGGATGAAGTAGTGAAGGCAGCAGAGGATCAAATAGATAAAAAGACGAGGGCTAGTAGAAATCCTTGGGTAACAGAAGAAATATTGAATTTATTTGATGAAAGGAGAAAATATAAAAATGCAGTAAATGAAGCAGGCAAAAAGGAATACAAACGTCTCAAAAATGAGATCGACAGGAAGTGCAAAATGGCTAAGCAGGGATGGCTAGAGGACAAATGTAAGGATGTAGAGGCTTATCTCACTAGGGGTAAGATAGATACTGCCTACAGGAAAATTAAAGAGACCTTTGGAGATAAGAGAACCACTTGTATGAACATCAAGAGCTCAGATGGAAACCCAGTTCTAAGCAAAGAAGGGAAAGCAGAAAGGTGGAAGGAGTATATAGAGGGTCTATACAAGGGCGATGTACTTGAGGACAATATTATGGAAATGGAAGAGGATGTAGATGAAGATGAAATGGGAGATACGATACTGCGTGAAGAGTTTGACAGAGCACTGAAAGACCTGAGTCGAAACAAGGCCCCCGGAGTAGACAACATTCCATTGGAACTACTGACGGGCTTGGGAGAGCCAGTCCTGACAAAACTCTACCATCTGGTGAGCAAGATGTATGAAACAGGTGAAATACCCTCAGACTTCAAGAAGAATATAATAATTCCAATCCCAAAGAAAGCAGGTGTTGACAGATGTGAAAATTACCGGACAATCAGTTTAATAAGCCACAGCTGCAAAATATTAAGACGAATTCTTTACAGACGAATGGAAAAACTAGTAGAAGCCGGCCTCGGGGAAGATCAGTTTGGATTCCGTAGAAATACTGGAACACGTGAGGCAATACTGACCTTACGACTTACCTTAGAAGAAAGATTAAGAAAAGGCAAACCTACGTTTCTAGCATTTGTAGACTTAGAGAAAGCTTTTGACAATGTTGACTGGAATACTCTCTTTCAAATTCTAAAGGTGTCAGGGGTAAAATACAGGGAGCGAAAGGCTATTTACAATTTGTACAGAAACCAGATGGCAGTTATAAGAGTCGAGGGACATGAAAGGGAAGCAGTGTTTGGGAAGGGAGTAAGACAGGGTTGTAGCCTCTCCCCGATGT
The DNA here is from genome assembly GCF_023898315.1 of Schistocerca nitens. Classification (NCBI taxonomy): domain Eukaryota; kingdom Metazoa; phylum Arthropoda; class Insecta; order Orthoptera; family Acrididae; genus Schistocerca; species Schistocerca nitens. The sequence goes on along the minus strand of NC_064614.1, from coordinate 142,575,255 downwards.
TATTCAATCTGTATATTGAGCAAGCAGTAAAGGAAACAAAAGAAAAATTCGGAGTAGGTATTAAAATCCATGGTGAAGAAATAAAAACTTTGAGGTTCGCCGATGACATTGTAATTCTGTCAGAGACAGCAAAGGACTTGGAAGAGCAGTTGAACGGAATGGATGGTGTCTTGAAGGGAGGATATAAGATGAACATCAACAAAAGCAAAACGAGGATAATGGAATGTAGTCAAATTAAGTCGGGCGATGCTGAGGGAATTAGATTAGGAAATGAGACACTTAAAGTAGTAAAGGAGTTTTGCTATTTGGGAAGCAAAATAACTGATGATGGTCGAAGTAGAGAGGATATAAAATGTAGACTGGCAATGGCAAGGAAAGCGTTTCTGAAGAAGAGAAATTTGTTAACATCGAGTATAGATTTAAGTGTCAGGAAGTCATTTCTGAAACTATTTGTATGGAGTGTAGCCATGTATGGAAGTGAAACATGGACGGTAAATAGTTTGGACAAGAAGAGAATAGAAGCTTTCGAAATGTGGTGCTACAGAAGAATGCTGAAGATTAAATGGGTAGATCACATAACTAATGAGGAAGTATTGAATAGGATTGGGGAGAAGAGAAGTTTGTGGCACAACGTGACAAGAAGAAGGGATCTGTTGGTAGGACATGTTCTGAGGCATCAAGGGATCACCAATTTAGTACTGGAGGGCATCGTGGAGGGTAAAAATCGTAGGGGGAGACCAAGAGATGAATACACTGATTCAGAAGGATGTAGGTTGCAGTAGGTACTGGGAGATGAAGAAGCTTGCACAGGATAGAGTAGCATGGAGAGCTGCATCAAACCAGTCTCAGGACTGAAGACCACAACAACAACATTAAATAGGAATTTTGGAAGTCAATAATTGCGTCATGTTGTACCAAAAAATTCGTACCTAAAATAACGTCTGTTGTCAATAAGGGAACAATCCAAAAATTTGAGTGGAACGTATGACCTGCAGTACAAAACGATAAGTGTTTCTGTAATTTTACATCTACTCCTTTACCAGATACTGCTCTTTTACTTTAGTTTTGCCTAATGGTAACGTAGGATAGGTGTTCTCTTTGTTACATTCGTTGAAAGTTTCTTCATTTATAACTGATATAGGTGATCCAGAATCGATTACTGCTGAAAATGTGGATGCTCCAGTCTTTACTTCAATTACAGGGTGGGAAATGGCCTTTTGAATAACTGGTTTTTCATGCAAAAGTGTGTCTCGGATGTCGTTAAAAGTAATAACATTTTCGTGAACAAGAGTCTGTGTATCTGAAGTATTGCTTACGTTGCTGGAGGATGCAACCTGTACTGTATCTAGTCAAATTCTATCTGACGTGCTGTTATTTGCAGGAAGATGCTGTGGCATTTCGACTATTTGTACTGTTCTGTTACTTCGTTCTGACATATTAGGTTCGGGATGATACCTACTGTCTGGTTCATTCATGATAATCTGTTGTTGTTGTTGATTCTACTGCTGGTAAGACCGACTGTTACGCTGAAAATTGTGCTCATTACTTCTACGTCTGTCATGATAGTCATTGCTATACGGCGCGTTGTGATAGGAATTGAAATGATGTGTTTTCTGTACGTACTGATTTCCTTGTTGCGGTGCGTTACTATTTGGTGGAGCCGACACTATAAGTGTAGGCGGCGAAACATGAAAGCCTGGTTGACCTTGCACATTATATTGTTGGTTAGGTATGCTTACCGACTGGTTTTGTTGCTGTTGTGGGAAAAAGCCTCTATTGTTGCCAAACTGTCTTTGATACTGGTAATTAAAATTTTGTCTGTTATTAAATTTCTGGTGGTTGTCATTCCTGGACCGTCTATCACCTTTGCTATTAAAATAGCGTGGCTGATCGCAATCGCCGTATGCTTGTTGGCCTTGGTTATGATGTGAAAAATTTTTGTTTATGAAGGGATAGTCTGATTGCTGAACTTCCAAAAGCTGTAACAGATCTCTAAATGCCTAAATATTTTCTTTCTGCTGTCCTGTTAGAAGAGATACTCTTAACGATCGTGGTAATTTGGAAATACATAACTGGGTAAGTGCTGATTCACTATATGACTCACATAAGTATTGGTTTTGTTGTACCATGTGTTCAAAAAATTGCATGACAGTGGAAAAATTTGAGTTCTCATAATTCGGTAAGCTAATTAACTGATGCTTGATTCCGCGCTGTGTCGTCTTCAACCAATACGCTGACAGAAAAGCATTCTGAAATTCTTCTACGGAGCAACATTGTCTCGCGATCGGTCTCATACGAGTTGCCGGTTCGCCTTCCAAAAAACTGCAAATAAATTCAAGTTTGTGTGTTGCGGGCCAAGTTGGAAGAAACGTAAAGCTAAATTGTTGTATCCAATCCAAGGGGTGAATCTGTGTTCTGTCATTCTTAAATACCTTGAATTTTCTCACGGATAGAGTGTGCTTGTAATCAAAATTATCGTCTCAGTATGTCTGAGCAGGTTCAGGATTGTATGATAATCGGTTTGTCTGTGACTGTTCGGAATCTAAGTCACGTACTCTCAGTAAATTACCTAAATTATACTGGCTGTGTGAGTGTGAGAAATGTTCGGAAAGTGGCGTATGCTGTGTCGTGTTAGAGGCTGAGACATTTTTCATCTCTGTCACTTCTTGCTGTAAAGATGACAATTTTATATGTAATATATTATTGAACGTACCTATCTCACTGAGTGTCTGCTGTATATTTTGGAATTCGGGTGTTTGATTGAACGAAACTGGTGACGTATCGTCTGATTTGTTGTCATTGTTATTTTCGATAACGTCAATACGACTGGCCAATTCATCAAATTTTTCAGTCAGTGCTTTTACCTGATCGTCGTTTGTAGTGTCACAAGCATTAATTTGTTTCTGCATTTTACGTGTGGTTTTGTTTAATTTCTTAACGTCTAGTTGAATGGCATCGGGATCATGTATTAATTCTAATTGTTCAAGTCTGTTGGTCATTGTCTGAAAGTCTACTGTATATTTATTTTCCAAAGTCTGAATATTAGTATCTGTTTTTGTTTTTAGATCGGATGTTTCACCATGCAGTTTAGTGTTCAACTGTTTGATAGTATTGATTTCGTCTGATACTGTAGCAATTTTGTTGTCTATGTATGTTTTTGCTTTCGTAAATAACTTACTCTTATCTTCCTGTCTCTGTACAGTAATTGTTTCCATGATTCCATGACTTGTTTCTTTACTTTGTTCTGTTCCTGTATAAATTTACGATAACGCGTTTCACTGTTTTGGAGGTGGTGATTAAAACGTTCGTGAATTTGACTGTTCTGTTGGTCAAATTTCGTGTCTACTTTCGCATCCAGTGTGCGTGAAAGTTCTGATGACATTAATTTAAACTCGTCGCGTAACTGTGTTGCGATTTAAGAACATTGTTTAGCGACTGCACTAATTTCATCTCTAAGTAATTTAGTTGTGGCAGCATGTGTATTGCGTATCTCTTCACTATTATTCCTGGCGCAGGCCTTAATTTCCTCACGTAATTGTTTTTTAGTTTGATTACATTGCTCCGCAACGGCTGTAATCTGTTCAGTAAGCTGTTCAATAGAGGTGTCAAGTTTTTCATTAATTTGTTTGAACGAAATGTCGTTTCGACTGTTTGAAACTTTCATTAACTTGTTGGAAATTGTTGTCGTGTTTTTCATTCGACTGTTTGAGATTTTCATTAAGTTGTTGTTTGAGATTTTCATTCAGTTGTTGTTTGAGATTTTCATTAAGTTGTTTGTTCGATTCATTAAGTTGTAGCAATAATGCCATAACTTGATCCATGCCAATATTACCTACTCTATTCTCTGTGCTGTGTGATGGTGTAACTGCATTTGTCACGTTTTGTGTAACCTATTTTGAGTACATTGTTCACCTTCGTTAGAAATATTTGTCTGTTCACTGTGTAAATTTTGCTAATCATGTGTGTCAAACTGGACAGCGTTCATTGTAACGGAACGTGCCGCGTCATCAATTGCCGTTAAATTAAGTGTGGACATAACTGAATGTGTTTGTTCATCATTTGGAATAAAATCATTACTAGTGATCGGCATGCACTGATTATCTGTAACTAGAGGATTATCACTATGACACTGAGTGTCGCTAGTATTATCAGTCAAATTATTCGAGTCGCCTTTTTCACTCATTGCACATCGCGATGTACTGTTAGCAGTTTTTCGCGGCATTTTCACAAAACAAAGTTAAGCACAAAATCAAACAAAGACAAAGCAAAAATGGAACAAATACAATAACAACAAAGAGCAATAAATTGCCGAGGATCTGTGAAAGAAAGAGTGACAAATTAGTAAATGCGCTGCGCCAGATGCAAACTACATTTAACATTAAGTAAATAAGAACAGATATATGACTACTTCTCAGAAATTCACAAAAATACGATCCTGGCAGGGTCACCAAGTGTAACCTCCCAACAGAAAAAACATGTATAGCACTCACATTCAGTGTAACTACCCAACAGTTAAATTCCGCAACCTACCAATAACAAAATGCGACTAACCTCCTAATTAAAATTTGACTGTGAATTTAAACTGGTAAATTTGGACGTCAGCAGTGCTGCGTCATCGCCCTGAAAGATCATTCTGAATGAATTGAAATTTTTACCTCAATAAGGTCGCCGGATAACGCATATATATCTGCTCCTATAAGAAATTGTTCTGGCACAGCCCAGTGCAATGCTGGCCGATAGATTTGTCATATATAAAAAGAAACAACAGATTTTTCTTTACAATAATCGGGATGACCATGGATTGGGGAAATTATTAAATTCTTTAAATTGAGATGAATGATTGTCAAAATTTAATTTTTGTAAGAAAGATTATTAATAAGAGACTTTTTTTTAAAAAAAAACATTTACATGGGACTTGATATTACAATAGTACATATGTGTGAGGCTGCTTTTACCTTATACTACAGCCGGCCGGTGTGGCCGTGCGGTTCTAGGCGCTGCAGTCTGGAACCGCGTGACCGCTACGGTCGCAGGTTCGAATCCTGCCTCGGGCATGGATGTGTGTGATGTCCCTAGGTTAGTTAGGTTTAAGTAGTTCTAAGTTCTAGGGGACTGATGACCTCAGCAGTTAAGTCCCATAGTGCTCAGAGCCATTTGAACCATTTTGAACCTTATACTACAACACTCAGGCACCGCCATCGCTCCCTCACGACTGGCCCAGCCAACCCCATACGCACGATTGCTAGCAACTACTTACTCCTACTGCTACACAGTTCCTACTGCTGACAACAAAGCTCTCTGGTCTGAGATTCTCTTATAGCTTGCATATCGCAGGCAGCGCGTGAGCATTCCATCGAAATTACATCTGCTCGAGTGCGCTAGCAACAAATTTCTTAATCGTGTGCCTCTTACAAACTGAGAACTATGTGACTGGATACTCGTGCCACAAACTGTATTGTTTCCGTTCTCAACAAAATTCTTGCCCGCATTTCTCTTTAAATTCAGAAAACGTCATCTTCGGTGTAAAAAAGTTGTTCAAATGGCTCTGAGCACTATGGGACTTAACATCTGTAATCATCAGTCCCCCAGAACTTAGAACTACTTAAACCTAACTAACCTAAGGACATCACACAACACCCAGTCATCACGAGGCAGAGAAAATCCCTGACCCAGCCGGGAATCGAACCCGGGAACGGGAAGCGAGAACGCTACCGCACGACCACTAGCTGCGGACTCATCTTCGGTGTATCTAAATTTAATCCTCACTGTTTTACAGTAGTAGTCAAGGTAACAATTACAGTGCTGATTTTTCCCAGTCACTCATTTCTGTTGGTAAAGCTATCTCTGTATCCTTCATGAATTCCGTGGGACGAAAAATCTCTGGTACCACACTTGATAAACACTTCGATTTATTTTGTACATGTCGTTTCAAAGGACCTACTTTACTATGAGACTCAAAAGTCATATTTTCATACAAACCTATGCATTTATGTCATAATATTTCTGCTCCACTTCAGTGTTAATCATTGAAAATGTTTCTGATGGTACTGACGAGAGCCGTAAATAAAAAGAATTTTATTTTAAAATTGGACAAAGCTGGTTTTCGTGGTTAATGGTTAATAGGGAAATGCTAGACCGTGTACCAGTAACAAGGATTTGAAACACCAGTTCTGGCGTGCATAAAAATGCCAACAACAAATTGTAATCGGACTTTGTAGATAACGAAAAGGTAAAGAAGGCAGGTTCTATGACTCGTCATGCAAATTTGCGTATATGCTGTTACAATGGTGACCGATCAGTTGTATCACCTTATCAAGACTTTCACGTTGTCTCGTCTCTAATTAATGCTGAAACAGATAAATACACGTTAGGACAAGACATATGCCGTAATTCAGTTTAAATGAGAACGGTTGAGAGTTTAAGTGATATATTAACATAAAATACGGTGACTAAAAAATACGGCACGCCCTATCAAAGCATGTGTATAAATCGGAAGCTATGACAGAAGAAAGGGAGAGAGACAAAATGCCTCACTAAATAAACTAGTATCATTTGTTTCGACAGTCATTAGTTCACATCTGAAGAGTCACCGTTTGCGTTTACATAATTTTCTTACTACGTTATGTTGGTTCGTCTGTGGAACAGTCGGTTATCCAATTAATTTAGAAAAGCGTTATCACGATCTATGTTGCGTTGCGCACTAAAAGCAGCGTGTCCCAGTATTGAGATTTCAACACTGCTTTCTTCATGAATTGGAATTTTCATTACTGAAGCTGATTCTTGTACTTTCATTTCTAACACAGGTGCATTATTCTCTTTGATTCTTTGTACTTCATATTCAAAACTATTTTTACTATTGTTGACCACATTTTGAACATGGGTTACTTCCTTCTTAGCAGAATTGAAAGATGCATTGAGTTTTGCTTATATTTTTGTCCTGCTTCACTCATTTATTTCAAATTATTTGGGTTCAAATGGCTCTGAGCACTATGCGACTTAACGTCTGAGGTCATCAGTGCCCTAGAACTTAGAAATAATTAAACCTAACTAACCTAAGGATATCACACACATCCATGCCCGAGGCAGGATTCGAACCTGCGATCGTAGCGGTCGCTCGGTCCCAGACTGCAGCGCTTAGAACCGCACGGCCACTCTGGTCGGCTCAAATTATTTAAGTTACCTTTCAAGGCAGTAATATTATTTTGTATCTTCCTAGAAAGATCTGTTTTCTATTCTTTTATTTTACTTTCCATGCTACTAGAAAGATCACTTTTTACTTATCTTTTGTTAGTTTCCATTCGACCAACGAGATGGCTGTTTACGATAATTATGCTCTTGGTGAAACTGCTACTTATAGTTCGCAACATTTGCATCATTTCTTTACTGAATGATTGCTGATCGAGATTCTTTATTCTGACTTCTTTCTCCATTTTCATATTTGGCATCTTCCAGTTCAATTTTAATGTCATGACCATAGTCGTTCTGCTCAAATCGTCACATGTAACAAATACTACTACTGTAAATCTTTATGCCCTGACATTCACTGGACGCACCACCGGACGCAACCAATTTGATACAGTTCTGTCGCACCAGTTGTCACATGTAATGATGCTTCATTCTGCTTTCTCTAAATATCGTGGAAACCTATCATCTGCTTTAAAAATGATTGGGTGTCATCTTGCTATTACTCTAAGATAGTGCTGTAGCGTTAAACTATAGCCATGTAAGGACTACTAAAGCTCATTCATCAAGAACTGCTTTTACTGAAACTGAATTTTTTAATAAAAGTTAACCATGTATAAATGTGTATCACTATTGTTCAGGCTATCGTAATTAGTGTTTCAGAGCATTTAGTGGAATTTTAGAGAGGTCGTTCCTCTAGAAACAATATTTACCACGTCACTTCACTTCACTCTTTACGTTGAATATCGTTTTGATAACTGTGCCATTTACAACTGGGCCAGGAAGGGTACAAACTCACATTAAAAATTTTACTTTTGAAAATAAATAATACAGCTCACAGAAACAGGTGAAAATAGTTCTTTTAATTGAATGTGAAACTGATAATGGCATTTTCTTTGTAAGGAATCAACTTTACTTTTTAATACTAGAATGAGGCTCAGAAGACATTTAGTATCATTTGTGCAATCAAATTTACAAACTTTCCAAATAAAAATGAAGTTGCTTATAATTATTTGGTTGAATTTACTTTTGTCTTGAATAACTAACTTTGGCAAATTAATCAAGTACTACTGCAATGCGAGCCATCAAATTTGTACTTCACCACTTTCACATGAAATTTTATTACCCTAAATTTTACAGTAGCAGAGAGGTTTTCTTTGTTAATAAACAGTACCTTGATACGATTTAAGTAAAAACAATCACAAAATATGTGTAAGAGATTGTAACACGATTTCGTGCAATTTGTTAATATTGTTTCCCAAAAAACAATCATCTCTCTCTTTCTCTCTCTCTCTCTAAAATGTCTGCCTATCCCATAACAATACCAGCTACAAAATATGAAATCAGTAGATTGCCTTTTAGCCACAGTGCTTTTGAGAGTATTTTCCAAAAGTGCTTTCACACTGTTTTCGAATCTAGTACTCTGTAGCTAGTCAGAGCATGCAGTGTTGTGCACCTCTTGGAACCATTTACGATGAAACTGAGGTGCAATTCTCGCAGCATCGAATTTTTTCTGGAAGTACCTTTTATCCACAGCTACAAATTATATGAGACAACCTGTTGCTGCAAAAGGTACTAGTCGTCGCCTTCCTCCGTAAATTGCCTCATTTTTAAATACAAAGATCTAAATCTTATAGAACTCACTATTAAATCATCTCCACTCATACATTACCTCTTACCTAAGGTCCGCCGGCTCCACTAGCTGCCCAGAGAAAAGACGTCGCAAAGAATGGAAAATACGAGGTCAAAGGTGTACCTTACAGCGATTGTATCTGCTGTGGTCAGCCTACTACGTACTTCTTCCTAAGAAAAGATGTTCGAAATACGTAAACGACAAGGGGAAAAGTGAATAGTTATTTGATGTTTGAATAACACCTTATCCTTTACAATAAATTATTCTTTCTTCAGGAAGGGAACAGACCTTCAGTTTGCTTGATGTACCGTGAATAACATATATGTAAAACAATGTTGCTAATTACAATATACTTGCACAGCAGCTTTATGACGTCTGTTTCGAAATATCAAAAAACTTCAATGTTATCGTTAATAAGTTAACAATTTTACTAACAATACATTAAAGACGAGTGACGCAAGATGTCTGACAGGTAACATAGCAAGTTTTAAATGTAACCTAAAGTAGTTTCTTCTGAACAAATCGTCCCATTTCATGGAAGAATATTTAAGAACTGGCAACCTGTAAAAGAAGAAAAAAGAAATGAATGATGACAGTTTTTAAAAGTAGTTGCACGAGTAGGACTCAAGTATAATACCTTCCTTAATGTTGACTCTTTCAACATCATTTCGACAAAAGAATCATTCAAGTGATCCATGGAACATGTAACTAAGTAATTAATTAACTAACACCGTCATCTTACAGCTTGACGTGATTTGTGTTCGGTCACGATGGTGCCCCGCCATCTTGAATTCTATATGGAGGATATTTAGAAAACATTGTCGTCTTTGAACTGCATTACTACCGCCATTTCTATTAAAAAATTTTTTGAATAGCATATCACAATTTTTAATTTCATTCTAACTGATCACCATCAACTTTTACAATTGTTGTTAGGTGTCTCGTTATTTCTATTTGTTGTAGTATGAAACATGTATATCATGTTTTATGTGTGACTAGCTGATTGTCTGTGGCGATACCGTAGCGAGTGGTTGTTTCATTTCCTTACTGCTTTGAGTGTTCCACTGAACAATCACTGTCGTAAGCTACCCAGTGCCTTGTGTACCATCCTGGTATTCACCTGTGTGAGGTATGTATGGTTAAATTTTGTTTTTCACTGTGAAGAAAAATTTTAGCAAGCTTTTTGCATTTACCAACTGGGTTTTCTAAGTTTTGGATTTTTATTCGAATTTGATGCAGAACATTCGAGAGATGTCACTGACCGACTATGCTGTAATTAATGTCGCAACCACAGGCCGAGGGCTTTCAGGGTCATCATTAGGCATACCTAGGATGATGATTTAAACAATTCTGCATTTTTTAAATAAAAATTATAGATACAGATTCTGACTTCAGAGAATTTAGCAACGCAAGTTCATTTTACACAACACTATCAGTTTAACAGTTGGTGTATCGACACCGTGAGTGGGTCGTGCATATGTGACATGGAGAAAACACGACAACAGCTAAAGTGTGTGTGTGTGTGTGTGAGTGTGAGTGAGTGTGCATGTTTTTTTAAGAGCCATTATCTAACATGACATAAACGTCTTGAGTCCTCGTGCATAGCCGACTGGAGTGGCCGTGTGGTTCTAGGCGCTACAGTCTGGAGCCGGGCGACCGCTACGGTCGCAGGTTCGAATCCTGCCTCGGGCATGGATGTGTGTGATGTCCTTAGGTTAGTTAGGTTTAATTAGTTCTAAGTTCTAGGCGACTGATGACCTCAGAAGTTAAGTCCCATGGTGCTCAGAGCCATTTGAACCATTTGAATGGTGCGAAAAGTGGCAGTTCACCCTAAATAACGAGAAGTGCTCAGAGCCATTTCAATAAACCATTTGAACCTCGTGCATACAACGTCTGCCTAATCCAAAATTTGGCCATCTGCAAGTAATACTCACGCACTGTTGGTCCTGTACAAACTTGATTATGTACGTAGTTTCCCCATTCTGGAATCGCGAATCTCGATGAGTTTTGCCTGTAATTAACATTACAGCTATTGAGAAAAAGGTTTCTTAACGGTCGGACGGACAGACAGAGACGGACGGACCTGAAAGGAATCCTACAAGGGTTCAGTTTGTAGCGATTCAAGTAAGGAACCCTAAAAAACAGTTTGCGTTTCGCCTTAGGCCTTTCAGTACTGTATGAAATTCTTCTCACACAATCACATCGTCCATCTACTCTCTCTTCCATCTACTCTCTCTTCCCTTTCCATTACAGTGTTTGTAAACTGGAGTTCTTTGTGTACCTGTTCTACGAAGCTTAGTTGTCAGGTGTTACTTTTCAAACCGAGAAAATAAAGTTACGTAAATATTTTTGTCATTTGGAGGTTCATGTTTGCAGACCTGGTACACACCGAAATTGCCGTGTAACAGTACCGTAGCATGCAGCTAGAGAAAACAAAACTAAATGGCAGAGCCCACTGGGGAGTGCATTTGAAGCGGAACAACGCTGCAAGAACCCACGGTCAGGTGTCTAAGTACACGGCAGCAACGTGTGCACTTATGACACAGACACTCCTAGCAGACCATCTTTCTGTGAACCACCGGGAAACGCAAGAGAGGTAATAGTCCTGAATTTCGATGAGCGGTGTATCACCAGTCGAGGCGATAGCGGAAAATGTTAAAACCAGTCAAGTATCGGTTTTCAGCGCCTGGCGCAGAGTATTTAACGCAACAAAAGTCGCCGCCTGCACACTCGTCCAACAGTTGGGGTAGTCAAAGGTTACTCGCCGCCTAACAGAAGACCATCTGTGCGACATTGCCTGCACATTACAAGGTTGGTCATGACACTTTTTTGTCGAACATCGTCACAGGCGATGAAACGTGGGTTCATCACTTCTAACTGGAAACAAAAAATCTATGGAATGTCGTGACTTCACCTTTCCTCCGAAGAAAAAATTCAAAGCCGCACCCTTAACCGGAAAAGTAAATGCGACAGTCTTTTTGGACACTGAAGGAGTTGTTATCTTTGATGTCCTCCTTCATGGAGCAACAATCAGCTGTGAAGTATTTTGTGCTACCTTCAGGAAACTGAAGAAACGACTTCAGCATGTTCGTCGCCACAAAAATGCAAACGAACTTCTTGTTCGTGACAACGCAAGGCTTCACACATGTCTGTACACCAGAGAGGAGCTCACAGAACTTGATTGGAATGTTCTTCTTCATCCACCCTACAGCCTAGATCTCACACCTTCCATCTCTTTGGCCCAATGAAGGATGCAATCCGCGGGTAGCGGTACATGGTTGATGGGGAGGTTATTGACGCAACAAGACATGCCTTCCACGCCGACAAGTGGGCATTCAGTCCTTCCCAGTGAAGTAGTGTCAGGCCGTCGCATTGAACTGAGATTACGTTGAAAAATAGGGTTTTGTAACCTAAATAGTGGAGGATACATGGAGGTATATTCCCACTTTGCAACCAAATGAAAGGCAGTTTCTCTTTTGCCATATGCGTTTCGCTTCTTTTATTTATGCAGCATCTTCAGTGGTCTGTAATACAGGTTTATTTTAATATACCTAATGTAGTTGTTACAAATATATTACTATGTTATGTGTTTCCATGTTTTTCTCTTATTTTTCATATCAGAAACAGCTTTTGTAGCGTATTTCGTGAGGTTAAATTATCGTTTGGTGTTGCTTACGATTTACAGTGTTCCTAGTCCGTACGTGTGGTCCCAGAGATGTGTTCATTCGGTCCCCATATTCCAGCTGGCCAGTTTCCAGCGTTTTTTCACCCACATCCATTACAACATGTCACTTGCGCTTTTCATTCTGTGATCAACATGTGTGTTTACAGTGTGTAGTGTTGCCAACTGTTGCTGTGTGTTTATCTTTGGCGTTTTGTTTGTGTTATGTGTGTGGTTGCTTGAATGTGTCGTTCCTTGTGAGAGCGCTTTTTTTATATGTGTGTCGATGTTTATGTGTGTGTGTGTGTGTGTGTGTGTGTGAGAGAGAGAGAGAGAGAGAGAGAGAGAGAGAGAGAGAGAGAAGATTTATTAATTATATAGCATGATTGTGATTCAGGTTTCTGTTTGTTATTGTTTTAGCGGCTAACATGATCAGCGAATTACTGCTTGTATTGATTTGGTCATTAATTACTTTCTTTTTCACTGCAAGCCGTCTTTGTATGTCAAAGTTTTCCTATAATGTCAGGAGTTTTTTGTTGTGATTGTTCACTATAATAATTTTCATGTCTTGTTCCATGTTGGATGGTTCATGTACATGTTTTATCAGGTGTTCAGGAAAGGTATAATGGGTATTTTCATACTTCCAGCTTATTATATGTTATTTATAGCTAGTTCTGAAATTCCTGCCTATTATCCCCAGATATAATTATTGACTTATTGGCATTCTAAGTGTTATATGCATGCTCCTTGGTATTTATATGGTTTTCTGTAGTTGTTTGTAAATGTGTGGAATGTGTTTCTTGTTCTGTAAGCAATGTGTAATCTCTATTCCTGTTTGATGTTCTGTCTTTGTATGTTAAAGTGTACCGTTTCTTTCTGTCAGTTATGTAATGACTGTTACCATGTTCTATTTTCATGTGCGATGTACTGTCAGTGAGGTTTTATGGTGTTTGTGTTCTCCACTTGTTTTCATTTTTCTGTAGTTGTGTTTCGATTTTTTTGTTGTCTTTGTACTAAATGGATGTTGTAACAATTGTTTGTGGCTATGAGCTGCATCTTTTTGTAATTCTTTTTCACCAAGAAACATATATTACAGGCCTCTGAAGATGCTTGATAAATGACAAAAAAGAACTGCCTTTCATTTAGACAAAGACATAACATTCCTCCATGAATTTTGAAGCAATTAAGGAAGACGGAAACGAAGAAATGAAGATAGTGGGGAATAATATGGTGAACTGGAATCTTGAAAAAACCAACCCGCTTTCGGAAATAAAAATATAAAAATGTTTTGCAAAGAGCGAGGCAGAATCAACGCACTTGTCAGTATGACCTTGCGCCCTCTATGGACTGGATGCAAGCACTCGGTTACCCAGGGTGTCACATAGTTTGTTGTATTCTCTCCCGGGGCAAACTGATCCATCATTGTTGTAATTGGTCCTCGATATCGTGGAGTCTGGCACGGGGACAGATTTGACGCCCAAGCTGTACCCACGCTCTGTGGGCGACAGATATGGGGCACGGCAGTACCTCAACGTCGTGCAGGCAGTTTCACGCAGGCAGGCCACACAGACGATTGACGTGCGAGGGCGAGGGCGAGGGCGACCACTGTCCAGATGAAAAACGGGCGCTGCAATACTGTCACACGAGGGGTAACATGTAATGAGGTAGGATTTGCGTGTCGTATCGTTGCGCCATGACATTTGACTCGGTCACTACCAGCTGTGACATGAGGTCTTAGGTGGTTCCCCTCACCAAGACGCCACCAGTAAAACCTCTCGTGGTGGCCAGACGTGGCAGATGAGAACCTGGACGACGAGTCTGCGTGACGTCAAGTTGCCGTGCAGTCCAAGTTCGAAACACTGTCACGTCCGGATGCCCCACAAATCTGGATACTGCACATTGCGATCATCTGACCAGATGTGGACTCACAACAAACCCCTTCCGAACTATGTCGCGTGCTCATAACGGTGCCTCACACGAGTACATGGCGATCTTTCAGGATCTGACGCTGTTCGCGCCCATTATACAGGGTATTTCACAAGTGGTGGTGAACATTCACGGATGTGACAGGAGTGATCATTCAGACCAAAAAGGTCAAGTAAATTTGGGCATTAAAACGCATATTTTAAGAGCTATGAGCAACTCTTGATCTTCGATACTGTGAAACAAATCTCTTCTACCGCAAGCTCTTTGCTTTCCATATTTTCGGAAGTGGTAGTACGGACCAAAACAAGAAAAAATGTCCAGTAAACATGTGCACTAAAATGTATACCTTAAGAGCTATGACCACTTGTTCATCTTCGCTACTTTGAAACACTTCTAAGGAACAAGTGCTGTTATCTTTTAAGGGGGTTGGAACGCCCTATCCCGACAATGTTAAATTTACTGACTTGGCTTCCCTGTATTTCAGGATCCACAGCAGCCATTTACATCAAACTTTTACAGGACATTAAACCGTATGTTCTGAGTCTACTGCACTACAATAATTACATTTCAGCCACTGCTTTCGGGAATGCAATTTCTTAATTACACGGTTAAAATTTTGTGTACTTTCTGTACGTTATCCTAAATAATTTTAATTATGAATAACTTTATGTTCTCCTTTCAGTTCAATACTCTACTAGAAGTGGTTTCTGAGATTTAGGGAAAAATGCAACAGAAAATGTAAATTTTCAGGAACGGCTTCTAATGTTTCGAAAGACTGTAACTCAACTAATATATGCTTCATTTTTTTTTTATTTTTGGTCGCTCAGAAGCACCCGGCACCATACTGTATATCATCCTCTTAATCTTTTTCCAAGTTTTTTCTTCTCTTCTTCTTTCTGGACTCCTTAGTGGCCAACTGTGCTGCATACTCTGCTTTATCAATGCTATCCTTGTCCATCCGTTCACTTCTCTGATGCAGTTTGCTCCAGGATTAATTCCCATACGCTGTAGCACTTTCGTCCTACCAATGTTGCCTTCATTAAAAGCAATAACAGCATCACTAAGCCCCACTTCATTCCGACAGAAAACATTTTTTGGTAAGTGATTCCATATAAGATTATTGAAGGACTCATTCCGATTTTGAGTCTGGCCATGCAGACACTTCTTCAGTAATTCAGGATTTCCCAAGTCTCTGTAAATAGGCTTCATGACATCCATGACTGCTGAAGGGATGGAATGTTTATGGCTGTATGAACTGTTTGAGTACTGGGCAGTGCGGTAATTGCAGCGTCAGTCAGGTCCAGGAGAGCAAAGGTGGTGTACTGGTTTTTCATCAGTTGACAGTCTGTGGAAGAATGCAGCCCATACTGCCTGCTTCACTTTCAACAAATCCTCAGTATTATTTCTAATGGCCATCCCATAATACTGCTGTTGTTCATCAATAATTTTGTCTGTCAGCCTGCCTCGGGAAAACGTTAGCAGTTCGACATACAACGCGTGTTTATACTGTGAAACGATACGATACCGTTTTTGACAGTGCTACCAATACAAACACGTAAAAAACGGCTCTGAGCACTATGGGACTTAACTTCTGAGGTCATCAGTCGCCGCCCGCATCTCGTGGTCGTGCGGTAGCGTTCTCGCTTCCCACGCCCGGGTTCGATTCCCGGCGGGGTCAGGGATTTTCTTTGCCTCGTGATGGCTGGGTGTTGTGTGATATCCTTAGGTTAGTTAGGTTTAAGTAGTTCTAAGTTCTAGGGGAAAGATGACCATAGCTGTTAAGTCCCATAGTGCTCAGAGCCATTTGAACCATTAAAAAAAAAAAAAAATTCATCAGTCGCCTAGAACTTAGAACTACTTAAACCTAACCAACCTAAGGACATCACACACATCCATGCCCGAGGCAGGATTCGAACCTGCGACCGTAGCGGTGCCAGACTGAAACGCCTAGAACCGCTCGGCCACACCGGCCGGCTAACATTGTAGATTATATATTTTTTTAAATGAAGTAAAGTTCTTGCTATGTGGGTTTATAAGTGATATATGTATCATTTTATTCGGAAAATTGCAAATTTTATAACGAGAAAAAATCCGAAATTGTGAAAAAAAAATTCCGTTCTAACTTCCCTTAAGATATGCACCTTAGAGCAAATGTTTACTGGACATTTTTTCTTGTTTTGGTCGATACTACCACTTCCCAAAATATGGAAAGCAAACAACTTGCAGCAGAAGAGATTTGTTTCACAGTATCGAAGATCAAGAACTGCTCACCGAGCGAGGTGGCGCAGTGGTTAGCACACTGGACTCGCATTCGGGAGGACGACGGTTCAATCCCGTCTCCGGCCATCCAGATTTAGGTTTTCCGTGATTTCCCTAAATCGTTTCAGGCAAATGCCGGGATGGCTCCTTTGAAAGGGCACGGCCGATTTCCTTCCCAATCCTTCCCTAACCCGAGCTTGCGCTCCGTCTCTAATGACCTCGTTGTCGACGGGACGTTAAACACTAACCACCACCACCACCATCAAGAACTGCTCATAGCTTAAGGTGTACCTTTTAGAGCCTATGTTTACCTGACTTTTTTTGTTTAGAATGATCATCCGTAAATATTGAACATGATTTCTGAAACACCCTGTATATCCTACCAGGCATGGTAACAATATCAAACACGAACAACGTTAACGCACTCCGCGGCCGTTCTGCTTTACGAAGAATTCCGATTTTAATTCTAATTACACACCCGCCGATGGTGTGCACGTGTACGTGGTTACAGTAACATCCAGCCATGTCCCACGAGTGCTCCGCTTTTTTGCCAGGCAGTATAAAACTTCATCAGTAACCTTCGTATTTCATACGTCCTCGTACATCACTTATAATGTGTCACACGACTGAAATACCGGGAGAAATGACGTTATTGAAGGAGGAAAGACTGCGCCGCCGCCACCCCCCCCCCCTCCCCCCCCCACACACACATAGACATACATACATACATCTACATCCATACTCCGCAAGCCACCTGACGGTGTGTGGCGGAGGGTACCTTCAGTACCTCAATCGGTTCTCCTTTCTATTCCAGTCTCGTATTGTTCGTGGAAAAAAGGATTGTCGGTATGCCTCTGTATGGGCTCTAATCTCTCTGATTTTATCCTCATGATCTCTTCGCGAGATATACGTAGGAGGGAGCAATATACTGCTTGACTCCTCGTTGAAGGTATGTTCTCGAAACTTCAACAAAAGCCCGTACCGAGCTACTGAGCGTCTCTCCTGCATAGTCTTCCACTGGAGTTTATCTACCATCTCCGTAACGCTTTCGCGATTACTAAATGATCCTGTAACGAAGCGCGCTGCTCTCGGTTGGATCTTCTCTATCTCTTCTATCAACCCTATCTGGTACGGATCCCACACTGCTGAGCAGTATTCAAGCAGTGGGCGAACAAGTGTACTGTAACCTACTTCCTTTGTTTTCGGATTGCATTTCCTTAGGATTTTTCCAATGAATCTCAGTCTGGCATCTGCTTTACCGACGATCAACTTTATATGATCATTCAATTTTAAATCACTCCTAATGCGTACTCCCAGATAATTTATGGAATTAATTGCTTCCAGTTGCTGACCTGCTATATTGTAGCTAAATGATAAGGGATCTTTCTTTTTATGTATTCGCAGCACATTACACTTGTCTACATTGAGATTCAATTGCCATTCCCTGCACCATGCGTCAATTCGCTGCAGATCCTCCTGCATTTCAGAAAAATTTTCCATTGCTACAACCTCTCGATATACCACAGCATCATCAGCAAAAAGTCTCAGTGAACTTCCGATGTTATCCACAAGGTCATTTATGTATATTGTGAATAGCAACGGTCCTACGACACTCCCCTGCGGCACACCTGAAATCACTCTTACTTCGGAAGACTTCTCTCCATAGAGAATGACACGCTGCGTTCTGTTATCTAGGAACTCTTCAATCCAATCACACAATTGGTCTGATAGTCCATATGCTCTTACTGTGTTCATTAAACGACTGTGCGGAACTGTATCGAACGAATTGCGGAAGTCAAAAAACACGGCATCTACCTGGGAACCCGTGTCTATGGCCCTCTGAGTCTCGTGGACGAATAGCGCAAGCTGGGATTCACACGATCGTCTTTTTCGAAACCCATGCTGATTCCTACAGAGTAGATTTCTAGTCTCCAGGAAAGTCATTATATTCAAATGGTTCAAATGGCTCTGAGCACTATGGGACTTAACATCTGTGGTCATCAGCCCCCTAGAACTTAGAACTACTTAAACCTAACTAACCTAAGGACATCACACACATCCACGCCCGAGGCAGGATTCGAACCTGCGACCGTAGCAGTCGCACGGCTCCGGACTGAGCGCCTAGAACCGCGAGACCACCGCGGCCGGCCATTATATTCGAACATAATACGTGTTCCAAATTCTACAACTGGTCGACGTTAGAGATATAGGTCTATAGTTCTGTACATCTGTTCGACGTCCCTTCTTGAAAACGGGGATGACCTGTGCCCTTTTCCAATCCTTTGGAACGCTACGCTCTTCTAGAGATCTACGATACACCGCTGCAAGAAGGGGGGGGGGGGGGGGGGGCAAGTTCCTTCGCGTACTCTGGGTAAAATCGAACTGGTATCCCATCAGGTCCGGCTACCTTTCCTCTTTTGAACGATTTTAATTGTTTCTCTATCCCTCTGTCGTCTATTTCGCTATCTACCATTTTGTCATCTGTGCGACAATCTAGAGAAGGAACTTCAGTGCAGTCTTCCTCTGTGAAACAGATTTGGAAAAAGACATTTAGTATTTCGGCCTTTAATCTGTCATCCTCTGTTTCAGTACCATTTTGGTCACAGAGTGTCTGGACATATTGTTTTGATCCACCTACCGCTTGGATGTAAGACCTTAATTTCTTAGGATTTTCTGTCAAGTCAGTACATAGAACTTTAGTTTCGAATTCATTGAACGCCTCTCGCTTCGTCCTCCTGACACTACATTTTGCTTCGCGTAATTTTTGTTTGTCTGCAAGGTTTTGGCTCTATTTACGTTTGCTGTGAAGTTCCGTTTGCTTCCGCAGCAGTTTTCTAACTCGGTTGTTGTACCACGGTGGCTCTTTTCCATCTCTTACGATCTTGCTTGGCACATACTCATCTAATACATATTGTACGATGGTTTTGAACTTTGTCCACTGATCCTCAACACTATCTGTAATTGAGACAAAACATACATCCGCCGTTTCAAAACGTTGCTAACAAGTGTTGAAAAATGGGCTAGGAAATTGCTACAGGTCTAACACTAATTAACACATTCTCTTAGTAACGACAGCGGCATTTATTACTTACCTTTGATGTGCTCATCTGGGACACGTGTAGCATCCGTGTTTTACAATGAAAGTGATTGCTTCCCTAATAGTTCTGAAAAATGTGTAATGCATTAACTATAGTCCGTTGTAGATAACAAAATAAATACTCAATGGGTGTTCACGAAAAAGTTATTATGTACTGAACGTTTTGCCTGTAAAACTCTCAGTGCCATGAACAGTAGAAACTAGATAGGTCTGCAAAGATTACAGGAATTCTCTGGCTGTTTAATCTCTCGTCACTGAGATGTCTATGTCATAAACAGTGCAAAGTCGTTACTATGAAGTATTCAGGTACATGTTGGTACATGAAGTGTCACTGCTTGTTTTATGATTTACAAATTTACTTTGAACTGTATCAAAATTCATATAACTACATCATACACTAACACCCCCCCCCCTCCCCCAAATGAATGACATGTTCCGTAAAATTCTTGTCTTTAATGAATATTAGTTTTTTTGCACTATGAAGCTTGTATAAATGTATCTTTCTATGAATATCGTTAAATGTAATTATCAGTTTGTAATGTTTCGTAAAGGATATTGGTTAATATGAAGTGTCAACACTATTTTGTTAAATAATTCCACTGGCCCTCGTCTAGGCCGGTATGAAAACAGTGTGGATATTGATGTAACGCCGAAAATTCAGATAAAATACCTTCTGCACCATCCAATTTTTTTTGCTGTTTAATATCCGTTGATAACTTGCACTGTCCTGGTAAATGTGAATCTGTAAGCTTTATTGGAGAAACTATACTTACTACGTAATGAATGTAATCGTGTTTTTATTTCGGAACGCATGTAATTGATTAGGGTGGTCACTGTTCCATTGTTTATATTTTCCTATGGAGGGTGACTGCCGCGATGGGGATGCTCGGTGGCTTCAGTATTGAATGAGTGCCGAAGTGGTCGTTGAGCGCTCCCGTAGACACGATGTGAAGCTATGATCGCGGTAAAGTAGGCGCAACTACTTCCTTGATGCCGGCCGGAGTGGCCGAGCGGTTCTAGGCGCTACAGTATGGAACCGCACGACCGCTACGGTCGCAGTTTCGAATCCTGCCTCGGGCATGGATGTGTGTGATGTCCTTAGGTTAGTTAGGTTTAAGTAGTTCTGAGTTCTAGGGGACTGATGACCTCAGAAGTTAAGCCCATAGTGCTCAGAGCCATTTGAACCATTTTGAACTTCCTTGACCTGCAAGTATTGAGAGCACAGTAGGAGTGGACAGGAGGAGGAAGCTGTTCCATAATTATCCGTGGCTCTGGAGGCGAGTCGTGGTTCTCAACTAGCTGCAGCAGTAACAACAGCGGCAGCTCAGCATTGTCATGGACTACATTCTTCGTCGTCCGCACAGCTACATCATCTTGAGACTGTTAACTAATATTGTACAGGCGTTACCCAGTGGCATTTCCTTCACAAACTTCAATAATTTACTTCAACAATAACGATCAACAGTTAAAACTTATAGGGCACCTATGTTGTCATTGTCCTCAGAAGTTTCTACCAAGGAAGGTCCCTTTCCGTGCAATCATCGAGTGTCGTAGAAATGTGAAAATTGATTAACTATTTACTGCCAGTTTTGCTTGTTTGCTAATGACCAGTTTCAGTCTAAATTTTGCTGTCTCAGTAACTGTTCGTTCTTGTATTGCATAACAGAGGCTTAACGAATTTGCTGTTTTGAGTATTAACTCCACTCTCTTAATGTAACGTAAAATTTCGCTGGCAAGACTGATAACTAAAGAAACTGCACAAATTAAGAGCGCGCAGTTTCATTTATTCTGTATTTAGCTTAGCGAATGACTTCTGCTGGCTTGGTATGTATTTTATTGTTCTTATGTTGTAAGTAAATCAGTTGCTCATTTGCTTAAAGTAAATTCAATTCAAGTTAATCTTTCAATAATTAAAAGTAAATTGCTTAACTTTTTCCAAATTTTGCATTAAGCGACGCAGAGCTTACCGAAAGTCATTTGTTTCGTAACAAAGTTTCAGTTACAGCCAGTAGTTTATTTAACCAGCAAATTCATTTAACTTTCCTTTAAATTTACCATTTCAGAACAAGTAATTGCAAACTCAGTGCTTTCTGATTCATTTAGTTTTTCGTAAACTGTTGGATTGTAGAAAACCGTGATAACCTTCTGTTGCCAAGCCAGTAATTCTTTGCTTAATTTTCTTTGCCATTACCTTTCTTAAAATTCTGGAAATTCATTGCTCTAGTGGGCTGGCGACCGTTTAGTTTTCCCTTTTTTTTTTTTCTACTCAATATCTTTTGTATAAACAATATTTTTTATTAAAAATATTACGTGTTACCCTTCCCCAACGTTCCCCACCCCCCACCCCACCCCCCCCTGTGTGGTTCATGAGCGATTGCACTATATTCCAGTAGATTGCACTATATTATCAGTAGTTAGGTTAAGTTTAGAATAGATTCTTCCTTCAGGAGGGTCTGTTGCATACTTTTCGCCTACTAGCGGTTGTTATTTTCCTTAGGTAACGATGGCTTTACTCACTGTAAAATTTCATTAGGCATACGTGATCACGGTCGTTTACATCGCAGTCCAGTAGGTCGATTAGGAAGGGGGAGCTTGCAACTCGACAGAGTGTGGTTTACTTGCTATCGCTGACCAACAAGTGCAGGACGGAGAGCAGTGGGCTTGGAACAAGCGTGGTCACCCTAAAATCGAACCGGCATGCTGTCTCGGCTGTTGTCAGTAGATAACGCGAATAGTGACTACACACCGCTCGCTTAATGGTCGACCATAAACAATAAAGGGAAAAATGGACATCTCTAAACGGCAGATTCTGCACCTTAGCGACACAGCCAACCACAGTGTATTTTCGATTCAGTTATTAATGTATGAAGGTATGGCCTGTGATATTCATAGTGACTGTGTGCAGATAACGTAGGTTATTTTATCCTTTTTATTACACTCTTTTTTTCCTCTTTTCTGCTTCATTTTCATGATACCGTACACTGAAAGAATTATTTCAGGATAAACTTCGTAAAGTAATCTTTTTGCACAAGTACAGGATGACAATTATTGAACCGTTGAACTATATTAATTAAAACCGTTATAACCTCTGAACGGTTTGCGTTACGACGTTCAAACTGCACCGTTTGCCGCGGGGCATGATGGGAATTAGTATGCATGGTTTGGTTTAGCGACGAAGCCGACTTTCATCTGGATGGGTTCGTCAATAAGCAAAACTAGCGCATTTGGGGGACTGGGAATCCGCATTTCGCGATCGAGAAGTCTCTTCACCCTCAAATGGTGACTGTGTGGTGTACAATGTGCAGTCACAGAATAATCGGTGCGGTGTTCTTCAACGGCACGGTGACTACTGAACGGTACGTGAAGTGTTTGGAAGATGATTTCATCTTCATTATCCAAAGTGGCACTGATTTAGACAATAAGTGGTTCATACAAGACGGAACTCAACCCCATCGAAGCAAAAGAGTGTTTCACCTCCTGGAGGAGCACTTTGGGGACTGCATTCTGGCTCCGGGGTACCCAGAGGCCACTGGCACAGGCCTCGATTGGCCGCCATATTCTCCGGATCTGAACACATGCGTCTCCTTTTTGTGGCGCTACATCAAACACAAGGTGTACAGCAATAACCCCAAAACCATTGCTGGGATGTAAACAGCCTTTCATGAGGTCACCGACAGCACTGATGTTCCGATACATCAGGGGGTCACGCAGAATTTTGCTATTCGTCTGCGTCACATCATCGCCAATAATGGCAGCAATATCGAACATGTCATAATCTAAATTCGAATATCTATAGTAACGTTCACATGCTGAATAAAGTGTGTGCAAGCCACAGTTTCTAACTAATTTACGTTTTTTTTCCATCTAGTTCAATAATGGCCACCCTGTGCTATTCTGTATACTTCAAGCAGTGATCATGAAAGTAATTGTTATTTTAATTTTGTTCTGATCATGTATGTTTTTTGTTGTTAAGATGTTGTTTAAATTCTTTTCCCAAGAACAGAGCCATGTGATGATGTCGTTTTGTATGAAAGTGTAAATCGACGTAACCGGCATTTTTGAAAATGTGACGTGAAACTAGATGGGTTGATCGGTGTAGAAACTTATTGATCGGTAGATAGAGAAAGCACCAACAAAGAGTGGAGCGAGAAGAACATAGGAAGGTGGTTGTCCTGCATCGCGAGTGCTAGTGTGTTTACGGCGCCCGTGACCAATGTAATGAAACTGAACAGTGATACGTTTTGTGATTTTTGTGTGTAACGCAGAGAAAGAATGAATCACGTGTCGCGTTGCTTATTGTTGCATTGTTAGTGGGTCAGTACGATCTACTCCCACATACTGGCTACCGATCTTGAGCTACATTCCACCTCCCGATATCACACGGAAGAGCGCGCTGCTGCAAGAATGCCAGAAGATTGCTAATAACACAGACCAGTAATGGACGACGTATTCATGTGGAGCGAAAAAGACTAAGATCAAGACATCCCACAGCCAGGACTCTCGCGGAAAATGAATTCAATACCATCGACGAATGGAAAACCTGCTGGTAACAATACTGTCCTCCACAATGCCGGAAACTGTCTTACATCCAGAAGGAACCCCGTGGATTCGACCAGCCTCGTGCAAATTTGACGACCCGATACCGCATCCGAATGGGCCATGGATGATGTGCAGACACTAAAGTGGGAAAAGGCTGCATTACTATCGTGTGACGGAACGACAGACGGTAGCTCTTATTATATTAACATGTCCCACACGTGCCTACACGGGTCCTTTCGAAGATTTCCTGACAATGACGAGTGATGTGATAAAACACGAAGTGCGATAATATGCATGCTTGCGAAGGCACAATATCTTTGACCTTGGTCTATAAGCTGCTACTAGTCCAAGCGGCACATCGATGCAACTGCTCAGTCGTGAGTTGTGCTGTAATAAGTTAACACGTGTTTGCGTCTCGAGTCACGGAAATGGAACCGCATAGTATTGCTCAACGGTATGCCATTTCTTTTGCGTTAAGTTTGGTGAAAACGTGACAACTTACGGTAAGCTTCAGAAGGCTTTTGAAGAGCTCAAGTTTTCTGTTGGCATAAAATGTTTAGTGAAGGCAGAACGAATGTTGAAGATGAAGACCGCTGTGGACGACCATGAACATCACGGACGGATGTCAACTTGGCCAGGGTGCGTGAACTCGTACGATCTGATCGATGATTATCCGTGAAAATGATTGCAGAAGAACTGAAAATCAATCGTGAAACAGTTCGTCTAATAATAACTGAAGATCTTGGCATGAGAAAGATTTGTGCAAAAATGGTCCCCAAAAATCTCACACCACAACAGCGAGAAACACGGAAAAATGTGGCAGCCGATCTGTTACAGCAAACGGAAATAAATCCAGAATTGTTGAGCCGTGTTATCACTGGTGATGAAATTTGGTTTTTTCAGTACGATCCAGAGACAAAACGCCAAAGTTCGCAATAGTGCTCAAAGGGATCACCCAGACCAAAAAAAGCTCGCATGTCAAAGTCAAAAGTGAAATGCATGCTTGTGTGCTTCTTTGATTCCAAGGGAAATGTTTATAAAAAGTGGGTGCCTCCTGGACAAACAGTTAACCAATATTACTACAAAGAAATTTTAGAAAAACTTCGTAAAAGAATTCTTCGCATCCGTGGAAACACTGCTGATAATTGGATTCTGCATCACGATAATGCGCCATCCCACACTGCTCTGTCAATACAGCAATTTTTAACCTCAAAACAAATTTCACTACTACCACAGCCACCTTATTTACCAGATATCGCTCCGTGCGACATTTTTCTATTTCCAAGAGAGAAAACGGCGGTCAAGGGACACCATTTTCAAACAACACAAGATGTCCAAAAAGCTGTGACGAGGATGTTGGAGGATATTACACAGGATGAGTTCCAGAAATGCTACCAGCAATGGCAGAAGCGCTGGAAAAAGTGTGTGCAATCAGAAGGGAACTACTTTGAAGGAGACAACACTAAGCTTGACTAAAACGGTAAGCAACATTTTTTTCACATCAGTCTCATTACGTTATTGTCGTCTGTATTATTTTATGCTGGCTTTGTATATACAGGGTGGTCCATTGATAGTGACCGGGCCAAATGTCTCACGAAATAAGTGTCAAACGAAAAAACTACAAAGAACGAAACTTGTCTAGCTTGAAGTGGGAAACCAGATGGCCTATGGTTGGCCCGCTAGATGGCACTGCCATAGGTCAAACGGATATCAACTGCGTTTTTTTTTTAAATAGGAACCCCTATTTTTTATTACATATTCGTGTAGTACGTAAAGAAATATTAATGTTTTAGTTGGACCACTTTTTTCGCTTTGTGATACATGACGCTGTAATAGTCACAAACGTATAAGTACGTGGTATCACGTAGAATTCCGCCAGTGCAGACGGTATTTGCTTCGTGATACATTACCTGTGTTAAACTGGACCGTTTACCAATTGCGAAAAAGGTCGATATTGTGTTGATGTATGGCTATTGTGATCAAAATGCCCAACAGGCGTGTGCTATGTATGCTGCTCGGTATCCTGGACGACACCAACCAAGTGTCCGGACCGTTCTCCGGATAGTTATGTTATTTAACGTCAACCACGACCTGCAACAAATGATGATGCCCAAGTAGGTGTTTTAGCTGCTGTCACGGCTAATCCAAACGTCAGTAGCAGACAAATTGCGCGAGAATCGGGAATCTCAAAAACGTCGGTGTTGAGAATGCTACATCAACATCGATTGCACCCGTACCATATTTCTATGCACCGGGAATTGCATGTGGACAATTTTGAACGTCGTGTACAGTTCTGCCACTGGGCACAAGAGAAACTACGGGACGATGACAGATTTTTTGCACGCGTTCTATTTAGCGACGAAGCGTCATTCACCAACAGCGGTAACGTAAACCGACATAAATGCACTATTGGGCAACGGAAAATCCACGATGGCTGCGACAAGTGGAACATCAGCGATCTTGGCGGGTTAATGTATGGTGCGGCATTATGGGAGGAAGGATAATTGTCCCCCACTTTATCGATGGCAATCTAAATGGTGCAATGTATGATGATTTCCTACGTAATGTTCTACCGAAGTTACTACAAGATGTTTCACTGTATGACAGAACGGCGATGTACTTCCAACATGATGGGTGTCCGGCACATAGCTAGCGTGCGGTTGAAGCGGTATTAAATAGCATATTTCATGATAGGTGAATTAGTCGTCGAAGCACCGTACCATGGCCCGCACGTTCACCGCATCTGACGTGTCCGGATTTCTTTCTGTGAGGAAAGTTGAAGGATGTTTGCTATCGTGATCCACCGACAACGCCTGACAACATGCGTCAGCGCATTGTCAATGCATGTGCGAACATTACGGAAGGCGAACTACTCGCTGTTGAGAGGAATGTCGTTACACGTATAGCCAAATGCATTGAGATTGACGGACATAATTTTGAGCATTTATTGCATTAATGTGGTGTTTACAGGTAATCATACTGTGACAACATGCGTTCTCAGAAACGATAAGTTCACAAAGGTACATGTATCACATTGGAACAACCGAAATAAAATGTTCAAACGTACCTAAGATCTGTATTTTAATTTTAAAAAACCTACCTGTTACCAACTGTTCGTCTAAAATTGTGAGCCATATGTTTGCGACTATTACAGCGCCATCTACCACAAAGCGAAAGAAGTGGTCCAACTATAACATTTATGTTTCTTTACGTATTACACGAATATGTAATAAAAAATGGTGGTTCCTATTTTAAAAAACGCATTTGACATCCGTTTGACCTATGGCAGCGCCATCTAGCGGACCAACCATAGCGCCATCTGGTTCGCCTTTATAGCTAGACAAGTTTCGCCGTTTGTAGTTTTTTCGTTTGACGCTTATTTCGTGAGATATTTGGCCCGGTCACGATCAATGGACCACCCTATTGCCATAAGAAAAATAACTAAATAAATAAGTTAATACGAGCGTTGCCCAGAAATTAATGCACCGCATTTGGTTTTCTCAGCCGAAAACAATTCTACGAATGCGAAACGTTACGTATGTATTGTTTGAAGTCTCTTGAGTGATCGCGCCGAGTTTCCGTCACTTGCGACAATAGCGGAGCTGCAGGACAGTTTCAAAATGGCGTCTATAGGAGATGTACGCTACAGGCAACGTTCCGCCTCTGAATCTCTCACGACAGAGAAAGAAACTGTGGGTAACATTCACAAACGCTTGTGCAAAGTGGATGGAGCATCTGCTCTGGACAGAAGCACAGTTAGGCGCTGGGCACGGAGGGTGACGTCATCAGAAGGCGGTTCGGCGGGGCTCCACGATTTGCAGCGGTCGGGGAGGCCGTCCACAGCTGTCACACCAGACATGTTGCAGCCAGCTGATGTCATTCGCTAGGACAGGCGCATTCGTGGAAGACATTTTGAGGACGATCAGGAGGTGATTCACAAAGTGAAGCACTGGCTCCGCCGCCAGGACAAGGATTGGTATCGACAGGGCACACACGCTCTTGTTCGTGGTGGAGAAAGGAGATTACAGTATATGGAAAAACACCATTGTTTGGTGTGTAATTCTCATTATGTTCAATAAAGAATTGTTGAAGCAAGAAAATGCGGTGCTTTACTATTTGGGCAACCCTCGTATTACTGGCGTCACGCCAGAAGACGTTCAGACTGCGGGGAATTTAATTCTGTAAAATGGTAGGCAGACCATCCAAGACCTCTCTAACACACACTGCATTATTGTATGTGTTAACGGTTCCCGTCAGAGGAATTGAACATGAATAAGACTGCGGCCAAGTTTACACCACTAGTGCTTCAATGCGATTTAAAATTTCCTTCAAAAGATGTGACTGGTGACTACAGTTGGGTTTATGGCTATGACAGTGAAACTAAGCAGTACTTCTCGCGGTGGAAGAAACCCATTTTCACTTCGACCAAAGAAAGCTCGACAAGAGTAACTTCAAGTTATTGTTGACTCTCTCTTTGCTGACTGTATTGTTCAGCAGGATTCGTTTCTGGTCAGACAGTCAATAGAGAGTTCTGTCGCGATGTTCAAAGACGTGAAGAGGTGTAACGTAAGACATGAGGAGAAAACATCCACAAATGTGGAGTACAAACGACTGGATCCTTCACCACGACAATGCACGACCGCATAGTGCTGCCACCTGCTGTCTATCAGTCGTTATTACACGCTGTCATCGAACTTGGGCAGTGCTCACATGAAATTCACTGGACCGTTCAATTTTAATTAATGCATTTCCGGAACTTTTGTGTACAGGGTATAGGTTGAGTCTTACATAGAAGATAACAGCAAGCAGCCACTTTTTACAGTACTATTTATTTAAATAGCGCCGTTACCGGTTTCGAACTGACACGTTCATCTTCAAACGGCTAGTTCACATTAAGATAAATTTTACATCTGCTTTCGGTATTTGTTTTCCCAACTGATGAAATTTCCTTGGGCTGGTGATGCCCTACAGCCAGAACAAGATGTGAGACAATGTCTTTTTAACTGAAATCGTGCCTAAAACGATTTTAAGTGATGTAAACAAATTAATAAAGGCAAGGTGTTTCGGTTACTTACGATGAAGCCGCGTGGGATTAGCCGAGCGGTCTAAGGCGCTGTAGTCATGGACTGTGCGGCTGGTCCCGGCGGAGGTTCGAGTCCTCCTTCGGGCATGGGTGTGTGTGTGTTTGTCCTTAGGATAATTTAGGTTAAGTAGTGTGTAAGCTTAGGGACTGATGACCTTAGCAGTTACGTCCCATAAGATTTCACACACATTTTGAACTTACGATGAAAAATGGAGGAGGAGGATATTAGCGTTTAACGTCCCGTCGACAACGAGGTCATTAGAGACGGAGCGCAAGCTCGGGTGAGGGAATGATGGGGAAGGAAATCGGCCGTGCCCTTTCAAAGGAACCATCCCGGCATTTGCCTGAAGCGATTTAGGGAAATCACGGAAAACCTAAATCAGGATGGCCGGAGACGGGATTGAACCGTCGTCCTCCCGAATGCGAGTCCAGTGTGCTAACCACTGCGCCACCTCGCTCGGTCACGATGAAAAATCCGCGCCATTATGATCCAGTGCAGACTGCTAGTGATCTTGCATCTTGGGTACCATCTTGTATCTCTGTATCAGCTTATGTCTTATTTAATAGTAAGACACGTAACTATCTGTTTTATTTATGCTGTACAACGTATTTGTCATTATGGGTATGTTTATTACCTCACAGACAAGATTTCATTTTGATGGAAACGTTCGTGTTATAATTAACGTATTACGTTCGTAAAACCGCTAAGTCAGGAAGCGGTCATCGTAAAATATCGCTAATCGGCGATCGGACAGCAGATACGGTAACACAAAGTGTCAGCAGGGAGGCGATTTTTGTTGCTGGAGTGGCACGTGCCAAACACACAACTCATGAATTGCGTATAACATTCCGCATTCTGCACGAACTAGATATGTCGGAATGGCGAAAGTAACAGTTTCACGTTGCTCAAATGTTTTATCTTGCAAATGCGATCGTAAATTGACGACTGACGAGGACAATAATTGCATGTATCCAGCAGATGCGGATAGGCAAGCATTAAGGTCGCCAAACCGCTGACGCTCGCGTCACGAGTAATGTAATGGTTGTAGTTGAGTGTTTAGTGCCCTGCTACGTCGCCGCCGCCGCCGCCGCCGCCACCGCCACCAGGCAGCAGCAGGCAACGTTTGAAGACATCACTCAATATGCACAACTAAGTGACTTTTAAACTTCGAATTGCAACAGAGCTCTCTTCCCTCATTAAAATTTACACACAGTTTCATTTAATTTTTTAAAATGTATTTCTGAACTTTGTGATATACGTGCTTTTAAAGAAACTGAACCGGACGTTCGCGTACTCATTGTTGACCCCATGTTTCATACACCACAAGTTCTAGAAACGCCCGTATCATTCATTTCAAAATATATTATTTTAAAAATGTTTTTCACGTAGTGTATATAGTGATATGTTTTACTGCTTGAACGTTCGCCCTAATGCGAATGAACAAACGTCATACATTTTTGTGTTATTAAGAGGAGGAGATTAGTGTTTAGCGTCCCGTCGACAACGTGGTCATTAGAGACGGAGCACAAGCGCGGATTAGAGAAGGATGGGGAAGGAAAGCGGCCGTGCCCTTTCAAAGGAAACATCCAGGGATTTGCCTGAAGTGATTTAGGATAATCACAGAAAACCTAAATCAGGATGGGGGACGCGGGTTTGAACCGTCGTCCTCCCGAAGCGACTCCAGTGTACTAACCACTGGGCCACCTTGCTCGCTATTCCGAACGCACAAGATTTCTAACTAGAGCAACTTTTACACTTGTTTGTCAGTATGAGTTTTCTTGCGTCTCTTGTGGTATGTTCTCTTACATCTGTGTGTTTTAGCAACGTTGTTGGTGAAATTTGTGTCTAAGTAACACGCGCAAGCTGTAATGCCTACCGCCAATAGCTTCGCGATCAATCAGAACACAGCAGGTTATTTCTCACTGGAGGAAACTTCAGACAGCGTGGCTAGTACTCTGAATGCGACAGCTCGACGGTAAGGGGAACTTGTTTACTTTCAAAAACTTGCAGCTTCCTAAAGTCGTGGATGAACTTACTCGCTCTTCGGACGTTGTTGCGACTCAGACAGTCTAAGCCGTGAAAGTGCTTATGAGGTTTTCGTTTAGTTTGTCTTTAATTTTGTGGGATCGCTTCTTAAAATTGAAAGAGACTCTCTACAGTAATTGTGAGGCAGACACAGGCTTTCCCACGTCTCAAATGAGTCACGCTAATTTATTACGACCCTGCAGTGAAAATTTTAGCTCGACTTTTTAAACATAGTCGAAATGTACTGACTTTGTTACAACTTGTCTTTGTAAACATAGTCGAAACGTAGTGAATTTTTTGCTTACAGTAAATGGCTTTTAACGGTACGAAAACTAGAATATCTTCATTACACCCTGGACAGATGGCAGTTGTTTCCAAACTCGCCTCTTATTGCTTTCATCTCTGCAAACGGATCCTCTAATTGGAAAATATGAATAGAGCTGGCACACGGTGGCTCTCATTGTCAAAGTTGCAGGGTGTTGTTTTTTGGGAAAAACAGTGTTGTCAATCTCAGTGAAAAGTGATGTATTGCCTGACAACCAGAGTTAAACACACGGACGGGGAGAAGGAAACGTAATGAAACTTCTCTGGTTAAGAGTGAGTATGTGATAGTATTTCAGTGATTACAAAATCGAGTCAAAATTAGAAACAACTTGTCGGTATGAAGTTGCACCCAATGTTTGGCTATCTCAACATATCTTTGACAAAAAAATACATATTTCGATTTACGCCCTTCTTCCATCCACGTCCTCATTTTCTTATTCTAATAAATACGTAAAACTCTATTCACGCTCTTATTATGCTGTTAGCTAAACAATTGTACCTTTCTATTGGGATTTGGTGCTGTCTTTTCATGTTAGAAGTTGTAAAGTTCCTTCTAGTTTGTGAAGTCTGATTATCTATGAAAGTAGATCCGCATACGCCCTGAATTAATAAAAATGTCGCGTTAAACACAATATTTTGCGCCATGAAGCCAATTAGTTATGCGATATGACTGCAAAGAGATTGCAGATTACCTAAACAGTGAGTAGTGTACTTAATTTCTTGCACAGCGAATTTAAACAAGAGTGAACAATGGCACCAAACATCTCATCAAGCAGAAAGATGTGTAAAGCAACACGCCTTATAGCCGCGTGCCAACCCAGTCTGTTATAAAAGCTCACAGATACAGGGCACCAACCAAATAAGCACATTTTTTCACTGCGTCTCTGCTAGCTGCGTTGCTGCCTTTTCTGCTAAAAATCATGCAAACAAAACAAGAGAAGTAGTATACGTAGTGATTACTACTCTTCTTGGTATTAATTGCAGTAAAAAAGCCCTAAAGATTACATCAATTACTAAGGGCAATTAGTACATATTACATCACGTTATCGTATTCCAACTGCTGGGTGCAAGTCGGTATAATTCCTCTGAACAGCAAAATGAGTGCCAAGGAAAATGGATGTGAAAGAATATTTGAATGTAAATTCATATAACTGCCACCCAGAAATAAATGAATCACGTTTTCACTTGTAATATTTGCTTAGAAAACACGTGGTACACAAAGTTGCAATACGTAAGAAAATAAAACAAACTGTATTCCTCACAGGACGTAAAGTACTGATTGGGAGCGTGACAAAATTGGTTGGGATACGATTTGGATGAACTGACTGGAAAGAGAAAGTGTACCGAGCCTCTAATCATACTCTAACTCTACTAACAGAGACACAAATACCAAATGTCCATACAGCTTGCAACCCATTAAAGTTAGAGCACCTACGCGATGCGACTCAAGAAAAAAGTTACACATGAATGACGCATTCGCAGTGAGTGATTAGCAAACTCGTACTGCAAGTGTCCTCAGCTAGCACACTGGCAAGCTGCATACCACCACCTCACCGTATAGCAAAGCAGCAACCATCTACATCTACACTGAAGAGCCAAGGAAACTGGTACACCTGCCTAACATCCTGTAGGGCCCCCGCGAGCACGCAGAAGTGCCGCAACGCGACGTCGAATGGACCCGACTAATGTCTGCTCAAGTAGTACTGGACGGAACTGACACCATGAATGCTGCAGGGTTGTCCATAAATTCGTAGGAGTACGACGGGGGCGGAGATCTCTTCTGAACAGCAAGCCATCCCAGATATCCTCAATAATGCCCATGTCTGGTGGGGGGTTCGGAGGCCAGCGGAATTGTTTAAACTCATGAGAGTGTTCCTGGAGCCAATCTGTAGCAATTCTGGACCTGTGGGGTGTCGGATTGTCCTAGAATTGCCGAAGTCCGTCGGTGTTCACAATGGACATGAACGGGTGCAGGTGATCACACAGGGTGCTTGCGTATGTGTCACCTGTCAGAGTCGTATCTAGACGTATCAAGGGTCCCATATCACACCAACTGCATCCCTTAAGTCCTTATTCGGAACATACTTGTGTAGGGCATATTGCACGATCTCTTTGAATTTTCTCCATTTGTTCTCCACAACTTCGTCCTCATCGCCGAATATTTGATGCTGAGTGCTCAGATTCTCTGAAATTTTTATCCTGTCACTCTTGCTAACCAAAAATATCTTCCTGCCTCTCTTAACATTCCTTGTAAGACCAGTTGTCACAGATACTACGACCACTGATACCTATCTCTACGTTTACTGATTCGGTAAGTTCAGGTCTGTTTGTTGCCAGGAGGTCTAACAAGGGAACCTCCCCATCGCACCCCCCTCAGATTTATTTATAAGTTGGCACAGTGGATAGGCCTTGATAAACTGAACACAGATCAATTGAGAAAACAGGAAGAAGTTGTGTGGAACTATGAAAAAATAAGCAAAATATACAAACTGAGTAGTCCATGGGCCACATAGGTAACATCATGGACAATTTGAGTTCAGGAGAGCTGTGGTCCCGTGGTAGCGTGAGCAGCTGCAGAACGAGAGGTTCTTGGTTCAAGTCTTCCCTCGAGTGAAAATTTTACTTTCTTTATTTTTGGATAGTTATTATCTGTCCGTTCGTTCATTGACGTCTCTGTTCACTGTAATAAGTTTACTGTCTGTGTTTTGCGACCGCATCGCAAAACCGTGCGATTAGTAGACGAAAGGACGTGCCTCTCCAATGGGAGCCGAAAACATTTGATCGCAAGGTCATAGGTCAACCGATTCCTCCACAGGAAAACACATCTGATATATTCTATACGACACTGGTGACGGCATGTGCGTCACATGACAGGAATATGTTGTCGACCCACCTAACTTGTACACTTGGCGAATGGGTAAAAAGATTCTTCTACCTTGCCCGATTTAGGTTTTCTTGCGGATGTGATAATCACTCCCAAAAAAGTGATGAAAACATAAGAGTTTGTCACATAAACTGAAAATAAAAAATTAAACTTTTCACTCAATGGAAGATTTGAACCAAGGACTTTTCGTTCCGCAGCTGCTCACGTTACCACGAGACCACGGCGCTCCTGCCTTCCCAATGTCCTTGATGTTGCATATCTTCCAATGAACTACTCAGTTTGTATATTTTGCTTATTTTTTCACAGTTCCACACAACTTCTTCCTGTTTTCTCAATTGATCTGTGTTCAGTTTTTCAAGGCCTATCCAATGTGCCAACTTATAACTAAATCTGAGGGGCGTGCGATGGGGAGGTTCCCTTGTAAGATGTTATCCTCGCGAGTTGGTTCTCTAACTACATGCTCAAAGTAACTGTCGCACAAGATATCCAGAACAATGTCAGACGAATCCCCCGTCTCTGGCACCACTTTGATAGCATGACACTCCCAATCTATACCTGGCAAGTTGAGTCAGCTCCTATTACAACGCCATGATCAGTAAAATTACTAGCGATATTCTGCAAGTTCTGTGTGAAGGGCTCTACCACTGGAGCTCCTGACCCAGGTACTCTATAAAAGCACCCCATTATCATTTTTCACTGATCTTTGAAACTTCACCCATATTAATTAATAATAGGAATACGCGATAACCAGCGGCAAAAGACTCCAAAACACGATGGACCACCGGCACAGCGGAACATAGTAGTGCCTTCTTCAACCTCGTGTTCCAGCAGTCTCAGCGAAACGGTATGTGAGTCAATTGGTCAGCACAGCCGAAAATATGAGAATGCTTCCTGAAGGAATGGCCACAGACTGGCCCATAGATAAATTCTTCGGAACTGATATTCAATGCAGAATTTATCTTCGCGGTAAGCCTTCAGCAACTAGTCCACTAAATAATTGAACCAAATTAAATATTGAAAGCTGCAATTTAAATCCCAACTTGAAAAACAATTTCCGTGGACTTCAAATTTTTGAAACAGACTTTTCACCTCACTTCAATATTATCTAGTTTATCAAAATACCGCCATGTCTCACTTTTGGCAGGCGGCGTTCTGCCTCCTGATTAAGTAATTCATGGATTTAAACTGTTGTAAACTACAACAGAAAGATAAGTCGAATGGTGAAAATAAGGGGATTCCAAGCGAAAGAACTGCGATCGAAGCGCTGCCGAGGTGGGCGAAGCGCCGCAATTGTTTACGGACACCCATTCTGTTGCTCGGACGCAGACAGTTCGAGCAGTTGTCAGCCTGTGCGGCCAGAATTTTGGGTAAATAATAAACATGTACTAAACCTTTATTAGGATCATTAGACACGATGAAGTGCTGATATCAGTAAAGTTATTAACTGATGAATATCAAGTGACAACGTTTCGGTGTCAAGACTAAAGTAGTCGATACGAACAAGTTACGATATTTTTTCTGTGCCCCTACTTACAACTCGCAGTTGCTGCCAAAGGGGGAGCCTTAACGACGTATGTATAACTTACGACACACTACGTTGTCGTCCGAATACCCTCAGTTTGTTCCTCAAGACACCTTCTGCAGCTATCGAAGTATGTCGGAAGAATTTACTTACACTTTGCATGTCGCCGTTGTTGTTGTTGTCTTTAGTTCGAAGACTGGTTTGGTGCTTCTCTATCTTGTGCAAGCTTCTTCACCTCAGGATAACTGCTGCAGCTTAACATCCTTCTGAATCTACTTATCGTACTTACCTCTTGGTCTCCCTCTACGATTCTTATCACGTTTACTACCTTCCAATACAAACTGGCGATCTCTTGCTGTCTCGGAATGTGTCCTATGATCAGATTCCTTCTCTTCGTCGAATTGTGCCGTAGAATTCGTATCTCTCCAATTCTGTTCAGTACTTCCTCATTAGTTACGCGATTTACCCCTCTAGCCTTCATCATTCTTTTGTAGCACCACGTTTCGAAAGCTGCTATTGTCTTCCTGTCTAAAGCGTTTATCGTCCATGTTTCTTTAAGTCTATATTCAATGTCAACAAATTTCTCTTCACCAGAAACGATTTTCTTGCTGTTCAAAAAATGGTTCAAATGGCTCTGAGCACTATGGGATTTAACATCTGAGGTCATCAGTCCCCTAAAACTTAGAACTACTTAAACCTAACTAACCTAAGGACATCACACACATCCATGCCCGAGGCAGGATTCGAACCCGCGACTGTAGCGGTCGCGTGGTTCCAGACTGAAGCGCCTAGAACCGCTCGGCCACACCGGCCGGCTCGTAGGGTCAGTATTACTTCGTGTGTCCCTATATTTCTCTGAAGTCCAAACTGGTCTTCCCCAAGGTCGGCTTCTACCAAATTTTTTTCCATTCTTCTTTGCATACCTGATCAATAAATCAGTTCCACAGATTCCTTACGACACGTTGCATGGATTTATGGCCTGTACTTAAAAATTAGCGCCAACACAAATGAAACTTCATTCTGGCAAGTGCACACTCGTGCATTTTCGGAAATCAGCGACTGTCTGCGAACAACAATTCGATACTTTGCAGCACCAACACTTTATGTCATTCATAATTTTCATTCATTTGTAGATAACGTTTTACCAACATTCCTGTACATTTTGTTACTATTTATCTTTATTTCCGATTTCGTACTGAATGTGCGCCATTTCTACACGAGTATTGTAATCTGTGAAGATATTTTATGGTTACTAGTCTATATAATGGGTCGATAGGATTGTAATGATGGGATAGGTAAAGCTGGAGGAGAGCACCTCTATGTTTGGGAGGCGAAAGCGTGCCATTGTGGAAGGTGGAAGGCACGTGTCGAGGACGAAGTGTGAAGCACCAGTCACTACCTGCCATCGCAGTAAACAAACCTCAGATCGAATACCACGCTCAAATCAACACAAATCCATAGAAATATCGACTGGGATGGTCGCTGCCTCCGGCAGTGAATATGCGATATGTGTAAACGGTTCTCCATGATAACTGTTAATTATAACAAGACTCATGTGTGCTCCTTGTAAATTCTGAGGCTGAAAATACTCAACATTTCGCGATACCGAAGCAACGCAGCGCTCTGCGACTTTGCCGGCAGGCAATGTACTCTTTTCTTTGGCATTGTAAATCACATGGGTCAGTATTTATTGTGTATTATTTTATCAAAGTAATTTCATTTACGAGTGCATGCGGACTGTTATTGGCCCAAGTCATCCTATCTATAGTTGTTCCTGATCCAAATCCTAAAACTTACCGTAGCGTCGTTATTTTAAAGAGGAAACTGTCTTCTTTTCTCAACAAAGGCTATCAGAAATTTGTGTTGCCTTGAAAAACCACAGAACGATTCAGTCTGGTTAAAAAGGGTCGCAAAATTGCCTCCTGCCTAATATAATAGAATAAATTTATCATGAAAAGTCACCCAGTAATCTAAAAGCAAATTACTCTGACAGCGCTTAATAAAGTTCCAAGAGAAACGATTATTATCTTTTTCTTGCGTTTCATTGTTTCTAGAGTGCAGCGGGTGTACGTTCGTTTATGGGTACTTGTAATTATTATGAGACGTATACGTAAAGAAAGTAGGACTGGCGGTTACTTTCCTTGTTTACTTTAGATGTAGCTTAGCTCAGAGACAGAGTATTTTCGTAAGAGTTAATGTGAGTCATCTGCTCCTTATTATCTCACAGTGAAGTACATAATCAATGTTACGCAAAAAAGTTGGTTCAATAGTTTTCTCATGAAACAGTTAATGCAGGTTCAAATGGCTCTGAGCACTATGGGACTCAACTGCTGAGGTCATTAGTCCCCTAGAACTTAGAACTAGTCAAACCTAACTAACCTAAGGACATCACAAACATCCATACCCGAGGCAGGATTCGAACCTGCGACCGTAGCGGTCTTGCGGTTCCAGACTGCAGCGCCTTTAACCGCACGGCCACATCGGCCGGCAGTTAATGCAGACAGTTAACAACAATTCAAATCTTGGATGCAATTGCTGCAATTTCTTTGATCATTAAATTGTACGTACGAATGGTACTGACAACACTAATTCTACACTGAAGCGCCAAAGAAACTGGCATAGTCATGCGTATTCAATTACAGAGATACGTAAACAGGCAGAATGCTGTGCTGGGGTCGGCAACGGCTATATAACACAACAAGTGTCTGGCGCAGTTGTTAGATCGGTTACTGCTGCTACAATGGCAGCTTATCAAGATTTGAGTGAGTTTGAGCGTGGTGCTATAGTCGGCACAGCATCTCCGAGGTA
Organism: Schistocerca nitens; assembly: GCF_023898315.1. NCBI lineage: Eukaryota > Metazoa > Arthropoda > Insecta > Orthoptera > Acrididae > Schistocerca > Schistocerca nitens. The sequence goes on along the minus strand of NC_064614.1, from coordinate 142,536,311 downwards.
TCGATGACGGGAAGATTTTCCCGTACGACCATTTCGCGAGTTTATCAAACCTAGACATGATTGTCTTAATGGGATTTGCGCGATCGTTCATTAAATAAAAATATGGCATTTCAGTCTTTGATCGCTATTTTTTATTTTCAGTGACCGGTTTCGGGCAAGCTGCCCATCTTCAGATCTGTTAGACAAAGTTAAAAAATATAATTAACAAGAGAGATACAGTTAGTGACAGAAATATCTTAGTTTACAAAAAGAAATTTTGGAACGTATTCAATACCAACATACCATATATTGCAGTTACAAAGTAACCTGTCAGTACAGAACAATCGGTTCGCTGTCATAACTAAAGTAAATTTTAATCTGTTAAAACCTAGCCGGACGGAGTGACCGTGCGGTTCTAGGCGCTACAGTCTGGAACCGCGTAACCGCTACGGTCGCAGGTTCGAATCCTGCCTCGGGCATGGATGTGTGTGATGTCCTTAGGTTAGTTAGGTTTAAGTAGTTCTAAGTTCTAGGGGACTGATGACCACAGCAGTTAAGTCCCATAGTGCTGAGAGCCATTTGTTAAAACCTTATATCGCAGTTTTAGAGAAACCTGACTGGTAACAGTAAAAAGTGCCCTCTATCTATAAGAATTGAGCATATGTAATTATTTCACCGTACATATTAATGGCGAATATACTTTTTAATAAAACAATTTTTGAAGTAATAATATTTGAATAATCTTTTTTGAATGGACCATGAACCGAAATAATTTACACTAATTTAAAATTTCTTTATAAAGAAACATAAAATATAATTAAAATGCAGATATTCTTTCGAAAACGTGCGTTTCCTCTTCTTTGTTTTGATTAGTGGTGGAGAGGATTTCCCTACGTCAGAACGTATACAACGCCACGCCAAGTCCTCTTCCGCCGCGCCCAATTCACCTCGCCGCCAGTACGCTGAGGGCCGTTCCGCTGCAGCTGGTTCTTACTGGAGCGTGCTGTTGGATTCAAGAGTAAGCCTAAAACAGTTCTTTAAAAATTTCGTAATAACTCCTGTACATAAAATCACTTTGCTCATTAAGTAGTAGGCCTGGGGTTTTTCTTTGTTGAGCGTGTATTTCAATCTCTTCGAGCACTTTGAGATAAAGACCTTTTGGAAATTTATGTAGCACCTCCATTTGTTCATTTATATTACTCACTTCAGGTTTACTATCTTTGACATGTGCTCCAAATGCTGTCCGATTGCTATGACTGCAATGTTCCCTGTATCGAAATTCAAAATTCCGCCCTGTCTGTCATATATAATAACTGTCACTTTCAGAACATTTCATCTTGTATACTCCCGAATTGTTGTATTTCATTTGTTTTGTCATTGATGGTTTATGTCTTAGTCTATGTGCCATTTTCCCTTCATTCTGGAATGCCACAGCGATGTTTTTTGGAAAGCATTTGGCTATTCTTTCCGACACACGCCCTTTGTATGTCATAGTGACAAACTTCTTCTTAACCTTAATTTTCCTAGAATCGTTACTGATAATCGCGGATTTGTTTTTGATCCTGTTAAACAAACTTGTAACATCTTGTGTCCTGTATCCATTAGCTGCTGCTACTTGCTTAATAATACCTATTCTTTCTGCAAATCATATTCCTTTAGTGGCAATCTCAGGGCTCTGTTGCACACTGCATGAAAGTACGCTCTTTTATGCTGTGTCGGATGGTGCGACGTCACTACTATGATGATGTCGGAGCAAGTGTCTTTTCTGTAGACACTTGTCTTGTTAATTATATTTTTTAACTTTGTCTAACAGATCTGAAGATGGGCAGCTAGCCCGAAACCAGTCATTGGAAATAAAAAATAGTGATCAAAGACTGAAATGCCATGTTTTTATTTCACGAGTGCACCGTGAATATCAGGAATCCGGTAAAACACCAAATCTCTGACATCGGTGCGGCCGGAAAAACATCCTGCAAGAACGGGACCGACGACGACTGAAGAGAGTCTTTCGACAGAAGTACAACCCTTCAGCAGATTGCCGCAGATTTCAGTGCTGGACTATCAACAAGTGTCAGCGTGCGAACCATTCAACGAAGTAGCATCCATATGGGCTTTCGGAGCCGAAAGCTCACTCGAGTACCTTTGATGACTGCACGACACAAAGCTTTACGCCTCGCCTGGGTCCGTCAACAACGATATTGGAATGTTGATGACTGGAAATACTGCTGCCAGTTCGGACGGGTCTTCCTTTCAAATTGTATTGAGCGGATGGATGTGTAAGGCTATGGTGAAAACCTCATAAATCCATGGACCCTGGCCGGCCGCTGGTGGCCGAGCGGTTCTGGCGCTACAGTCTGGAACCGCGCGACCGCTACGGTCGCAGGTTCGAATCCTGCCTCTGGCTTGGATGTGTGTGTTGTCCTTAGGTTAGTTAGGTTTAAGTAGTTCTAAGTTCTAGGGGACTTATGACCTCAGCAGTTGAGTCCCATAGTGCTCAGAGCCATTTGAACCATTTGAACCATGTACCCTGCATGTCAGCAGGGGACTGTTCAAGCTGGTGCAGGCTCTGTAATGGTGTAGGACGTGTGCAGTTGGAGTGATATGGGACACCTGATACGTCTAGATATAACTCTGACAGGTGACACGTACGTAAGCATCCTGTCTGATCACTTGCATCCATTCATGTCCATTGGGAAATTCCAGAAGGACTATGCGACATCCGACACGTCCAGAATTGCTACAGAGTGGCTCCAGGAACACTATTCTGAGTCTAAATACTTCCGCTGGCCACCAAACGCCCCAGACATGAACATTATTGAACATATCTGGGATGCCTTGCAACGTGCTGTTCAGATGAGATCTCGACCCCCTCGTACTTTTGCTAATTTATGGACAGCCCTGCAAGATTCATGGTGTGAATTCCCTCCAGCGCTACTTCAGACATCAGTCGAGTCAATGCCCCGTCGTGTTGCGGCAGTTCTGCGTGCTCGCGGGAGCCCTTACGATATTAGGCAGGTGTACCAGGTTTTTTTTTTCTTTTTTCCTTTTTGGCTCTTCAGTTTATATCGCTACATGTTTTGGGAAAGAGCTGAGTCCGATTATCCACATTAACCATTTGTAATATAATCACATTCAAACATTCTGTAAAACTATTGTTGTGTAAGTGAGAAGGGATGTTATAACTTGCCTTATAAATTAGTAAGTCTACTGCATTTTGTTACTGTAACAATGGTGATACCAAGTTGTGTCTTCACTTACCGGAACGGATTTTTTGTAAATTCTTACCAAAACATGGTACTGTTTTCTGCAGTTTAGTGACTGTCTACCTCAACGCTATGTCCTCGGATGCTGTATCCTCTTCTCAAACTCTGGATTCCTCTTTCCAGTTCCGGCGTCAGCAGTAACTGGCACCCCTGTGGTAACGCAGTTCTGCCTGCCAGCTTCCAGTTATAATGTTTAATAACTTACCCCATGCACAAACAAAACAAACGCATTCGCAGCAACTTCACACGCACTGCTTAATCCATGCAGGACGGGAGAACGGTGCAACAACGGGAAACAAAAACATATTTAAAATCAGGTGTTTTCCTTTTATTGTGAAACAACAATCATAGTAGTTGATTCTGTATATTTACATTTCTCCGTTATATACATATATTTTAATGAACAGTGAAGTAAATTTAAAATAGCAATTACACTAGTGTTTTGTCATCCAACAACCTCTGAAGTTGTACGGCGCATCCCTGCAAGTTTAGATTTAAACGTTATACAAAACGAACAGATACAATAAATTTGCATTGAGTAATTTAACAGACAGTGTAAACACTAGCCATTCCTGTTAAGGAAATACACGATCGTATCGAATTTCTGACAAGATGTTTAATTGACAATACTCATATACGACATCTAACATAGCACACTTTTTATTTCCCATCTGTAACAACGCTCAACAGTAAATCTCCCTTCACCTTACCTATATAGTATATCGTTGCATTAGTCGGTTTCACAACTTTGGCCAAATGTACGTGGTAATCTAATAGCTATAGCAACGGCTTTCTACCTGAGGGTCCATAAAGCGAGTTTCATCACTCGGGCACCACACTTGACACCAGTGTAACAGGCAAGAGAAATGGTGTTGCTCTGAGCCCAACTGATTACTATCGTTGTAGACAGTCACAACCCTGTAACAGACGTCACTTTGATGACGCACAAAAATCGAGAATCATTTTCTTTTTTCCCTTGTACATTAATTCAAACCAACCACAAGCTCTAAATATTTTTTATACTTTTTTCTTTACAGCTACCAAAACATTTACTGACATTTTTCTCCATCTTGTGGCCACACATCTATGAATCGTCCATGAAAGTAGTTGGAAACGCCAGCGGCGGCATTTCCACGTGTCCGGCGCGGCGCTTTCCCGCCCAGTACCTGCTTTCAGGCAGTCAACATTGCTCTACATTTAACAGACTAGCAATCTAAACGATTCTACGTAAACTACATCGTCACTACGCAAATTCTGCGTCGCCAGAAGAGTCTTCGGGCAGGCACTGCTGCTGTGTTTGCAAGTGACAAAGAGATTAACGCCGTTGCACTCTCACACGCCGCGTAAAGAATTAATTTCTTTTCCCCGCCATTGTGGAGAGGTTGTCTCTCACGGCAAGTATTCCGTCGCCCTGGCAATTTTTTGCGCGATTCTGGCTACTCGTTCTTCGGAAATGAGTAGGGCGTTTGAAAAAATTTTTCTACGATAAAAACAAAAAACACAGGAAGCGGGAGGTCTATCAAGATTCGTGGTCCGAAACAAAGAAAATAGGAGTCATCTCAGAGACACGAGACTGTAGCTCTTTGGCTTCCTAAAGCTATTCCTCTGTCTCCCCGTACAGGAGACATGCATCTAGCTCCGCTACAGGCCCGGCACGCCTGCGGAATAAAGTGTAACCTAAGTTCCCTGAATAGTGCGTTTCCCCCTAAAGTTCCCGATGGGATGCGATAGGATTGGGAGGCGTTGGGGTGGGACGTTCCCATTCCCTTACCGCCAAAAACAAAGTCGCTGCGAAGACAGCGGGAGGTGCTCTCACGCCACCGTGGGAAATGGTACGACAACCAGCGTCGAGTTTCCACTCGGTAGCAGAAGTGCTGTGCGTCCCATCCTAGAAAGCAGTGCGCCTGCTTCACTAACGCCTAAATCCCCTCACAGCGCCAGGACAACGTAGCCCAATATTAAAAAAAAAAAGAATTCTACAAAAATAAGTAACAGTTTCGCGATATTATTTTCTCCTTAAAACTAGTGATAATAACCGCGATTTCATTACACCCTATGCATTCTCCCTGTCTCTCCTCGTGTAGGCCAGCCACGAAATAACAATACATTAGTAATATTCTTAAAGATTAACAACAACTCTGACGCATCATTTCTCATACAAAATTAACTTAAACTAGTAGTGAAAAAATGAAGGAAAACCGGCGTGAGCAGGTCCTCTGCAGCTATTGTACCCGGCGCGCGGATGCAGGCATCGGCTCCGATCTTCCAAACGCGCCGCTTGCGCGCCAACCTGCTTACTCTCCGAAAAGTCTACACAATTACGCCTACTTACTAGTGACTGCCTTTCGCACTATAAGGTCACAACAGATTTCTCTGTAGTACTCTGACAGCGTGACGGCGACTGCGATGCGGAGGATATATCACTGCTTGCTCAGTGAAAGACACAGTTCTCGTCACGTAATGCGATATCGATTACTTCCCCTCGCTTGGAGGGAGTATTCCAGAGACTGAGAACTAGGGCGGACTAGTGCTGAAAATAACTCACTCGAAGGAATCACAGCGAAACACACTCTTTCTTGTACCACAAAAGAAAACAAAAAAAGGAAAGAAACGAAAACGGTTGCTCGCTATATAACCCGCATAGCTATTAAGTACAGATCACACTTCTCCTACCGGTAATCTGAGTCCTGCTTGGTTTCTTTATATATATATTTTTTTACATTGTCCTGTCTTCCTCCCCTTGGAGGCGAGACGCAGCGGCCTCGATGCGGACGTGACACTTCCGAGTCTAGCAGACGGCCCGGCGTCCACACGATCGCCCACACCTCACAGTCCCAGGAGCCGACCGGAGGCGCGCACCTGCTGCTTAACTCTGGAAGCTGGCCTGGCGTCCGGCGAGCGGTCCTCGGTGCGCACAGCGGGCGTGGTGCTGGTGGAGGTGGAGGTGATGGCGGCACCGCAGCGGCCCCTGGCGCCGTTCTTCGCACAGCCATCGGGAGCAGCAAGCCGCGGCTGCTGCCGACTCGTAAGCGACGCCGAGGTGTCCGCAATGTCGCCTGTTCGCTCCAGGCCGTCGCCCTGCAACAGAGAGGCAACAGTTCGGTCACACGCGGAGGATATGCTGATCAGAGACGCAATTGCTAACATACATGCGTCACAATCCTTATACACTGGACCCCAAACATTTACGCGTAGCAATAATTTTATCTTGGAACTCTTTCAATTGGCCCTTGTTTGCATAGAAAAACAACAATATGGGAATTGTGAGTCCGCCTTGATGCAAAACATTTTTTATTATTTGTTTACTTCTATATTCCCCAGACTAATTTCAGCGACAAATAACGACTTCATCAGTGGCTTCTTTAAATCTAAGACATGCAGAAAACAGCATAGTTATACTAACACTATAACGCATTATTATATTTTTACTCTTTGTATTTTGAGTATACTTTTCTGTGGATACTTTCGTACTACCTTATTTATTGCACGTTACAGCATGTTGTATAACACTGAAATACGTTCAAATGGTTCAAATGGCTCTGAGCACTATGGGACTTAACTGCTGAGGTCATCAGTCCCCTAGAACTTAGAACTACTTAAACCCAACTAACCTACGGACAGCACACACATCCATGCCCGAGGCAGGATTCGAACCTGCGAGCGTAGCGGTCGCGCGTTGCCAGACTGTAGCGCCTAGAACGCTCGGCCACTCCGGCCGGCTGAAATACGTAAGTTCACCTTTTAGTACTTGTTTACTAACAGCCGCTCACACAGTTGCAGATGACATGACGTATGCACAGAAAAACGGCAACAGAAAAAGCACAGAAAATACGCCGCAAGCAGCGACAGCTCTTAAAAACATTCTATAACGTACAATAAATAAGGTAGTACGGAAGTATCCACAGAAAACTATATTTAAAAAACCAAACAGTACAAATGTAATAAATTTTCCAAATTTGGAAATTTATGGTAATGTCTTATGGGACCCAACTACTGAGGTAATCGGTCCCTAAGCTTACACACTACTTATTCTAAATTAAACTAACTTACGCTAAGGACACACACACACACACACACACACACACACACACACACACACACACACACACACACACACACGAGGGAGGACTCGGGCCTCCGACGGGGGGAGCCGCGCGAACCGTGACAAGACGCCTGAGACCACGCGGCTAATGGTTCTGAGCACTATGGGACTCAACGGCTGAGGTCATAAGTCCCCTAGAACTTAGAACTACTTAAACCTAACTAACCTAAGGACAACACAAACATCCATGCCCGAGGCAGGATTCGAACCTGCGGCCGTAGCGGTACCACGCGGCTAAAAATGTAATACTATGTCGCAGTGTGTGTATAACTGTACTACTATTTTCTGCATGTTTCAGATTTAAAGAATCCATTGATGACGACGATATTTGTCGCTGGAACTAATTTGAGAAATAAATAAGTAAACGAATAACAGAAAGTGTTTTGCATCAAGGTGGACTCACAATTCCCATATTGTTGCTATTTACACGTAGGGTTGTAGGGTAGTTAACTGCTGTTCTGCTTGGCACAACCACATCGTTTAAATATCTAGATCTAACATTGCTAATCGATATGAAACAGAACGAGCACGTAAGGTCGACAGCAGGTAAGGTGAAAGGCCGCCTTGAGTTTACTAGGAAAATTAGAGGAATAGTGCAGCTCACTTGTGAAAGAGACAGCGTACAGAAAACTTGCCTGCTACTCGAATGTTTCTGGGATCCTCACCACGATGGATTAAAGAAAGACACAGAAGCAACCGAGAAGTGTACTGCTAGATCTGGTAGCGGTAGGTTCGACCAACACGTGACGGAGATCCTTCGTGAGATAATCCCTGGAAAGAAGACTTTTTTTCCGGGAAACTCTGTTGAGAAAATCTGGGGAACCAAAGTACATCACGCGTAAGGACTCTGAAGAAAAGATAAGAGAAATTAGGTGTCGTACGGAAACATTCTGACAGTCCCATGCTACATTTTCGAGAGGAAAGGGGAAACGGAATGACAGCTGTGGTATAAGGTATCCTCTACCACGCGCCGTGTAGTGGCCTGCGCAGTATGTACATTTAGAGTAAATATCTAGGTGTACCGCTGTACACAATATGAAATGGTACAAGGTGTTCGAAATTCTGACGGAAAAGGACTAAGCTGTAAAGACTAATGGCGCGGAGCCTGGAAACCAACATCTCGAAGTTGGTTCGCGTGCTAATGTCAGTTGTCCGCATGCTAATGAGACAATCTATGGAAAACAGTCTAAGGACGGCCAAATCAGGAGTAAGCGACAAGGCGCACCCGGATACGGAAGGCTCGTACACACTGCAAAGCAAATTGTGCGGCGGTAGGCATGTCTGATGACACTATACAGTGTCGGTGCAGGCGCAAGTGTTTCGGAGCACACTGTTCACGGTACATTCTTGAACGTGTGGCTCCGAAAGAAACGATCTTGTGGGGATATGGTCAGGCGTATCATGTTTCTTGTTACACCAGGCTGATAGCGGCACCCGGATACACCATCATCCAGATGGAGGACAGATCGAAAAATGCAACTATGGGGGCGGTGTTATGCTATGGCTGGCATTGGCGTTGTCCTTCAGAAGACCTGCAGCAGTAATCGAAGAAACCACGTCAGCTGCGGACGGCGTGAACATTATTTCCGGTCAACTGCAACTTTTCATGTAAGATGTCACCCCTAACCCTATGGAACACACCCATTACGCTGTCGGGCAGGCCCCTAATTTACAAGAACTGTGTGGCCTGTGGGTACACCTCTGGTGGAGCACACCTGCAGAAATCTATCAAGGACATCTCGAATTCTAACCCACGCCACTGGGGGCCGAACCGCACAATAACCCTAGGTTCGGTGTGGGCGGCGGTGGGGTGAGTGGACTGCTGTAGCCAGTTGTGGAGTTGTGTATCACTGAAGGCTACGTCGTTTCTAGGTCCCCAGTTCGATACATACATACATACATATATACATACAAGTCCAATTAACACGAGTCCGGAAACGTATACTTCCAGAGATAAACGTGTGTTTATAGAAAGGGCTGCGCGACGCTTGGTTGCGGATATTAGCACAGTCGTTGCATTGGCGCTCCGTCAAATGTGTCGGCAGGGTATCATGATGTCTTACGTACAATACTGTCTACCTACCATTAGGTAGTCTGCAGTCAAAATTGTGTGGTTCAAGTCGTGTTGTAGGCTGCGTTAGTTTTCGTCGTGTTTGCGTGTCTTATTGTGCAACACTGTCAACCCTGGGTACGTATCATGGTGTTTTACCTTCTTCCAAACGCTCATGCACTTATGTGTGTACTGTTATTGCGCTGTTTGTTCTTATATTTACATTTTCTCTCTTTCACCACCTGCGAGCAATGTAAGCCTACTTCCGGACAAGTGAAATGGAAGATACGATATTCTGCTATGGTTAAGCAAATGGACGTACCCTGCGAACCAGTGCCCTCTACGCTGAAAAATATCCACAGCGCAGTGTGCCTCTGATAAGCTGTTCGGCAGACTTTTCCAGCGTCTGAGGGGCGTATATACTCTTCCAACTCGGAGGACTGACAATGGAAGGCACCAGACAAAAATGGCTCTGAGCACTATGGGACTCAACGTCTGAGGTCATCAGTCCCCTAGAACTTAGAACTACTTAAACCTAACTAACCTAATGACAACACACACATCCATGCCCGAGGCAGGATTCGAACCTGCGACCGTAGCAGTCGCGCGGTTCCAGACTGTAGCGCCAGAACTGCTCGGCTACCACCGGCCGGCCAAGGCACCAGACAGTCCGTACACCTGACATGTGCTACGTTTGGTCTAAGTAACCACTAGGACACGTGTGCGATGATTAGCAGCAGCAGAAGGCGTGCCTCACTCTCTTATCTGGGGGGTACTTCATGAACAAGTGCTGTACCCGTATCATCTACAGTGCCTTCACACCCTAAGGCCACAGGATCATCATGGCAGACGGCCGTTCTGTCAATGGCTATTGCAGAAGTGCGCCACAAATCCACTGTTCACATCCAAGATGTTATTTACCCATGAGGCTGGGTTCACAAAGAGATGGTGTTGCGAATTTCCATAACCACCACGTATGGGTAGATGTAAATCCCCAAGCAATTCAGGAAAGGGGGGCATCGACACCGACTCTTAATCAACGAATAAATAGGGCCATAGGTGCTATCACGAAGACTGGGGTGCATTATCTGGACTTTTGTATTGCCTACCTTGGTGGAGGCTGAGCCATTGCAGCAACGTGGTTCATGCATGATGGCGCACACTTTCGTCACAATGTGCGCTAACTTCTCACGCACACATTTCATAACCGCTGGATCGATCAGGTGAACCCCACACCTTGGCCTGCTAGTTGCTAGTTCCCCAGACCTCATTCTCCTAGACTTTTGGTTGGGGGAGGGTGGAGATTCAAATGGTTCAAATGGCTCTGAGCACTATGGGACTTAACATCTGAGGTCATCAGGCCCCTAGAACTGAGAACTACTTAAACCTAACTAACCTAAGGAAATCACACACATCCACGCCCGAGGCAGGATTCGAACCTGCGGCCGTAGCGGTCTCGCGGTGACAGACTGAAGCGCCTAGAACCGCTCGGCCACACCGGCCAGCGAGGGTGGAGACTTAAAAGAATTGGTCTACGCCACGCCAATCAATGATGTGGGGGTAGTACAGGGTCGCGTTTTCAATGCGTGCCAGCAGGTACAAGGACAACAACCGGGAAGACTTCAAAGCGTCCGTCATTCCTTACCCTGGAGGGCAGAGAGGTGCATTGTCATGAATGGACACCACGTTGAGCGCCTCCTGTAAATACGAGTTTATCGTAGGAAGTATGCGTTTCCGGACCCATAATTAATGGATTTATTTGTCTTGTTTCTATGTGTACTACTACTCTCAAAGCATTCTACAATTTTTGTTAACACTCTTTATACAGAATGTAGATGATGTTAGTTCCATATACATGGTGTGCTGAAATATTAATAATTTGGGTATCGAAGAACGTAGAACACTTCGTCAGTTTTACGTTTCTTGCACGCTACTCACACCTGTGTGTGTGTGTGTGTGTGTGTGTGTGTGTGTGTGTGTGTGTGTGTGTGTCGTGACGAGGTGCTCAGGCGGCAGAATCCGCAGCGGCAGTGGGAGAGGCGGGCAGAATGGAGGCGGCCGGGCCCGCTTCGCTCGCTTCTCCTCGCCTCGCCCGCCGGCGCCTGTCAATTAACACGAGAAGAGGTTCGGATTACGCGGACGTGCCGGCGGCCAGGTGGCGGGGCTCAGCTGTTTGCCCGGCAAACAGGCGCGTGCCTGCCTGCCTGCCTGCCACCGCAATCCCCCACAAAAAAGTCGCTCATTCGGTCAAGGCCCGCAGCGCAGCGCCGCGCCGCCCTCTATAAAACACGTGAGCTCAGGTTACCGTGCATGCGCTGCTGTCCAGCGCAAACTATCGACACTTTATCCTCCAGCACTACCGTATTCTTAATGTATTGTTTTGATGGTATGGTCTGTCCGAAGTCTGGTTTCATGCAGCTCTCCACGCTATTCTGTCATGTACAAGTCTCTTCACCTCCGAATAACTACTGCAACCCACATCCAATAGAATTTGCTCTCCCTCTACAAACTTTAGCCCCCACACCTGCCGTCTATACCAAACTGACAATTCCCTGATATCTCAGAACGTGTCCTAAGCCGGCCGGAGTGGCCGTGCGGTTCTAGGCGCTACAGTCTGGAGCCGAGCGACCGCTACGGTGCAGGTTCGAATCCTGCCTCGGGCATGGATGTGTGTGATGTCCTTAGTAATTAGTAAGTTATCTTATTTTACGAATAGGCCCCTGGTTAATATTAGTAATTTTAACTACTGCTAATAGTGCTAAAAATAAATAAATTATTATTATTATTGTAATAATGAATGTTGGTCTATTATATAATTTTTCTAAAGATATTGTTATTTCTTGGTAATTGATTGAATTGTCAATATTTATAGTTTCAGTATTTTTGAAGAAGTCTATAAATATTGTTATGTCTAGGATAATTAATATGAATATAATAAATACTCATATTGGTAGGGTAATAATTATGGTAATTGATTTAGGTTGAAATATTTCGTTTGATGCAATTCTTGTAATATAAATAAATAGGACTAATATACCACCAAGAAATGTTAAGAATAAAATATATGATCGTCAATAACTTTCCATTATTGTTCCTTTTATTAATCCAACTAAAAAAGTTTGGAGGATAACGAAAAGTATTATTGATATCGGAGGTCTTAATTTAATAAAATTAATATTTATTACATTTGATAGTCATATAATTATTATTTTAATCATTTCAGGGGTTAGTTTATTTAAAATATCGGTTTTGGGGACCGATGATGGAAGCTTTTTCACCTCTGAAGTTTTAAAAGTGGGGGCTAGACCTATTTCCGGTTTACAAGACCGGCGTTTTTTTTTAAAAGCTATTAAAACTAATGTTTAAACTAAGGTTTAATTAGTTCTAAGTTCTAGGCGACTGATGACCTCAGAAGTTCAGTCGCATAGTGCTCAGAGCCATTTGAACCACGTGTCCTAACAACTAATCCCTTCCTCGCAATCGAATTATGATAAAAATTTCGTTTCTCCCCAAATCTATTCAGTATCTCCTCATTAGTTAACACGATCTACCCATCTAACCTTCAGCATTCTTCTGCAGCACCACATTTCAAGAGCTTGTCTCAACTGTTTATTCTGCACGTCTCACTACCGTACAAGGCTACACTACAGAAAAATGCCTTCGGAAAATACTTCCTAATTCTTTGACATTACATGTTAACAAGTTTCTCTTCTTCAGAAACACTTTTCCTGCTATTGCCAGTCTACATGTTATATCCTCTTTTCTTCGGTCATCATCAGTTGCTTTACTTCTCAAATAACAGAACTCGTCTCTCAGTTTCTAATCTGTCAGCAACATCTGATTTAATTCAACTTCATTTTTTGTAGTCGTGTCTTATACCCATCTATCAAAACACCATCCATTTCGTTCAGCTGCTCTTCCAAGTCCTTTACGCCTGTGACAGAATTACGACGACATCGGCAAACCTCAACGTTTTTATTTCTTCTCCCTGAGCTTTAACTCCTTCTCCAAATTTCTCCTTTTGTTTCCTTTACTGCTTGGTAAGTCTACAGTCAGTAACATTGGTGATAGGCTTCATCCCCGTCTCACTCCTTTCTCAACCAGTGCTGCCCTCCCAAGTCCCAACAATTGTCGGCTGGTTTCTGTACAAGTTTTATTTTACTCCTCCTACCTTAACGATTACAACTCTTGTTGATTGGGTACCAGGTATTAAATTAAAACTCGTGTTGGCGTGGATTTAAATCGGATTTAAGAAAAGCGTAAGAGTCATTGGTCTCGTTTATGCTTTGGGAATTCCTGGAACAAAAAAAGGCAATTTTAGGACTTGAAGTTCCTGGTGCAGCAGAACATGGATCGCCCACCCTTAATACTGAGCTATCACAACCGGTACTGCATATAAAATCAGTGAAGAGAAATGCCAAAGACATGGTAGGTTCGTGAAGACCACTTCGGCTTTATTATACAGCGTGGGCAGAAACAGACTGAAAAGCTTGTAAGGGTGTTGCAGGGTTCAGGAAAAAAATTCGATACGTTGCGTCGTTTGCGAGTTAATTAGTTTTGAAGACAGCCAACCAGGCCGTTGCGCCTCGAAATTGAAAAGGCTCGCCAAATACAATTAGTGTCAGTTGTTCTCGTAACACAGATGACAGCACGAGACTGCTCAGTCTTTGGCTCGCGCTCGATCCTTACTACCGGCCCACGTCCAATTTTTGTATCCCTCTCTTGTTCAGTTTGAGGGAGCCAAACGAATAACATGTTTATCGACAGAGTCTGGGCGGGCCACATGAATTTGCGAGCGTAATGATCCTATTGGCCACAATGTCATTTAACTCGAAAACGGTGCAACGTATCAAATTTTTTTTTAACAATTATTTCTCAGTACAACCTACCCTGCAACACCCTTAAACTTTTCGGACCGTTTTTGACAACCCGCACAAATCTACGTAATCGGACGGCCGCTTTCGGGTGTGTTGAAATTAGGTCTCCTTTCAAGTATAACAGTCGCAGCATCTAAGAAATAACAAGATACTACCAAAACGAAATCGTGACACTGCGCGAGGAGGCGTTTAGCTATAGATGTTTGTTCGCACAATGTCTGAGCCACAGCTTCAGGGAAGCCATCAGGCAACGACTGAACGAGATTCGTCTCCCAATCCTCAAACCAACCGATAATTGCGATTAAACACGTCAGAAAAATTATCACGATTATGTAATCAGGACGGAACCTTGTCTTGTGGAATCCGGAAGATCGACTGACAGCGAGAATCACCATATGTAAATATCGTTTCCTCATAAGTTTTGAATGTCAAATACTTGAAATCATCAGGCTAAATGACAGTTCACCAACAGACTTTCGTGAGGTAGGATAAGCAACGTGACTGACTGATGGAAGAGTTGACTTACGTAGACCTGAAATCTACATTTGCAACTCGTATACTTAATCAGTAAAGCCACCACAAGATTCGGAACAGGGCTCTGGAAATTGGAGATATAGAAAGGAATAATTTTCCTTGCAGTACAGTTAAGATGATACAACAGCTACAATACGCTGACCAAGTATACGGTTATCCGTAAGTACCTCTGGAGTTCCAGAAGATGGCTGCGTCAAGACTACTGGACATACAGAAGATAAACACATGTCAGTGTACACAGGCGTCTCTCCATGTTTTTGACTTGTTTCACAGCTGCTCAGTTTGTGCTCTGTTCGAGGCACGGCAAACGTTAGCTCGTGTGTGAGATTTATTGAAGTTGCTGACACAAAATGCCAGGCAAAGTACGACAACAGCTCACTTTGGAAATCTGTTGATTGGGTTGTCTATCTGCCGGCAGCTCTAGAGGGGGAAAGTCGGAAAAAAGGGAACCGAAGCGTCTGAGTTGTGGTGCTACAGAAGGATGATGAAAATTAGGAGGACTGATTAGGAATGAGGACGTTCTCTACAGAAAGATATGGGAACGACAGACAAGAAGAAAGAACAGGATGATAGGACATGTGTTAACAGATTAGGGAATAACTTCCGTGGTACTAGAGGGAGGTGTAGAAGGAGTCAGAGACTGGAATATATGCAGCAGATAATTGAGGATAAACGTCGCAAGTGCTACTCTGAGATGAAGAGGTTGGCACGAGACAGTTCGGATCCCATCGAATTAGTCAGATTGATGACTCCCGAGATCTGCAGGCGAGAACTAATTCGATGCCACAGTATAGAAGAGATTACCGTATTTTTATACATGTTCTGACACGTCTGCTTCTAGCGCACCACCGCCACGGCGCGTATTATGAATCCAAGTCGGAGAGACGCCCTCTTAACTGATATTTTTTCAGTATGTGATCTTCTGAAACGCAAGAGATACCCTGCACCTCACAGAATGAACACTTCAGAAAAACGGAGATCAAGAAAATTTATTATGTACACGTATGGCGAGAGAATGTGAATGAAAATCACGAACAAAGAAGCTGGTGGAACAAGTCGTCAGACTACTGGCATAGTGTGCCAGCGATTTTCGCGAGCAGCGAGTTTGGAATGTTTATGAAGGCGGACCGCGCGCCGGCGGCGGAAAATTTGCCCAGCGGCGCGTCTGCCCGCTAAGCCGGCTCTGACACTGAAATACTACTCTGGCGTTCCCGGCGCACCTTTTAGAGTGTCTTCCAGGAAGGCGGCCGCTGTTCGGAATGTGATCCATCACTGTCGCCGCCACGCTGCTGTGTTCTCCGGGCCCCGTGCCGTCGGCGCTTCCCCGCGATATTACCCACTTCGCGGCATTTTGTACTTCGCGCGCTTCTGCCACCGCAAAACTCCGCTTCCTGTCCGCACTGCGCTCTGCATGTCACACAAGTCTCGAGGACCAGTTGCTGTTTGTCACATTTGGCGAGAACAACGTCGTAGGTTTGGCCATGAGCTATAGGTACGGTACGTAAAGTCATTTTTCGCGAGTTTACCAGTAATACATTTGCATATATTGCAAGTACAGAGGGATGTGAAGGAAGAAATCACTCTTTCCCTATGGCCACAAAACTACTATTCATTGACTGCCAGACAACGCATGACACTATATTATCTAATTCCCAGCTGAGCATAGGTGGCGGCCTTGTGAAAGCTATGATTTGGTGCGGATCGTACTGTACCTGAAAGGTAAGAAGGGAGGGAGCTTCTAAGAACTAATAACGTTTCAGGGTACGGGAATGATTGGGAAACAGTTAACAACCTACCATATTCAGTATCAATAGGAATTGTTAAAATCTTTGGTAGGTGTAGTAACACAGCATGAAGTACGAGCAGGTGAGAGAAAAATTTCAGCCTGGCAACAGTAATAAACGTCTTTAAGGCGAAAAACTGGAGCGGCTTCTTCCATCAGTTTGTGCTTTCATCGTGGTGGGGGCAAGTAATATTACGCCTTCTCGTCTTCCATTGCTAGATTTGAGACTACCTCAACAGGCGCAACAGAACTCTTTACGAGGTAGCGTAGCTTTGTGGTATCTTCCGTTTGGCTGGGTAGGCAGTAGTTGGTTCAAGGAACACATGCCTTCGCAGCCATAGGGTACGGATGTGCCAAGAGCGGTCATGCATGTGTGAACAGTGCTGATTAACGTACATATGTGTAGTCACACTTTCTGTAACAAGCCTGCATAACTGCTGTGTCCTCCACCAGATACGAGAGACAGTCTACACAGAAGAGCGCATGCTGCCTACTTCTCAGGCGCAATGTCGCTTAGGCTGTATCCCAGAGAGTGTGCACGGGACCACAACCATGTCACACTTCCGTTTTATTTCTCACAAACTGTTTCCGAGCGGACATTCATTTGCCTAGCATAGAAATAAGCACACACACACGGCTCCACTCGGCAGTTAGTACTTTAAGAGCGTATTTCAGGACTCATCTATAGTCACAACCAAGAAGTGCCAGACTCAACTCTGCGCAAAATTTAGGACTGCACCAAAGTTTAATGACAGTTCAATGCTAGTGAATATTGATCTATACTGTCGCGCACAACCTTCTTACCTCATTTAACTTGTCAAGTATCGTGAAACTTTTATACTAACATATGACTGAATTGTTGCTAATTTGTTTTGCCATCTATTTTTGCCGTAGGCATTGTGTAACCGTGTGACAAAGCTGTGCAGTTGCTGCGTGCGAACACTCCATCTCATAACCAACCACTGTCGGCGGTGGGGGGGGGGGGGGGGTGGAGGTGTTTTCTAGTTGCCACATTCGTATATATGACGCAAACTACAATCCGTTACTTACTTCTGTTACTTATTTCTGTGAATTCAGTTACTAATGTAAAATGAGTAGGCACAGTGACTACTGTGAAGTGAGATTCGAAGCGAGTGGAAATTAGAAGCTGTCCCCGACGTGCTTACGTTCTCCTGCGACGCTCCATGTGAACTGCAGGACTGTTAGAAGCAGTCGCACTCTCACGTCCTCGATATGTTGTTATTTGTGAGCAATTCACGCACTTAAGTTCTGAGACAGGACGTTATTGGTTATGGAGCGAAAGCGTGTCTCACTTACGCTCTCCATTAAAGACCTCGTACTGCCTGAAATGTTTAATTCTGGTTATTGGTTTGTTTGCTCAAAATGCTAAGTTTCATAGCCTCTACCGTCGCTATGTTTCTGATCCGGAAAAATTTGACAACTTTGTATTTTCTATATTCCAACATAATTGTTATAAGAAGTGCGACCAAAATATAAATTAATGTTTACTTGACAGTACAATAGTGAAGCAATAGTCACAGTAGATAAATATTTCATTTTTTTTTCTACATTAGTACAAGGAATAAACGTTTGGGCAAGCATGGGTGTAACTTGTAGTGACTTGGTTGTGCCACCATTGCCTCGGTTGACCGGCCGCGGTGGTCTCGCGGTTCTAGGCGCGCAGTCCGGAACCGCGCGACTGCTACGGTCGCAGGTTCGAATCCTGCCTCGGGCATGGATGTGTGTGATGTCCTTAGGTTAGTTAGGTTTAAGTAGTTCTAAGTTCTAGGGGACTGATGACCACAGCAGTTGAGTCCCATAGTGCTCAGAGCCATTTGAACCATTGCCTCGGTTGCCTGGTCTCATTATTTCTCGTAATTTTTGTCAGATGTATGGTCATAACTCCCATTATATATTCTCCAACTTATGTCCTACATTTGAAAATGTCGCCGTACTCCGTTGAAACTGGTAATGTAACACCTTTTTAAAGAAAAAAATGTTATGTACTGTGACTATGGCCTCACTATTGTAGTGTCAAATAAACATTTAAAATACTTTGTATGTATTGATCCACAGGCCAGAGACGGTGGAAAACCAGCGGCTCGAACCACCTTAGAATTTTGGTGGGGTGTGTGAGACCCATACCAAACAGGTCTGACGGGGGATGTTGGATGTTTATAGAGAGGACAGCGTGAATAGTCACACCCATGCTGGAAGAACTGAGCTGGCAGACCACTGGCGACAGCTTGCGTCCACCCCTTGAAAACCTGATTAGTAAATATTCAAAATATTCTCCCCGCTGTCAGCACTTGGATGGAACAGGGAAAAGACTTAACAACTGGTATGTGGCAAGTACCCTTTGCATTTGTGGGAGGTTTGCAGAGTAGACTAGCGGAGGCGCCGTAAAGCGTGCTGGCAGGCATTTCACAAGGTGGCTGAGGCAGACAGCGGCGTCGCAGCGGCGCGAGGTGGAAGCGGCGGCGGGGGCGGCGGCGGGGGCGGCGCCGGCGCCACGCGGCCAGCGGGCGGCGCGCCAGAGGCAGCGCCAGGACCGCACCAGCAGCCACAGTCAGCACAAAAAGTCGCCGGCTGTCGCGCGAAATGAGCGATGGGCGCCGCGGCCCGCACATCGATCCCTACTACCCACCTATCTGCATCTACGGCCGCATCGCCTCGCCTCGCCTCGCCCCTGGCTGTGCTAGCGCGGGCTGGCAACTCTCGTGCAGGAAATACTGTTTAGCCTACAAATGGCTAGCCGCGCTTCTCACGCTCTACAGTCGTCCGTTGTCAGGAAGCTCCGACTGGCAGTCTAGTTTCCTTCCCATATGAAAAGCACCGAACATCCACCCTCCCACCGTAGGCAGCCTTGCGTCCTAAAAGTAGCTATCGGTACGCAGAGTGTCTGGTTCTGGTCTTGTCTGAACAGATTTGTGAAGGTTTATTCTTAACTACATCGGCGGATTCGGGAGACGACTGAGTGAAACCTGCGGAAACATACAGAAAAACACACATATCAGTGGAGAGAGCCCTCTTTCCGCGTCTCGATGAGTAATAAGCGCCGTGACATAGCCACACTAGGGGGTACACGCGTCAGGATATGCAGACAAATTGCCTGTTCAGAGCTGTCGCATCGAATTAGATTGCGCCAGCCGACAGGCAAGCCAGTGAACAGGTTTCCGAAGTGGGCTGCCATCATGCCTTCTCGGCCAATCCATTTCAGCGGCTTCAGTGTAGCGCACCAACACGTTAACGTCTGCCGTATCATAAGCGCTGTAATATCAGTTCGAAACTTGGACAGATGCTCTGCCTACAGATGTGTGTCTCTTTCCTGTAGATCTTCTAGTTCTCAAGAAGTCATTTTCTGAAGCTCCAGAGGAAGTGTACAACGCTGTGCTAACTATTTAACACTGGCTGTTCATCTACGCAAATAAAAAACGACCACAATTTAAATAATTTCCCCCACTTTTACCATCTTCTGAAGCGTCCTGTCCCGGCGTCTGTTAAACGACACCCTGAAGAGAAGTAACATTTGACCTGTTACAGCCTTGAAACACTAAGTGACAGAGGAAGGAGAAGCGGAAGGTGAGAGTGCAGTTTCCTGTAGAGGCCGATGTCGTTGGAGACGGAAGGGAAGCTCGCAGCGGGAGAGCGAAAACGGTACCATCCCGGCATTTGCTTTAAGTGGTTTAGAGAAACCATAAACTTGCAAGTTACCTACTCGTTTCGACCACTCTGTTTACTGTTCATTTACTTGGCCCGTTGTTTGCTGGCGTTTTGACTCGGCATCGGAGAATGTATGGACAGCATTTCTGGACAACTTACTCCGAGGTACAAGAATCACTGTAATATTCACAACGGTGACACATGCCCGTGTAGTCTACCACCTGCAGTCTTCAACGTACGTAACTCAATAAACACACTGTGATGGGAAACACACCTCAGAATTGAAAAGTTTATGAATTATCTTCATCATGTTAGCTGACACTAATGTTCATGATTAATGAAAACCACTCCAGCTGTATTTTCACACATTCATTGTGCAAAGACCGGTTTTGTTCATTCGTTCACAGAGGATGTTGAAAGAACGAAACAGTTCGAAACTCAATAAATATGTAAAAATACAGCTGGGATGGTTTTTACTTATCATTAACATTGGATTTACTATGTAATGTGTTCATGAAAAATGTCCCGACGCCGATATAGGGCTCACTCAGAGCACACACACACACACACACACACACACACACACACACACACACACACACACACACACACACACACACACACACAGGCACACACACACACAGGCACACAGGCGCGCGCGCGCGCGCTCTCGCTCGCTTGCAGTATTCACATTTTGACTAGAGGTGCGCACTGTTCTTTAAATTTCCGACCGATCGCCTAAACAAAAATGCAGCGTTCCGTTTTGCGCAACAATAACCACTGATTATTCTTGCCAATGGTGGAGCTGTGACCCGACCCATACTCATCCTATGAGACGATCTCGAGCACTATATAGTTACTCGCATTTTCTGCAGCCAGCGAAAGCTCAGCCCACCCCGTAGCTGACGGAGCATCCCCACGTTACCTGTGACCTTGGGTCCAATAGAAATGGATATGCTGTACCTCTTTGCTTACCCATGCTCCATTCGGACTACTAGCACCCCCCAACTAATCAGTTTTGAGCGGAACGCAGTGCTCCACTAAGAGGTGGATAGCAGTAAGACTCGCCCAAGGTAGCGGTACTGATACTTGTGTTCTTACAACCTACATCTGGACGGCCGGCTGCATCTGAACTGCAGCCGTACGGAATGCGAGTCGAGTGTGCCGGCGGCTGCGACATCTCGCTCAACGCTCACAGGGATGGACGAGTCAGTGCTCTGAAAGCCTACGTTCAACTCCTTCCTCTCGTAACGTTTCTTTACGATCCTCATTCCACAGTATATTTGGGCGATTCCCTTACCGACGACCCGGTAGCTCTCTGCTCCCTCGACCCCAAAATATCAAAGATCGCAGTTGTCGGCGCTGGTTGGTTGGCTGGTTGGTTGTTTTGGT
Organism: Schistocerca nitens; assembly: GCF_023898315.1. Classification (NCBI taxonomy): domain Eukaryota; kingdom Metazoa; phylum Arthropoda; class Insecta; order Orthoptera; family Acrididae; genus Schistocerca; species Schistocerca nitens. Next base: position 142,514,668 of record NC_064614.1, on the reverse strand, counting down.
GGAGGGGACCAAACAGCGAGGTCATGGGTCGCATCGGGTTTGGCAAGGATGGAGAAGGAAGTCGGAAGCGCCCTTTGAAAAGAACAATCCCGGCATTTGCCTTGAGCGATTTAGGGAAATCACGGAAAACCTAAATCAAAATGGCTGGACGTGGGTTTGAACCGTCGTCCTCCCGAATGCTAGTTCAGTGAGCTAACCACAGCGCCACCTCGCTCGGTCTCAGCGCTGGCTAATATGTCAACTAATTACCACCACCACAGCCACGAAATTCAGTTCTTCTACCACTTGTTTCTAGCAAACACTAACTACGAATAAAAAAATTGAAAACAGTAATACTACAGAAATTGTGGATCCGAATCTTGCTCTTCTTTTGCCTTCTTCCGTTCCTTCTATGAGGCGGCATTAATAGATGAGTTACAGTAATGATAATGTTAGTTGAAAACCGGATGCCCATCGTGACCGACCGGGGTGGCCGAGCGGTTCCAGGCGCTACAGTCTGGAACCACGCGACCGCTACGGTCGCAGGTTCGGATCCTGCCTTGGGCTTGGGTGTGTGTGATGTCCTTAGGTTATTTAGGTTTAAGTAGTTCTAAGTTCTAGGGGAGTTATGACCTCAGAAGATAAGTCCCATAGTGCACAGAGGCATTTTTTTGTTTTTGCCCTTCGTGATGCCGTTACTGCCCCCCCCCTCCTCCCCCTCTACCGTGAAAGAATTTGAAGAATTTGTGCATCTCATCTACCCGCGTATAAAATCTATATTCAAATGTGACACTTTGTCCAAACGTTTTCTTGGCTATCCGAGCAGGTAAATTTTGGATCCGAAACTTACTACAAAAATTCTGAAAGCATGGCGTTAAGGCATCACTGCCGTAGTCAAGAATAAATCGTAGAGCGAAACACTGCATTGCACGTAATGGGATACGGGAGAAATCAACTCTGAAACACTCATTTCGTCATTTTTGTGCCGTGATTACACGATTGCATGAGATTGAACGTTTAAGACGGTCTTTATGTTGTAACTGTAACTTTATTTGTTCTCGCCGTGTCGAGTAACAACCATATGGTCTAGAAACGATGTACTGCGTGGAGACGACTTATTTTAGGAATCTGGAAACAGGATCTTTGAGAGCTACGAAGTAGCTTTCCAAAATATTAGACTGATCTGTCGCAAACAGTCCCAGATATTTAAGGCAGTTCTTCTAGGAGCTATACATGCTTCACAGTCTATCAACGAAGATCGCAACAATCACAGCAGTGAGAAGAAAGAGAAATAAGGAACAATGGGTGATGGGTTTAACAGAAGCAGATAATATACGAGGATACATTTTATTCAACGACACACATGTCTGTGTACCGATGATTCTGCAGAACGGTGCACATTTATTTATTCGAAAGATATAGAAATAATTCGCACTTTACAAAAAATGGAATATACAGAAGCAAGGAAGAATGCTGACCACAGTCTCCATCTCACAGAGAATTGCAGTCGCTGAAAGAGTGAATCTTTCCCCCCTTGTCGTCTCGCAAGTTCTAATAAGCCGCTGTTACCGATGGAACCTGAACCGAAGAAATGAACGTCGCGCGTTTGTCGCGCTACGTCTCAGACGGTGCCAAATGGCGCACAGAATATGAAATACAAGCGCCGCAGCCTCCGTCGCATGAGCGACGGCGGAGAAATTAAGATGATAAAATAAAGTTGTAAAGGAAATTCTTTTATTTTAAACGGAGACTATAAAAAAACTCGAGGAGAACCGGGCGCCTTCCATTCGGCGACGACGACACCGAAGGTAATGCCGGGCCCGGCTTCGGCCGCGATGCCAGGGCATAACGAAGAGATATGTGGGCTGGAAGAGCTGGGAAGCGCCGCCTAACGACTTCCTAGCGCCGTCGCCAGCCACCCAATGCCAGCGAGCTCTCAGAAATAGCTCGGCGCATAAAGAACGCGCCTTATTACTTCTATTCGTGCCCTGACACGGCGCCCGCCAACTGAGGATGCAACCGTTTCGGGAACGGCCGATTCCTCCGATGGATTGGCTCCTCCTACTAAGGTACGTCTACAAAAAACTGCTGCTCCCATTATTAATCCCTGCTATATTCGTGGTTTGGTAGAAACATTTTTCTAATCAACGGAATTCGACGGCCATTCGTCTGGTTTATAAAACGTGTCGTGTTTCAACTTATGCTCAGACCGAAGACTTGAACGCACAGGGTGTAAACGGTAACTGTTTACAATATACTACTCTGCTGTAGAGGAAGTCGAGACGAACAGTTTGATACAGAGCACTTGTGGTCCATCAAGTCGGAAAGTACCCCAAACTGGCTACAGCGCTTGGGCGCCGCGTAGAATTATCATCATTCTCTTGCACTCTTCGCGCAAGCTATTAGTCCTAGAGTAAAAATGAGGACCTTTTTTAGGGAAAATTTTATTTAGTTTAATTTTGTACTGGGGTACGTTTCCGCTAGAGGGCTCAGTTTTCCAGTTATCCAAGAAAAACTTACGAAAGTGATCTTACTGCAGATCAGAACTGATCTTCACTCTGCAGCGAAGTGTTTGCTTTTACGAAACATTCTGGTAGACTAAAACTGTGTGCCAAATCGGGATTCGAACCCACAAAATTGCCTTTCGTAGGTGAAGTTCTCACCCACTGAGAGACAGCACGACCCACCCTCAGAGCTTTACTTCCGCGATTATTTCCAGCGAAAGCCAACCGTCCCGGGTTCGAATCCTGGTCCAGCGCATAGTTTTAATCTGCCCCAGTGTTTCAGTCACTGGAGACAACAACTAGCGTTAACTGTCTCTGGATAAGGAGTCAGAGCGACCTAAAGTTGTAGGACTAGCAGATGACAGGCCGTGATTCATTGGAAGAAGTAGAGTATTGGACGTCGGTCTAGCATTAGGGCCCGATGGAATTAATAGGTGGGAGGAGGAGAGGGAGAGAAGGAGAGAGGGAGAGAGGGAGAGAGAGAAAGAGAGAGAGAGAGAGAGAGAGAGAGAGAGAGAATTCAGGGACGTGTGCTACGGACATTCCCCGCTATCTTTTTTTTGCATCAGTGAGAGGATTGCTAATGCAAGCGTAAACGCCTTCTACGTATCAGTGTGGTGAAGAGAAAGAGGTTGGCTACTGAAGTAGGACCAAGCAATCGAAGTGTCGATGCCTGAAGCAGACATATGCGCCGGCGGACAGAAACAGTATCTGTTCGCTACCGCTACGCCTTGTTAGCTGCTGGGGCGCATCCATCACAGAGGGCGCAGGCGCTAGCACAGCGCACGAGAGAAGGTGGTGGCTAAGGACGCAAGCGAAGGAGCGAAACTCTTCTGCTCTGGGGAATCACGTCTCGCCAGTCCACTGCTAAGGGTCGACATTCCCAGTCGAATTGAGAAGCTAAGGAAACTCCCCCATTGTTACCTATCGTTTTCAGCCATATAATACTGATAATTCATTACCAAACAAGGTAACTGAACACTTACTTTTTTTCAAACAATTCCTCCGTTGTATTGGCTGGTGTCACTGATTTAGGTTTTACCACACACAGCCCGATCGCCGTTTTCTAAAATCTTATATGGAACATCGTTTCTGCTTTTTTAAATGGACTACTGCATGTACATCACCTATTATTAGCTCCGGTCTCTTGGTTATTTTCAGTATAACACCTGATGACGGGCACGTACGTGCCCAAAACCGGTCTTGTTTTAACTAGTGAAAAGCAAACAAAGCCTTGCAGCTGAAGCGGTATTTTCAGCCTCTACTTCTTTTTATGTCTTTTAGACACAATTACACAGCGTAATCCTTACCGGTATCGACTGTATGGGCTGTCTTCAGGATCCATCGAAAAAAGCATGTCGAAAATTCATTTATGGCCATATGTCGCCTAACGTTTCACACAGAATTAAAATGAAAGTCCAGCTTACAGTTTGTATGAAATGTAATATTGTCAGCCATTATTGCATATTGGGCTCACAGTAAAGTGGCGTTACGGTGAATTCCTTACGCCCTCTCATAACATAGCAATGAAAGATTTATGGCTGCGATACATTAAATCCATCACAAACGAGAGAGAAAGAGAGAGAGAGAGAGAATGAATACGCACGCAGACAACACAGCGCCTGACACCGTAGACTAAACGGTGAACGGGCATCTTGTGTGTGCTGCGGTCACTAGGCGCAATCTGTGTAAATGCTTCTAGGACCGTGAGATAAAGCTGTTTCACAGGTCTGTAACACCCATTCCTTTCTTTTTTGGGCACGCTTCGGGCATATTAACACTACCTCTCGCGATATTTCTACTGTGAACCTTACAGAAATTTTTAACCCGGGCCGCCGACTCGCCTTGAAGATGTCTGTAGATTTCACAGACGAAATATCGCTAGAGGCAGTGCTCATATCCCGGATGCACACCTGAAAAGTAATAGAATATTCTATACCTCGGGAAAACTTCCAGATTATTTTTGTAATATCTGCATATCTGCAACTTTGATACTGCGTTATGTTTAAATGTTTCATCGGTAAAATCGAAGCGCATACTATTTTTTACTTGTGCACTCGCCCGTTAATAGTGTCTGTGCAACAGACCTGAAGCGTCTATCTAAGAAATGGTCGATTTGTTACATATCTCGGCTGATGTAGTGACACGCTTTTGCGATTTTTATTCTCTATGTATTTCAATCGTGTAAGTCTCACAGCCACAGGTAAACCGCATTTAAACAGTTGGGAGGGGTGTTAGTGTTTGGGATTCCGATTCATTAATCAAATTCATTTTTGGCATATAGCTACTCCAGACGCGAAGCCACCAGTTCCACGCTGCGATTTGGCATTACTCTGCAATATGTTTCGCTCCCTGGCGTGACGCACCACAGGAAAACAACAACACAACACTTGTTGCTTCGCAGCGACGCGCCAGAAGCCGTTCCACAAGTCCAAACTACATACCTCGTACAGCGTCACAGCACCGCATCTCACTACGTGCCTATTATCCAATTCAGCTTTACCAACAGAAACTGCTGGCTGTTTCATCAATGGCTTATATCGTCCTCAGAGTACCCCACTTTGTCATTCACATACAGTGTTGGTGTCATTGCAAAATTCATCGCCCTTAATTATTCAACGATTGCCAGGCTGCTGTTTTAACCGTATCGTACATTTTGGGGCCTTGCTGTCCTTTGTGTTTTGGTGTCAACTTACACCTCTTGACGGTATTACATGCACGAAACTAATCCGGTCAAGTACGTCTAACTGAATACACTACAGATATAACAAGGGATGGTACTGATACGCTCTAACAACAGCAACACCTACTATGGCCAAACTTGTGTACAAACTAGAAACTAATGGCAGGCAACCACGCAGATGTCACCGAAATGATATTTAAATCGTCAGTCGTTGGCCAGACAGAAGTGTCGTTTCGCCATCGCAAGAAGTAGTTGCAACTACTTAGGGCTACATATTGAGCTATTACCTCAGAGAAAGACCTTTTGGCAAGATTAATGCCATTCCTGATTCCTGTGCCTCTTTCTGTACTTTCTGATGCGACATTCCTTAGTGAAGATTAGTTCGTGTATGCCCCTGTAACAACTGCAATTTATTATAACACCAACTTAAGGGTTTTGGCTAGCTCACTAGCTACGTTCAGCTCACGGGCGTTTCAAGTTCAGTGCGTGAAAAACGACTTTAATAACTTGCGTTGTCGTAAACAGTAGTGGCAGTGCGCAATGAGTGTGGACTCGGATCCGAAGATAGCCAGTAAGAAGCCGAAACAACAAGTTCCGCAATTTACTATTATAATCAAAACAGCGAATATATTAGATACACTTTTATGAAAATCTCTTTATGGTTTTCCAACTGACACTATTTATGTCAAATTTAGGTCGATTTCTCACCATTTACGGAAGTTTTTCATATTTAATACATATACGTCCTGGTGCCGTTGTGATATTTTTCTCTCCAAAAGTTAGAAATAATAAAAGTAGTGTAGTGCTCTTAGTAGTAGTAGTAGTAGTAGTAGTAGTAGTAGTAGTAGTACGTGTATGCTGTATTACCCGTTTAAAGTGGTTTGCCCGCGATAGGGAAATATAATCCAATGAATTCCATCTTCATATTTTGCATCCCTATTATTTAAAACTTGTTATTTGCTCTGCTATTTCTGCGTATATAACTGTTTTAGATGTGGCGGCTTTTCCGAAAGACTTCCATCACCTGACTTTTGCTATCTGATATCTGCAAATTGTATGAAGCTCATATCACATGTGATTGACGTGCTACTAGAGATAATTAGCTGGTCATCTACAAAGTACATCACTGCTAGATACAGCTCCGAGTTTTAAGACTAAAACTATAAATTAGCGTGAATTTTATCCAAATAGAGAGAATTTCGTTTGTATAAATTTTAAAAAACATGGCTGACAAACTGCACCCTTGCCGTGAAAGAACAAGTATCAGGAGGGGCAAATGAAGATTCTGCGATACGCAAGAGGATACAAAAGATAATGTCGACAGTGAAATACGGAGATTTTGAGAGGAATTAGAACTAATGCCTCTAAATGAGAAGATACAAAAATACAGAAGCAAATGTAGAGAGCATGTGATCAGCTCTTCTTCAATGAACAACCTCCAGGTTGGTTTGCAACAGTACGCTGTTCCACTCCTCTGAGTTTCTCTCCATTTCCGCGTACGTAGCACACACTACCTCATCGTATGTTTCCTGTATGACATCTGGGGTTGTTCTCTGCGATTCCTCCCCTGGATAGTTCCTTCTGCTATTGCTCCTATGATGCTACTGTGTCTCAAAATGTGTTTTATGTTTGTCGCTTCTTGTTGGGATTTGGCGTTGGAGAGATAAGGCTTTCTGTCTCTTCTCAGCACCTCTTCATCGGTAACTCTATCTCTCTCTCTCTCTCTCTCTCTCTCTCTCCCCAAGATCCATCTGTAGCTACAAATCACCAGGACTTCTAACAGTCTTCTCACTCCTTTTCTGACTGAGCAAGTTTCATACCTGAAAAGAGCCACACTCCAGACAAATGCTTTCACGATCGGTTCCTTTATTTGGAGACTCATGTTCTTGCTGTTAAGTTCTTTCTCAAATTAAACACAATTTTAATCTACTGAAGTGTCGTTTCAATGTTTTTCTGGCATCCACAGTACCTTGTGATCCCGCTTGCCAAATACGTAAATTCTTCTATAATTTTTAACTCTTCCATTCCAATTCTCGTTTTCAGGGTTTCGTACTCTTCCTCAGCACTGCATATCATTAAGTCTTTTTCTTGTTTAGTCTCATACCATAGCACACATCTTAGATTACCAAATATACTGTATAAACAGAAGTCATAAGAAATGAAATGGAAGGATTTAGACTAGTGTCCGCAAGCAGATGAGACGGGCAGAATCTAGCACTCGCAGCAGCAGACAGCCGCCCGTCTCGACGGCGAGCACGCCGCGGCGCCCGCCATGGTTGGCAGCAGTGGCGTCCTTCGGTCTCGCAACCTTGCAGGCAGGCAAGCAGTGGCTCGGGCTCTGCTCGGCGGGTGCAGACGTCGTCCCGGCGACGACTCGACGGCTCGCCAGCTCGGCCAGGGCCCGACGCCAGACGGCGGTAATTAATTAAGCCATTCCTGCGGCTTATGCAAATGCGGCTGACGCGTCCTTGGCGCCGGGAGGCCGTGCGCGCACACTCCGGCCGGTACCCAGTCAGCGCCTCAACTCTATCTGATTGGCCGCCTCCTGCCTGCCCGTTTACAGCGAGGCCGCAGCCACCACCGTACTAGACTGCTGATAACTTCTACTTTATCTCTCCACGCTTTGCACCAAGATGAATTCAGGTATTATTCTGAATTTTTTGCCCCAATGATTGCCATTATTATGTAGCCCAAACATCAAACATTCAAACTCATTCACCCATTATTCCGTAAAAAATAAATTACTAAATACACTGAAGAACCAAAGAAACTGGTACACCTGCCTAATATCGTGTAGGGTCCCCGCGAGCACACAGAAGTGCCGCAACACGACGTGCCATGGACTCGACTAATGTCTGAAATAGTGCTGGAGAGAATTGACAACATGAATCCGACAGGGCTGTCCACAAATACGTAAGAGTACGAGGGGGTCGAGATCTCTTCTGAACAGAACGTTGCAAGGCATCCCAAGTTTGCTCAATAATGTTCATGTCTGGAGAGTTCAGTGGCTCGTCCTGCTGGAATTGCCCAAGAGCGTCGGAATGCACAATGGACATGAACGGGTGCAAGTGATCAGACAGGATGCTTACGTACATGTCATCTGCCACGAGTCGTATCTAGACGTATCAGGGGTCCCATGTCACCTCAACGGCACACGCCCCACACCATTACAGAGCCTCCACCAACTTCAACAGTCCCCTACTGACATGCAGGCTCCATGGATTCATGAGGTTGTCTCCACATCCGTACACGTTCATCAGCTCTATACAATTTGAAACGAGACTCCTCCCACCAGGCAACATGTTTACAGCCATCAACAGTCCAATGTCCGTACTGACGGGCGCAGGCGACGGGTAAAGTTTTGCGTCGTGCAGACATCAACGGTACACGAGTGTGCCTTCGGTTCCGAACGCCCTTAGCGATGATGTTTCGTTGAATGATTCGCACGCTGACGCTCGTTGATGGTCCAGCATTGAAATCTGCAGCAATGTGCGGAAGGGCTCCACTTAAGTTGAACGATTCTCTTCAGTCACCGTTGGTCCCGTTCTTGCAGGATCTTCTTCCCACCGCAGCGATGTGGCAGATTTGACGTTCTACCAGATTCCTGATATTCACGGCACACTCGTGAAACGGTCATACGGGAAAATCCCCACTATATCGTTACCTCTGAGATGTGCACCGACTATAACATCACTTTCAAACTCACATATCTTGATAACCCGCCATTGTAGCAGCAGTAAGCGATCTAACAACTGTGCTAGACACTTGTTGTCTTATATAGGCGTTGCCGACCTCAGCACCGTATTCTGCCTGTTTACATATCTCTGTATTTGAACACGGATGCCTATACCAGTTTCTTTGGCGTTTCAGTGTAGAATGCATGCTTTTAAAAGTGTAACGAGGCCCACCTGTCTAAAATGTGCCCTAATACAGGGTCGGGCAAATAAAAGTGGTCCGGAGAACAGAGTTCTGGATTACAAAGAAACACAGAAGTGAAAAGAAATGCAGCACTAAACTGACTAGAGCAGATCTCAAAAGTGACCATCGTTCATCCCCTGGCACATCTGGATCCTGGTCAGCAAGTTGCTGAAGGCGTCTGTAATTGCGGCAGTCTCATCCCAACTGTTCTGCTGCAGTTCTTGAAGACTATGTGGGTCGTTGCGATATACGTTAGATCTGAGGGCTCCCCACACAAAGTAATAGCACACTGACATATCAGGTGACCTGGCTGCCCAGCTAGGGCCGCGACCACACTGACCTCTGGTAGCAACTCTGTCAGGCGTGTAGGTTGTGCAAACGTGCTCCAAGGTTCGGCCGGCTGTATGGGCAGTTGCTCCATCCTGTTGGAAGTAACTGTAGGTCTTTCCTTCCTCCGTTAACGCTGCCACAATTGTATACACTCGTCCGGTAAGTAAAACCTTTTGTTATGTCGTAAGTTAATGTTTACATAATACAGACAAGAGTCCATTAGTTGTATCTAGTTTTCCCCTTTTCCTTCAGCTCTGAAGATGGTCACCACTGACCAAAACCTAATCTCGTGACAAACTTTTTGCGACCATGTACTGGAGTTACACTTGCCGGACTGTCGTTTCATTCGCAGCCCGTGGCGGCAGCTGTGTGGAGGACGGCGACAGGTGGCCGAGGCTAATCACCGCGTGATGGATTCGGCCGGCCGGGAGCCAGCACCGGGTATTCTCGTAGCTGCGTAGCTGGGCGCCTCCCGAACGCATTCCTACCTCGCGCGCCACGCGCCTCGCGTTACTTGTATCGCGAAACAGTCAGACCGATGTTTAGTCTAGTCTGGTCTCCATACTTTTCGTTCTCTTCTGTTTCTATTCTGCATACTAGTTTATTAAACACGGTTCGCTTTGCTGAAGTAGAAAAATCTGAAATTTACTTTTACGTCATGCATCGATAAGAATTCATCCTTGTTCAACAGTCTTAATACTACATTTTCAATCCTGGCGGTGTCGTGGTATATTTGGGCCAGTTACGTATCAACACAACTTAATCTGCATTCAGAGACGATGACCAGTGGATCTCTGCAAGAGCTCCACAACATCCGTTTCCTTAGACTTCGGCTATTTCTGTAACAGCATTAGTCCCACATTTGTTTCATGCTAATATTGTCACCTCGCAATGAATACTGCGTCCAGTACAACTTGCAGTCTGACTTGCGTAGTCCAGTGCGTTTCCGCCATCACAATTTTGCCCCCACTCCTCCTACAGCCATTTTAACTACTTCTGTATATTTTCGCAAGTGCACGGCTAAGCTGTCCTTCCTTCCAATAAGGGTTTTAAATTGCTTTGTTCTCTGCCTATTCTTTGTAGTACTTGTATAAATCCTACTTTATCCACGCACTTAAGTTTAAAATTCCTCCCGTAGCGCCCGCCGTATTTCAAGGCGCTTAGGTCCTTCCCGGATTTTCTTACGGTCGATTCGTCACTTCCACACGCTGTTAAGCTTCAGAAGAACACTCTCAAGCAGTTCGCTCTCCACGCCAAGTCAAAATCAGAGATAACCATAATCCTTTTGTTGTAAAAACTTTCATTACCTGAGCCAAACTCCTTCTGTAGTAACATATGTTTTTGGGTGGGGTGCGCCATTAGCAAACCACAATTTTGTTTGTCGCCCCAGACATGTTTCACTGCAGTTGCAGCAACATCAGTGGTTTTTTGTATTATTATTATGGCTGTTAAACATAAGGAATGTTCTTTACTGTTTAAGTACATATAAATATTAGTTTCTAAATTGTAATTACAGATTTTTGAAGAGCACATAAAATTATGTATTCATACTTTCTTACCACATGATGTGGTTTTCCTGCTGTATTACGTTTTTACAGTGTATGTTATTCTTTACAGTTTGTCATCTGCAACTATATACAACTTAATGTAGGCAAAATAGTTACGCAAAAATTACGATTTCCAAACCGTTATGGCTATGCATGAAATTAATAATTTATGTGAAAGGGTGTGTGTGTGTGTGTGTGTGTGTGTGTGTGTGTGTGTGTGTGTGTGTATTTACATTACGTTTCACTTACGTTTTCTTTTTCCGTCATCTTCTTCATTGTCAAGTTCTGTGTATTGAGTTGTCAATGTCACTGCCACTGTCACTCTTTACCAGCGGACCCCACTCAAAAACGTATGTTATTGTTAAAGCAAACATAGGCAAAAGAGGTTCAACCACAAGACGATTATGCTTCTGTAGTATTATTTACCACGGTCTCCGACATACTCTTCTTTCCAACACACTAGATTTCTTACGCTACTTCTACCACTGCATTTTTCCGACTTTAAATAGTCGAAATTCTTCTTCATACTACTACTCTTCAACCGTGTTGCACCTTAGTTTCTTCTTATTCCAAATTTTCAGCCAAACAGACTCGACATTCCAGTTCCAATTTCTTCTTTGTATTATCCCCCTCGCCCCTCTCTCAGATCCGTGGACATCAATATTAGTAACTGTTCCCCTTAAGCTTTTATTCCTGATAATTTTTTCGTTCCTTTCGAGAAACAGTTTAATCAGCAACAGCGATCGACGACAATTTGTCTAGCAGACTTTCAACACAGTAAGCACCATCTCCGTTATTATGTTTCTGCTTACACTACAGGCAACTGACGAAGTTCTGCGAATTCAGTCATTGAAGCGTCGTTTTGAAGCAGACTTCGACAGACGAACTTGGGGAAGGCTTGTACGCTCCAGTACAGATGAAAGCTATGCTAACGAAGAATTATTCCACAGTCTCTTCCACAAACCCTAGACAAACATTTAAAGCGCGTCGCATACGCGATCGTGTCCGCGTGGGCTGGGATATTCCAGGGACCTAGATTTTCCCATCCCATCCAACTCGACCCACCTTACATTGCACTCAGTTATCACATCTTTTCGTTTAACGTATCAAAACGAGTTGTACATGGACTTTCTGCAGTAACGGTTCCAAATTAACGTTCGGACTGTTTGGGTCTCGTCTGGCAAATCGGATATAGAATCAACATCCGGATTACATTCATTTTGCAATTTTTTTTAATTTTTTTTTTCCCACACGTGCAATGCCCAGTCCTCCTGACACATCTGATCCGATTCTGGTTTTGGTTTTTATTCCTCTAGCATTATGATAGCGTAATTATGAATCTTATTACTTGCTCCAATCAATCACTATAGACCTATAATATGTAGAAGACATCAGCGTACGCTCTTTGATCTACCACTGTGTCCTCTACAGGGTACCTATTCCCTTTTAACTTGAACGCTCCAACAACATTTTGGCCAGAACGAAAAAATGAAATTTGCTTGATACACTTTGATTCTTCTGATTGCCAGAAGGAAATTAACCATTATGATTGCCGTTCTTGTAACTTGCTTCTTTATGAAGATACGCAGTGTGTATTTTTTAAATATCACCCCGTTTCTTTTAAAACTCGCTAATCCTCTTCCTCTCTTAAAGACCTGTTCAAAAACATGGCACAGTGTGTTATTCACGTTAACACGACGTTATTAAAAACGGAAAAGTAAACTGAAGGTCTTTCTGCACACAGTGCACAGTGCACTTACCCAGGGTATCGTGACTCATCCTCTAACTGCGACTGACAGTAAACAGATGAAAACTTAAGGAAAATGCACAGCGGCCGTTACGATTCTGCTAGCTTACATTCCCCACAGATGACCATGATTAACGAAAGTAATCCTGATCATTCTACCTTCTATTCAAGGGTGACACTTTACTGACACTACGCTTCAACTGAACGACCTGTCGTGTTACCATTTGTTCACCGTCAACTCCAGCAAGCGGACGAATTACGTTACCCCGGGTATGTGCACTGTGTTGACCCAACACGGGGAGACTCAAAGTCAGCTTTCAGTTAAGTTTAGAGTAGCGTCATGTTAAAACGTTAATGGTGCACCTTGAGACATTTTTGAACAAGTGCTGAGGAGAGGAAGTGGATTATCGAATAAAAAATACAGGTTGCTAGTAAAAAAGACGTACTGCTGTTCATATCATCGTAACGGATCATGTTACAAGCAAAGCAATCATGCTTGTTAATGTCCCGCTAGTAGCTAAACAAAATTTGCTTGATACATTTCTTTTTTAATATTCTTTTGAACGAGAAGTTGTTTGGTATGATTAAGGTAGACGGCACACCTGTCTAGTGACCTTCTAAACTGAATATTCATTTCGGCGAAACAACCGCATAGTGTGTGAACGGCTCGAAATGTACTACCGGCAGGCCTTGGTTTCGTTAACGTCAAAGACGTGAGGGCGGCCGGCCCCCTGGAAATTTCCAGCGTTCGCGGCGGCTAAGGCCCGGTAATTGGTTTCTAATATCCCTCGCCGGCGGATAAGATAGCGCCCCCACGTGAGCACCAGCAGCGACAGCAACAGCGGCTTTTGCGCAAGCCGGAGCAGAATGCGCCACAAACGCTGTGCCTGCTCTCAACCGCGGTAGCTGCCGTTCACGACACCGATACCAACAACGACCTACATTCACTGAAAATGCCTCTCAACAATTACGACCATTAAATTCACCCCAACCGATACGTCGCGGATGCCAACAAAGTGCGTCAGCTGCGGGACTCTTGCGCCGAAGCGATTAGCGTCCCTGCCCGCTGTATGCCGCAATCTCATCTTCAGAATGTCAGGGGACGCCCCGATTTCATTGTATTTATTTCGTTTCGCGTCACCTAACGACGACGTGTTATTTATAATCCACACGTTCATTTCCTTGGGACAAAAAGCAGCAAAGAAAGTCAAACACGACAGATGCTACTACGGCTTTTGGATTGCCCCGAGAGCACAGTAAAGCATATCAACTACGTCCATTATGGACTATGTTGTGAGGACTGCGACTGTTAATTAAAAAGAAGAAAATGCATACGAGTACATGCCTATGCGTCAGTCTTAAAGTTTTTGGTCTTACCCATCACGATCTGTTGGAGGCCATTTTTCACATGACTGTTCTCGGTGCTAAGCTTTCGTGCCAAAACATATATGGTGGCTGAAAGGTTTGGTTGCGTTAGCACTGTCAATAATTAAGTTACTCATATGACGTATCAAATGGTTTAAAGGTATAAACGAAGTACTTACGAACCAAGAAGAATACTGCAACGTTATCCAGAGTCTCCTGGTGTGTGTGTGTGTGTGTGTGTGTGTGTGTGTGTGTGTGTGTGTGTGTGTTTGTGACTGACGTTTGAGCGAGTCACGTGGGAGGAGCCAAGCGAAGCGAGGACGTTACTAGGGCCCCACGAGGACTATGTTGTCGTTTCGTAGGTACTTCTAGGGCCATTCCAGGCGAAACCGTATAGACGACGATTTGGTTCTCTCAGCATGTTGAGGAGCCGCGATTCGGAATAGCATCAGGATCCGGTTGGTTGATAGGAGGGAGGGGACCGAACAGCGAGATCATCGGCCCAATCAGATTAGGGAAGACGGGGAAGGAAGTCGGCCGTGCCCTTTCAGAGGAACCATTCCGGCATTTGCCTGAAGCGATTTAAGGAATTAAGAAAAACCTACATCAGGATGGCCGAACGCGGTTTTGAACCATCGTCCTCCCGAATGCGAGTCCAATGTGCTAACTAACGCGCCACCTCGATCGGTATCTGGATCTGAAAATGACCTCTGGCGAGAGGCGAAACTGGTCTCCACTGTATGAAAAGTACTCAACAGGTTTTATGATGGAATCTAAGAATATGGCAAAGCGTCGCTGTACGTCGATCGTGCACGCGAAATAACGCAAATAACAGCTCGTGCAACCGTCAAGTTTACATCGTAGCGAAGACCAGCGAACGTGCATCAGAGACCGAGAATTCCCCCTTCTGTACACGGCAAAATATTCAAATGTATGTGTAACCTTATGGGACTTTACTGCTAAGGTCATCAGTCCCTAAGCTTACACACTAATTAACCTAAATTATCCTAAGGACAAACACACACACCCATGTCCGATGGAGGACTCGAACCTCCGCCGGGACCAGCCGCACAGTCCATGACTGCAGCGCCTCACACCGCTCAGCTAATCCCGTGCGGCGTAAACGGCACGTAAGCGCGAGAAAACTGCATTCGGTCGCATTCGTCAGTGTCCGCAAGTGTTCCTTCGTGTTCCGCTGGCTGTCTGCCTTTAGGCGAACCGTTAAAGGGAGTTTGCGTCCTCTCCCCATTGTCGCTATCAGGGGAGAACATTCATCTGCTATCCTGTCTGTTGCTAACAGAAGCCGGACAGAGAGGCAGCGCCTGCTGCTAGGACGGCTGTCCGGACACCCCCCACCCCCACCCTCCCTACTGCCTTTTCGCCGCCCGCGCATCCTGCCCCCAATCACCGATGCAAATGTAATGAGATTGCGCCCGCAAGGACGCGCCGCATTGTTCCTCGCGGGGAAACTTTGCGGCGAAATGTGTCAGAAGAAATTCATCAACACGACCTTTCTTCTCCCCCGCTTTTTCGGGCCTCTTAACGAACTTAGGCGCCGCTGTCACGGCGGGATTTGCTTAGCCGCGACAACCTCGCCGCTACGCCCCCCGACTCGTAATTTCGAGCCGCCTGCGCCGTCGTCCTCAGAATAAAGAGCGAATTAATTCGAAGTAAGTGGCCGCCGCGTAATCTCGTCCGGCATCTCGGCAGGTTCTTATCTGCAGTCATTCACGGCACTCGGGCTGCTGTGAAACGGGCAGTTAAAAGCACATCACAGCGAGCGCTTTAGCTAAATTTGTGGGACATTCTGCCTCTACGTCAACTGCCGGCACACGGAAGCTATAAAACTAGCACATTTTCGGCTTATTTTTCCAGAAACGAGACGAATTATTTATCACACGAAGAAAATAAAATGCTCTCGCATTAGGATGTTCAGCTGTTGCGTGCTGGTCGTCGCAGCATTAACAAATACCTACGTTCAAATGGTCCAGATGGCTCTGAGCACTATGGGACTTAACATATGAAGTCATCAGTCCCCTAGAACTTAGAACTACTTGAACCTAACTAACCTAAGGACATCACACACATCCAAGCCCGAGGCAGGATCCGAACCTGTGACCGCAGCAGTCGCGCGGTTCCGGACTAAAGCGCCTAGAACCGCTCAGCCACCGCGGCCGGCCAAATACCTTCGTGGCTCGCGATATTTTTAGGCTGTGAGTCGTGCAAAATACATTCAGCGTTCGCTTCATAATAATACAAGGTGCTTCAAAAAGTACTTTACAACTTCGAAAATTCATATAAATTAATTCATATTACCTACAGAGGTGATTGTAGTGCCAATCAAGTTTTGTCTCGTATAGTTCGCTAGTGCCAAATCACACCGTAAGGAGCGCTAGCGGCCATTGCGTTAAAATGGCTGCCTTCACTGGACCCGAGCGTGCTAGCTGTGTTATTTGGTTTGAAAACTTCGAAGTCGGCGACTACAGTTCAGAGTAATTTCCGTACCACGCACGCTAAAGATCAACCTAGTAGGCCTACAATATATGAGTGGCATAAATATTTTGTAGAAACTGGGTGCTCGGTAAGACATGGGAAATCATCAGGTCTTCCAAGCACATCTGACGACGACGTTGAGCAAGTGAGACAACGTTTTGTCAACACCTCTACGAAATCGACCCGGCGTGCATCTCGCGAACTCCAAACCCCACATACGACTGTTTGGCATGTGTTGAGAAACCGTTTGCATTTGAAACCGTACAGATTGACGATCGTACCAGCAATAAAAGACACTGATAAAATTGCTCGCAAGAAGTTGTGTGTGGATATGTTAAATAGATTACATGTGGATGAACATTTCTTGGGCAAAATCATCTTTTCTCACGACTCGACTTTTCCCTTAAGTGGCAAGGTTAACACACACAACTGTAGGATTTGGGGCATGGAAATCCACTTCAAACACTGCAACATGTTGGTAATAGCCCTAAATTGAACGTTTTTTGTGCATTGAGCAAAAACAAAGTGTAGTGCCCCTTTTTTCCGTGAGAAAACCATCAATGGGAAAATGTACCTGGATATATTACAACAATTTTTGATACCACGTATCGATAAGGATGACCAAGAATGAAATGTTTTGTTGATGCAAGATTGTGCACCACCCCACTACTTGGCTGACGTCCGGGACTTTCTCAGTGACCACTTTTCAGGTCAATGGATTGGCGGTGATGCGCCATTGCATAGCCCCCACATCCCCAGACTTGACATCACCGGATTTTTTTTTAAGGGGGATTCATCAAAGATATCGGGTTTGTACCTCCTGTGCCGGCTTCTCTGCTGGAACTTAGAACAAGAATTTACGCCGCCACGGGGCAAGTTACACCTGCAATGCTACAGCGAGTTTGGGAAGAAATTGATTTACGATGGGATGTGTGCAAGACAACCAACATATTTAGTTTAACGTAAAAAAATTGATTTGTTTCCCTATAAAATTACAGTAAACGCTGCTCTATATCTTCTTTAAATAAATTTATAACAATTTTTAAAGTTGTGAAGTCCTTTTTGAAACACCATGTACACTTACAATAAAGGGTTACTTGACATCGCCTTCTCCGACAGCTCGCCACATTTTCTAACTTTCTTTACATTATCATTCTCTAGCGGATGATTTCGTAAGAGCTTACACTTCAATACGATGCCTCTATTCTAAGTCGTGCACTTACAAATTTTAAAATTGAAGGCTGTGTAAATTTTACCTCTCAGCATAAAATTAACAATTAAATCGTTTTGTTTGTCTTAACTTCTTACTACAAAACTACTGTGCTTGTAAGGGTTAAGTTTGATCTAACTGTAAACGTAACTAGTTTCTAGGTATTGTTTACAGAAGGCCGGCCGAAGTGGCCGTGCGGTTAAAGGCGCTGCAATCTGGAACCGCAAGACTGCTACGGTCGCAGGTTCGAATCCTGCCTCGGGCATGGATGTTTGTGATGTCCTTAGGTTAGTTCGGTTTAACTAGTTCTAAGTTCTAGGGGACTAATGACCTCAGCAGTTGAGTCCCATAGTGCTCAGAGCCATTTGAACCATTTTTTTGTTTACAGAACTCTTTTCTTGTTTCGTTAGCCTCCTGCGAAAATTGAAATCAATAATGTTAACGAAATAGCCGACTATGCCAGCAGCATAATAGCCCAGTCAACAAAAGTCAAATACGAGAAATAATTCGTGTAGTCGTTTTTTGTATAGTTGTAGGAGGTAGTGCCACGCACATCATGATGTTATACATCAATGGATGCGTTCCCCGCACAGCCTACCTTCATTATACAGTAGTATGCAAAAACTGTGACTGAAGCCCGAATAATATGAACTGACATACACTGAGACTAGAAAATAGTGCATTGATAATGGCTAGGCACTATCCGAAATCTGCATTTGCCACATAAAACCTGCAAAAAAGGACGGCTGACTGCTGTGCTCTCTCATTTATGAAGCATGCACAACATACCAAAATACCTGAGCGGGTTGGGGGGTGGGATTTTTCGTACAGGGGTTAGGGGTGCATTTGAAGGCCACTTTTATACATTTTCTTGGTAATTTCAAAATCATAGCCTCGAGTGAAAGCTTACACCAGTATAAAAGAGAACTAAGTTAAATTTCCTAAAGAAAATGAGGTACTAATTACCTTTTTTCGAAAAGAACTGACAGTTTCCGTGAAGAGAGTGAGAGAATGTTGAGAGTCGCCGTAGGTTAGGTGGAATTTGTAGGGCAATTTGAAGTAGTTTCCCTACTTAATAAACCACAAGTCTCCTGTATCAACTTGTTCGTGTCGACTTCTCCTGCAAATCTGTGGTACGTTGTGAACAGTTACCGATTACATCAGGTATAATTTGTTGGAGGGAAGATAGCGTGATGCTTATTTATATCAGCCACATAATAACAGCTGCTATGAACGTAAGCAACGAGAATTATCACGTCTTGCGTGTATTTGCATTTCAATCACCGTTATAAATACACATTCTTAGTTGTTTACATTCAGGGACGTTTGTTGTGCTTTTCCTTTTTAACAACATACACAGAACTTGAGCTTGTTGACTCTCTTCTCGTCTGATGCAGACATCTGATCAATTTATCCTGTGTCTCGGGTCCGCAGTTATACCTTTGAGCGTTTTGGCAATTTCCTACCAATCATACTCCTTCTTCGACATTTGTGCTGTGGAGCTCATGGATCCCAGAAGCAGCTATGATGTGTGTATTCTTCCAGGACGTACATTACGTTCTAGTCAGACCATTCCACTGCCCACACAACTCATGTGAACAAGAAACGTAGACAAGACAGCAGACAAATGCTCACTGACTGCTGGCGCCGAAGAGGGAGGACGGCAACTTCATTGGATGGTTCGCTAAAAAGAAACCGACAAGCAGCGGAACACTAGCGAACGCGAATCCAACAGGACCGAATGCAGTTCGCTCGCAGTAGCCTATCGTTTACACCAGAGGGAATTCTCGTTCGTTTGTGTTCGCGTCGGTGAAAAAACGGGCTTCACCGTGCCCCTCGCTCTTCTGACAGCGGACACTTCTTAATCCGACCGCAGAACTTACAAGCTACTGGCGCCATTGGATTTTATTCGACTCACGCTCGTGTCATTATGTGTGCTACTTGCTGCCAGACAGGGTACATGAGACATTACGTGTTCATACGTTTGGGTTTTATCACCTGAGCGTTGCTAGGATTTGTTTTCCAAATCTTACCATGGCTGTTAATCTATGGCCGTACTATGTGTATGTACACAGTTGTAATGCAGTTCCACTGTAGCTTTCTCTCAGAACTTTCTTGTTGATTTGTCGTATGGATCTAGTACGTAGAAGAAAATAAACAACTAAATACAAACAAAGTCATATTCAAAGAACCGTAAATGCTTTTCCGTGAGTCTCGATGTCTGTTGCAACTATATATCAACTATGCTTCATTTAGGCGGCTTGAGTATGCGTAGTGTCGAGAATATAAGCACTTATTATAGATGACCGCATCAAAATTTTCTTCGACCCCCAGGATTGTAAATGGATACTCCAGAGTCGAACGCCGTCGGCTATGGAAATTAAATTCGTAAATAATAGCAGTGTCAAAACAAGGAAAATAAGAGCGAGATGCTATCCGGTCCGAAAATCTTATTCTGTTTTAGCTTTATTCTCTTCTAAGGTAAACAATACTGTCAGAGGAACACGCGCAACTCAGCATTATACCAGAGGTCAAAAATATCGCTACATTTGTAAGGTTCTTTTATTTAGAACACGAACGGTTTCAGGCTCTTATACCCTGTCTTCAGATGACGTAATATGGTGCTGTGATCCCGAGCGCCGAGGTGGACGAATACAAGACATGGTGTGTTACCAGCGTGCTCTGCGCTCGCTGCTACCACGCCGCGTCTTGTATTCGTCCACCGCGGCGCTCGGGGTCACAGCACCAAATTACGACACCTGAAGATTGGGTATAAGAGCCCGAAACCGGTCGTATTCTAAACAAAAGAACCTTACAACTGCAGCGGTATTTTCAACCTCTGGTCTCTTATAAAAGAAAGAACATTTTTTCACTTGATTCACACGTGCTCGAAACTGAATCAAGGGAAGATGAATTCGCGTACGTGCGAAAAACGGAAAACCACCGTTTCCATTCGGACACCTATATAGCTGACTTCCTTAGGGCACACGATAGAGAATTTTTCTCTCAGAAGGAACGAGGATACGGTAACAGGCCACTGAGGTGAATCCTCAATGTCGAATGATTCCATATAAAATTTTCCCGAATATCAACAAGACAGTTTTAGAGCCTGCAGAATTTTCACGACGAAAAAGGTGACACTGTCAGTATGCTGTATGTCACGTTATGCTGCAGCATCGGAACGCGCATCATTAAAATTGTTCTCTTATTTGCCACAAACTTATTTGACAGGGGGTTGAGGTGCGGGTGTTTATATAGTTGTACTGTTGTTATACTGGCTTTCCATTTTGCGTCGGCAGGAAGCCGTCACAAATACGACGAGAAGAAAGATGGGGAGGAGAAAGCGGCGTCCAAGTGGAGAGAGGGGTCACGATCCGCTGCAGCCAATAGGAGGTGGCGCTTCAAAAGGAGCCGCTAACAACGCGCCCTCGCCTGCGCTCAGGGCGAGCCTTCAAAGGGCGACAGCAGCCGGCAGCACGCCGCACGCAACGCTCATTAACCGAGCAGCAGACACACTTCGCGGCCCTTTGCTGCCACTTGCTACGGACGCTGTCTCCAGTCATGGCTAGTTTATCGACGTGACGCAATCTGTGTAATCTTCTCGCTTGATTCTGTACGAGTCTGGCCTAAATGGTATCCTCTGTATAGTGGACACACGTAACACACTGAAGAGCCAAAGAAACTGGTACACATGCCTAATGTCATGTAGGGCCCCCGTGAGCACGCCGAAGTGCCGCAACACGACGTGGCATGGACTCGACTAATGTCTGAAGCAGTTAGTGCTGGAAGGATTTGACACCATGAATCCTGCAGGGCTGTCCATTAATCCGTAAGAGTAGCTGGAATTGCCGCAAGTCCGTCGGAATGCACAATAGACATGAATGGGTGCAAGTGATCAGACAGGATGCTTACGTACGTGTCACCTGTCACAGTCGTATATATTACTCCAACTGCACACGCTTTACACCATTACAGCGTCTCCACCAGCTTCAACAGTCCCTGATGACATGTATGGTCCATGGATTCATGAGGTTGTCTCCTTACCCGTACACGTCCATCCACTCAACACAATTTGAAACGAGACTCGTCCGACCAGGCAACATGTTTCCATTCATCAACAGTCCATTGTCGGTGTTGACAGGCCCAGGCGACGCGTAAAGCTTTGTGTCGTGCAGCCATCAAGGGTATACGAATGGGCCTTCGGCTCCGAAAGCCCATATCGATGACGTTTCGTTGAATGGTTCGCACGCTGACACTTATTGATGGCCGACATTAAACTCTACAACAGTTTGCTGAAGAGTTGCACTTCTGTCACGTTGAACAATTCTCTTCAGTCGTCGTTGGTCCCGTTCTTGAAGAATCTTTGTCTGGCCGCAGAGATGTCGAAGATTTTTTATTTTACCGGATTCCTGATATAGTCTTGAAATGGTCATAGGGGAAAATCCCCACTTCATTGCTACCTCGGAGATGCTATGTCCCATCGCTCGTGCGCCGATTATACCACTACGTACAAACTCTTGATAACCTGCCATTGTAACAGGAGTAACCGATCTAGCCACTGCGCCAGACACTTGTTGTCTTACATAGGCGTTGCCAAACGCAGCGCCGTATTCTGACTGTTTACGTATCTCTGTATTTGAATACGCATGGCTATACCAGTTTCCTGGGCGCTTCAGTGTGTGAAATGTGAGAGAGAAAGATAACAGCGAAGTGCAGCAACGTACTTGCTATTCAAAAAATACAAATAACTGCTACCAGTCATTCTCATTAACTAACTTTCGTGCCTTTTGAGGCTCATCTTCAGGTAAGGCGCGCAGGAATTTGGATAATCATGTTTCTAGCACGATACTTCACTATGACACGAAGAAAAGAAGCACTTTAATCTATCTCCTTGCGTTTTACTTATATGGCAGGTTCTGTAGTAAAACTAATTTTTTGACTTGTTACCGTAGTGTCATTGGTTTCAATGTTAACACCAAAATGGCAGCTTCCATTATCTTTGTTACAATGTTAAGCACTATTGGTTGTATCATACCATTATTTTGCAAACGCCCGGGTCATCAGCAACCACACAGCATCTTTCAGGTACTGTAGAAGCTGATTTGATCCATTATAATTGGTTTTTGGAAGCCTGCGACTCTGAAAACAATAGGTTTGTTTATAAATGAATCTTCTACTACCAGTCACGATTTTTCTTTATTTACTTTTCGCACGACGCGTTTCGGGAAATGAGTCCTATTTTCAAGTGCGATTTTTGTGTGTATTAAGCCATTTCCATTGATGTTGTAAATGTGTGAGAGTCTGATTCATTTCCTTGGCTTTTACTGCAATACATAAGAAACTCTCCGTTTTTTAGTTGGTTATCGATTGGCTCAAATGGCTCTGAGCACTATGGGACTCAACTGCTGAGGTCATTAGTCCCCTAGAACTTAGAACTAGTTAAACCTAACTAACCTAAGGACATCACAAATATCCATGCCCGGGGCAGGATTCGAACCTGCGACCGTAGCGGTCTTGCGGTTCCAGACTGCAGCGCCTTTAACCGCACGGCCACTTCGGCCGGCGGTTATCGATTCTTCTGGTGAAGTTAGTGGCGAAATTTAGAAGAATTTGTACTTACAGTTTTCTAAGGGTCCATTTGTGCAACAAAAACTAATACATAATATAAAGTGAAATCATGACCCATATTCAGACTCTGGAATATACAAGGTAACATGCCAGGAATACTCTATGTTCTACCTAGGTCAAACAGGCCAAAATTTCAACACCATTACACAAAGCACATTAAAGCCTACGCACACAACAAACACACTACGTCAGCAACAGCAACACACATACATAATACAGGACATCCATTTGGAAAAATAGAGCAAAATGTCAAAGTATTTCACTGACTAAATAAAGGACATAAAATGGATTTGCTAGAAGAACTGGAGATATATTCACATTACAGAAAATATGAAGATAAAACATTAAATGAAAAACTTGAAAGTGAATTTCTTCAGATTTTTCGATAGTATACTTAAATAAAAATAGTAAAACATAGAAATAAGCACAATTGTAAAACGTATATAAGTAATTTACGAGTCAAATTGTTAAGATAAATAACCTCTGTACAAAAGAATATCATAATCTGTGGGAGACCTATATTGTTATCTCTGTAGACTACTTGTAAGAAGATCTTTGTAACTGTTTTGTTAATATATTTTCTATGTGTACAGTGTACAAGTTGTGTGTGATGTTTAGTGTGTGAGAGACTCTGCACAAATGGACCATTAGAAAATTGTAAGTACAAATTCTTCTAAATTTCGCCACTAACTTCATCAAAACAATCGATAACCAACTAAAAAATCGCGTGTTTCTTATATATTGCAGTAAAAGTCAAGGAAATAAAGCAGACACTCACATATTGACAACATCAATGGTAATGGCTTAATACACGCAAAAACGCACTTGAAAATGGGAATCATTTCCCGAAACGCGTCGTGCGAAAAGTCAATAAAGGAAAATCGTGGCTGGTAGCAGAAGTTTTTTTATAAACAAACCTATTACTGTAGAAGCAATCTGCACTAAGAATGTCTTCGCTCAAAGATATAATATCCTTAACTTTGAGACAGTTACTCGGTTTTTGTACACATGATACAATTGTCATGTCGTTAAATGCATTGAACTAGACTTGAAAAGCAGCCTTACAATAAACACAGGGTCAGTAAATCTAGTTACAGAGTACATACTCTATGAATAGCCCTATACGGAAGATGCATCACAGTTACCGAAACATGGCTGAGCAAACGTATAATTAATGAAATGGAACACTCCAGCTGCCACCATGTTTTAACTTCATACACGTAACCAGCTTCGATTAGAACGTGTGCTACGTTGCCATTTCGATATTAGCACAGTGACACTTTTTTGGTAAGGGGCGGGTGGTTGTCATCAGTCTTCTGACTTGGTTGATACGGCCCGCCACGAATTCGTCTCCTATGCCAATCTCTTCATCTCAGAGTAGCACGTGCAGCCTACGTCTTCAGTTATTTGTGGGATGTGTTCCAATTTCTGCCTTACCCTACAGTTTTTTTCTCTTCATAGCTCCCTCTGGTACCGTGGAAGTTATTCCCAGTTGTCTTGACACGTGTCCTATCATCCAGTCCATTGTCACTGTCAGTGTTCTCAAAATGTTTTGCAGAGAAGCTCCTCATTTCTTATCAGCCCGGCTAATTTTCAGTATTCGTCTACAGTGCGACATCTGAAACGCTTCGATTAGCTTCTTTTACAGTTTTTCCCCACACTCCATGATTTGTTTCCATGCTATGCTGGGCTCCAAACGCACATTTTCAGAAATTTCTTCCTCTACCGCTCCCGCTAGTTCAAAATGGTTCAAATGGCTCTGAGCACTATGGGACTTAACATCTGTGGTCATCAGTCCCCTAGAACTTAGAACTACTTAAACCTAACTAACCTAAGGACATCACACACATCCAGGCCCGAGGCAGGATTCGAACCTGCGACCGTAGCAGTCGCGCAGTTCCGGACTGAGCGCCTAGAACCGCTAGACCACGGCAGGCCGGCGCTCCCGCTAGTACTACGGAAATTGTTGCCTAAAGTCCTGATACGTGTTCTCTCGCGTAATAGGATGTGTAAAATGAGAAGAGATGAGTCGGTGTCAACTGGAGTTGCGGAAAAAAATCTAGCGCTTAGAGTTGCGGCAACTCTACCATTGTCTTATGAGCAGCACAAAACGGAAGTGTGTTTTGTAGAAGGTGGATTTCCAAGGACGAAATGCTCCAGCGCGGGGGCGATTACACTCGTGTGCACGGCACTGGCAGTGAGCGCGCTCACCACTGAAAATGCCCCACAGCATAGCCACTGGGCACGAATCCAGCACTTCTACGGAAAGGAGGAAAGAATGAAAGACGAGAGCGTCGCCACTTTGCGTGGACAGCGCACTACAAAGGCAGGCAGGCGTCCGGAGGAAGCAGGCTGCCGACCAGCGGACGGCGGGAGCCGCGATAAATCCGGGACGCACCATTTCCGGGCTTTGGACGGCCAGCGACGCGAGAAGCGTCCGGACACCTCGGCGGCATCTCGCAGCGCCCACAACCCTTTTCCCCAGCGACGGCTTCGCTCCTGCCGCCTCCGCCGCTGCTGCTGCTGCGCAGTATGTTTACGCGCCAGCGGACTTCGTGGAAATATGACCTCGAGCCGTGACGTCACAACGTCAACAGATCGCTCCGCGAGCAGGCGGCGGCAGCAGCGCGGCGCAGCGTGCAAGCGGCGTGCTCCTGTTTACGGTTCCCCTGGACTGTGGGGCGCCGTGATAGTACGCCATCACCTGCCGCTATGTACAGCACGCGCCGTTGCACGTGGTAGCAAACGCCTTCGCAGACAGAGATTACGAACTGGGGAACTGCGTAAACGCTCTGCTGCCTGCGCCTCAGTACGTGTCATACGGTACACTCTTCACCGGCATCTGTACCAGAGGTCTTTAACGCATACCATAGACAACGTGGAGCTGAAGACTGCTGTTATCATAGCGAAGAATAAAGTTAAAGTCATCGCTTCTCGTGCTGTTTGGACGGTGTGTGTTTTTAGGCTGAAGATTTGAATTTGCTGTAAGTCAGGCTTTTGTTACTCCGCCTGGTAACCGTAATGGTTGGTTAAATGTTGTGTTTGCTAGATGAGGAGGCGTAAGTGAGTGCGGTGGCCTTGAAAGTTTCGCTCGTAGAGAAGTAATTTGCTATCGTACTTTTCACTTTAGTGAAGTTGTAGGTGGTAGTAGTTCTTATTTAGTTCCAGCGCAAGCTTTGTTTGTACGTACTCGTGGTCGCAGGAAGGTAGATGACGACGAGGCTGTATCTTTTTGGTGTAAAAGACATGGTTGCTGTGAAGATGTATCACTTTTTGGTGACTTAAAGCTGTATTATCGTAAATAAAGTGTTGACCCCGAATAAAAAGACTACACATTGATCTTGCCAAAGGCAGAGAAGCGATTCATCTCGGTGTCTCAGCTTTCTGGGGCACTCTGGGATGCTCTCTGCGACGCCCCCGTGTCTCTGGGTGTGTCTGTGAGCCGCAACTGGTCATCACAGTTAAAGAAGTGATTGGCTAAGTGACGCAACCGCTTAAAGAAGCTACTAAGGTAGTGGGACTCAGTTTCTGGCGAGGCTGGGCGTGGTACGGCCCCTAACATTACTAGGCACGTGACGGAGAAAAATTCATTTCCGGTTGCAAGAACCACTAGAATAGCTCAGATTCTAACAGTACAAGAAATGAACTCGTGCCAATAAGAATGAATTCCGCGAAACTCAAATTGCATATTTGTCGCATGACTTCGAGGCCGTCAGGCAGAGGCAGTATTTCTTGACTTACAAAAAGCGTTTCTTTCTGCGGTACTGTGACATAGCATTCTTTTTGTCAAAAGTTATTAAATGATGAAGGGTAAAAAAATTGATAACTTCGATTCTTTTACACAGCACACCAAAAGACAGTGATGTGGGCGTGACTATATTCAGACAACAAGCTTGTTGTAGAGAGCTTAATTAAGAGAGCTTTTCTTATGTTATGTTAACTGTTATACTATTTTCTGAATGCTAAAACCGTCTAAAATATCCACCGTAAGCTGTAAAATTCTTTATACGAGATGAGCGCTATTGCATCACCTATTACTTTACACTAGCGGTCATTTCGGCCTGTTCCCATTCAGTTGCCTATAATAAGAAAACCAAAAAGGAAAAAGCCAAATCACATTTTTTTACACCTTCGAATTTTGTATATTATAATTTCTGTTGCGCTACTTACTACTATATTACTAAATAAGACTGTACTGTTTAATTTATACAAATAAAATAACTACTGCATTTTTGTACTATTCTCCAGCACAGAAAGATTTAAAATGTTAATGCAACATGTTAGAGTATAGGACGACCAATGAGAGGGCTTCTTGCTGTGGTCAGCTGGTGGTGGAAGAGAGATGATAGTGAGTCCATTGTGAGAGAAATGTGCAGAAGTGTGTCAAGAGTGGGGAGTTTTTTGAACGGGCGTTTAGTATTCCAGTTGTAGCAGGAACAGAGGGCGCCAGCTGTCTCGGTAAAATGCACATTTCTGTAACTTTTGATTCTGACCAGCCGGCCGGAGTGGCCGTGCGGTTCTAGGCGCTACAGTCTGGAACCGAGCGACCGCTGCGGTCGCAGGTTCGAATCCTGCCTCGGGCATGGATGTGTGTGATGTCCTTAGGTTAGTTAGGTTTAATTAGTTCGAAGTTCTAGACGACTGATGA
This sequence comes from Schistocerca nitens, assembly GCF_023898315.1. Lineage (NCBI taxonomy): Eukaryota > Metazoa > Arthropoda > Insecta > Orthoptera > Acrididae > Schistocerca > Schistocerca nitens. The sequence goes on along the minus strand of NC_064614.1, from coordinate 142,486,616 downwards.
CCTCAGAAGTTAAGTCGCATAGTGCTCAGAGCAATTTGGTTCTGACCAAGCGTTACTGAATCTGACTCAATGCCATAATTAAAACTAAAAAATGTTCCGAACTGAACATAAAGTTTTGTGATAACCGGCGCTTGTGCATTACAGTGTCGCGATTTTAATGTACTAAGGTTTAGCGAAAGCTAAATTACCATAAAAACGCTTATTGCAGGAAATAGGATTATATTGGGTATCAAACGGAATTTGCGACTGGATTCGCTGTTCGTTGATAGGAATGACGGGGTACGTTGTCTTGGGTGGAGATTCGTCAGATAGAGAAGTAACTTCAGGCGTGCGCCATGGAAGTATACTGAGACCCAGCAGTTCATGACTTGGCGGACAATATTAACACTAACCTCAGATTTTTTGCGGCTGACGTGTATGTGTCTAAGTACTGTGTGGAATCTTATCAATACATGACTGAATATCTGTACAGCTTTTTTCAAAGATTGCTAGCATACTTGATATTGGCGGCGGAATTTAGTCAAGCCTCCTGGCAGATGTCGTGTGTATTAAGTGTGTACGAAAGATGCTTCCGTTCACTGCGATTGTATGACTTCTCTACCCACCCTCTTTTCCACCTCCTCACCCTTTCCCGCAGTTATCAAACGATCTATATTAGTAAACAATAAATTAAAATAAGTGATATGTACTTACTGAATTTCAAATTTGGTAATTATTTGTTCTCTATACTAAATAATGCCACAGGTACAGTTAAGTCTCTCTATCCTCGTGTTTATCTCGGTTGTTTTCACAGTTTGGAAACTTTATATTAGCTTAGCGGCTGGGTGTACGCCACCTGTATGTAAGGAAACAGCTCGGTATTTGACCACACGAGCCTGGAAAACCCCTGAAACTCACACTAGGAACGGCCGGTGAACGGACCAACTAAAGGCAGTTAAGCTGCAGCGCGGATTCGATCCGAGTCTGCTTCACCTCCCTGTCTCTCAAGATGGGCGCTGCGGGCTAAGCTGTACGAGCAGGTGTCACCAAAACAACAGGCATTGTACGTATATTTGTGGCTGAGACGCGTAATTCCTTCCCCTTCTGCATTGTCTGCCCCCCCCCCTCTCTCTCTCTCTCTCTCTCTCTCTCTCTCTCTCTCTCTCTCTCTCTCTCTCTCGAGCGAAGTATTCGTGTAGCAATGAGGTCAGCACCTCAGTGGATCTCCCAAGCACAGCCCACTGGGGGCATGCGGCGTCCCTGCGTTGCGTCATGGCTGATAAACTCCGAGTCAAAGTTGGGTAACCCGGCCGGGCCGATAGCGGCGGAGGCGGTCACTGGCGGCCGACTGCCGAGTCGAGCTGAGACGAACTGATACGTCCAGCGCAGCATTGCGACACCCCGGCGTCAGCCACAGTGCGTAGCCCCTTTACGTTTACGCATCTGACACGCTCTGCGGGACACCAATCCGTCAGCCTTTACTCGCGACCAAAGTACAGTATTACGCTGGAACAACTCCACAACATAAACACTATCGTTCGCAGCAGTGGACATACGATTACCCAGATACACACCACTTCTATCATTTAATAAGTAAGACCAATTAGTTTCTACTCATACACTCATTCGAGGCAGAATTTTACTTTTGGCAAATAGTTTAACACGAAAAACACCTTCTAGCTTGTAGTATTAAAGTCTGCTTTCGGTTATAGAAACAGCACCTCTTACAGTATTCACAACACAGTCGCCAACCTGTTATTTTGCGTAGTCCGAAGAATCCATACGAAACCAGTGCAAAAAGAAATTAAAAACTTTCTATCGCTAAGGTTTTATCTTGACACCTGAGCTTCCACCAACTCACTCGGCTAGAAACCCGAAAGTTTAATAATTGAAATATTCGATGGACTGACTTTAACCTTCTTATTTTCCTTTCACTGGTGTGGTTTTTTCCAAGTTATTTCTTTGAGAAAAACCTAAAGAACAGCGGATATAAGCGTCTGAGAACTACGAGTTTTGTACGGTAGTAAAGATACCGACGTTTTATAAAACGACTGCTCTTTCAGCGTGTGTGTGTGTGTGTGTGAGAGAGAGAGAGAGAGAGAGAGAGAGAGAGGGGGGGGGGTAGGGAGGGGGCGGGCAAGAACAGCTGCCTGAAAAAAAATGTATGCCAGTGAAAAGGTACAGGAAAAATAGCAATAGTGATATTGCGATAGTGATAGTCATGTAGTGGTTGGCGCAGACAGACAGTAAACATACACAATCTGAGGTAGCTGACTAAGGCCACCCCAAATATATCGAGAATCAATAAATAAATCGAGGTGTGGTTTTCGCCAAGTTATAATGGACAATATGGTAAATTTTCTGATGTTCGCAAGTAATTTTTATCGTTCTTAGTCTACGAAGTGTAACACAAAGTTTGTTTTTTTCTTTTCTAATCCAGCTATACAGGGTGTTACAAAAAGGTACGGCCAAACTTTCAGGAAACATTCCTCACACACAAATAAAGAAAAGATGTTATGTGGACATGTGCCCGGAAACGCTTAATTTCCATGTTAGAGCTCATTTTAGTTTGTCAGTATGTACTGTATTTCCTAGATTCACCACCAGTTGGCCTAATTGAAGGAAGGTAATGTTGACTTCGGTGCTTGTGTTGACATGCGACTCATTGCTTCACAGTAGTAGCATCAAACACATCAGTACGTAGCATCAACAGGTTAGTGTTCATCACGAACGTGGTTTGGCTGTCAGTGCAATGTTTACAAAAGCGGAGTTGGCAGATGCCCATTTGATGTATGGATTAGCACGGGGCAATAGCCGTGGCGCGGTACGTTTGTATCGAGACAGATTTCCAGAACGAAGGTGTCCCGACAGGAAGACGTTCGAAGCAATTGATCGGCGTCTTAGGGAGCACAGAACATTCCAGCCTATGACTCGCGACTGGGGAAGACCTAGAACGACGAGGACACCTGCAATGGACGAGGCAATTCTTCGTGCAGTTGACGATAACACTAATGACAGCGTCAGAGAAGTTGCTGCTGTACAAGGTAACGTTGACCACGTCACTGTATGGAGAGTGCCACGGGAGAACCAGTTGTTTCCGTACCAAGTACTGCGTGTGCAGGCACTATCAGCAGCTGATTGGCCTCCAAGGGTACACTTCTGCGAATGGTTCATCCAACAATGTGTCAATCCTCATTTCAGTGCAAATGATCTCTTTACGGATGAGGCTTCATTCCAACGTGATCAAATTGTAAATTTTCACAATCAACATGTGTGGGCTGACGAGAATCCGCACGCAATTGTGCAATCACGTCATCAACACAGATTTTCTGTGAACGTTTGGGCAGGCATTGTTGGTGATGTCTTGATTGGGCCCCATGTTCTTCCACCTACGCTCAATGGAGCACGTTATCATAATTTCATACGGGATACTCTACCTGTGCTGCTAGAACATGTGCCTTTACAAGTACGACACAACATGTGGTACATGCACGATGGAGCTCCTGCACATTTCAGTCGAAGTGTTCGTACGCTTCTCAACAACAGATTCGGTGACCGATGGATTGGTAGAGGCGGACCAATTCCATGGCCTCCACGTTCTACTGACCTCAACCCTCTTGACTTTCATTTATGGGGGCATTTCAAAGCTCTTGTCTACGCAACCCCGGTACCAAATGTAGAGACTCTTCGTGCTCGTATTGTGGACGGCTGTGATACAATACGCCATTCTCCAGGGCAGCATCAGCGCATCAGGGATTCCATGCGACGGAGGATGGATGCATGTATCCTCGCTAACGGAGGACATTTTGAACATTTCCTGTAACAAAGTGTTTGAAGTCACGCTGGTACGTTCTGTTGCTGTGTGTTTCCATTCCATGATTAATGTGATTTGAAGAGAAGTAATAAAATGAGCTCAAACATGGAAAGTAAGCGTTTCCGGACACATGTCCACATAACATTTTCTTTCTTTGTGCGTGAGGAATGTTTCCTGAAAGTTTGGCCGCACCTTTTTGTAACACCCTGTATATCTATCTTTTTCTGTGGTGTTTGAAAGAAGCGTCTAAGAGAACTTCAACGACATAACAGGTATGGGACGTGACCAAATAGTATGAAGGTAGTATGACCACAAAGCTCTGTCCCACCGTTAGAAGAGGTTCAGCAAACGCGTGCCGTATTATACTAAATGGTTCAAATGGCTCTGAGCACTATGGGACTTAACATCGGAGGTCATCAGTCCCCTAGAACTTAGAACTACTTAAACCTAACTAACCCAAGGACATCACACACATCCATCCCCGAGGCAGGATTCGAACCTGCGACCGTAGCGGTCGCGCGGTTCCAGACTGAAGCGCCTAGAATCGCTCGGCCACATCGGCCGGCCGGTATTATACTACATGTAAGCAAACACATAACTCAGGTAAGGTTCTTTGAAGCATACTAGCCTGTGTTCTAATGTTGTAACTGCCAGAGAATTTACTCTTAGAGCTATTGACACATTCACAACGTATACGACAGGCGAGAAAGTGAATATCGTTTATGATGGATGTCACCTAATTATTCGACCAGCGGTGTGGTTGTACGCTAAAGAGAATCCAGATCCTGGCAAGCACTAGCGATCTGTCTTTGCTAATATTACAAACGAAAGGTAAGCGGACGCGTGGAGAATAGAGTAGGCCAAGGAAAAAAAAGCGCAAACAATGGAAGAAATGAAACTAACATTTTAGCAGCAGTAACACACAATCTAAATGTCACTACGACACTTCTCGCTAGTACGAAAGGTGTAAACTGAACACGTCTTTTGAAAACGCTACATTCCTTTTCACATTCCGCTTCATCTACAGCTTCATGCCAATGACTTCCAAAATTGGTTAAATTTCTCCGAATGTTAGCTACGAAAAGTGCAAAGTGATGTGGCATATCTATACAAAATTTTGTTTAAGGAGAAAGCATCTTCTACAGACCCTGAGCAAGTGAATCTTCACAATATGTATTAATCATCAGCTCAAACCCCCATGACCCCAATAAGCTAATACAAACAACGCTTCTGGTCCATCAACGTTTGGTGTGTTTATTTTTAAGACCTGCGTCACTGATCCCCGTTTTAGTGAAGGAAATCTAAATACATTCATCTATCTGCAGTTTCTAGTATATGCCACTGACGCAATTATTGCAAGAAAACGCACTGGGCTTTAGACCGTCAGTGTGGTACCAACATGATGCATGTTGCTCCCATTCTGCACTTGTAACAACAGGCCCTCTTATTAAAACATTTGCAGAGCATTGAAACGGTCGTCCAGGAAACGCAAAACTGTCTGCACACACACACACACACACACACACACACACACACACACCAAACTTAACACTTTTATGCTTTTATCTGAGACGAAAATTGAAACAACAGGTCTGTTAGGAAACATCGACTCTTCCCGAAGGCATGAAATGTCTTACAGGTACATATAACACGGGCCTGCGCTGCCGTTAACTCCAGATGAAATTCAACGTACAGTATTGTTGCTCCAGAGTCACATTATAGCGTATAGCCATGTTCAGGGTTAACATTTGGAGTGCTTGGTACACAGTCGTGGTAATATGCACAAACCGTGCCTGAGTTATGTATTTGCTTACATTCGGTGTAATAGGACAGACGGTCGTCCAGAGAAGAGGTTCCACAAACGTTTGTCCTATTATATCAATGTAAGCAAATGCGTGATTTGCGGCGCTGTTATCTTGATACTATTTGATCAAGTCCCATACACGTTATGTCGGTGAAGTTCCCTTAGAAGGTTCTTTCAAATGCCACAGAAAAAGTACTCACATATAGTTCCAGTAGAAAGAGAAAAAAAACTGTGTAGTGATTCGGCCACTATACACGATAAAAATTACTTACGAACGTCGAGAAGTTCACTACATTGTCTGCTATAGCTTGGTGAAAACCGCACCTCGATATATTTCTTCGTTCTGGGTATATTTGTGGTCGCCTGTCTGAGCTGCCTCACCTTGTATTTCTGAACGCTTTTACGCAAAGAACATCACTGCATTTAGTCGTAACTGACTGTTTTAGTTACGAATTTGACATATTCCTAATAAGTCAACCACTACATAATTGAATTTCAGCCTCATATTGGAAACCCACAAAAAAGTGACGGCACATGTGATATTCAGTAAAAGTAAAAACAGGATTGATTTGATCATTGTGGAAGTCTGTATACGTCAGCAGCAGTAACTAAAACAGAAGAAAGAATTCCTAACGTTTGGTGCTCACTAGATATCCTCTAAATCTCGCACTTTCTCTATAATAGTTAGGCGGCTTAACCACAGAGACTGAATTAAAAATGATTATTGAGCCACTGGTATTTTTATAAATCAACGTAGATAGTTTACAGTAAACAAGTAAATAGTACACCTGTGTAGGAAAAGAATACCGTATCCCGAAGAGTCCAGAGCTCACAAGTGTCGAGGTACATATAATAGGAAAGTATTTCGGACCTGCGCTAGTTGAGACAGACGCTGGCGCTCTCTGAGAGGTGCGGCCCGGTGCCGCTTGCAGTTCCAGTTCCAGGCGTGCTGGCGCTTGGCCAGTGACCGGGCACTCCAGGCCAGGAGCCGGTCCTGCTAGCGCCCGGTTCCGGGAAACTACACACAGCTACGTACGGAGCTGCGATTTCACACCAGGCCGCCGCGCCGTTATCTGCCTGCGGTGGACGCGCGCGATAACAGCGGAACGTCTGCTACACAATACCTCTCCGCTTCCAAGAAACCACTCGTAGCTCACCGAAGAGTTAGCCGAGCGACAACGGAAATATAGTAATCGAGTCTCTCGTTTTAGCATAACAGATTACCAATGTGTAAAAAAAGCGTCATTTGTATATTTTTTAGTGCATTGTTTCGTAAACTTCTTTTGAACATCTAATTTTTTCCCCTTTTTGTCTTGTTTTCGAGAGTTAAACTTTAATTCCACTCCAAGTTACAAATCACTAGGTCCTTCAGTAAATCTCCAACTGTAACATTCTGCGTCACGTTCTCATCTCGAGGAGATCAAATAACGGACATTACCCACCTTAATTGGGCTTTCCAAACCCGTTCGCTTCTCAGTGTCGCCTGTTACAGAAATGCGTCGCTATTTTCTTGCGTGACTCGAGTGTAATATTGGAGTCCATCCCCCACCCTGAAACCTTCGCTGTAGTGAGACACTAGTCTGCGGCATAGCCCGAGATTTATGTTGGGTTGGAGGATAATGATTTGGTTGAAAGTTGGCGAAGCCAACGAATGTGAATGCGAAATGCAGAGTGTGGTAACAGATTGACCTGTATCATAGCCTACTGGTTACCCCCGCACCTTCTTTAAACTCACTCTACCATACTTAAGGCACTTTTTATCACTAAAACTAAAGCTGCAAGATACAGACAGAAAATTTATTAGATAAACGTAAAATCTCCGACTGTTATTTTGATGTAGATTTTGAATATGTATCGCTCATATACTACGAAATCTGCAAATGGCGCCCACTATAAATCAGTCTCATCTAAAAACCGCCGGCCGCGGTGGCCGAGCGGTTCTAGGACCTTCAGTTCGGAACCGCACTACTGCTACGGTCGCAGGTTCGAATCCTGCCTTGGGCATGGATGTGTGTGATGCCCTTAGGTTCGTTAGATTTAAGTATTTTTAAGTTATAGGGGACTGATGACCTCAGATGTTGAGTCCCATAGAGCTCAGAGCCATTTGAACCATTTTTCTCTAAAAGCCGTACATTCAAGTAAATACCAAGGTATTACAATTACGAACAACTTAAATTGGTAGGAACACACAGAAAATGTTGTGGGGAAGGCTAACCAAATACTGCGTTTTATTGGCAGGACACTTAGAAAATGTAACAGACCTACTAAGGAGACTGCCTACACTATGCTTGTCCGCCCTCTTTTAGAATACTGCTGCGCGGTGTGGAATCCTTACCAGGTAGGACCGACGGAGTACATCGAAAAAGTTCAAAGAAAGGCAACAAGTTTTGTATTATCGCGAAATATGGGAGAGAGTGTCACAGAAATGATATCTTCTGACAAAATTCCAGTCACCAACTTTTCTCCTCCGAATGCGAAAATATTTTGTTGACACAGACCTACATAGGGAGGAACGATCACCACGTTAAAATAAGGGAAATCAGAGCTCGTGCGGAAATATATAGGTGTTCATTCTTTCTGCGCGCTATACGAGATTGGAATAATAGAGAATTGTGAAGGTGGTTCGATGAACCCTCCGCCAGGCACTTGAATGTGATTTGCAGAGTATCCATGTAGATGTAGACTACGTAACTTTCGCCTCTAGCATAAGACCTGCATCGCAATGGGGTAGTCTCCATTAAATAAATAAAAACAATAACTGCAAATATTTTTTTTAATCTTAATTTTACCACGCTTGGAATCATTCGGGACTCAGTAGTCAAGGATAACGGGAATAATAATACTTCTGAACAATCATTAACGAGGTCAAATCAGCTAAATTCTAGATATCACGGTTTCTCTGTCATTTATCAAACGTTACTAATATACGTCGAATAGCTTGTACTGGAATTTTATTTGCAAATTTAAGCATTCTGTGCGACGTCAAGTGATCTAAAGTATCTCAATCGTATTTTCGTAAGATGTGTAGTCTTATCAAACACTATCTACAATCTTCCTTCCTGATGTTCACTGCAGAATACGTGACGACTAATCTCTCCCCCCCCCCCTTCTCTCTCTCTCTCTCTCAATTTTTGTTTCCCTTTTTCTTTGTACTTGTATTGCTGTTCAGAATTTTGTCCAGAGTTAAAACGTTACGGATCGGCCATATGTTGTCGGGTCAATCATCACAAAAAGTTCGTGAGTATATTTCTGTTCTACCTGCCTGATTGATTCCTTCCTCAAAGATGCTCTGCAAAAAAAAAAAAAAAAAAAAAAAAAATTGTAAAGACCTTGGACAAACTGATGTTTACTAACATTAAGCACTATTACAATAGCTGTTCAGGCATCTTCATTTCATCTTATTAGCTATCTCACCCTTTCTTGCCTCATATCCATCTGGTACTTTGAGTTATTCGGTTCTATGCTCCTACAGTTACAAGTGGAGATTATCTTCTGGAATGACACATCTCATTACAAGAAATAGTTGATGGCGAGTTCTGTGCTGAATAGAAACGACACCGAGTGATTTAAGAAAACTTCCGTAATATCAAGTAAATGATGGAGACAAAACGAAAATATTGTACCAGGTATTATGGGTGATACATTGGATAAACAAGGACATGAGCAGTTTGTACAGCTTAATGGCGACGCTCTAGCTTCCATGACAAGACGACGAACTAGAGCGGAATCGAATCCGTTGATCTGGTACACTGGACACATTGAGTGTGGCAGCTGGCCCGTTCCCATTTCTCCGCCTCAGGAAACACGAGAAGGAACAAAGTTTACACTATTCTGAAAGATGACGCACACAATTTCCCTTCCTGAGGCGACAGAAAATTCATGCGGCCACAAATCAATGAAAAATAAATTTGCGATATCATGAAAATCTGGGCCCTGTACGACAGGATAAGTGCCAGGAAAGAGAGGATAAACAAGATCTACTGATATAATGTTGCGATAAGACAGATTACATGCTAGACACAGTTTAGTAGCAACAAAACAGCAGTACAAGTGATACGCAGAAAAAAGCTTCAAAAATATTGTGAAACAACAATCGAATTTATATACGGAACGGAGATAAAGTTCTTACGTCTCGTTCTCAGAAAGACTAAGCTCTTCTGTGTCGCCGAAGTGGGTGGTGGCCCAGTTGCAAAAGCTACTCAATCTTCGACTCGAATTATTCTCAGGAGGGGCAGTAGGTAAAACTGCGAAATAACTAAGGGGAAAAACAACATTAAATTGACGGTTGAGTGTAAACAACAAAATTCTTGAGAAACAAGGCGAGATAACCGAAATCGAAAACGTCTGTGCATACTCGCCGGGCGATAAGCCTGCCGCGTTGCAGAACAGAGAGTGTTTGTTTACGCGGCACTTGCCGACATTCGCAGGGTGATTGGCCGGCCAGTGTTTACACAAGAAACCGCTTGTAGCGCAAGTTAACCTTCAGTGTTGCCGCGGGTTGCGCAACGCGAGCAAAAACAATTCAGGCGAAACTGCCGAGAGGACTCTTCCTCAACCGTCGAAAGGACGCCTCCGGATCTGCCTTGGATTACGTTTCGCGGCTGACGGCTAAAGAGCCGAATCGTTTCCTTCAGGTAGGGAAGCACAGCCGCGAATTACTTAAACGGCATTGTCACGGTTCTGCCTCGGCTCTTGCCTAATTAGCAAATAACTTAATTATGATTCGCACACTTCGCCAATAACGACCATAACAAGAGTTATGTATACCGACAACATGTCGTGATGCAAGGTGAACCAGAATTCCGCTGACAAACTTCCGGATGCTGTTCAGGGATACCTTCTCAGCGTTTTGTTACGAGGAACACACGGTCTCCAGCGGCTTATTGCAAATATAGTAATTATGACTTCTCCTTTTTGTTACCCCAGTCACCTTTGTTTCAGCGAAAATTCTTCACTGAAATGAAAATGATTATAATATGCATTCATTTTAACACGGAAGTATCTGGTTTTTCGTAGGCTCCTACGCAGAGATGCAGACGTACTGCGGTGAGGTTGTCGCCTGTGCAGGAACCACTCGCTACAGCGTCCTCGTCGTGGCGCTGTTCCGTCGCATTCAGTGAATCCGCACACGTGGCGCACTCTTCATCACTAAATCCGTCCCTACTGCTGTCTAGCACTGTTAACGCACGTCTAGAGCCGCCGAAAAAATAAACCCGAGACGTGACCGAGCGGTGCTTAAATGCAGGCCAGAGGCGCAGACTAAAGTGAGCCCTACTGTTGACAATAGCAACTACCTGGAATGAATGGAACAAGTTCGTTTTCAAAAACGACAGAGAGCACATACAGTCGATATTAACCCTGTTCTGAACCAGTGGAATACAGACACACAACTGATTGGGACAAGAAATTAAACGAAATACCATAATTTTGTAACGACGCACCGGAGAGCGCGAGTCCCTGATACGAAAATACTCAGAAGGTGTCCCTGAACCACCTCTGAAAGTTTGCCTGCGGAATTCTGGTTCACTCCGTGTGTCAGACTACAGGGGGACAATTATTGAACTATATGAAAAAAACGTAAATTAGTTAAAACTACGGCGTATATGCACTTTATTCAAAACGTAAAAGACACTACAGATTCGGATTTAGGTTAAGAGATGTTCGATATGCCTGCCATCTTTGACGATGATGTGGCGCAGACGAATAGCGAAATTCTGCATGACCCGCTGAATTGTCGGAACATCATTGCTGTTGATGACCTGAATGGCTGTTTTCAGTTAAGCAATGATTTTGGGGTTACTGCTGCACACCTTGTCTTTACTACAGCCCCACAAAAACGAGTATATGTTTTCAGATCCGGAGAATATGCCGGCCAATCGAGGCGCATGACAGTGTCCTCTGGGTACTCCAGAGCCAGAATGCAGTCCCCGAAGTGCTCCTCCAGGACATCATACACTCTCCTGCTTCGATGGGGTCGATCTCCTTCTTGCATGAACCACATCTCGTCGAAGTCAGGGTCACTTTGGATAATGGGGATGAAATCATCTTCCAAAATCTTCACTTACCGTTCGGTAGTCACCGTGCCATCAAGGAATATCGCACCGATTACTGCGTGACTGGACACCACTCAGACACCTGTTGAGAATGAAGAGACTTCTAGGTCGCGAAATGCGGATTCTCAGTTGCTCAATTTTTTTTATTGACGAACCCATCCAAATGAAAGTGGGCTTCGGCGCTACACCAAGCCATTCTAATTCCCATCATACCCCGCGGCCACCTGTGCAATTTGAACGTCCTAACCCACGCCGTTCAGAAGTCATGACGATTTTATTTCATATACCGGTAGCTCAATAATTGTCAGCATGTACAAACAGGAGACACGGTACGGGCCCGGATAGTCGTGCGCTTTAAAGAGGCGGGGAGGTGTGCCGGCGCCCGATCGCACCTGTCCGGCGGATTAACGACAGTCGGTGTGCCGGACAGCACGAGTGAGAGTTTTAGGAGGTTTCTCACGCCCTATGAGATGAATACCGACCTGCTACCAAGTTCCGCCTCAGTTACATGGTTCGGAAACATTTAGAAGACTTTCGCTCACTTTCACACACGAATAACGCTACATGCATCCAGTCCAGTAACACACATTCGGTCCCGGGAGTAACGGGGTTTGGCGACAGTACGGGCATCCCGCCACCCCCTAACCCTACAACACTAACGATACGGAATATGTACGTATAGTTTACGCCACACCGTTCGCACTGTACGTCTGTGTCGCACTAACTGCTTCCAGCATGCAGTAAAGAAGTGGAATCCAGCGAGAACTGACGTGACTAATCGTAGGAGTGCTAAGAAAGTGGTCGAAATACAAATTCACAATGCCAAATTAACGTACGGTTAGCGTTTGCAAAAACTCTGTCCACATAAAGAATACGCACCATTAGTGTCGACGGGCGTTAGAGATTATATTCATTGTTCGGGTGGTTTAGATGTTAGAATTACATCGACAAAGTACACGTCCCTAGCTCATCCAACGAGAACTGAGCAAGGAGCTAAAGACTATAATAAAGAGAGTATTACAAACGAATGTGCAAGACCAATACGGACCTCTTTCGGAACACAGCCCGAGAAAGTACTCTTCTTACTGCCTCTAACCACAAGAAACACTTGACGACAGTTTACTGTGCAGCTGGTAACAAGACAATACGTGCGAACATCACAAAACGATTTGTGTGCATTGCTCATAACGCTGCAGTATCTAATTTCATTTTTATACTCGTATATACAAACTGTTATTTCCATTACTAAGTCATTTTATACCTAAATCAATGGTTGCACAAAAAAATGTCCTTCGCTCTCACATGACAATGTAAACATCTGTAGCACTGTTATGCATTGTTAGAAAACCGCTTTTGTGCAACACGCATCCCTGTACTGAAGGCCTGAAACCAAAAATAAGCGTTTAGTTACAATATTAGATATAATCCATTTAATGATCTACATGCATATTTTTATGCATCGTTAGTATTTCGTATAGATGAAGAGATGTTGGTGTTCTAGCGTTAAACTAACCGTGTCGAATTCGTTAATAACCATACCGAGCCTGCGCCGATGTGGGAATGAGGCTCAAGAAAAAGAAGGCAGATGAAGAAACAGCGGACGTTGTAGGCCGACAGCAAGAACATACACTTGCAAACGTCACGTTTAACACACAATGTTGACTGAATACTGTAACGATCATCGTTGTATCTACCGGCCCCTTACTGCCAGACACCGTTTGTGCTCACTTTCTGCTACTCCTCACTACTCAAGTCTCTCTACAGTTCAATGCCAATCGATATTTCTATGCTCGTCAGACTGTTCGCTCAATTCGACAGGTCCCTTAATTTACCTCGAGTTAACTTGGATGATCGTTATTAGAAAATAACGCCAGGAAAGATGCTGTGCCGTGCGGGGCCCTCGGAAGCTACCCGGTAGGTACTACGGTAAGATATCGTGCAGCCTCCTACTGCAGGGTTGCCACGAGTTTCCCCAAGTGAAACTCGTGGATATTTCCCTGACTTCCAAACAATTTTTAGCATTTTTCCCGGACTTATTTTGAGATCTCAAGGATAAGTTAAGACGTAAGTTGACAAGCTGTTTTTGCGAGGAAATATCTAAAAAAAAAACTTGCAAGCAGATGGCGTTTCCTGATGTGAGCGAAAATCTGAAGTACTAACATCAACATCTTTTGCAATGAACTGGAGAAAGCAAGCCACATGGTATGTGTGTTTCACTAAGGCCTCTGATGTTATTTCATTTCAATAAAACGAAACACATTTGATGACAAAAATGCCCATTTCCTTGGAGTCGCAAGACAGGTATTATATACCTTCACTGATTTCAGAAATAGCCTCAGAAAAAAGTAGACCTCCTGGAAGAAGTATATAAGGCGGGGAAGAATTGTGTAAACATCACTGCAGGTGACCGCCAGTAAAATAATGTCTGTTATTACCCACTGTGGTATATCTATTCTTTTACAGGTATTTTGTGATTATTCTTTCGAGAAATGTATGAGTACGTTCTTTCTATAGTGCATGCTTTCTAACATATAAACTACTCTCGAAGCGCCAAAATGTACTAGGAAACATAAAATGTGTATAAAACTCCACACTATACGACGTATCTGAGGTGAGACAGTCGCAATTCCTGAACTCCATTGCCCATGGCTTCTGGCCTGCTGAGGAGCACCGCAGTGCTGGGTCCATGGATAAACCATGAAAATCCGCTGCATTACGCCATACACAAACAGACCCGACCTGCTGGCAAATCAGTGAGACTAGGGGCAGTGTCGGTACATTAGTTGAAACCGAAGGGCTTCAGATCGGCAGACCCGATCCATTACAGATACCCTGCGGTTTTGGCCCGTCGCGGGAATCCACTCGTGTTGCCAGCTATTCATGAGCCACAGACAACATGTTCATGAAATGAGACCACGTTGATCGATCCACGGAATAGATAGCTTCTTCACATACTGTGAGAATCAATAGTAATGAGGATAGTTAGCACTTCACTGTAAAGATAATTGCTGAGCCATAGACAGGAACATAGAAAATACAATCACACTCCCGCAACTAAATTTTCAGCCACAGCTTTTGTCAGAAAACGAGAGCACACACACGTTCACACAATCACTCAGACACAACTCGTGCACACTTGACCGCCGTCTCCGGCCGCTGCGGCTACAGTATCTGACAATCAGATCCAAACAAACCGCTCCTAACGCCTGCCTGCCTCTCATCGGTAGCTGCTAGGTCAGTGGAGGAGGAGGAGATTAGTGTTTAACGTCCCGTCGACAACGAGGTCATTAGAGACTGAGCGCAAGCTCGGGTGAGGGAAGGATGGGGAAGGAAATCGGCCGTGCCCTTTCAAGGGAACCATCCCGGCATTTACCTGAAGCGATTTAGGGAAATCACGGAAAACCTAAATCAGGATGGCCGGAGACGGGATTGAACCGTCGTCCTCCGGAATGCGAGTCCAGTGTGCTAACCACTGCGCCACCTGCTAGGTCAGTGGCACGAAGTGGTGGCAGCACTGACTGTAAGATGGGGGGGGGGTGCTTTTTTTCCCAAATTTCCCTGATTTCCCTGATTCCCCTGACGTGTTTGAATTTCCCTGATATTCCCTCATTTTCAGAACCTGTGGCAACCCTGTACCGCTTGCGTACAGTAGATGCAGTAGATGGACTAGAGTCGAACAAATCTCAGAGCAGAGGATAATAACAATTACCCAGGTCCTGAACCAGAAAGTGAGCACACGGCAGAACGACCAATGTCGTGCTACAGGCAGACATGTCACGGAGACCCGGCAGCAGGCCGCCGGCTGGAGGCTGTTCTGCGCGCTGGATTGGTAGCGGAGACACCACTGGAGGACAGAGAGAGAGAGAGAGAGAGAGAGAGAGAGAGAGAGAGAGAGAGAGAGAGCGCGCGTCGCGAGGCCGCGACATTCTTCCGGGTTTCGCTCGGCCCGGACCGGCCCGGCCTGGCCGCTGCGTATTTAGTAGCCGGTCAGCCTTCAGCCGAAATGAGAACGGGCCCAGACAAGGCCGACCGCCGCGAATGCCGCCGTCACGCCAGCAGCAGCCACTGGACCGCTCTGCACGCTGGGCTCTCCGTACGTTTCAACGTTTCAAATATGGTTCAAATGGCTCTGAGCACTATGGGACTTAACATCTGTGGTCATCAGTCCCCTAGAACTTAGAACTACTTGAACCTAACTAACCTAAGGACACCACACACATCCATGCCCGAGGCAGGATTCGAACCTGCGACCGTAGCAGTCGCGCGGTTCCGAACTGAGCGCCTAGAACCGCTAGACCACCGCGGCCGGCCAACGACAATCTCAACACACTCCACTACCGTCAACCCCGAAGTTTGTTTCGCCTACTCTCCTTACCGTTTCAGATCCGCGCATTCGTGCTTTCGAGTTTTCAGTCGAATTCTTGATCCCATTTTTCTGCACAATATTTCGACGAGTGGTCCAGTCTTCTTTTGGTGCTGCACACTGTGCTGCTATGCGTAGCCTTTGCCTGGACTCCGACACAAAACAACACAGCTCACACCACCTGTTCATCGGAGACAAGTGTATCTTCAGGAACCCAAGTGAATTGTGATACGACCACTCTCGTTCTTTACATCCAGAAAGAATCAACGATCTGACGCAGAGGGACTATTTGCTGCTGGTACTACGGTGAAAGTCGTCGCAGCGTGTCTGTGGGAGGATAGGAGATGACAGTATTTGGTGCCACGGTTGGCAGCTCACTCAAAATGTGGAAAAATATAAATTAATCCAGACGAGGACGAAAAAGTACTGTAATATTCAGATACAGTATCAGTGGTGTGTTGCTTGGTACAGTCACGTCGGCCAACAACATATGTGCATCATTGCAAAGCGACATGAAATTGAACTAGCACGAAAGGCTGGTTCAAGGAATAGAGAACCGTGCATTTCCGTTTACTGGGAGAATTGAAGAGGTCGGCGGAAGGAACGTATTTTGAGTTGTTTCATGTGTTTGAGTAAACTGAAAGCCAAGAACATTAATACAATAACATGAAGCAAATTATAAACTAGAAATCCTTTTTTTAGAGGTACATATGGCAAAAAAACTTTCTATCAGCTTATGGTGCATTCGGAAACGCAATAGACAGTGTGAACAGACCCATCCATACTAAATTGTGGGTTAGTACTTTCTTCCGCCAACACCTTCAATTCTGGGAAAGTGTAGCTTATCTATAGCGGAGACCGCGTGCAGAACATTTGCGTGACTCATCCCTGAGTATCGCTCAAATGACTGACTTCCCCAATAGGACTAAAGGAAGACATCGAAGGTGTGCAGCTGGATTCGTTACCGGTAGGTTCTATCAACACCCGAGTATTACGGAAACACTACATATTGAGTCAATTATGAGAACCGGCATTTGCGGCTGACTGCAGAACGATTCTACTGCCGTCAACATAGATTTCACGTATGGACCACGAAAATAAGGTAAGAGAAATCAGGGATCCTACGGAAGCATATAGATAGTCTTTGGCCCTCGTTACATTAGCGAATGGAACAGGAAATGAAATAAGTAGCAGTCGCACAAAGTAGCCTCCACCATGGACCGTATGTTGGCTCACAGAATATGTTTGTGGATGCAGAAGATAAACGGATCACCCGTCGATATAACGAGCATTAAAATGGGAACAACAATTCGGCTGAAGACACGGAAGCACACCAGTAATCAATACTTCCTAGAAAACCTGATAGTTCACATTACATGTAGATCACTTAATTTTAGGTAGTGATCTCGGTATAGCTTTAGGTTTCCGAGCGAAGGGTATATCATACAAGGTAACCGAAATGAGATACTCTATGGACCATGGAGTCAGCTGATTGGCCTACATTTGTATGTTCTCTAGTCCGTTTCCAGTCACTCAAGGATCCACGTCTCCACGAAAATTTTCACCTCTGCCAATACACTGTACAGCGTACGCGAAAAATATCGAACCACACCGATGTTAGGTGTGGAAAATAAGTGGAGTAATCGGGTGGTGGTAGTAAGGCGTGGGCATATCTTAAACAGGATTTAGCACGTAACAGGCAGCCCTTCATACTTCATAAACATTCATACGTCATCGAAACAAGTGTTCCAACAAACAATAGCACGCAAATCACCAAGAATTTTTACTACTCGTTAAATATCCATCATTTTTCTTACTTACTGAAGCAACTATGTTTCTACATTTTTTCGTTCTTTTAAGGAACAATCTACTCTTTTCGACATCATCAGAAATCGCTCACCACAAAACGGTATGACATTTGTAATGTTGGTACAGCAAAGCTTTATTTACTTTACTCAGTAGTTAGTTATCGAGGCCGAACCATTGCTCTGTCACAGTTCCCACTTTTCTTAACTTTTTTGCGAAAGTTTTACTGCGATTATATTTTAAAGAGAACACAGTTGCATCAGATACAGTGTTTTGAGTATTAATTATACTCATAAATACACCGAGTGGATGCAATGTTTACCTCCTGGGTTCATACTCTGGTGGATGAAGGTTCAAATTCCCACACCAACTCCCAGATTTAGATTTTCCGTCATTTTCTTAAATATCTTAAGGCAAATCGCGAGATGTTTAGTGTAAAACAGCAGGGTTCATTTCCTTCATCATTCTCGCCAAATACCACATCTTGCATTCCGTCCCTAATGATCTAGTCGGCATCCCTAATGATCTAGTGGGACGTGAAATCCTAACACTCAGTTCTTCCCTCCTCTCTTCCGTTTCAGATACTATTGGCTTCCTCAAATTCCTAATGGATATTTTGACGAATTTATGAAATATTATGACTGTAAACATTACGTAATGTTTACATGCTAACACAGTCTCTTACTAGTAAATAATACGAGAAACGTATCTACAAGTGTTACACGATAAGAGAAACTGGAGCGATCAGAAAATAATACCACAATTTCTGAAGACTGCCATACGGCGAAAAATTCGACATTAATCACAATACTTATCACTGGGCAGTACCAATATAAAACAATACCAGATTCAATTAGAAGAATGTTCGAAATAAGGAAGAGGGAATTAAGAAGAATTATAAGAAGATAAAGACGAAGGAGGTGTATTAGAAGGAGGAGGAGGAGGGGGGGGGATGAGGTTGCTGTTAAGACTTGATTTAAAGGATAATAACTTAAGATGATTATTTCAACTGTGTTTCATCGCTAGAATCACAGTTCCCATTTCCAACTCGTGCAAAAGCGGTATACCAGGACCTCTATCACAAGCAGCTCGACAAATACCACAATCTTGAGGCCACCGATCTGTCGAGCCCTGTGGCTGAAAGCTATCAAGTGTTGACTTTTTGGTCACGCCGGGGCAACAATCAATTGACATCCAAATTAAGCGAAGGAAGATCGAGAACATAGCTGCCGAGACCGGATATTTCAGCAACGGCCAGCTCCACACATCGACCTATCACCAAGGATAGAGAAGTTGTAACCCACACAAAAACAGCAGGCAAAAGCATCTGAAGTAGGACCTTTATAGGCGAAAAGTCTATCTGCCTTAAGTGGAATACATGAGCAGAACACAGAGGTACCTCTAGTTGGAGATAAAGTCAGTGTTGAGCCATAACAGTCAATGAAGTCGACGATTTTGAATTCTCAGGGCTGAGGTTAGATTAAAGACTTTCTTGGAAGTATGACGTTGTGCCATGTTTACTCTGGTCACTTTCATTCCGCTACTGTTGTTACATTTTAGAGACACTCTGTGCACTCACCAAGAATATTCTGAGCCCACAAACTGCCAGACTGATCTGCGGTGTTAGTTCGCGGATTTAATGTAGGTCACTCTACAGGTGGGTCGGAATTCTAATTCTTAGGTTCTTGTACACATATTCTATCACAGGGGACGTTGTTGAAAATAGTGACTCTTTCAGAAGAAACTACAACATTCATTCAATGAACACTAGACTGGAAAAGATACGCACCCGGATAACTGCTTCTATAAGCACTGTGCAGAATAGTGTGCACTATCCAGCCGGTTTCATTTTCAGACGGCTACCTGCATTGCTGAAGAAACTGACTGGTAAGTCCCAAGTACTCAATTTCAAGTTGGAAGTACTCCTTGTGGGATACTACTATTTTGTACAGGACGTCCTCGCAGCAGTTGAGAGCTTTTTCTGTTTTGCCTTATTTATTCCTATACTCTTTTTTGAGTTTTATTAATTTATTTAATTCTGTGTTTATAAATGTTCTAATCAGCATTCTGTAAAGTATGTACTGATTCGTTCCACGACGACATAGCTCACGTCGTCCCAAGGAACTTGATAAATACATAAAATATAAAAGGAAGACGCAGCACTTTTATTCCTCCATATTCCACATTTTATAAGAAAAGAACATCCATTCCACATGCGTTGCAGCAATGAATTGCTTGCAACATTCTAGACGTACACTGATCATCCAGAATATTATGACCGCCTTCTCAATAGTCGACATGTACACCTTTGGCACGGCGGCTAAACGCCGTGGCAAGGAAGCAATGATGCCTTGGTAGGTCACTAGAGGGAGTTAGCACCACATCTGCACACACAAGTCACCTAATTTCAGTAAATTACGGGGAGGTGAGCGATGAGCTCTGACGTCGCGTACAATCACGTCTCATATGTGTTCCATCGGGTTCAAGATCTGGCGAGTTGGGGGACCAGCACATCAATTGGAACTCCCCACCGTGTACCTCGAACTGCTCCATCTCACTCCTAGCCTTGTGACACGGCGTTATGATTCTTGAAAAATGTCTCTGCCGTCGGGAAACGTCGTCATGAAGGGTTGTACGTGGTCTGCAACCAGCATTAGACACTCCTTGGCCGTCATGGTGGCTTGCACGAGCTCCACTGTACCAATGGATGCCCACGTGAATGTTCCCCAGGGCATAATGGTGCTGTCGCCAGCCTGTCTCTGTCCCGCAGTACAAGTGTCAAGAAGTCGTTCCCCTGGAAGAAGAAGGATTCGCGCCCTACCATCGGCATAATGAAGAAGGTATCGGGATTCGTCAGACCGCGCAACACACTACCACTGCGCCAACGTCCAGTGCCGATGGTCAGGTGCCTATTTCAGTCGTAGTTAGCGATGTCGTGGTGTTAACAGTCAGTGGCTCATGCATGCGTCGTCGGCTGCAGAGCCCCACTGTCAGGAGTGTTTGGTGCACTGAGTGTTCAGACACAGTTTTGCTCTGCCCAGTATGTAAGTCTGATGACAGTTCCGCCACATTTCGCCGCCTCTCCGGTTCTACCAGTCTGCCCAGTCTCCGACGTCCGACATCTGTAATGAGGGGTGGCCGCCCAATCCCGCGACGCCTGGACGTAATTTCTCCTCCGTGTTGGAGACACTCATCATAGCGCTCCTCGAACACCCGAAAAGTCGTGCAGTTTACGAAAGGCTCATGCCAAGCCTCCGGGTCATCACAGACTGCCCTCGCTGAAACTCAGATAGATCGCACGCCTTCCCCATTCTACACACAGATATCACGCTCACTAATACTATATGCACCATGCGTGTGTCTGACTAGCAGTCGTTCCTCGCCAGGTGACTGCTATCGTCTGCACGGGTTTCTATCGACAATAAATCGGTGGTCATAATGATCTGGCTGATTAGTGTATATCCAGTCCTCACTGGCACCATTGTTCAAAAAGTTACAACTGATCTGGCTTCAGGTATTTGCGTCTGTTAGTTCAAGGATGTCCATGTCTTCGACGGCTTGCAAGTTCCCTCTGTTCTAGTATCCTCGCCCTTACTCTATTGCCCTCGACATCATATTCACTTCTCTTGAGGCCGAATAGTGAATGAACTTGTTTCTGGCATTACAAACTTATTTAAGCTGGCTCGGATAGGTGGGATGGCAATATCGTTAGAGAGAGAGAGAGGGGGGGGGGGGGGGATGGGTGGAAAGCGACCACAAAAGAGTCTGGACTATTCAAATATTGCCCTTCAGAACATTTGCAAGTAACGACTTTCTACTGATGATTTGCCCAGCTCGTTTAATTCCATCTTGCTTCATAGTATACCCGAAATGTTTAACTGCTATGACAAGATTTAGAGGTTTACTACTCGTTTTGTAGCCGGGCGCTATCGAGTTCTTTCTGAATGTTACGGATGTTATCTCGCACACATTCACATTTAAAGAAGTACCGCACTTCATTATACCAAGGGGAATACTCGGTCAAGCCTTGTTGCACTTCGCTGCAGACGTCGCACGTTAATTCGTGAACAACTTGATAATCCTTTACGGTACATTCAGAACATCACCGATCCTATTACGCTACCTCGGGGCACATCCGATCTTACTTCCGTTTCTGTTGTATATTCGCCGCCCATTATTAAGCAAAAACTAGGAGTCTGATTTGGTGAACAGCCACAAGTGAAGATCATATTTATAAGACTGGCAAGTCTGTTTCAGTTGTAAATAGCATTTTATTAGCACGACTTCTTTCGAAGCCTATTGGTCTACCATCGGGAGCTACATATTACATGGTTTGAATGGATGCGGGACGGGCGGGATATTTAATCGCGGTGCATTTGACTCATGCGCACAGCATGGGACATCAGTATGTGCCGGACCGTCCGAGGAGCGCATGTCCCACCAGAAGGCAGCAAACCATGTGCTGTATAGCATTCGACGACGGAACAGTAGTCTCTGAAACTAGTCGTGATAGTAAAATACGAGTTACAAGCCAAGCGGATTTCTCAATCTTATAAGCAAAGTGATTCGGTACAGTTTTTATAAATCTAAGAAGGCAGAATCCATCTGTTGATTTGCTTCTATTATTTAAAAGATATATGTGAAGAAAAGCAATCGATCAACTTGACTCCGGTCGAATGCTTCCTCCATCCTTATCCATATTTAACTACGAGGGTTTTCCGGAAAGTAACAAACGTTTTGGTGTGTGCTGGCGGTGGGAGGAACTACAGCCACCATATTGGGCAATAACGTCAGAATGCACAATGGACACGAATGGGTGCAGGTGATCAGACAGGATGCTTACGTACGTGTCACCTGTCAGAGTCGTATCTAGACGTATCAGGTGTCCCATATCACTTCAACTGCACACGCCCCACACCATTACAGAGCTTCCACCAGCTTGAACAGTCCCCTGCTGACATGCAGGGTCCACGGATTCTTGAGGGTTTTCTCCATACCTGTACACATCCATCCACTCGATACAATTTTAAACGAGAATCGCCCGACCAGGCAGCATGTTTACAGTCAACAACAGTTCAATGTCTGTGTTCGAGGTACCCAGGCGAGGCGTAAAGCTTCGTGTCGTGCAGTCATCAAATGTACACGAGTGGGCCTTCGCCTCCGAAAGCCCATATCGATGATGTTTCGTTGAATGGTTAGAACGGTGACACTTGTTCAAGGCCCATCATCGAAATCTGCAGCAGTGTGCGGAAGGGTTGCACTACTTTCACGTTGAACGATTCTCTTTAGTAGTCGTTGGTCCCATTCTTGCAGGATCTTTTTCCGGCCGCAGCGAAGTCGGAGATTTGATGTTTTATCGGATTTTTTATATTCACCGTACACTCGTGAAACGGTCATACGGGATAATCCCCACTATATCGCTGCTTCTGAGATGCTCTGTCCCATCGCTTTTGCGCCGACCACCACGTTCAAACTCACTTAAATCTTGATAACCTGCCATTGTAGCAGCAGTAACAGATCTAACAATTGCGCCAGGCACTTATTGTCTTATATAGGCGTTGCCGATCGCAGTGCCGTATTCTGCCTGTTCAAGTATCTCTGTATTTGAATACGCATGCCTTTATTAGTTTCTTTGGCACTTCAGTATAGAAATGGGGGGTCTACCAGTTGTGAAATGGACGGTATCGCGACGCAGCCGTCGTAAAATCTGCTGTCGAACGGATGTTCCAGAGAGCTGAGGTGCGACAAACATCTAGCAGTAAGGGCTCGAGATAAAGCAGAGAAGCGCATGCTCAGCTTGCAGACACACCCACACACGCGCACCTCTGCGCCTTTGCAGGCGCCCTGGCCGGCGCGCAGATGTGTTTGCGCAACGCGTTCCGCAGTGTTTATTTACAGTGACGGGGAGGCGGTGGCGCCGGCTGCGGCGGTGGCGGTCTGTCTCCTTGCCAAGGCCGGACACGGCGCTCACGCCCATCTGACGTCATGTGACGTCACGCCGACCACCAGGTAGCGCCGCGCCTCCACGCGCCGTAAACAAACTGGAGTCTGCGTGGCGCAGGCCGGACATTTCCGCGGGAGTTGCGTGCGGCCGAGCCGGGTGGGGGCGGAGGGTCACCGAGGGCTCCGAACTGCGACACGTCTACCGTCTCAGTGGTCCACTCGAGGTCCCGTCCTGCAGAACAGCACGAACTACCGCCCGTGTAACAACGCAGATTAACGTCTCCTCAGGTATTCTGTAATCTAACGCTTTCCCAGTTCACTATATGCCGCAACAATTCCTTCGTATTCCTCTAATAAGAATCCTAGAAACCATCTCTGGAAATGTTCTCTACGCGCAGTCTCACGCAAGATGGAAATCTACATTCACACTATCCTTCTGCATCTTACGCTTGAGTGCTTGCCAGAAGGTTCATGTAGCCACTTGCAGGCTGTTTTGTCGAACTTTCCACTCTCGAATAGCACGTGAAAAAAGTCAAAACACACCTATTTTCATGCCACCTCTCATTTATCGTACTGTATTACGACGATCATTTCACCCTGTCCAGATGGAAGTCGACAAAACATTTTCGCATTCGGAGGAGAAAATTGGTGATTGCAACTCAGTGAAAGTTCTGACCGCAGCGATAAACTTTTTTTTTTTCTACGTTGGTTACCACCCCAGGTAGAGTATCCTATCCATGACACTTTCTCCAACATACTGCGAAAATACTCAACGAGCTCCCCTTCTTCGACATTTTCGATGTCATACGTCAATCTTATGATGTAAGGATCCCATACAAAGCAGCAGATGATGGAGGAAGCGTAGTGTAGGCAGTTTGTTCAGTAGGTTTGTCTTGCATCTTGCAGGTGTTCTGCTAATACAGCACAGCCTTTGGTTTGCGTATCTCGAGTAAATATAGTAGACGTAAGAAAGGTAATGCAATAAAAATTAGTGTACTAGCTGGTAATGCTGTTAAAATGGTTTCAGTGAAGTGTCCGTAAAGGATATTTCGATTTTTATAAGCAATAAATAGTATCTACCTTAAGGGGGGTAGGACGTCGAACGGGCCGACTTGGAGCAGGAGAGGCACCACACGACATTTTAATTTCCACTGTCTATACTTCTACAAATAAATTCATAAAACTTTGTCAATATGACCAGGAGGATTCAGAATTCACACTCTTAGCAATGTAAGTTCAAAAATATAACAAAATAAATTTTTTTTTACGTGTGAAATTTCACCATTTTTTCCACTTACTATTGGCTGCATTTGTTACTATAGTTACACTTTTCTTCATGAGTAAGAGAGATTCTTCGATGAATTTTGCACAGCGTACAAACCATATTTACAGGTGTATGAAACTCTAGAATTTATTTAATTACTCAAAAAATGAATGAGCTGTCACATTTTAAACTTCACGTTTACAAAAAAACTCAAATTTTATCGTTAATTATCTCAATTTTTACCACAGTTTTTAATAGATTTGGAAAATTCTAGAGTTTCATACACCTGTAAGTATGGTTTGTATGCTGTGCAAAATTCATCGAAGTATCGCTCTGACTTATAAAGAAAAGTGTACCTATAGCAACAAATGCAGCCGATAGTAAGTGAAAAAAATGATGAAATTTCACACGTAAAAAAAATTATTTTGTTATATTTTTTAACTTACATTGCTACGAGTGTGAATTCTGAATCCCTCCTGGTCATGTAGACAAAGTTTTATGAATTTATTTGTAAAAGTATAGACAGTGGAAACTAAAATGTCGTGTGGTGCCTCTCCTGCTCCAAGTCGGCCCGTTTCACGTCCTACCCCCCTTAAGCCGTTACCTACAGTTACTGTAATTAGTAATAATACTATAACATTTTGTATGTGACGATTCCAGTTTGGTTGTAATTATAATTCCTAGGTATTTAGTTGAATTTACAACTTTTAAATTTGTACTATTTAACGTGTAACCGAAATTTAATGATTGTTTTAATACTCTTGTGGCAACTATGTGCTTTCTTTTAAAACATCCCGTTCTCTTTGTGTGCCATGACGATGTTTTCTACGTTTTCTTCCATCGATTATGGGGGCGGCCTATAGTGTGACACGGAATCCAGTCAACGGTGCATCTTTGTATATTCCACGTACGTGACTTCCCATAATATAACCTAACTTTTCGTGAATGTTTCAAGGTACTTCAACAATGGCTTAGGCATGTTAACCTAGCGGAGAAATCTTTCGCAAAAATACTCGGGAGTACAGTTGAATGTGGAGGGCAACACTTGCGACACAGCACAGTTTGGCTTCTGTACCCCCGTAAACATTGCGTGATGCAGGTCAAACAGATATCTTAATCGTCACATTTGTGTTACCCAGCAATACATTATTCATAGAAATATCACTCGTATCTTTAAGGGGTGACAAATTACTCTTAAAGAGCTCTTCAGAGCTCTTTACAAGAACATTTTTTTCAAAAATTTGTTACTTCAGTGTGTCAGTCATTAATACAGTTACAATTATTACCTCTATTACTTAATAGTTTTACATTTTCTTAGTACTGCTAGTCGAAATTCTTGTTTGGATATCGCTAAAAGTTTCTGAAATCTGGTGCTTTTGCATTTAAATGGGACACCTATCGTTTCCACGCACGTTTCTTCAGATACAGTTTTAAACTTGCTGCGTCCTCACGGCGACATCACAAGTTAGGAGGTGTCTTTGGTCATTTCTGCAACAGTATTACCCAATTATTGAAACATAGGGCTGACACTGTCGCCACGCGGAAAACTGTATCAGTACTCCCAGGACAGGTTTCGAGTTCCGCTCCTTGCCAACATGGAATGCTCTAGAATCAAATACAAATTAATGATTGCACACATGAACAATACTTATAATAACATTTAATGAATAGTAGCAAGTGTAAAACGTAAACTAGCAAGGTTGGAAGTGTCTTATTTACTGTTATTTTATGGATGTTGGATCTTATGAATACGTAGCCGTTGACGTTAGTTGGAGATTGCCGCAACCAGCGTCAAACAGTTTTTTAGAATGTTTTATATCAGTGCCATAATCGGTTTCAGGTTACTATGCCTATCTTCAGATAGCTAATATTTTCAGTAACCTGGATGTTTCAACATCATGTTGTCTGCTCCTGCACTGCACAAGAATGTTTACGTGTTTCATTAATTAAAAAACCCCACTAAATTGCTTGCATTTATATGTTGTTGTATTCACTTACGTAAGTCCCGATAAATTCGCATCTACTTTAATTTACGTGAATGAATACAGCTATTTCACAATATATTTAAGTAACTAGAAACACTTTAGAGTTTTTATTACTGAGAAAACTAATAGTGTGGCACTAAATATTCAAATATTCTTGTACAGAGCAGCAGCTGACGACATGCTGTTCATCAAAACATCTAAGTAACTGAAAATATTATCCGTCTGATGACGGGCATGGTATCCCGAACCCGGTTATGGCAATGAAATAAAACAGTTTAAAAAGTATTTGTGGCTGGTTGCGTCATTAACCAACACAGGGGGTAGATCAGGGCTCTAGGGTGGAAGGGGTAACACTGTCGAACCCTGTTTTGCGATGTGTTCAGCAGTTCTCAGACTTGGTTGGGGCCGAGAGTTATTGTGTTGCAGCAAAATATCTCCAGGGTTGCTGCGGCGCCTAAGTCGCCGGAAGCGCGTCTTCAGTTTTGTTAATGTGCTGATGTATGCTTCTGAGTTAATGGTACCCCTTCTTGACACCACAGAAACGAGGATCACACCTTCACAGTCCCAGAGCACACCTTACCAGTGGAAGCAGTTGCTTTCAATTCTTTCTTCTGTGGGGGTGTGGGAATGGCGCCATTCCATCGACTGTCGTTTTGTTTCGGGCTCAAAATGGTGAACCAAAGTTTCATTACCTGCCAAAATCCGGGACAAGAAGGCCTCCCCCTAAGCTTCAAAACGTTGCAACAAATCAAGACAAATGTTTTTTCTGTGCGGTTTGTCATCCACCGTTAGACAGTGTGGGACCCATCTTGCATACACTTTTGGATACCGAAGAGTGCGGATAACTGTATCCACACTTCCTTTGCTGATTGACAGATGCAGCGCCAACTGCCGAGTCGTAATGCATCTGCCCTCGCGAATGACAGCTCGCTGCAACATGTCAGGTGTGATGGTCTCCCCGACCGCTGCAAATCGTGGAGCTCCGCGGAACCGCCTTCTGATGACCTCACCCTCCGTGCCCAGCGACTAACTGTACCTCTGTCGTCAGCAGATGCTCCATAGACTTTGCACAAGTGTTTGAGAATACTCCCCACAGTTTCTTTCTCTGAAGTGAGAAATTCAGTGACGCCTCATTGCTTGTAACGTACACCACCTACAGACGTCATTTTGAAACTGTCCTGCAGCTACGCTGTCTGTCGCAAGTGATGGAACTTGGCGCGCTCACTCAGGAGACTTCAAATAACACATACGCAAAGTTTCACGTTCGTAGCATTGTTTTTGGCTGAGAAAAAATATGCGGTGCATTACTTTCTGGGCCACCCTCGTATATTTTCTGCCTGTGCAGCCTGTCGTAGTATCCCTTCATGGGAGCCGACACCTGAGTCTTCCCACATCGAATGTGATGGTCTACTGGTTGCAAAGCGTGTTCCGCAACAGCTGGTCTGTCTGTTTCTGGCCATTCTACAGTTGCCCTTACGTTCATCTAGTCGTTTACCCACTGTTTTGTAGCACCTACGTACACGTGCCGCATAAATTCTTGTTTTTTTTTCAGCGGTTTGCGAGCATCCTTGGTCGACCTTAGATATTCCTTTATCACGCTGGCGAGTTTGTAGGCCACGGCGATATTCCATTTCTTTAAGATCTTTCCTATGCAGTCGGTAATGTCATAAATAAACCGTACAAAAACCTAGGATTTCGCAAAAAGGCTGTGCGTCACAGTGAATTTTTAGGCGGCGGTGTTAGGACTTTGGATTCATCCCCCTTACAGCAACTACTATTGCGATTTAGATCGCAAAGTATCAGTATCTGCTAGTCAACGAAGTACAGAACCGATTTGCGTGAATAACCATATTTCAGCGGAAGAAGAAATTTGGTTGGCCGATGAAAAGCGCCGACACTAGCATCAACCCAGCAGAAGAATCGTGTAGAGACAACAGCAAAACGTAAAGCAGCAGAGTTTCACTTTGCTGTATTAAGCTCATATGTCTATCGTGGACATTACTCTTCCAACTGAACCACTCGAGTTCTTGCAGATACCGGGGTGGCTATAACAATAGCGCAGCTACTCACAGAGGTCTAGTGTGGGCTGTAGTTCTAGTATAGCAGCGAAAAGCTAGTCTAACGTGTGTTAGTACGGAATCGATTTACGCTGGAAAAAAATTAGTCCCAATTTTGGTTGTCCAGTGCAGATACGGCGCTACGAATGCAAGAAAGACGTGTAGAAATTATTCCATTTGTAATGGATTAGGAACGGGACACGGACAGAAAAGGTCCTACACGTGAGAAAGAGATTGTTAGCTACCGCTTACACAGTTTGTTTAATGCGAGCACCGAAGACGTTGAAGAGATGCTGTACAGTGCCAGATTTGCACCTGGTGGCCAAAATTGGAACTTCTTTTTCAGCGTAAATCGGTTAAGCAATAACGCATTAGCATATCTACCAAGTTTCACCATACTGTAATTACAGTCCACATTGAATCTCCGTGAGTAGCTGCACTGTAATTATAGCCAGTCGGTAGATTCCTTCCGTACTACATACAGCGCTACCTCAGCCCCCTCCCTACCCACTGCTCCAAGCTAGAAGTTAATCATACTCAGCACATGCCAGTGAACTTCAGAGGTAATACAGAAATTCACGACTAATCGAATTGAGGTCGGACAAAACCCGGTTTCTTATCTGTATCCTCACTCTTTGTTACATTAAACGCGTAAATGCATCTAGTAGACACAAGTTGGGTCTACGTGCAGTAGAGTCTATGTGCGATTATGGAAGAGACATAAAGAAATTAAAGCTGACTGAACTTAATATGAACTACAGCAGTGTTGTAATGAAAGAACCAACAGAGTTTAGAGCTTTTTGTAAAGACAAAGACTGACGTATGTGCTCTAGACGTGTGCTTCACGGAAAAGTCTCAGCTAAGAATGAGACAAAAGAATGCATCAGACCTCTGAAATGATTCCTGTTTAAATACAGTGAAGAATCTTTAGGTGACAACTGACCTTTACTGATCTGCTCAACAACATAACAAATTTTTTGCATGTTCTGTTACATTCTTTGTTGTAATTTGTGTTGCTTAAAAATTATAGATGAGACTGAAAGCAAGCGTACGTATGCTCGTCTAAGAGCAGAAAGAGAAGGCCGCGAACAATTATAGCTCGCGGCGGCAGGTGGACTCTGCATCACAACGCGGATCACGCCACATACGTTTATGTAATCACTAGCAACTTGCGCAGCGCTCCACGTCCAAATTCTTTCACATTGTGAAATCCAAAAAAGAAACTGGCTCCTATCGGCGCTGTTAGTTAACATCGCTCTTGTTGACAGATGTACCACAATCGAAACGGCAAATATAGCATTAACCAGTAACCACCCCTCACCGAATTTTTAAAGAATCGAACAGCCACGTATAAAACGGCTTCAAATGTCTGATTACTTCACAAATTGGTTAATGTGTTAAGGAAACTTCCTGACAGATTAAAACTCGCTATCTTTGCCTTTCGCGGGCAAGTGTCCTACCAACCGAGCTACCCGAGCACGACTTACGACCCGTCCTCACAGCTTCAATTTGCCAGTACCTCGTCTCCTACCTTCCAAACTTCACAGAAGCTCTTCCGCGAGCCTTGTAGAACAAGCACTCCTGGAAGAAAAGATATTGCGGAGACATGGCTTAGCCACAGCCTGAGGGATGTCCTACAATATTCGCAGAAGAGCTTCTGTGAAGTTTGGAAGGTAGCAGACGAGGTACTTGCAGAATTGAAGCTGTGAGGAAGGGGCGCGAGTCGTGCTTCGGTAGCTCAGTCGGCTGCCGGCACGGTAGCTCAGCGTGATCGATCAGAGAGTTAGCTACTCTCTGTAACAAAAAACTGAGTGAATGCATCAACGAAGAACCTAAACGGGTGTCATCGAACGTCCGCCTCGAACACATTCAACGAACAATATAGAACAAAATGAGATTTTTAAAAAAGTCGATAGAGTACTTGCCCGCGTAAGGCAAAGGTCCCGAACTCGAGTCTCGGTCCAGCTTACTGTTTTAATCTGCAGAGTGAAAATTTCATTCTGGTAATGTGTTAATATTTGACGTTCAGCATATAAAATCATCATGGCTGAAGACGCTAAACCGTAATGAGGATAATTTCATTAATTTCAAGATATTCAGTCACAGACTAATAAAACAGTCAAAACCAGAATTGGAGGAAGATAGTCTGGATAATTTGCACTCAGTCGCGCGAAACGCTAGTATTCCACGCGTTGCTTTTTGTTAGGCATCTCCTAACCCTGTGTCGTACAATATTATTATTTTGCAGGTACATTCAGTAATATATATCGGTACTGTCTGCAAAATGTGTTGCGGACAGTTATTAGTAAAAAAGTGATACATTAAAACGCAATGCCTGAAGTAGTAGTTTTATCGCATGGACAGCGTTAAACTTTCGAACAGGTTTCAAATCATGTGTAAAGTTTATGGGAAGTCGCTGATTGTTCTCGTTCTCAAATACTGAATGTATATGGCCGGGGTAATTTGCGTTTCGTAATCCACACTGCCTCAAGACATGTACGACTACACTATTTCTCACTGTAGTAGCTGTCTTACTACGCTAAACCTGCCATGTGAAAGTATTACACCTCTTTATTAACAGGATAGCACAGCATTTTAAACTTTTAACTGTTTACAGTAATTACACGAAATACTGAAAACCAGTCTTTTGTTGCTCCTGTAAGCCGTAAGGCAGGAAACCTGCAACTGGGACCGGGAAGGCGACTGCGTAACCATTTCAGCCATTTTGTACTAGTCACAGTCACTGACTATTTCAGGCGTTTTGTACTAGTCACAGCGACTGACCATTTCAGCCATTTTGTACTTGTCACAGCGACTGACAATTTCAGCCATTTTGTACTAGTCACAATGACTGACCATTCAGCCTTTTTGTACCAGTTACAGTCAAGGACAAGAGCGAGGGCAATAGCGCCGGCAGTGAAGCCTAGAGGATCACAAAAACTCCACAGAGTTTCATTCGCCTCTATCAAGACGTAATACTGCTTAATCACCAGTGGTCATTTCACACAATCCTTCGGATAAACGCTCCCTCTAGGCTTTTCCATAAATTGAAGTCTTCAGCTGCATGCAAATATAGTTGAATTTATCTACCCTAATTCCATTACGTCATCAAATCGAACATTTATTAAAAAGAAAGAAAGTCATCCGTTCGCTCCATGTCCGGCCCATCTCCACCTCAATCCCACTGCAGTCATAATTACATCCTCCACTCCAGCCTGTCGCCTGATCAGTTTACTTACTATGTCTCCTAGTAATTGCCATCACGCACCTCTTCACAGCTCACTGAGCAACCCTCAGTTATTCAGTGGTTCTCTCAATTACTGTAAATGGAAATGCCGTGTGGCTAGGGCCTCCCGTCGGGTAGACCGTTCGCCTGGTGCAAGTCTTTCGAGTTGACGCTACGTCGGCGACTTGCGTGTCGATGGGAATGATATGATGATCATAAGAACAACGCCCGATCCCTGAGCGGAGAAAATCTCCGACCCAGCCGGGAATCGAACCCGGGCCGTTAGGTATGACATTCCGTCGCGCTGACCACTCAGCTACCAGGGGCGAATTAATTACTGTAAATCAAAACTGGCGACATACGCAGCTTTTAACACTTTCAGACACATCTGAACTTTCGTAAGTCTACCAAAAGCTCTCGGCCTTTTTTATACTTCTGTTTATTTCTTTCATTGCACATCCAGTTTTCTTCAACTGTTCTAAAGGGAAGAACTAAAAACTAGCACCATGAATCCGTTATTAATTCATACAGTTTCCTTTTCAGCTATTGGTTGTACTTTAATTTTATTGTAATGTAAGAGTGGAATGACATGAATGAGAGATAGCGAGACAGTTGTGTGTAGCGTATCACACCCCTGTTTTAGTCTGTACATGAAAGAAGCTCAAAGGGAAACCGAGGAGAAGAAAACAGTGAAGTTTAGCGATGACATTCTCTTTCTGTCCGAGATGGCCAGGATTAATCGAACGAAATGGATAGTATCTTGAAATGAAATTACAATGTGAATATTAACAAAGTAGAACGAGCGTAATGAAGTCTAGACGAAGTATATCAGGCGATGCGGTGGGGATCAGACTACGTAATGAGGCATTAAAAGTACTAAATGCGTTTTAATACTTGGGCAAAAAAACAACTTAGGATAGCCGAACAGAGCACAAAATGCAGACCGGCAGCAACACAGAGAGCCTTTCTGAAAAAGATAAATTTGTCAGCACAGAATATAAATTTAAGTGTTTGGAAGTATCTGTGGAAGAAGGGCAGTAGTGATAAGAGGAGAACAGAAACTTCTGTAATACAGCCTTACAGAAGAATGATGAGGATTACATAAGTAGATCGAGTTAACTAGTGGAGAGGTACTAAATCGAAATGCAGACAAATGGAAGCCGCGCGGAGTGGCCGCGCGGTTTGAGGTGTCCTGTCACGGACTGCGCGGCCCCTCCCGCCGGAGGTTCAAGTCCTCCCTCGGGCATGGGTGTGTGTGTTGTTCTTAGTATAAGTTAGTTTAAGTAAGTTTAAGTAGTGTGTATGTCATGGGACCGACGACCTCAGCAGTTTGGTCCCTTAGAAATTCACACACATTTGAACATTTTGACAAATGCCACAATTCGATTAACAGAAGGGATCACCTGACAGAACACATACCGGGGCATCGAGGAATAGCTTATTTCTTAATGGAGTCCACTGTGAGGGTAAAAGTTAGAGAAGGAGACCGTGGCTTAACAGTTGCAGGCAGTTTCAAATGAACTCGGAGAGGTGAAGGGGTTAGCACAGGACACACTAAGCGTAAAGAGCTGCATCAAACCAGTCTTCGAACTGAATACACAGCAGCAGCAGCAGCAGCAGCAGCAGCATTTTCACATACACAATGAAACTTTTTCTATTACGTTTTTCCATTTGTTGCAGAAGTCTTCAGCTTTAGGACAAACAGCATGACATCGTCACCAAAATCAATGTCCATGTTCAATTTTTAACTAACCTGATGAAGTATAATGAAATCTTCATTGCACTAATAGATGGTTCAATCGAACCCCATATTGTCAAGCGCTGTCTATTCACATTTAGTTGAAACCGAATCTAGGAAATGTGAAAATCTAGGATTGCCACTTAAGCCCGCATCTCGTGGTCGTGCGGTAGCGTTCTCGCTTCCCACGCCCGGGTTCCCGGGTTCGATTCCCGGCGGGGTCAGGGATTTTCTCTGCCTCGTGATGGCTGGGTGTTGTGTGATGTCCTTAGGTTAGTTAGGTTTAAGTAGTTCTAAGTTCTAGGGGACTCATGACCATAGATGTTAAGTCCCATAGTGCTCAGAGCCATTTGAACCATTGCCACTTAAACTGGTGAATCACGCTTTATGCCTAGTCCTACAATTTCATTGTTGTATATCATCACTTCCAGGCGCCTTTCCTTTCTTCAAATGGCTTTATACATCTTGTCCTACATTTCTTTCGTGGAATCGTTATTTTCGTTATTAACTGAGCTGCTCAAACTATAAAAACAGTTAAATAAATCTTGGAATGCTTGCACAGTAATTAACAACACAGTGAGTGAGAGCCGAACGGCAGTGCAGTAGGTTTTTGCGCACGGCGCAGAAGAGTGCATACGCATTATTCGTGTCGGTGAGAAACTTATCACTAATTCAATGAGTCAGGGACGCACGCTTTGCTAATGGCGACGTTACGCAGCACAAGCTGGCGCGACACTCCATCCTCTTACGTAAAGGCGAATATTGTACCTTGTTCCCATCAGGGGCGGACCGCAAGCAGATGCGCATACGAATGCTTCCGGCCTTCCAGAAGTTTCCCACGTGCCCCTAAGTTTCAGCTGCCACCCACGCTCCTGATACATTTATTAATAATCGTCGAAAGGGAAACACAGAACAATTTTCCACTTACGTTCCCAGTCTACTGAGATAGCAGCAAACATGAAATGAATATTCGCTAAAGTTTATTGTAACACTTATGTAATGCCCTGAGTCCAATCTACAGCCACAACTGCGGTTTCCATTCACTTCAAATCTTTGAAGAACTCGTACTTTAAATTATATACTGAATCAAAGAAACTGGTATACGCATAAGTATTCAAATACAGCAACATGTAAACAAGCAGAATACGGCGCTGCGGTCGGCAACGCCTATGTAAGACAAGTGTCTGGCACAGCTGTTAGAGATGTGTTACTGCTGCTACGATGGCACGTCATCAAGATTTAAGTGAGTTTGAAAGTGGTGTTATAGTCGGCGCACGAGCTATGGGACACGCCATCTCCGAGGTAGCGATGAAATATTGATTTTCCTGTACAAACATTTCACGAGAGTACCGTGAATATCAGGAATCAGGTAAAACAAATCTCCGCCATCGCTGCGGCCGGAAAAAGATCCTGCGAGAACGGCACCAACAACGGCTAAAGAGAATCGTTCATCGTGATAGATGAGCAACCCTTCCGCAAATTGCTGCAGATTTCAATGCTGGGCCATCAACAAGTGTCAGCGTGCGAATCATTCGACGAAGCATCATCGATACGGGCTTTCGGAGCCGAAGGCCCACTCGTGTACCCTTGATGAATGCACCACACAAAGCTTTACGCCTCGCCTGGGCCCGTCAAAACACCAACATTGGACTGTTGATGACTGGAAACATGTTGCCTGGTCGGACGAGTCTCTGTTTCAAAATGTACCGAGTGGATGGAGACAGCCTCCTGAATCCATGGACCAACAAGTTTTATTTCATAACAAGTTCCGGATCCTTTGACCCAAATGCAGACACCCTCTTGTTCATTTATTTTCCGATGATTCCGAGTCCTCAAAATAAAAGCCATGTTGCTAGTAAAATAAGACGTTCCGATGTCCCTATTGAACACCTCGCCAACTTGAAATGTTCGAAAAGCAATAACATCTCTGTTATTGAAAGCCTCCAATCCAGAAACACCTTTAACGGTACTACCATCGTACCGTACAATAGCAACAGTTATCCAGCCATTACCATGCTGTGGAGCTTTAGTTTTGGTAACAGTAAATTGCAAAACACCTCCACAAAACGTAGACGGGCCCTGAAGAATCACTTGACCTCCAAGACCTGACGTTGTAGTAATTTCAACATCATCTATGGCCTTATAAACAGGAAGGTGCGAATGCCTAAATCTCCTCCTATAGCGGGGCATGCTCTATGTGCATGCTCGCTGGTACGTTTAGATACGACTCTCACATGTGACACGTACGTAAGTTTCCTGTCTGATCATCTGCATCCATTCGAGTCCACTGTGCATTTCGACGGACTTGGACAATTCCAGCAGGACAATGCGACGCTCCAAATGTCCCGAATTGCTACAGAGTGGCACAAGGAAAACTCTTCTGAGTTTAAACTCCTCCGCTGGGCACCAACTCCCCAGACATGAACATTACTGAGCTTATCTCCACCCCCTCGTACTCTTACGGATTTATGGGCAGCCCTGCAGGATTCATGATGTCGATTCCTTCAGCATTCCTTCAGACATTACTCGAGTCCATGCCACGTCGTGTCACGGCTCTTCTGCGTACTCGATGGGGCCCTACACGATATTAGGCAGGTGTACCAGTTTCTATAGCTCTTCAATGTATATGTTACTGTCCCCAGTCCTGTATTTCTGTCGGAACGTTAGGGGTTACGGCTAATGTCAGGAAAAACCACAGGAAGTTTTCACAAATAGGGTGATCCACGAGGAAAGATTGCGTATAAAATTTCTAGTTTACAGCAATGATGAGTGAACAATATCTGCGTTGTTATGTGTTCCATACTTCATTGGTGTTCGAAGTGGCATCTCGTGGCAACGTTGGGAGCTACAAACTCGTCAGCTTCAGATATCGCGGTATTTGGCTGGGGAAATAGTAAACAGGCGTCGCAACTCCATAGAGTAGACTACCATAAATAGAATCTATATCTATCGTCTGCATACATTACAAACCGAAGTCTCCTGCTATGTTTTTCTGTCTGTGTGTGGAGGCCAATCTCAGTAACGACTGTAGGGCTTTTGATACTGTTTCCATTGATAGGTAGACCGAATCACGAGGAAGGTTTGTGTACGTCATTTATTACCGCTGCAACAGATGAATCGACGAGTGCTAGGTGCACGTAGTTCCATACAAAACTGTTACCTCTCCTACTTGAGAAATTGTATTACTAATTTCCGGTTCTCAAATCACAACTACCATCTTACTGTCCACTTTCAAAATTTAAACAAATGTCGCAAAGATGAATTATTTTAACAGTTCCATCTTTCAACCACGCCAACTGAGTTCTTCATCTCTTATCTCTTCATATCTAATTTCAATGGCTCTAAGCACTATGCGACTTAACTTCTGAGGTCATCAGTCGCCTAGAACTTAGAACTAATTAAACCTAACTGACCTAAGGACATCACACACATCCATGCCCGAGGCAGGATTCGAACCTGCGACCGTAGCGGTCACGCGGTTCCAGACTGAAGCGCCTTTAACCGCACGGCCACACCGGCCGGCTTAATTTCTATCAGTTCATTTCTAAATATCTAGTCCATCTCATTGTAGCGGTTGTTGACTGACAATCGTCCTTAATTTCAACCATAATGAATGATATTTCGAACTTCCATTTTCAAATGTAACGTTTCGTTCCTAAATACATGCCAAAAAATTAATTACCTTCTGCCTTTTAATGACGTTTCGTGCTACAACCAAAAGCAGTCTCATCTTCTAATTAAGGTTCTCTATACTCTTCTGTCCTCGCCTATTCTCGTTACTTACTTCTCCGTATCTTACTTTTCAGCTCAGTAACTTTTAGCATCCTTCTGCACCACCACATTTAAGGTGCTTCTGTTTTCTTCTTCTCCGGCTTTCCCGTAGTTCTCCTGTCACACAGCAGCTATGTTCAAGACATATTTTTTGAACAACTTATTTCTCAATATATTAATATTTATTAACAGTAGAGCAGTTTTATTGAAGAAGGTTTCTCTTCTTGTCCGTAAAACATCATCTGTCTTCGTCGTCGCGGCGCTCATAATAGGAGAATTCTATCACTTCTGCTTTCGCTTCTTCCAGAATTTTGATGTTGAGCAAGAAGATATATTGATTTCTATTAATGAATCGTCACTTTCCACTTAGCGCTGTTTGACCTTGACCCACATTTCCAATCAGGACGCTGCCCATTTCTTTCACCCACTCTAGTGAAAGTCTTCCTTCCTGCCAAATGGGTAGGATATTCAGCTACGTATATTTGAAAAATTAGATGATGTAAAGATATGGGAAGCCTCTAACAGGAGCGTGGGGGTTGGTGAATATACGAGGATCCTTGCACAATACAACACACAGTACGAAGGTAGTTTTCTTTCACAATTTTGTTGTTGTTGTAATAACAGTTAGACATGCACTCTGTGCCAAAGGCTTTTACGTAAGAGTTATATTCTGTGCTGGCCTCACAAGAAACTCTGAGGAAATGAATGATACCAGACAGATTACAGACCTTTGGAGTGTTTTGACGTTGTACATTTGACTCATTCTGTGTGCCAAATGCATCGTAATGTTTTACATTTATGGCACGATTTAACATGTGGAGTGCCGTTCGTTACGAACTAAAAAATACTGGGGCCCGGGTGGGCAGTGTGGGGGGAGGGGGGGGGGGAGGAAATGGACAAAGACATGGAAAAAGGAAAAACACAACACGTTACCACGCTTAATAGAGTGCAGGAAATCCGTTGGCATTCGAAATAGCTTCCAGTCTTCTCGTAGAGGATAAATACAGGTCTTGTATGGTTTCCAAGGGAGTCTTATACCATTCTCCCTGCAAAATAGTGGCAAGGTCACGTAACGATGATGGGGCCGTGGAATACCACGATACGGCTGCCCTAGTCGTCGTCTACTCTGTCAGAAATCCGAATCAGTGTGAAAAAAGACTCATCTGACCAAATGACTTGCTTCCGTTGCTCCATAGTCCACGTTTTATGGCGTCATCGCGACGCTTTCCTGTTAATGGCATTTACATCACTGATAACCGGTTTCTCTGTTTAATGTCGTCCTACAATTCTCTTCTTATAGAATTACCTTCGTGTTGTTTCAGAGCTGACGAGGTTCTTGAAAGCGACATTGAAAGGAGTCTACTGGACTACACTTACATGTGGCACCCGAATATTGTACTGATAATGTAAAATAAAATGAAACTATTATAAGTGATGTATGTCTCTGATGGGCTCTATCAAGCGGATCGCTGACTGTGCACGATCGCAGAACCAAAGATACTGCTTCTGGTCTGAGATTGTAGGGTTGGAGTAAGAGAGCGCTTGGCGCACAGCAGTGTGTAGCTGTCTGAGCGAAAGACGGTGGAGTAGGTAGTTTTTGTGATGTGCTCTGAGAAGCCACCAAGTGTTAGATTATAATGTAGGAATTACGAGTATATGTAATTATTAGAAATACAAATGTCGAAGCAGAAGTCTTCTCGCAAGCAAGGTAGAGAAGTTAAATTTTTATGACTTGCGTTTTGTCAGCGCGTTAGTGTAAATAAGTTGGCTGATAATTGTTAACAGTGAATTCTATGTTGAGCAACCCCAGAATGTACGTAAACAGATTTGATGTATAGACTAGTTAGATATTTCCCTTTTGTAATGTTTTTAGCATTTATTAACACAGGTATACCTAATTGGATCATTTGTCTTTATCAACTTTTAGCGAGGTTAGGTGATACTTGTATATATCTCATTGTTCGTGAGTCAATCAGTAAAAAGGACAATTTTTCTGAGTAATGGTTCACATGGCTCTGAGCGCTATGGGACTTAACATCTGAGGTCATTAGTTCTCTAGAACCTAGAACTACTTATACCTAACTAACCTAAGGACATCAGACACATCCATGCCCGAGACAGGATT
The DNA here is from genome assembly GCF_023898315.1 of Schistocerca nitens. Taxonomy (NCBI): domain Eukaryota; kingdom Metazoa; phylum Arthropoda; class Insecta; order Orthoptera; family Acrididae; genus Schistocerca; species Schistocerca nitens. The sequence continues at coordinate 142,446,688 of NC_064614.1, read as the reverse complement.
CGAACCTTCGACCGTAGCGGTCGCGCGGTTCCAGACTGAAGCGCCTAGAACCGCTAGGCCACGGCGGACGGCATTCTGAGTAATGTAATTTCAATTGTCAGATGTTTTGGGAAAGCCAAACTTTACTTCTAATACAGTTTCACTACGGAAAAAGTCAGTATTAGTAACCCACCCCAATCACTACCGCCTCCCTGCCCAGATCGTATGCTTTTCAAAGACAATGATTTTTTTCTTAAATGTTTTCATTTATCAGCCAAGTGAATTTCATGTACATTTCAAAACATTACGGCTAGCATTGCACACTGATGATCCTGTAGGTAGTACATTTTATTCTTCTTCGGGAGACATCAGAATATTTCGCGATCCACCGTTGCTGTTTTAGAGCTAAGACAATTTTATTTATTTATAATGTGCACAGGAACCAAAGTTACCAGTTTTGAACAGTGCCAGAGGATTTAGTACCTAAGCGGCCGAATTTATTTTGCAGTGACTGTATTTCATTATTGATATTGGGAGTTGCATTGCCGAATCAGTTCGTATAAAGTTTTTGCTAACAATAACACAGAGTAAGGACACCACTTGCAGCTACAACAGGCTAACTCCAGTTTTGTATGCATTCCCAGTTCAGGCATACATTCAATGTAATCCCAAAGAAATTTTTTGTAAGAAAATTACAGCACTGAGTTCTGTAATGACTTTTTCAGCTATCGTCCTCTTATTTTTCGTCACAATCCTGTTCAGAGACCGTGCGTCACGATCACTCAACACACACTTACTACCGCGTTGCGTCTTAGTGGGCGGTGTTTTTCGTTCCCCGTATGTTGTACGAAGTTTCTAGAGAGAGCCTCATGAAACCACAAACACTTTGGCTACCTTCGCCACCTAGGTACCCATCATACGAGCACGGAGAATTTGACCACGTTCTAGTTCAGTCAGCTCGCGACTACACAGAACACCATTCTGACCATGAGTGACACTTGCACCGACACTGCACAGGTGGCGTCGTGGTCAAATACAACAGCACAACCTGCAGGCTTGGCTGGAATTTGCATTCATGTTCGAGCACTCATTTCTCGTCGTGTTTCCGCGATTCTTGTGCAACCCCTGTGTAGCGTGGCAGTCAACTCACTGCAGCGTCGTTAGGTCTTTAGTAACTGCTGCAAACTTCGCGGCGATGCTGAATTGTGTGGACGTACGTTACTTCAGCAGCGTGCACTAGGTGCGAAGCTAGCGGAATGTGAATCGGGGTATCACGTGCGAGGCGCGTGGGCGATGCGGCATCTGGGGCTGGCGGGCGTGGAAGAATCCGTGCGGCTGAGTCAGCCGGGACGCCCACAATAGCGAGCGCGGGCCCCGCTTCAGAAATAGCGGCGACCGAGACGCCTCCGCGCGCACCCGGACTCCCGAACGCTGACGTGTGGATCAGGCGTGTCCGTCGCACTCTTTGACGTCATCGCCAAAGGCCAATAAAAAATAACGACACACCGACAGACATCGTGCAACTAACCGACGACACGTAACACGATGACAGCCATCCGCGCTCACACCGCCATCCTGGAGCGAGACTCGGAGCTATCAAGCGTTGATTCACGACTACAGGCAGCACTCGGATCGGTCGAGCCTCTGCTGGAGAAATGGCGTGTTAGAGTGAACGGCGGAAAGTGCGAAGCTGTTCTGTTCGTACGTAGATGGAGGCAACATCATAAACACCAGCACTGCAGACAAATTATGCTACACACATGCACATTACGAATCCGTGAGAAACTCATATACGTTGTCTGCTGGCTGCACTAGGAAGTGACCTAGAAAGACGTCGCACAATACGTCGCGAACGGAGCACGCGTGAAAGTCGAACAGGCAAAGTACACAAAACCGGAAAGGAGGGGGGGGGGGGGGGGGGTCCGACGTCCATGTACAGGTCTTTTTTCAGTAGACATACGTTGCACCAGTCCGTAGCTTTCAAATTGGTGTCTGGAATAGAGATGCGTTCCAAGCAGAGAACTGTCATTGAGTTTCTTTTAGTGGAAAACTAAAGTCTCGCAGATATTCAGAGGCGCTTGCATAATTTTAACGGAGAACTGGCAGTGAACAAAAGCACGGTGAGTCGTTGGGCGATGCGTTTGTCATCATCGCAACAAAGTCGCGCAGACCTGTCCCATCTCCCACGTGCCGGACGGTCGTATACAGCTGTGACTCCTGCAATGTTGGAACGTGCGGACACTCTCATTCGACGTGATCCAACTCCTCGGCAGCCCAGGGCCTCACACAAGTCTGCACACCCGGGAGCGGCTCACAAGACATTGGTGTGGCTGAATGAAGGAAGCAGTACGTGCATGATGAAGAGGTTATTGATGCTGCTAAAAGTTTTCTCCGATGTCGACCAGTAGCGTGGTATCATGCGGGCACACAGGTCTTCCTGTTAAGGTATCGTAATGCCGTCGCATTGAACAGTGGTTATGCTGAAAAATAGGTTTTTTAGCCAGAAGAGTGGGGAATAATACGGTGTATTGAAAAGTGAATGAAACTAGTCTGCTTCCAGAAAAAGAAATGTGTCGCATTACTGAATGCCACTCGTAGCTGCTTATTGCATATTAAGCGTCTTTCCTGTATCTTAGTCATATTTATCGCAAAATTTCGAACATCACGCACCATTTTATGTTATCGGACGAGTTTCCCGTATCGACAAATTCTGTTCCACAGACCAATAAAACAGACTTTTTTTTAGTTGAAGTGTGCTATTCATTAAGCACCTACACTGTCCCCAATTGGGATGTTGGTTTAAACCCCACAGTGCTTTTTTGGTCATTGTCCTATTGGAGATGACGTGCACTTGCCTTTAACAGAGTTACCCAGTCAGTTATAGCAGATGTGGTGAGCGACAGATAAAAATCCCACGACTGACGGGGTTCGAACGGCAGAATGTTGGGTACGCAGCCTGGCACCTTGCCATCAACGTCCGCTTTCGGCCTTTTCCCGCCCTAACACGACCGCCCCGGTGTGGGAGAGCGCCACCCAGCAGCCGCGCCACGTGGCCGGTCGCTGTCCCGCTACCCTGCTACGCCGCTATCCAGCCAGGATCTGTCGGCGCGCCGGCATAAAGCGCTGTCTGCCCCCGGCGCCCTGCGATAAGGCGCTCTGGCCCGGCCGCCGCGACGCCTGCCGACGCCGCCGCCCCCCTAATAGCGACGCGGGCTGCCAGATCCGCCACCCCCTCCCCCTGCCGCGCACTTTGGTTCGCAATAGCCGGACACACAAAAAACAAACTGCCAGTGTCGCGGCAGCCATCGGCGTTTTTCTGTGCCGCTTCCGAGAGCGCCGCCTTCTCTTCCCACTGGTTCTCCGCCAGGCGGTTCGCCGACGTTCCCCTAGCAATTAATCTGCGACCCAGCACTGCGTTCTCGTTCAGTTTCTCCTGGCAGTGACTGAAGGCACTGCTAGACACTCTTCCCCTACAATCAATGTGATAAAACGCAAACAGCACGTATTTCATCTCTGCATTTTGTAAGTTAAGTCCTCTGCTTCATTTTCCTATTTGTGTGTGGAAGCTAATTTCAGCAACAATTGTAGCGACTTTAGTATGGTTTTCTCTAAAAGATTCTCTGTGTCACGAGAAAGGTTCGTGTGAATATGAGACCCGGCGTATGCAGTGTTCAAATAACTTACGGGAATGCAGCGGGGTGACGTTGTCGACAACCGCCTGTATCTCGACAAACCGTCGTTTCAAATTCCCTTGCACACCGCTTATTTGCTGCAATTTTCGCTTGGAAACGACAGGTTGTGCACCTGTCGAAATATCAGTGCTCCTCGACTACGTCACCCGGCTGCATTCACGTAAGTTATTTGAAATTGGGTGCATAATTTATTATTATAGCAACGATGAATGTGCAATATATGTATTGTTATGTGTATGTATTTAATTGCGTTTGGAGCGGTATCTCTTGCAACGATGGGAGCTACAAGCTGCAGAGGCAGCTCCAAGTGGCGATAGAAGCAGTAAAACCAGCCGCCATAACTTTAGAAAGCAGACGTACGTATTATAAATTAAAGGCCTCCGCCGACATTTTCTCTTTTTATGCGAAAGCTAGTCACAGTAAATGCTATACGGATTTTGGTACTGTCTTCACTAGTACACAGAGATAACAAATGTAACCGATTTAACATTTGGAAAATAATATTCGAACAGATTTTACACGTATCTCTTCTCTGTTGAGCCCTCTTCTTGATGTCTGTTCAGTGGTGCGACAGAAACATAGGTTCAGAAAGTACGCAACTTCTAAGAATGTTTTTATATATACACTGAAGAGCCAAGAAACTGGTACACCTGCCTAATATCGTGTAAGGCCCCCGCGAGCACGTAGAAGTGCCGCAACACGACATGGCATGGCATGGACTCGACTAATGCCTGAAGTAGTGCTGTAGGGAATTGATACCATGAATCCTGCAGGGCTGTCCATAAATCCGTACGAGCACGTTGCACGGCATCCCAGATATGCTCAATAATGTTCATGTCTGGGGAGTTTGATGGCCAGCGGAAGTGTCTGAACTCAGATGAGTGTTCCTGGAGCCACTCTGTAGCAATTCTGGACCTCTGGAGCGTCGCATTGTCCGGCTGGAATTACCCAAATCCGTCGGAATTCACGATGTACATGAATGGATGCAGGTGGTTAGACAGGATGCTGACTTAAGTGTCACCTATCAGAGTCGTATCTAGACGTGTCAGGGGTTCCATATCACTCCAAATGGACACGTCCCTCATGACATGCAGGGTCCTTTGATTCATGAGGTTGTCCCCACAACCGTACTTGCGCGGTGACTCCCGACAGAGATTCAAGTCCTCCACCCACACACACACACACACACACACACACACACACACACACACACACACACTGTGCCAGTGAAGAAGCGTCTGCTCTAACACTTTACTGGACAGCGATCGCCGCCAAACGATCCGTGAGGTGGCCTGAGAGACTAAGATTGTGCGTCACACTGAGAACGAATGCATGAGCGTCAGAACTGCACCGCTATGCACTCCACACATTTCAACGGAAATATAGAAGAGCGTGCGACACGTCGCTATTGGCAACCAATTGGATCACTACGGACGCGAAGGAGACATTTTCTTACGCCGTACCTTTGCGCTGGATAAAACGTGCACCAAATCGTACGAGCCATACCTGAAACTCCAATCGAACGAATGACGTCGTTACGGCTCACGACGACTTCCGAAAGTTTGTCACAACACCAGCAATACGATAGTTAGGGTGGTTCTCGTGTACGACTGAGTGGCTCTTATCCTAACGCATACCGTTCGCTAACTGGAGACCGTCAGTGCACAAAGCCTGCAAAAAGCTTTGAGAAAGAAGCGGGCACTTACAGTGCAAGCTGTGGCTGATTTGTTAGATCGATGGGCCTGTAACATCCACCAGACTCCCCAGATTTAACAGTTTGTGACTGATTTCATACCTATAATGAAGGAAGCACTGCATGTTCTTCGCTCTAGATCTGCTACATGGACCTGTCGGGCAACACAACGCTCTACTCCAACCATCATCCAGCTGGAGTCGCAAAAGGTGTCTCATGACTTCTACATCGCTGGCAGTGGGAAGCACACAATGCTGGTGACTTCTTTAAAGAAACGTGTGTCTGTTTTGTGTCAGTTGTACGGCGGTTTTTTCCCCTCGAGGTCCGATAGGTCGCTAAATTAAAACCACAGAGAAAATTCGATGCAGCTTTGCCCGTCGACCACGTCACGTCGCACTTTTGAGTTCAGAGCGCGCAGCGAGCACGTAAAGATGCGTACAACAACAATCTCCCCGAGGGTGAAGTGCGTGCTGTCATTTGATTTCTTCCTGCGGAAGGGTTCTGCCTGATTTCATGCAACCCACATAATGTTGCTGTCATGCGTGAGAGCAAAGTACGGTAATGGTACAGAGAGTTTTAAGCACGGCGTACAGTCGTTCACGACGCAGGCGGTCAGGGAAGGAAGCGACAACTGCTGACCTCGTTCAGCGAGTGGATCAGTCAATACGAGAAAATCGTCCTCAAAGGGGGATTCAGAAAGAGCGAAGAAAAATGTTGTCATCACGCATTCTCCGAACTCCTGAAAATGATCGGCCGCATATTGCAACCGCTCCTGCAGCGTTATCGATGGAGAGTAACTAAGCACCCACCATACAGCTCTGGCTTGCGTCCCACTGCCTTTCATCTCTTCGCCCACACGAAATGCTGGATATGAGGACAGTATTTTAGCACAGGCAACGAACTGTAGATCGGCGTATGTCTTTTATGCGAGGGTACCGGAAAGTTGATTCCACTCCACGAGAAATGTCTGATTGGCGACTATGTGAAGAAGTAGCTGTAATTTGTAGCGAAAGGTTACAAATGATACATTTTTTTTATTTTGCCAATGAACCGATCGGACCATGGAGAAAAAGAAATCTCTCGTAAGTAGATAGTTGCCACTAATTCTCGTACAATGAAATTCCTCAAATGTCTTACAGCTGTCAACGAACGCTCTTACAACATATTCGGACTAATATTCCGGATGGTTTTTTGGCGTTGATGGATTTGGCGACGGCGGGACAAAGTCGCTGCCGGCGCATTTGGCGATCAATCTGTGCGGCGGCCGGCGGAGCCCAACCACGCGTGAAAGTGTGAATTAAACGATGTGTTTACAAGCGCCGGCGAATATTCACAGACTTACAGCAAGTAATTAATTTGTGGGGGAGGAAAAACTCACAGCGGACGCCCAACGCCCGGCCGAGGTTCTCCTTGGCGCAGCCGCCTTGATGAGAATTTGATGGAACAAGTTATTCATGCGGGGAGGGGAGGGGTGGGGGGCGGGGGTGCGCGCGCCGCGAACTTGACCCGTCTGATCTTACTCCCGGCTTGCAACCCCCGATCCAATATTTCTCGCCTCCACTTCCCAGAATTTTAATCGCGGTGCGGAAACAATTTTTTTTCCCTTCCTTCGGCGAAGCCATTCCAGGAAGAAAGAGAAGAAAAAAGAAACTGTAAGTATTGGGTGAATACTGACACCGAGTGAGCTTTTTACCAACTTCTATAGGTTATTGCAATTGCAATGAGACTCAAATTTCGGAGCTTCTGCAGAACGGAGGTATTTGCCGACTTACGCTGCCCCGATTCCTCTAAGTCAAACTAAAATCGAGAGTAAGAGCTGTACTGTAACACTCAAAGTCACATTCTAAATGCAGAACGGCGGACGAGCTGTGTGGACCTCGAATTACGCGTTAAGCTGTGAGTCTGAGAACGGTATCTCCCGTTCAGTTTCCTTACATTTCAAAACAGCTTTTAACAAGTGGAGATGAAGTGGAAATGAAAAATATGAACTTGACTAATTTTCCATTCCGTTTATGGTGCATAAAGAAAGTTTAATCAAACCTATCATCAGTGAAGTTTAGCATTTCATAATGTACGAGATCACGATGAAAAGTAATGCCTCCGAATTTTTATGTGAAAACTCTTAAAGCTTTTTAAATAAAATTGTTTTATTAAGATTCCACAAGTTCATTCTTCTCAACAAAGTCAACCAAGCGACTTCTTGTCTTACTGTCGTTGTTAATACATACCGATAAGACGAGTATCGCACTACAATAATCTTGTACAACACGTAAAATTCCGGTTTAAAACACATTTCGTTTGTAAAGGGAAACGAACCGACGCTTTCCAATTAGACACGTCGTCGCAAGAAACACGTGACATGCAGTACTAGTTTGGGTCTACTCCAACTACACAATGCAAAAACGAAATTGCAAATATCTGCCGAAATACCAGAGAAATCACACCTGACGACTCGAAGGAGAGACACCCATAACTGATATCAGATTAAACAAGTTTCTGTTTATTCTGCGAACGAACTGACGGTATTCCACTAAGATAAATACTTTTTGAGGTAGTTCTTAGTGAATACTAAGAGATTAACATAGAAATTTTGATTTCTTTTCCATATTACCTATTTTGTTGTAGTTCTGGTATCATATCTTTCCCCTATAAAAACTTAACCGCTAATAATATGACTGTCGAGGTGAAAGAGGAACAGCAACTGGGTGTCTTAGTCGTGAGATAGTGGGACACAATTGGTGCAGGCGTGCTGTATACGCACCCTCCCCCCTCCCAATGCCAGCTACAGTTGTACAGGAGACCTTCTGTAAAGTGGCTGTGGAAGTGATTTGTGAAACATGCAAACTTGTCGAGAGCTGACGCCGTTCGAACGGGATATGGTTATGGGCGCCTGACGAATAGGAATTGCGATTTCGGCATTGGTGCAGGAATTCAGCTCCACACATCAACCTGTCCAGGGTGTATCGAGAGTGGCTAAATGAGGGCTTCACAGTCCACAACAGACCAACTACCGGCCGTCCAGCCATCCCCGATGACCGTGACCGGCGACATCCGAGACGGATCGTCAACAGAGACAGATGGGGATCAGAACAAGAGATCAAGGCACAATTCGACACAGGACATGCTAGACATTTATCGCAGTGGACAACACGTAAGAACACAGTTTCCGTGGGATATGGGAGCCGGTGCTGCACACGGATACCTCTGTTCACCTAACTTCGTCGGGCACAGCGGGTTGCATTTGTTGCCAATCACCACGGATGGGTCCTGGGACAATGGCGTAACATGATATGACCACATTAATCATGATTTCAACTCCACCATGCCGGTGAAACGCCCTGTCTGACGCAGATCACATGAAAAGATAGATCCCGCCTGCCAAGAAAGGGTTGTTCAAGGTGGTGGTATTTCTGTCATGGTCTGGGGTGCGTTTTCCTGGTATTGAATGGGCTCCCTAGTTGTTCTGGAAGGGCTCTGAATGGTCCGCGGAATGCTAAGCTGCCCGGAAATAATCTCCATACATTTTTGGCCTTCAAACTCCCTGGCGGTTCTGCGGTGTTTCGAGATGATAACGTGCCGCCACATCGCTCCCACGTCGCCCAGGAATGGTTCCAGGGGAGGTCCGAAGACCGAGGTGGCCACCTCGGAGCCCGGATTTGAATCCCGTAGAGCATATCTGGGATGTCATGGAACGCAGGCTCCGAGCCATGGATGATGCACCCACGAACAGGTCAGAATTGGGTGCCGCTCTGCAAACGATTTGGGTCAGCTGCTTCCAGAGGAGTACCAAGAACTTCTAAGCCTACTTCCACGGTGTCTCACTGCAGTCCGCAGGGCCGTAGGAGACCCCACCCGGCATTAGATGCCTATCCCATGACATTTTCTGAGTCAGTGTAATTTAACAATGAAAGAACGATTATAAAGTGTCTTCAAAAACATAATAAACTTTCTAATTACAAATGTATCTCGGATGACACCTGCGAGATATGTCATCTTCTTTAATCTAGCTTCTTTACTGGGACTTCATCCTACACGCTGAAATAAACAGAACAAGGTAGCAGTACACTTCACCCTCGATAAGAAAAGCAACGACCGAAAGCCAAAAAATTGTTAGTGGAAACTGTGTAGGCCTAAATACTTTGTGTATTCCTCTAAGTTTCATAATGCGAAAAATACGAAGCTATGCTGTGGTTCGGCTCTCGCGTTACAGCCCTACGACGTATCCCGATTCACGTAATAGGAGAAACGCCATATAAAGTAAGGCTACGTCCAGTAAAGACTGTGGATGTTGACATGGCAATCACTTGATGACACCGAGAGCAGAGACTATGATTTCAGTGGCCGTCACTACTCACAACCACAAGCGTGCGCCTCTTCAGCTACGGTTCTATAACACTGTCACAGTCATGTGTGCTTTCCCACTGAGAAAGTGAATTGGCAAACATTGAAATATTTATGGCCAAGGCGGCTAGCAAGTTAATGATATCTTAAATTCGAAATGTCACACAACAGGATGATGCAAGAGTGTTTCCAAGAACAGCTCCCCCATTTGCTTCATTGGTAAAGTTGGTTTAACTATTTAGAGGGCGAAGAGTTCAGGACACACTAGTCACGTGCATTTTAGTTGTCCCATTGAGATCCATTTGTGCCCGTACGTGTATAGTGGTATTAAAGTGGATCCATAGCATCTCTTTGTATCCTCCGATGCATTCGTAATGTACTTGCCCAGAACTGCACAATGCCTGCTGTAACTGAGCAGCAGTAGCAGAGAGCTTTCTAGTTAGCTAAGGTCGCCAGGTTTCTACCAAACTAGAATAGGGGCTCATTTTTATAATCTGCCGTTCTACTGAAATCGTTGCCTGAATTGACAGACAACACCTACACTTTCACGTCGGAGAGAAAGAGTAGTCGGAAGGGTCTGACATTCAAGCAGTGGAAAATTAATCTGAATCTGCCACCATCATGGAACCCCTTCCAACACTTACCCACACACACACACACACACACACACACACACACACACACACACAGGCACGCACACGCTACTCACCACCGCGGCGGCGGCGGCGGCGCAGCACAAAGCGCCCTACACTCGTGTACCGGACGGGTCGGAGGGCCCGGAAATAATTACCTCGCGAGCACCGCCGATATCTGCGGCATAAATCCCAAGTTTGGCTCGTAAAGGCGGCGGGCGCGGCCAGTTTCCGAAGCGGCACTTAGTGCCGATAGCGGCCAAGTTTGCTGGCGCATCAGTCAGCGGGTTCCGCTATCGCCGGCCGCCTCCGCCCCCGCCCCCACTCGGCCATTTGCGACCTCGCCCGCCCCCGCCCCCTCCCCCGGGCTGTCGCGATCGCAGAATGCGTCTGCCTCCGGCCGACTGGAAACGTCGTGAAATACTCGGGGCGGCGCGCGCCGCACTGCCAGATAAAGGGGCGCCGGCGCCGGTGGAGACGTCGACGTCGGCGACGCCGGCGATTGCGGGGCGCCCCTCCGGCCCGCAGGTATCCGGCCGCGAGGCCAGTCGGCACGCTACCGTCCGAGGGCCATCACTCTAGGCACTCTGCTCGCAGCCGCGTTAAAGTGTTACGACCACCTCTGACAAGTCTCTTCGCGTACAGTCGCGAGGGGTGGAGGAGCAGGAAGAGGAAGACACAGGGGGAAAAATCAGAAGATGTATTTAGAAGGAAAAGAATTCTCAGGAGGAGAGAGTTAGCTTCCAATGTCTCGTCGTGACTGAGTTCACACAGAGACGAAACACAATTTCTAATTGGACGACGATGGGACAAGAATTCTGCCAGTGCTCTAGACGAAAAAACCCCTGCAGTCGGCCGAAATGATTATGAGGAAACACAGAACGTAAGACGAGATAACTGGACAAGGATTTTTCGCCCACAGTGTTAAGTGTTGGGCCAACTCAATCAGTGGCAAGAGGAAGGGCGAAGGACCGAAAGGGAAGAGAAAAAAGCGAAGGACCAAAAGGGAAGATAAAAACGAACCGTATGAAGAAGGACAAAAGGTGCGGTACAGCAGAAGGGGAGGAGGAAGAGTAAGAATAGGTGGAAGTGGCAAGAGGAAGGGTTAAGGACCGAAGGGTTAAGGACCGAAAGGAAGGAGAAAAAAGAACAGTATGAAAAAGGAAAAAAGGTACTGTACAGTAGAAGGAGAGGAGGACGAGTAAGAACAGACGGAAGGAAAGAAAGAGTAGGCAGAAGAGGATGGTTCAAATGGCTCTAAGCACTATGGGACTTAACATCTGAGGTCATCAGTCCCCTAGACTTGGAACTACTTAAACCTAACCATCCTAAGGACATCACACACATCCATGCCCGAGGCAGGATTCGAACCTGCGACCGTAGCAGCAATGCGGTTCCGGACTGAAGCGCCTAGAACCCCTCGGTCACGGCGGCCGGCGCAGAAGAGGAGAAATAGTAGTAGTACGAGCAGCAGCCGTAGTAAGACGACGAGGAGGAGTAATATGGCGATGTGGTACAGGATACGTACGGCGAAATGGTACGTACGGCGAAATGAAAAAGGAGGTTGGGGATGGGGAAGATGGTGACAGAAATGGGTAAGATTCCTAGGGGGAGGCGTGAGGAAAGATGGACAGAAGATTAGATAGAGGGAGGAGGAGGATAAGAAGAAACGAGGTAAAGGATGGAGGTGGATTGGAGAAACCATGAAAAAATCGAAATCATGTTGTCTGGACAGTGCTCCTTCTAAGTGACGGTAGAGACTATTAACCATTGCTCGGTGTAGTACGTGGATTATAAAATCAGATGAATCATCATCATCATAATCAACAACAACCTGATATTCAAGGCTTGATAAAAGCCTGCCCCAGACTTCCCCGAACATAGCCAAATGCACCCGTGACGCTCCTTCACATTTTTCGTCACGTACTCACCTACCCTTCCCTTCGTCTGGCTCGGAGCTGCCCTTGAAGTAACCGATTTGTAACAGTTCGTTGTGTTACTATGGTGCCAACTATGCTCAAATTACTGCTGCAAATGGCAGTACTATGTGCCAGAGCCATACGACGAACACTCTCGGTAGTGCCAGATGGTCGTCCGGAACCCGGTCTTCTCTTCGTGACCACCGCTGCTAACAATCATTCCTGCCAAGTATTTCTGCAGTATCGCAGAATGAACATCCACCTTCTCGTAGCCCTATTACACGACCTCGTTGAAACTCAGTGAGGTGTTAATAAGGGTGTCTTTGCCGCCTTAAAGGCTTCTTGACTAACATCAATTCAGCATGTCAAATCGTAAAGGTAACTAACGCTGAAGACCATTAAAGCGTGTAATTAAAGCAAACCCGATCTGCGTGCTCTTAGTTGCACTACCAGCGACACTCTTTTTGCGCCTGGAGTGAGACGTCTTTTATATGTAGAAACTCGCATGTCAATTTTCGTTTATGTCACACAGCTGCTTCATCGTGTTGTGTGTTTCCAGGTAATTTTTATTGTCGGCCCGTTACAGCAGTGGCTCACACGGGAAGAAATAAATAAAAACTTGAACTCTAGAGCTCGAATTGCAACCTTACTTGCACTGGTGTCCAAAATTAAATCAACAAAAGGAAATTTTGCAAAGTTCCGTATATTTTGCACAAAACAATATAAACAGGTGATAGTCATTTTCACACACATTCTGACAACTGGTTAATCTGCTCAGGATGGGGTGTGACCACCTCTGGCACCGATACAGGACTGTCAACGACGGGACATGCTGTGAATGATGTCATCGATCTCATGTTGAGGCAATAATAGCTGTTCTTCCGGCAGAGCTGCTCGCAAGTCTTGGAAAGTGGTTGGTGGGTGCTGACGTGATGCAGTTCGTCTCCCTATTGCAGTCCAGACATGCCCTATGAGATTCAGATCGGGAGACCAAGCAGGCCTCGCCATGCGTGCAGTAACTTTCGTCTCCAAAAGAAACATCACCCACCCGTGCTCTATGAGATCGAGCATTATCGTCCATCAATACAAATGGTAACAACCGCGCATGGGAACCCAAGATCTCCTCACGGTACCTGGCAGCAGTTAAATCTTGCTGTACCACCCGTACAATTTCATGAAGAGGTGATCGAGTCGTCAACATAATCCCTGCCCATACCATTAGGGAGCCTTCTCGATGTCGGTCTCTTTCCAAAATGTTTGGGTCCCAAACTCGTGTTCCACGTTCCTCCAGATGCGAATCCACTCATCTGTGAAAGGAACATTTGCCCACTGTTCGACAGTCCAGGTGGGATGTTGACAGCTCCACACTAGACGTTCCCTTCTGTGAAGACACGCCAGATGTAAACAGTCAGCAGGTCTCCAACAATAAAGGCCACTCTCCTGAAGCCTTCTGTACACCGTTTGCCTCGATACGACACATCAAGGGGATGCTGTGGGGTCTGCAGAAATAAGGCGGTAACGTTGTGCCCTTACAGCCAAAGAACGGTCCACTCTTTCTGACGGCACACATGGTCGGGCCTGTCCTCGGTCTCTCTAAACTGTCGCCTCATCCGAGAAACGACAGAATGATTCACGTTAAGCCATCAGGCCACATAATTTTGTGACTCTCCTGTTTCCATTCTTCCTACGGGTCTCCACAGCAGAGAGAGTGTAGGCGTCTTCTCTGTGCCATACTGCACCGTCTGTGACTATGCACACAGCGACTGTGGATGTGGGACTACCCTGCAAACACAACCCAGGTTGACAGGTGCCCTGACGTCATTGCTGGCGTGGTTGTCCGTCGATCAGAATGCCATCTTCAGTGCAGAACACGATCATATCGACATTCGTTGACAGTTTGTATCATTACATCGTGAATTGGACACAGGACGGGGAAATATCAGTTTGTTGCTTTAACCTCGGACACCAGTGTAGATTAGTGACGCAAGTCAGCCGCAACAGCTTTCAACCTGTAACGAGGCAGTCGGTCAGCGAGGAGCAGCAGACATAGATCGGTGTACACTGCGCACAAGGAATCGGAGAGGAACGGAGCGGCCGTGACGTCACGCCGGAGCTGATTGATGGAGCGCACTTGCCACCTACATGCCGGCCATTAATTACCCGCAAAGATGGCTTCGGCAATTTGCTTTTCAGTTTTTCCCAGCCAGGCAGCCGGCGTCTTGAAGGAGGCGCTTTTTCGCGTCTCGCGCTCTTTGTGCCGGCGTCTGTTCCATTAGCCGCAGACGGGCCGCCACGGCCCCCACAGCCCGTAATTGAAGCGTCGCCGGAATAACAGCAGCGGCCACCACTCCCTACCTCTCCCCCTCCATACTCTCCCCCCCCCCACCAGTCCCCGCCATCCCACCAAACCAACGTGCCAACGTGGGCCGCTAATCTAAAGGCGACCTGTTACCCTAGTCACAAAACACCCACATACACTCGCCGACACCGTCCCCGGCTCTCCTCACCACACACACACACACACACACCAAATCGAACCCAGTGCGTAAGAGCGCGCTAGCCGTAGGGCAGTGGCGTTCACCACAACCGTTTGAGGCGGTTGACCACAAGTCTCTGCCCGCACAGCATTCGAGTCTCGTTATTTTTCCCCTCATCTTCCACCATACACTTGCATGATGTTTCTTCAGTCGCCGTTGAAGGCGTAGTAGCGGCTCCACTTAGAAAAAAAGTAAACTTAATTCTGCAATGTACAGTAACAAACGATAATCCTGAGCTCTTATTGACGAATCACTTCTAATATCGAAAGAAATGTATCAGTCTGCAACACAGCACGTACGAAGAGAGGCAACACAAACTTATTCCACCTACACGGACCATAACTGCTCTTTGCTGATGCACCAAAAGCAATACAAATACAGTATTTATTATTCTCCGCAGGTATAATTTCCCTGCTACATGGCAAAGAATTTATATGCCGCACGCGGTAGCCGCGCGGTCTAGGGCGTCTTGTAACGATCCGCGCGGCTCCCCCCGTCGGAGGTTCGAGTCCTCCCTCTGGGGTGTGTGTGTGTGTGTGTGTGTGTGTGTGTGTGTGTGTGTCGTCGTTAGTTTAAGTTAGATTAAATAGTGTGTAAGCTTAGGGACCGATGTCCTCTGCAGTTTGTTCCCATAACACCTTACCACAAATTAAATTAAAAGAATTTATCTACAAATAAATGTTCATTTCATCACGATTCCTTACTGCACTTCCATTATACATTGCCACAAATTAACCACTATTATTACTATTATTATTATTATTGTTGTTGTTGTTGCTGCTGTCATAGCTATTCAGTTTTTGCCAAGTGAGAGCCACGTAAAATACCTGATTGCGGCATCATGTTCTTTTCTTTTTTTTTTTTTCGTTTTAGCTTCCCAGTACTTCTTCATTTTGCTCTCGGCTGTTCTCTTACTTTCTTTTGCCCACGATGCTCCTCTCTAATTCTGTATTTCCCACTCAAAAATCTTGACTTTTGCACCTTCTCCCCGAATTCATGTCTGTTTCTAACAGTTTGTCTGTTACCACCATCTCATATACCTCTTTCTTTTCTTCTATAAACAAAGAAATTCGGTGGTTTGGATTTTGGTCGAAGAATTTAAATACTTTTTAACGGCCTCTTGTTATGTATCCTTTTTAAGAGACTAAAAAACCTAATACTTCGCTTTCTAATTCTACCTATTATATTCCCGATTTCTTCACATGTCTCCTTATTACGTCTCAATTTCTAAAACCCACTTTCATATTTTTAATTCACATTTTTCGAATTACTCTTCTTTCTTTCTTCTCTAACTTATACAACTGTTTGGCTGTGTTTATGGCGAAGTATTGTGAGACATAAGACCACCTGGTATTATCCACCACATCGTAAAGCCTAAACTTACTATTAACAGATAAGGATGTTTTAGTGTGCGTGCTCCTTGATAAGTGGAACACTATTTCCATTTTTCTGACTCCATTTATGTTATCTGCTAGTCCAGAGCATTTGGCTGACCATTTTTCCCAATATTCAAAGTGGCACACTTCCTTTATCTTTCCCTATTTTGATTCCATATATTTTCGGGGTGTTCTCTGGTAACCTATTTTCAGATTTCTTCCGTTCTCGACGATTCGGTTCCATTATAGAGTGTTTTTGGATGATATTTCCCGTGTACTTATAGTACTTTCCCTGAGATTAGTTAATTTTTAGGTATTTCATCCCAGTTGATTGCAGTGTCCCATTAATTATTTGTACCATCACTGCTTTTTCTAGGCCTGCTATGAGCCAGTGATGCCTTGTAGATTTTGACAAGCATCTTTTTGGGTGTACTCATTTTATTATGACAACCCACTTTGTGGTCTGACTATTACGTGAATAACTTCCCGAAAGCTGGGACTCCGAATTGTCCATCTTCATTATGGGAATATGGCCACCGTGAGTACTTGTCATTGTTCATTGTTGAACGTCAATAATGTGGTTCCATAGTTGTACCATTTCAAAATTTCACACTGTAATTTGTAGTTCTGAGAGACAAACCTGAAGATGGCGACTTTTGAGTGGCATACAAGTTTGACGGCATTTGTGTGTTCTTTATATCTACTTTCGAAGTTTCTCCATACGTAGAATGACTTATAGGTGGAGCAAGTTATTTTATAAGCTTCACGTCAGTCTTGCTGCACCTTCAGGTGTTAACTGTTACAATTGTTACTTATTTCTGTGTATTGTGTTTAGTACGAAATGAAACATCACTACTGGAATCTGAAAACGTTTGTGATTTTCTGTGCGATTTTTCCGATGAATCGGCCACAAACAGTGGCCGCCTTGTTTGTCCATCTTTCTGTTGTCACTAATAGCTAAAAGAAAGAATAAGTTCAGGGTCATTCGAGACGAAAACGAAAGAGTTTGTTCCGATAGAAAAATAAAGAAACAGTCCGATTTATAGCTCCACCAGGAAAGCCCTTGGAAAAAGTTACAAAACGTGAACGTCACGCAGAATATCCTGGTTATCCTTGACGTCAAGTGATTAATAAAGAACATGGCTTGCCTCAAGACGACGTCGGGAGGACTTCCCACAGTGCACATGCCCAGAACACCACGTAAGTACTGTTTATGCTCCCTTCAACGATCTTTCTAATCATTAGCAAGGTATTAAGATGACAGAAAATTGTTCTTGGCGCACTATAGCTATATTGCACTACGGATATTGAGTGACTGCAATAACAGGTTAAAGTTGTTTCGAGATTTCCGTTTCCTTATTATACGAAGGTCTAGGAAAATCATTTCAAATTGTCTTGACTTAGGAGCAGAATTATTCTCCTTTCCATATCCAAGCGTACATCACTTCTCTATTTTCCAACAAATACTGTTTCAGTCGCTCTAGTGTTCTCAATATTCTAAGGGTCACAGTGCACAATGCTGTATCTTCAGCTTCTCTTTCAGCTAATGCAGCAGGTCATATTCAGCCTTGTCAGCGGAAATAACAGCAACGTCGTCTGTTCTTTAACAAACGTACGAATGCACGCGAGGACAGCTTTTCCACAAACGATTTTCTATGTACATGAACGTAATCTTTTATCATCTTTCGAACTACACTTGCCAGTTTTAATGTAACAATGGAACGATATTATGAGGAATTAGACGTGACATGGACTCGACTAACATCTGAAGCAGTGCTGGAGGGAACTGACACCATGAATCGTGCAGAGCTGTCCATAAATCCGTAAGAGTTCGAGGGGGTGGAGATCTCTTCTGAACAGCACAGATGTGCTCAACAATGTTCGTGTCTGGGGAGTTTGGTGGCCAGCGAAAGTGTTTTAACTCAGAAGAGTGTTCCTGGAGCCACTCTGTAGAAATTCTGGACGTGTGGGGCGTCTCATTGTCCTGCTGGAATAGCCCAAGTCCGTCGGAATGCACAATGGACATGAATGGATGCAGGTGATCAGACAAGACGCTTACGTAGGTATCATCTGTCAGATTCGTTTCTGGACGTGTCACGGGTACCATATTACACCAGCTGCACACGCCCCACACCGTTATAGAGCCTCCAACGGCTTGAATAGTCCTTCATTGGTGAGCTTGTCTCCATACCCGTACACGTCCATCCGCTCGAGGCAATTTGAAACGAGGTTCGTCCGACCAGGCAACATGTTTCCTGTGATCAACAGTGCAATTTGGGTGCTGACGGGCCCATGCAAGCCGTAAACCTTGGTGTGGTGCGGTCATCAACAGTACACGAGTGGGCCTTCGACTGTGAAAGCCAGTATCCATGATGTTTCGTTTAATGGTTCGCACGCTGACACTTGTTGATGGCCCAGAATCGATATCTGCAGCAATTTGCGGAAGGTTGCATTTCTGTCACGTTGAAAGATTCTCTTTAGTCGTCGTTGGTCCTGGTCTTGGTCTTGCAGGATCTTTTTCCAGCTGCAGCGATGGTGGAGATTTGATGATTTATGGGATTCCTGATATTCACGATACACTCGTGAAACTGTCATATGGAAAAATCCCCACTATATCGCTATCTCTGAGATGTGCGACGACTATAATACCACTTTCAAACTCACTTAAATCTTGATATCCTGCCACTGTAGCAGCAGTAACCGATCTAACAACTACGCCAGACACTTGTCTTATATAGGCGTTGTCGACCGCAGCGCCGTATTCTGCCGTGTTGAATAC
Source organism: Schistocerca nitens (assembly GCF_023898315.1). NCBI lineage: Eukaryota > Metazoa > Arthropoda > Insecta > Orthoptera > Acrididae > Schistocerca > Schistocerca nitens. The sequence goes on along the minus strand of NC_064614.1, from coordinate 142,427,740 downwards.
GTATGGCTATTCCAGTTTCTTTGGCAGTTCAGTGTATTAATGAGCCCTCTCGCTGCAGAAGAAGACCACTGCCCCATTACAAGACAGATTAGGGGCACTCGGCCCGTCGGAGTGTCGCGGCGACAGTTCGTCGTCTTCAGAGGGCGAGTAGCAGCCACCATTATGCTTGCTAATGTCTTCATTACCGGCGACCGCTAACCTCGTTACTCACTGCCGACATTCAAAAGAACAAACTTTCGTACATCTTGGGAGGCCAGAGACCTGAGGACAGAGCGAGGGAAAAGAAAGAGCGGGGCTGTGGGGGAAAAAAAAGGAGAAGTTGTGTCGGCAAGGACCTGCCAGTCTGGAGACAGCGGGCGCGGCGGTAATCTGATTTGTTACGGCGGGAAACTCAATATAAAATGTAAAGGCCTGACAATTTGGAGGGACTTGCCGAGAGTTTATAATGAAGTGGGCGTGGCGAAGCGAGACGGCGGGAGTTGGCCGGGAGGAGGATGCGGCACCTGTTGCTGCTCGGTTCAACACCCGGCAGCGACAGTAAACGCACGGATGGCGGACGGGGCTTTCGCTTATATAACCTGGCACTGCACGTCGATCCAAACGCGGAGCCCTAATGCCGATAGCACTAGGCTGAATTTAAGTTTCGAAGGATCATCTGTGGTATGCATTCCCTACAAATGTTGAATTACCGTAGTGGAGCGTTACGGTTCTTTTAGTGTTTTCGAGCGAAGTGTTCGAAGTTCTCTTTCTTCGCAAAGTTCAAATACAATAGTTTCTCCAGCACGAGTTGTACAGTAAGACAGAAAAATTGTGACTGGGGCTACAGCACTGGTCGAAGAAAGAAAATACAGCAACAAAAGGTTCAAGTACATCAAGTTCATCGACATCAAGTTGACATCTTCAATTGATCAGTTGGTGTACGTTGACATGGAAGCAAATTGGGTGGTGGCAATATGGAGGGGAAGAACAAAATATTGAAATACCAAAAAACACAACACATTACCATGCCTAATACAATCTAGGTAAACCAAACGATGTGGCGCAATGGTTAGCGCACTGGACTCGAATTCGGCAGGACGACAGTTCAATCCATCGTTCGGCCAACCTGATTTACGTTTTCCATGATTTCCCTAAATCGCTCCAGGCAAATGCCGGGATGGTTCCTTTGAAAGGGCGCGGCTGACTTCCTTCCGCGTCCTTCCCTTCATCCGATGAGATCGATTACCTCGCTGTTTGGTCTCTTCTCCCAAACAACCCAACCCAACAATCTAGGTAAATCGTTTGCAATCGAAACAGCTTCCAGTCGTCTCGGAATCGATGGTTTCCAAGTCAATCTTTCACTACTCTGTCTCAAAAACAGTGGCAAGTTCATTTAACTGTGATGAAGTTGGATAGCGATCACGCTACCTTCTCTTCAACGCAGACCACAAAGGCTCAGTAATGTTGAGATCTGGTGACTGTGGCGGCCAGGGTATATGCAACAGTTCATCGACGAACTTGCAAAACCAGTCCCAGACGACGTGACGTGTGTGAACAAGGGCCTTGCCGTGTGAGAACACAGCGTCACCATTGGAGAACAAATGTTGTACACTAGCCTGACATGATCATCCAAAATGGTCATACGATCCTTGGCAGCAATGCGACCATGGAACCTATGGAATACCACGACTTGATTGCCCAAATCATAATCGAACCCCTTCCACTTTTTACTCTACTAAACTCAGCCAGAAGATGGAAACAGTGTTAAAAAAAGACTCACACGACCAAACGACTTCCTTAATCATTGAGGGACGCGTCTTGAAACATTAAACGCATGGGTTACCTTTGTTAAGGAAGCGCTTCCGATACGAGCTTCAACTATTTGCCCGTGTTCGAACTGACTTCGTTCCAACAGAATGTACAACCGCACGGATCAATGTTCTGACCTCGGCTGACCCTTGCAACGTACTGTCATCAACAGCACAACCTGCAGGCTTGACTAGCACCTGCAATTATGTCCAAGCGTGCATTTCCCGCGGCGTTTCCATAATGGTTGTCCAACTCCTGTATGTACATTGCGAACCAGAACTCCACCGACAAAATTTTGGAGATTATTCAGGGGCTTTTTCTGAGTATTTTGGTACGAGGGACCTATGGTCTCTTGTGGCTCGGTACAAAGTAATAATGTGCTCGTAGTTATGATTCATTCGGCTTTGTTACCAGAATTATCTTTGTTGCTGTGGAAATACTTTCACAACAATGAAAAAGCCTGTAATGTGCAACTTCCAAAAGCGTAGTGACACGAAAGGACGGAGTTATTCGTGAGCGACTATTTACAGATGCAAAGCTACTGTGACGTGGCTGCCGTCGATGCGGTAACAGCTGAGCATATCGTTGTCGTGGCATTTTTCCATTTGGTGAACCCATTCGCGAGGTGCATATCGGCCAACTCTTCATCGTTATACTGTGTATGACTGTTAACGTTCAACTATGTCGTAAAAACAAACCCGAGACTGAATGTTAACTTTGGAAACAAGGGTACAGCACGCCCTTCTGTTGTCAACAGCGGGCACCGTGAGTGAATGGGCCAAGTTTATTTCCAAACAAGACTCTCCGTGCATACCGTCGGCATTTGCACTGTTGTGTAGGTATTTGCAATGCAACACCGGTAGAAGAGGTAATTTATCTGCAACGACCCACGGGTCCCTCATACCAGAATACTCAGAAGATATCACTGGACAACTCCGAATTGTTGTCGGTGTAGTTGTGGGTCACCCGCTATATAATGAGTAAGAGATTATTAGACTCTGTCCTTCGGTTTCCCGATTTTTGTTTCCGATAAGTATTTCTGAGTGAAAGATCCATATTCACGACTTTTGCTCAGAAATAGGTATCGCAAATAAAAACGTAGAAAACCGAAATACACACAGTTGACGAACTTTTATTCATACAAAATACATATCTGTCACTGTTCTTTAGTGTCACGTGAAACAACTATGGATTCATTATATCCATTTAGCTGACGAACTAACACTGTGATTTAAATTAGCGGATTATGTAGCTGTAAAATCCAAACAGTCGCTGCTTGAATTTGGTACGATTTATTGACCATTAACTAGTTTCCGAGCCACTGTTGGCTCATCTTAGATGTTCTTGCAAGATGATCTTATCATGAATCTGCAGTACCACGAAAACTAGCTGATGGTACAATAAACAGTATCACACTGAAAAAGCGAATGGTTACATTATGTAGCTATTAAATCCGCCGTTATGACTTTTTTTTAAAAACTGCATGTACTTGGGGAAAACCATGAAAAATCTAAATCACTGTAGACCAAATGTGTACTCAGTTATTCCGTCAGCATTCTTTTGCGTAGCAAATATTAATTATTAATTGTATCTGTTGATGCGTATTTAGCACTGTGTATCAGCGTGGAAATGTTTCCTGTTGTTTTCTAAAGTTATATCGAATGGGTCACTGTTGCGTGTACTGATAATAAAACTGTAAAACTGTCATATCTGTACATTGAAAATATTTGCGTAAAACTGACTGCAGGTGTTTAAGGGAGTGTAAAAGATTACAATAAGACTGTTTCTAAAAACTTTGTGTCTGTCTGAACACGCTGATCTCCAAAATTACTACTCTAGTGGCTCCAGAACATTAGGCTTGAACTCGCTCTTTGCAAACTCCTTCCAAAAGCGAGGCACGTCCTAAGTCTGATCGATAGTGTCGAACTTCAGTATCTACAGCCAGATGACTCTTTTTTGTATCATGTACTTAGTCCTACCTCTGCAGAGCCAGGGTGGGAAAGTCTGAGATTAGGACACTGTCTCCATAGGAATTTTCTGGAAAAGGGCACGAGTTGCAGATCTGAATGATAGAAAACGAGGGAAGCGAGAGATTTTGCTTTTTGGGAAACCGAATTCCAAACCTCGAATGACCCTTTATGATATGCATTTTCTGTAGTTTCCGTAATAAGTTCGTGGCCACTACTATAATGGTTCCTTCGACAAGGCCCTCACGTCTCTCACTATTGTCAAACTGAAGTGGTGTTCCGTCTCCAACGACCTTTACTTCGAGAGGTCGTTGAAAACCAAAACGTATTTCCGTTTCAAACCAAGAAAGATCACTGCCCACGAAGAAAATTGCATGTAGCATAGAGATGCCATGAACGGTAACACCCAGCCACCCTTGCAGGGTTTCCACGTCACCAGCCTCTAGGAAAACGAGAACAGTCCCAGTGTTCGGTTACGCCAATACAAAACACGGTAACAGAGAACAGAGAGAACAACATGACACGTAAAAAACTGTAAATATATAAAAAGTCTGTTTTCGGTAGCTTCCTGTATGTCAAGGTTCCAGTTTTCTGTTTAATCACAGTAATTTTGCAACAAGCTTCGGTTATGCTGCAGTAATACGTTGCTTCCTCTGAACGAAGCAAATTTTTATACTACAGCTCTCCAGATGCCCGATACTTTTCTGCACAGCGTCCTTCTGTTGTATTAGTTCCGGCTATATTTATCTTAAAACACCACCTTCTTTCCTAAAAGAGAAACCATCGTTCACAGTAGCCACGCACCTCCTGCTGAGGCAGCGACCAATTAAGGACGGCAGACCTCATCGACGGCACTGCAGTTTGCTGGCTTCGGACGCTTGCGGTGGTAATTGCCACGCAAAGGGGCGCTACGCCAGAGAGACCTAAATCCTACACGCAGCTTGCGTCTGTACCAACAGCTTCCTGAAGCTGCTCCGCTCTTGTCAACGCAAATCCCCCCAAATTGTTTCCAGGAAACGTTTACTATTGTGCACCTCTGATAACTAAGTGGTATAAAAACAATCAACTCATCCGCACAGAAAGGGGTACTTCAAAGAAATTGTTGCAGTAATATTTTTAATCTGTGAAGATGAACCCAAAAAAGACGAAAATCTTTAATAACGACTTTTTTTACAGCTGATAATTTCAAATTTCGAGAGACGTCCACGTAGGTTTCCAAGCTGACCAAGGTTTGAGTGAGACTTCGTCTTACATGAATATCCGAAAGACATAGCTCTTTTTTGTTTCCTGTGATTAATCTCCGATCGACAACAAGGGGACTGGAGAGCTGTGTTATTACCAGTTCTATCAACGGTCTGCAGATTAACTTAATTCGTCCTACCGACACAAAAAAAGAACGACAAAATAGTTGTGTGTTACAACTGTGATAAACAAAGACTATCTTTCTTAACCGGTGATAAACATGGTTCGTTACTTAAAGCTTTCGCCATGTGTCCTTGTCAATTTTTGTCAAACTGCCTGGCGGCCAATCTAACTACTTTGCCCGCTATTATGCAAAATTCGTTGACTCATTCTAGTGAAATTAAGCATGCTGTTGAGTTGCTAAGAGTGAACAACTTACACGATGCATCATGTTCGACAGTAGGCAGGTCCTACATAAAAAGTACCATCAGTGATTCTGGATAATAACAGCGTTTCAGAAATTTTTGGATAATTGATAGATTAAGAAAATTAGACGTATGCGACCCCCACTACCCCCACAGACCATCTTCAGATCCAATAATCGGTACACTGTAAAATCGTGTACGTATATGAAGCAGCCGTATGTTGTGACATAATGAGTGGTGCATTTGAGTCTCATTGGTTGAAACCTGTATGCTATGCACATAACAGTGATAGGTACATTTTAATAACTTTTTTTGCCGATGAAAATCACCGAATTCGTTTTCGACACTCAATCATTTTTTCAACATTTTTGTTTTTTCTATATTTTGTACTGTTTCTTTACCCCGTTTATTTTCGCAAATTGTTTGAAATCTACGGTGGATCATAGTATCTTCCTATTTATCTGAGTTGCTATAAAAGCAAAGGCTGTGAGGCGTAGTGAAGTATGACACACAATCGCATTCTATGACACAGTGATAACTGGTTTCGGCCTACAGTGAGTTTGGCAGCGTATGCCATGAGCTTTTTGCTCACGAAAAGCCGCCCACGACCAATAGCAATGCAGGCCGAAAACGGTTATGATTGTATCACAGAATGTTGTTGCGTCTTATACAAATGTAATTGCATGAAAATTCACTCGCTGACCTTCAAAACTATGGTTTTTCCCCCCAGAAAGTGTTGTGAGTTGTTAAACAGAGTGCTGAACACTATTTAATCTAGCTAAATATAACTATATAACTAATCATAATTCATCTAAAATGCCTTTGTCGCTTAGTTGTCACGAAAATGAACGACTGAAGAACTGGTGGAAGTCAGATAGCCAATGTCAGGCAACGTTGTACACTGCGAAAGCCTCTGTAGAAAACCGACGAAAGAAATATTTTCGCTTTCCCTTTGGTTGTATGTACTGGTGTCAGAGTTTCATTGCTACATAGTACTCCGCAGGCAGGTTATTACTGCCCTGTCTATTACATCTATTTCCAGAGATGCCTTTAATCATCTTCGTTGTACCTAAAAACTAAAACTCCCACGACGCCTATGTTCGTGCAACCCCTAAGACACTTCTGATTTCGAGGACACAAAGCCCGAATTGGCCAGAGCTGCTCTTTCCAGATCCAGCTTCAAGGCACTGTTCAGAAAACAGTGGCGTAACGGCAAGAAAACAACGGAGGCGATGCGGCTGACTGTGTCCGAAACGTACAGTCTGGGCACGCACTGAGGCGTGCCTCTTTAGTCCATCGGCTGATCGCGACTTCTGGCAATGTTTAACTTTCTCGGTTACCGCCATCGACACGTTCACAACGTCTTTTCGGAATTTTTATGTACTCGACCATTTTTAAGTGAATCTACGTATATATCTACGTACTCCGCAAGGCAACACACGGTGCATGGTGGAGGGTACCCCGTACTATATACGCATTATACAGTATTCTGCAGTGCCACGAAGTCGGGACATATGGTACCCGCGAACTGCGCCGCGACGCCACTGAATATCGGGACATGCCGCAGAAATCGAGACGTCTGGCTGCACTAGCCAGAGCTACGCACGGTTTGGGTCTACTTCCGTCATGTTCTCTGCCAAGTCCCGTGAAACCCTTGGTTACGTTACCTCCACCGAACATTTGGTTTAGTATATGACGTCTTGAAGGCTGAGTGGAATGCATCGAGCTGTCGTAGTTTGCAAGTCATCAGTATTGAATTCTGTTTGTATGGACGTCAATGACTTGTAAAATCTAGCCGGCCGCTGTGGCCGAGCGGTTGTAGGCACTTCAGTTCGGAACAGCGCTGCTGCTACGGTCGCAGGTTCGAGTCCTGTCTCGGGCATGGATGTGTGTGTTGTCCTTAGGTTAGTTAGATTTAAGTAGTTCTAAGTCTAGGGGACTGATGACCTCAGAAGTTAAGTCCCATAGTGCTTAGAGCCATTTTGGAAAATCTACATGTAAATGACGGGCTGCTAAGAACATTTTCATCATTGACTACAAGAATATTTTCAGTTAGCGAAATTCGAATCTGATTAGAACGCCGAGACAGCGTAAAGACATGACACTGAAAGTACATTTTAATAACACACAGGTTGGTAAGTATTATACTTTATTATTGGAAACAGGTTGAAGAATACTGACTGAATTCTCTGCAACTTGCAGCTGTTAAAGTGGATTCTCGACTGTGGAAGAAATTACGACGAAAGAGAGGAAGTATACGAACTTTGAGCATAGCTTATTATGGGAACTGATCGACACCAAACGAAATATACAAAAGGTAGAAACAAGGCGCTAACGTCTCACTGATGTATTAATATTATTGGTTTCATAAAGCATACACCAAAATACGTGTTTTATTCGTTCGAACATTAGCTATTGTTTACCATTTGTGATTTTAAAAACAGTAGTTTATTTTAATCTAAAATTTACTTACGTGCTACATTTTGTTTGGGATATTAGCGGAGATCTTTTTCCTGCTCTCGGAAGTCCCGAGAAATTAGATGTCATATGGAACTTGACAGTTAAATTACTCTTCGCATGCGCCGTTCATGAATGGAACAGGGAAAAATATCTTAAGGGACTTTGCGGAATACAGACGTACAGGGTCATTCACAAGTGCCGCCGCGTTTCAGAAGACGACTGCGCAAAGACTACAAGCCATGCAGAAAATAAACAAGTACCAGCAAACCCTGATTCTGTAAAGAACCGGATTTCTACGTATAAAACAGCTCGAAACATATGATTACTTTACAAATGAAATAATGTATTAAACATTTGATTGTATGCATGTGAGAGTGAAATTATATAGGCAATGTAAGAAATTATCCTCAGAATTTGCTGGAAGTAGCTAAGTGCACTCATTACCAAACAATGGATAAATGTAGTGTGCATAATTTGCATTCCGTATCAAGCAGAAGCTAGCTCTTCACGCGCATCTCAAAGTTTATGACGTCTTATCACCTGAACTGTAAGTGGGACAACGATATAATTTTGCAGTTACATTCAGTTGTATATGTGGATACCGACCACAAAATTTGTTCAGGAAAGAGGTAGTACTGGAGAAGTGATAACTCGAAACTTCATGCTTGATGCTGCAGTTGTAATGCACGAAGATAATAAATGTACTAAGCAATGAACTTTTTTCCTTTAATTATCTTGTGGGAGATGTCAGCGAGAAAAGTTTCTTGAAGATTTTTAATTATCTATCAAGTTTGTTGGCAGTAGTTAAGTGCTGTCGGTCTCAAACACTGGATGAAAAAATCCGGGTATTTGCGCTTCCCCAAGACGAACAGCCGGCCGCTGGTGGCCGAGCGGTTCTGGCGCTACAGTCTGGAACCGCGCGACCGCTACGGTCGCAGGTTCGAATCCTGCCTCGTGCATGGATGTGTGTGTTCTCCTTAGGTTAGTTAGGTTTAAGTAGTTCTAAGTTCTAGGGGACTTATGACCGCAGCAGTTGAGTCCCATAGTGCTCAGAGCCATTTGAACCATTTGAACCAAGACGAACGAACAGTTTGTAACTGTAATAGTTATATGACTTTGTTAAACTTTTAACGTATGATTTTACCTTTTAGTGAATAGATTATGACGGCGTTTTAGATTGTTAAATCCGTTCAGCGATTAAGCGAAATACTGATAATCAAATTTTTTCTGTCCCTGAAGGCCGTTAGACAGGCAACCGGGATAGCGACTAATAATGTGGATGAATGGATAGAACATCACTACAAGTATCGATTCATAATTCTCGCCTTGACAAAGGTGCTATAGGGAGGCAGGCATGCCACACCATCTGCTCCGTATCGCAAAATCTAATTAGTTCACGCCAGCATTTAGACAACCCCACGAACATATTTCCAAAGTACGTAGCCTTAGTGCCTTCCTGCGGTATTGTCAGCGACTTCAATTATTTGTTCGCACGTATTGACGTTTGTGGCGTCATAAATGCTGCCCGTATTGAACACCTGGCAAGTGACTTACGAACTGGGGAGATGCTCTGTTCAGCGATTTGTATGGCGTGTTTTGTGCACGTCTCGTAGTTCCCTCGCAGTTGTCTTCTGGAAACGCGGACGAGTGTAGACGCAGAGCGTGTGGGGTACTCACCCTGCTAGTGCACCCAGGAGGGCCCGGTGGCGTAGGGCGCGGCGCCCTGGGGGGCGGCGTGCTGCTGGTGGACGGCGTCGGAGGCGGTCATCGCGGCGCCGCCCGCCACCATCGCCTGGTGGTGGTGGTGCTGGCTGAAGTTGAAGTCGAGGCTGCCGTCCATGCTGAGCTCGTGCTTGATCACCTCGTCGACGTTGCAGTCGAAGCCGCCTTGCAGCGTCTCGATGTTCAGGTTGAGGTCGTCGAGCAGCGTCGAGTTGTTGAGGGCGCCCATCAGCTGCCCCATCATGGTGGACGGCCCGCTGGGCTGGGGGGCGGGCTGCGGCGGGGGCGGCGCCGGCGGCGACTCGGGTTCGTACGACGGCGACAGACGACACGCGCCGTACGGCCCGGCGCCGGCAGCCGCCGCCCCCAGGTAGGGCGGCGGCGGCGGGGGCGGCGGCTGGTAGGGGGGCGGCGCGTTCTGGAACAGGAAGGGCTGCCCCTGCGCCTGCGCCGTCTCGTGGTGCAACTTCATGCTCTCGGCCAGGTTACCCGCCAGCTGCTCCAGGCCGTACTGCGGGGGCGGCTGCTGCTGCGACTGCGGGGGCGGCGGCTGCTGCTGCTGCGGAGGCTCAGGGCCCCACTCGTGCTCCATGCCGAGCACGGAGGGGATGGGCGACAGCCGGCCGCCGCACGAGGAGGCGTTGCTGGAGGCGCGCGGCCGGAAGTCGGGGCTCAGCTGGAAGCCGGCGTGCAGCGGAGAGTCGGGGAACAGGTCGAGGCCCTCCGACACAGAGCTGGAGGGCGAGGGCGTCGCGTCCGCCGCCGCCAGGCCGTTCCGCAGCGCCTCCACCTGCGAACACCGGCCGCCGCTCTAGCCTCACGCTGCAACACTGAGGTCTCACAGAACACAAACGACTGGGCTAGTAGGTGCTGCGCTGATGATGCTGTTGTCTACAGTAAAGTATCGTATTAGTCAGGGCAGTGGCCGCTTTGTGGCGTTGCACAGAAGTGGTACCGAGCGGTCACGGGGCCATCGCCAGCAGTGTGAGTGCCAGTAGGTTGCACGCAACCACCGCAAAAAGTCAGCTCGACGTCGAGAGACAGAAAGGAGGTATCATTCAGGGCGCGCCGTAAGTCACTCCGCGAAGAAAGTGGCCCAATTAGATCGTGTACGAAAGCAGACTGTAGAACGTGTCTGCAACGAATTATGTACCAGTCGCAGCCTTTTAACACTGCGTAAGAACACTGCTCGTAAAAAGATCGTAACCGGCAGGAACCAGGGGATCACGCGTCCTCAGTTTTGTCGCAGACAGGAATTATGCTGTCAGTGAAAGCAGCTCCGTCTCAAACATTATAAATCAAACATTTCTAAAGAGATTTCAGCCACTGGACAGTTGGAGTCCTGTACCTCGGGAAACGACATTACTCACGAGTGCGCATATAAAGCTCGACGTATTAAATTGGGCAAAGAACCCCCAAACTGCACAGCAACGGAATGTAGATGTATGATGTGGTTTGAAGAGTTACGATTTTGCCTCTTTTGTACTGACAAAGCGTCCACTGGATTGACAGTCACTGAGGCGTTTAACCCACAGTGTGTGGAAGGTGTACAGCAGACCATCCTTCCTGTGTGTTTTTCCTATTCACGGTGACCGACTGTTGCCCGTAATTCTACAGCTTCTTGGCGAGTATGCCGTCGACACTCCAAGGTAAGAATGGCCGTGTTCACAGGACTGCACGCACACATGCCTTTCCTGACGAACATTCGAGCAGTCTGTGGCACTTTTACTGGTCCGCTAAATCACCTGGTCTTCATCCTATACAAAATTTCTGGGACTGTTTGCAACAGCGAGTGAACCATAGCTCTGACAAATCCAGTCATCAGCGACAGGCCTGGTTGGACATCTCATAGATGAGCAAACTGATCCACTCGCTTTCTCGTCGAACTGGGACCGCTATGAATGCTTGTGCCGTCGTTACAAGGTATTAGCGTCACAGCTATTGGATGGGGGGTGGGGGGAGGTGGGGGGGGGGTTGGACACGACTTCCTTTTCGCCCGCTGGTGCTAAAACAGTAAGCATACAACACAGAACAAGGCAATGGCAACACACAACTACGCCCTGTGCAGTGGCCTACATGCATTTCCTTCTAGTCCTTTATCGGCCGTTGGTTGACTCCCCATTTCGCGGGCTCCAAAAGCGCTGCACGGAATTATTTAACATTCACACCTTTCAGCCACTCTTAATCGGGAAAAGTATGTTGGCATTTGCACTGGCCAGTTCCTGTTCGAGGTTACAGCCCTTCTCTAAATGGTGTTGGTTCCTATCATCAAGAACTACTTTCTACCGGATGTTGAAAATCACTACTCACTGTGGAAAATCAAAATCTCTTTCAGCCAGCTAGTCGTTTCCCTCCACGTCTCATTTAGGAGGATTATAAATGACCAACCTCCCCCCTAGCAGCAGGGCACAGGACGACCATGTACATCTACATCGGTAGTCCGTTCAATGGCGAAGGGTAGTTACTGTGTCACTGACGCTTCCCTCCTCTCGTGTTCTAGTCGAATGTGTGTGAGCTCCATTTTACCTTCACGGTCTTCTCGCGAGGTATACGTAGAGGGAAGCAATCAACATATTGGTTGACATTTCTAGAGACATACGCTCTTGGAATTTTAATAGTAAACCAAACAGAGATGCAGAAGGCCTCTCTCGTACCGTCTGCCGCTGCAATTGGCTACAGGTGGCTTCACGTTCACAAAATAAGCCTGTAACGAAACCCGCTGATCTGTTTTGCATCTTCTGTATTTCTTCTACCTTCTATCTAGTACAAATCCCAAACTCATGAGCAATATTCATGTATTGGTCGGATCTAAGTCTTGGTAGCTACCTCCTTTGTTGACGGACTACATTTCCTGAGGGCCCTTCCAATGAATCTCTGTTTGGCTTCAAATCGCTCCTTACATATACTCCTAAACATTTTGCAGACGTAACTGCTTGCGGTCACTGCATCGTGTAATGATAAAGTGTCTTTCTGTCTGTCTACTAACAATATGTTACGTTTGTTTATGGTGAGAGTCAGTTGCCACTTCGTGCACCAAGACTCGATACTCTGCAGGTGTCCCTGCATTTCGATACAATGTCCAAGCGCTGCGGTCTTCTCTGCATACAACAGCATCATCATCAAAAAGCCTCATGTTCCTTCCGATGTCTTGTATATATTGGGAGAAGTAAAGGTCTTACAACACTACCTTGGGGTAAACCGGAAGCTAATTTTACAACTGAAGACTTGTGCCCGTTAAGTATCACATGTTGTGTTCTGTTTGCAAGGAAATCTTCAATCCAATCACACAGCTGGTCACATGTGACTGAATTGAAAAGGTGTAGCCAGGAAACTATATTTTACAGCTCTTCGAAAGTCTAGAACCACCGAAACCGTCCGCAGTGCGAGGGACATTCAGTAATTAGAGACAAATTGGCATAGAAAAAACTGTGTAATTTTACAAAATGAGGTTTTCACTACTTCTGAACATAATCCCCACCAATATTATGACGTGTGTTCCAACGATGAACTACCTTTTTTATGTCTGGTCGAAGGAAGTCTTTATATTGTTGTTTGAATCACTTTCCAACAAATTCTTTGACCTCTTGGTTGTTGCTGAACTTTTTTTCCACGTACTACCTCCTTTTGTGGACCGAAAAAATGAAAATCCGAAAGAGCCGAATCTGGCCTTTAGGGAGGATCAGGTAGTGTCTCCGAAATCATTTCGTCAATGTTTTCTTGGGTCAGCTGGGAGGTGGGAGAGCTAACATCGTGATGCAGCACCATCGCGGCTTTTCTTTGAGATCCTCCACGTTTTTCTCTCACTGCTGGCTTTACTCTGCTCATCGGCATATCTGAGTAGTAGGCACTGTTTGTCGTACGCTGATCTTCCAAATAATTACAAAAGAGGACACAATGGGCATCCCAGTAGACGGTTAAAATGACTCTTCCCCACTGACGCTTGTTTCCGGAATTTCTTTCAGACATCTGAGCTTGTGTGCTTCCTTTCCGCGCTTCGTCTTTTGGACTCTGGTTCAAAATGGTGAACCCAAGTTTCATCAGACCTTAAAGCCTTGCTTCTCAAAGAGTCACCTTCCCCGTTTATAGCGTCCTAAGAAGCCTCTACATTTTGAGTCTTCTTTCCCTGTGTTGTCGCCTTGCATCTTTCCCCTCACCTTGCACTTTTTTTTCTGTACTTCGTCTTTTTACTAATGACATTACGAACTGTGTCAACACCTACCTCTCAACTATTTTTGAAATACGTTCAACTGTAATACGTCGGTTCTCACGAATAATGGCGTTAATGCGAGTTTCAAGCGAAGGAGCTGGCACACCAACTGGCCGGCCAGGACGTTTCTCACTTAGGTTCGACGGTTTTTGAAGTATTCTACTCAGTTATAAAACTTCCCGCAGTTCATGCAACATTCGCGTACCATCATTCGAGAAGAGGTTTTAGCCGGTTTTTCATCTTCAGAAAGCGTAAGAACGGATCACTGAGCGTTTTTTCAAGTAACGTGGAAATTTCAATCGGATACGCCATCGTCGATGCAATGTTGAGGTTGTAAACAAAAGAGTTTTTGAAACTTCCTGGTAGATTAAAACTACGTGGCGGATCGAGATACGAACTCGGGGCCTTTGCCTTTCGCGGGCAAGTGCTCTACCAACTGAGCACGACTCACGACCCGCCCACACAGCTTCAACTCTGCCAGTACCTCGTCTCCTACGTTCCAAACTTCACAGATGCTCTCCTGCCAAACTTCCAGAACTTACTCTCCTCCAAGAAAAGATGTTGAGGAGACATGGCTTTGCCACAGCCTGGGGGACGTTTCCAGAATGAAATTTTCACTCTGCAGCGCACACTCCGCTACGGAGTGAAAATTTCATTCTGGAAATAGTTTTTATCCGTCAGCTGTTGTCAGCTCATCCCAGTGAAGCCAAGCTCAAGCCATGCAAGTGCGAAACTTCTCCTCCACACTGTTTCATTTCTATACAGTTTGTCTCTCTAACTGTCGAATGTCCCTCCCGCGTGACGAGCTCGTGGTTAACACCTGCGACCCTGAGCGCCTCCATCAGTCACGCCTCTAGCACTGCGAGCGGCGCCAGACAGACACACAGACAGAAACAGCGGGACACGCACCTTCTTCTTGACGCGGCCCCGTCGCTTCTCGAACTTGGAGGTCTCCATGGAGGTGGCGCGTCGGCGCGCGCTCTTGCCGGGCTTCGCGTCCGGGTTGATCATCCACCAGCTCGACTTGCCGGTGCCCTCGTTCTGCACGCGCATGAACCGATTGTGCAGCGACAGGTTGTGCCGGATCGAGTTCTGCGGGCAGACAGAAAACAACACTCAGTATACGAAACAACAGGCGCACACAAGCAGCACGAGGAAATCTGTGTAGCATCATTCACTGTTTAACGTCATATAGCAAATGTTCATTGCATTTAATGGCAGGTTACAGTTGTGCGACGGGTTAAACAACAGGCAAGACTTCTGTGTCGTACTAGAATAGACAAGATATTAATGTACAGGATGACAATTAGTGAACTACATGGTAATAAAATCGTCATAATTTCTGAATGGTTTGTGTTAGGAGGTTCAAACTACACGGTTGGCTGTGGGGCATGATGGGAATTAGTATGGTTTGGTTTAGCGACGAAGCACCCTTCCATTTGGATAGTTCGTCAATAAGCAAAGTTAGCCCACTTGGGGGACTGAGAATCCGTATTTCGCGATCGAGAAATCGCTTCACTCTCAACGGGTGACCGTGTGGTGTGCAATGTCCAGTCACGGAATAATCGGTGCGATATTCCTTGATGGCACGGTAACTACCGAACGGTACGTGAAGGTTCTGAAAGGTGATTACATCGTCATTATCCAAAGTGAATCTGATTTCGACAAGATGTGGTTCATGCAAGACAGAGCGTGACCCCGTCAAAGCAGGAGAGTGAGGTCCTGGAGGAGCACTTTGGAGACTGCATTCTGGCTCTGGGGTACCCAGAGCCCATTGGCATGGGCCTTGATTGGCCGCCACATTCTCTGGATCTGAACACATGAGACTCCTTTTCGTGGGACTATATTAAGAACAAGGTGTGCAGCAATGACTCCAAAGACACTGCTGAGCTGAAAACAAAGATTCAGGAGGTCATCGACAGCAGCGATGTTCCGACACTTCACCGGGTCATGCAGGATTTCGATATTCGTTTGCGCCAGATCATCGCCAATGACGGCAGGCATATCGTACATTTCATAACCTAATTCCGAATATCTGTAGTGACGTTTACATGTTGAATACACTGTGTGCACACCGTAGTTTTGTAAGTAATTTACGTTTTTTTCATATAGTTCAATAATTCTCACCCTGTAGATTAAAGAGCTCCAATTTGCTTTGTACACATAGCAAATGAAAGGCCGACAGCAAGTCATTATGCGCGAGATGAGTTTGTATTTATAGCAACTGCTGGCAACAGGACGTTCTATTATTTGACACTCGATATCACCTGAAAATACAAGTAACCTGGTGTGACGTATGTCGAAGGGTGAAAAGGTTTGACAGTAACAGCCGGAACATGTGAGAAATCAAAGCCAAGGAAGGCTGACACCGCATCGCTATTTCCTCGCGGTCTGCCTACGGAGCACTCCCAGATTATCAAAATATCCAGAAATCTACACAGCAATTTGTATTAACGATGATAAGAACCACCACGGCTGTGTTAATAAACATTTGTTGTCACGATTGGTTTCTTTCGTCAGATCATCTTCAAGTTGCTGAGTTGTCCGAATATCATGATTTAAGAGTCTATTTGTCTTAAGTAACGTTAACAAGACCTCTTAAATCATGGCACTGGTACAACTCGACAACTTGATGATGTTCTAACAAACAAAACAGGTCGTTACACGATAAACGTGTATCCGGACATCTGTAGTGGTTCTATTTAATGATCAATAATAGTGTCAGTCAGCTGTGGAGCCCTGATCAAGATTACAAGAGGAAGTATTTCATCCTTGAACATGCTTGTAATTTTGTGTACGTTTCGGGCCTTTCTTTGAACTTCGCTCCAATCATCAAATAATTAACAAATAATTCTCTCTGATAGGTGACGGCATCTTACAAAACAAAAGTCTCATCCACTTTCGTTACGGTTTATTGCAAACATTAGTAACTACCATATTATTGGACCACAAATCTCTACATATGGCAAAAACTCGACAGGATAGTAGCGGCTCCGGTCAAAGAAAACCATCATAACGACCGGGAGATCGGTGTGCTGACCACACGCCCCTCCTATCCGCATCCTCAGTGAGGATGACACGGCGGTCGAATGGTCCTGATGGGCCGCTTGTGGCCTGAAGACGGAGTTTTGCTCTAATCTCTACATATCGAATAGTATTACCAAAAATACACTTTCGTCCAGAAATGTTGCTTCAGTATTTCTGTATTTAAAGGAGATAAGTATTGAAAAGTGCTTCCCCATTTCCTTTCCATCACTTGAAGATAACGTACTTTCAATTCCATGAACAGTTTCTGAAATATTAAGGATGTTCGTGTTGCGGGACGTCAGTGCATGATCAATATTTCTCGCTGCTGTAATTACGACACAGTACTAAACGAGCCTCCAAGCTCAGCAAGTTACGAACGCATACATAGTACAAAAATGCGTTGTCTGAATCCCGCTTAGTTTTAGGATGTTATTTATCTGCCAAGGGAGATTCCACTTATCAAATACCTTACGAGAGTTTGGAAAATGTCAAGCGGTGCTATGCTTTTCATTCCCAGTTACACCCTTTGTTTTCTTGGCTGGAGGAACTGTAGCCAACAGAGATGTAAGTTAAACATGGTAGCGGCTATGGTTGTAGACTTTTTGGAAATCATTGGAGGATGTGAGCCATGACGACGGCGCTGAAATGTACGCACACTCCTCCGGCAAATGCTAACAGTGCCTTAACAACTGGGTCACCCCGTTCTTGGTTTCGAATTTCCCTGGCTTGGTCTAACACTTTCTCACTTCTAATACACTTTATCTCGGGCCCTACGAAAGTCATCTAGTAGAATGTTAGGACTAACGCCCGCTGAAGTCTCGTATTCTTTGTCAATGGACACGGAATCCACGCTGTTTCTGCATCTACATTTATACTCTGAAAGCCACCGTGAAGTGCGTGGCAGAAGGCACGTCCCATTGTACCAGTTATTACGGTTTCTTCCCATCCCATTCACGTATGGGGTGCAGGGAAAATGATTGTTTGAAAGCCTCTGCGCGTGCTGTAATTATTCTGATCTTATCCTCAAGATCCGTACTTGAGCGATACGTAGAGGTTGTAGTACATTCCTAGAGTCATCTTCTTGAAACTTTGTTACTAGACTTTCTCGGGATAGTTTTTAGTTTATTTTCAAGAGTCTGCCAGTTCAGTTTCTTCAGTATTTCTGTGACACTTTCCCACGGATCAAATAAACCTGTGACTGCTCTTCTCTGTATATGTTGAATATCTCCTATTAGTCCTATTTGGTACGAGACCCACACATTTGAGCACTGTTCTAGAACCTGACGCAAGAGTTACTTTTTAGTCAGTCTTCTTTGTAAATTAATTGCACATTCCCAGTATTCTACCAATAAACCGAAGTTTTCCACTTGCTTTACACACGAGTGGGCGTATCTGATCATTCGAGGTCATATCGCTACAAATTGTTACACCGACGTATTGAGTGACCGATTCAAACAATGACTCACTAATATTATAGTCATAGGATACTAATTTTTTTCGTTTTATGTAGTGCACAGACTTACATTTTCGAATATTTAAAGCAAATTGCCATCTTTTCGACACTTTGAAATCTTTTCAATATCTGACTGAATATTTATGCAGCTTCTTTCAGACAGTATTTCATCATAGATAACTCCATCATCTGTAAAATGTCTGAGGTTACTATTAACATTGTCTGAAAGGTCATTAATGTCCGACATGATCAGCAAGGGTCCCAACACAATCCCTGGGGCACACCCGAACGTACGTCTACACCTGACGATGACATCCATCCAAGATAAAAAGTTGCGTCCTCCCTACCAAAAATTCCTCAACCGAGTCACAAATTTCACTTTACACCTCGTATGATTATACTTTTGTCAATAAGCGTAGGTGTGGTACCGAGTCAAATGCTTTTAGGAAATAAAGAAATACGGCATCAACCTGCCTACCTTGATCCAAAGCTTTCAGTATATCACGCGAGAAAAGTGCGAGTTGAGTTTCACACGATCGATATTTTCGGAATCCATGCTGGTTGGCAAGGAGGTGGTCATTATGTTTGAGCTCAGAATACGGTTTGAGTAAACACCCTCCACGTACGAGGTTCTCTCTGCACACGACAATGTGGTCGAAACTACAGCAGTGACATGGAATCGTTACCTGCAGGTCAAGTTGGAGCCGTATGGATTACGTTCCTGATAGCCACACGCATCAAACAACTAACTTCTCAAAGAAGAAAAGAAAATTAACAGTTCTATCATTACTAATCGCTTTAAAAGAGGAATGCGTATTAAATGTATGTCATAATGAATGGACATGAAGCTGTATTTTTGTCCTTCCGAATGCCACGAACTCAGCAGCTTGATATTACAGGTATCGTCAGGAGGAAAGTATTCCAGCTCGTTCTGTTGTTTTGTTACGCCCTAGCTTATCTTCGGGAGTCCCCCAAAGGAGTGTTACAGGACCATTACTTTTGATAATATTTATAAATGACCAATTGGATAACTTCGCTAGTACCACGAGATTTTTCGCGAATGATACTGTTGTATACAGAGACGTCTCGACGCTATAAAATTGTAGCGAAACGGAGAAACGCCGGCAGGGCATCGAGTCTTAGTGCAGGAAACGCGAAATGTAACTTATTGGGCATAAATACGCTGAAGCACCCATTCCCACACGATTACATGATGATGTTTGGAAGCAGTTACATCCATTAAATACATAGCTTGGAGAATGCGTATCGAGAGATTTAAAGTGGAATTATCACAAAAGACTAATCGCAGGTAAGGCGTAAGACAGATGCCAGATTTAAATTCATTGTAGGAATCCTCAGGAATTGTAGCCCACCCACAAAGGAAGTAGCTTACAAAACATTCGTTCGACCAGTACTTGAATACTAGTCGTCGGTCTGGGACCAGTACACGATGTCCTGATAAGGGAAATAGAGAAGATGCAATGAAGAGCAGCCTGTTTCGTTTCACGTTCATTTAGTAAGCGCGAAAGCGTAGCGGACACACTCAGCTAACTCCAGTGGCATATGCTCAATAGGGACGTTCAGCGTCACAATACGGTTTACTGCAAAATTCCGAGACCATACGCTCTTAGAAGAGCCAACCAACGCAATGCTTTCTTCTACGTACATCTCGAGAAAATACAAGGAAGGTAAAATTAGAGATATTCGAGTTCATACGGAGCCTTACTGGCGGTCTTCCTTCCCGCTGACGATTCGCGACTGAAACTGCAAAAAGGGGGGGGGGGGGACAGTGGTACACGAACTACCCTCCGCCACACACCATGAAGTGGCTTGCGTAGTATAGATGTAGATGTAATTGTAGAGAAGAGACATCAACACATACGGAACCTAGAATGCACCCTACTATTTACAAAACTACAGATCCAAATTAAGTAAAAACTGAAAGGAAGTCGTGTGTCGATTGAGGATGGCGAAGTAGTTCCACTTATGGCAGGGAACGTTTCCTTAATCTGGACACACACTTTCAGGGTAGAGTGGAATGCGGACGCACAGGATTCGCCTTCGAAAGATACGCAGTTTCTGAGAAACGCCCATTCACCGGGTGTAGAAAATTAACGTAACAAACGCACCAACAACTACATTGAGTTGCTTTATATCTGAAAAAGGTTATAAGCTTGAAGTCAAGGTAAACTTAGAATGAAGAAAAAATCTTTTAATGACCTTTACGGAACACTCACAGGCGTCGTGGCTTTGCATTAATGCAATGTACACTGTAAAAATTCCCCATTGTTCTTTCGGAGCTATTAAGAAACTGAATCTTAATTAAAAGTCAAGTACAATACGGTATTCTTACGCACAAGGAAGGTGACCTCTGGAATCGCTGGAAAAAAATTCGCTAATTAGTGGAGATCCAAAGACACTTCAGCCGTGTTGTGCCTTATAATTTATTTCCTCCTCTGAGACAGCTCTTGGTTATACTCGGATGGCCCTTCGGCAGACACAGTGCACGGGCGACCGGAGGACTGGGTACTTTCATTTGCGGCACTAGAGGCTGCGAAGTAGCTGCCAGAGATAATATTAAGAGCAGCTCAGAAGAATTCTGTTGCGTGGAGCGGTGCGGGCTGACAGTGAAGGACGAGAATGGCCTTCGGTCGGTAATACTGTACGGCGTCTCGTAAGGCCTCAGACCTGTGAAACATCTTCGCAAATCTTTGATGACTAAGTCATACAATATTCGTTCTCGAGGACAGTGAAGAAATAGTTTGTGATGCGAACTGTAGCCTATCGCGTGGATCACACTATGAATTTGGTTAAGCAACGCCAGCTGTACAACAACAACAACAACAACAACAACAAAACTTTAGCGCTTTGCGTTAGTGCCGGGACCTCTATAATCTAACACTTCGGCGCTTTATTTGCTACGCAGTAATTAAAAGACGTGTCCTGACACAAGTGTCACTGAAAAAGATAAAAAAAATTGAATACTGATAGAGCGTAGGATATATCTGTGATGCCGTGTATTAATAATGAAACGACAAACAGTTTATTGATTTTTACTACCATGTGAAGAGGTTCTGAATGATGAAACAGTAGTTTTGCCATTGATTTGATTGTTACAACTGATTCAACATATTGCCTGTGGCGTAATGTTACTCAGAGTCACATTTTTCTTAGTCAGTCATTTGTTTTCATAATTATTTGAAAACTGTCTGGTTAGTCATGTATTGACCTGAGGCTGTCGCTGCACACACGTTAAATCAAATGTTCATTCAGTAAATGCCAAACCACGCCTCGCTAGGTGTAAGAAGCGTAAACATTGGACGATTGAACATTGGAAAAACGTTTTGTGGAGTTACGAATCACGGTACACAATGTGGCGATCCGATGGCAGGGTGTGGGTATGGCGAATGCCCGGTGAACGTCATCTGCCAGCGTTTGTAGTGCCAACAGTAAAATTCGGAGGCGGTGGTATTATGGTGTGGTCATGTTTTTCATGGAGGGGGCTTGCACCCCTTGTTTTGCGTGGCACTATCACAGCACAGGCCTGCATTGATGTTTTAAGCACCTTCTTGCTTCCCACTGTTGAATAGCAATTTGGGGATGACAATCGCATCTTTGAACACGGTCGAGCACCTATTCATAGTGAACGGCCTGTGGCGGAGTGGTTACACGATGATAACATCCCTGTAATGGACTGGCCTGCACGGAATCCTGACCAGAATCCTATAGAACACCTTTGGGATGTTTTGGAATGCCGACTTCGTGCCAGGCCTCACCGACCGACATTGATACCTCTCCTCAGTGCAGCACTCCGCGAAGAATCGGCTGATATTCCCCAAGAAATCTTCCAGCACCTGACTGAACGTATGCCTGTGAGAGTGGAAGCTGTCATCAAGGCTAAGGGTGAGCCAACACCATACTGAATTCGATCATTACCGATGGAGGGCGCCACAAACTTGTCAGTCATTTTCAGCCAGGTGTCCGGATACTTTTGATCACTTAGTGTGTATGGAGGCACAGTTCAGGTGATTGTTAAGAAAGTGAGGAACGTAAAGGTTTCTCGTCTAGTAAATGAAGTTATCACTAGCGTTCGAGAAAAAAATGTGACTGGACAAGGGGGGGGGGGGGGGGCACGAATGTCGGAGTGGACATCCAAGAGGGACTACCCAGCATTCGAAAAAGATACTTAGAAAAATAAGTCAGGTGGCAGGACGCGTAGAATTTTCACAACACAGGCAAAATGCGTATATAAGAAACGAAAAAAAGCTTACACGCTCAACAGACAGTTATTTGAAAACTGTTTAGCTCCTTTCTACCGTAAGCAGATTAATTTCTGTTAGACGCTGTTCAAACAGGTTATGTTAAGAGAAGAACTTTTGTAAAAAATATGGATAAGATTAGTTTTAATCATCTGAGATTTACAGACGCTGTTAAAATTAAAGTTGATGTACTTAAAGTAAACCTGGAAGATTTAAGATACGTGATTGGTACACACCATCACTTTAAGACGAAAACAATACCTGTTGCTGCTGCTTTAACTCGTTTTGAACATGACAGTGTTCCTCAAAATAGAATTGTTTTAAAGTACTCACTCTTCATTGTAAATTTACTGCTTATCTGACGTTTGTCAATCTTATTTTAGCAGGAAGAGGGTCAAGTTCTTAACAAATTGCTACAGAATCAGCGGATGCTCAATTCTACCCTACTAGATGCCTTTAACGCTTCTGAAGAGCATTTAAACTTGAATGTTTTCGGTCATTTTACTTAATGGATGTAATATTACTACTGATTATACTGCAAAACATACACACTGAAGCGCCAAACGAAATGTTATAGGCATACATATATTATAGATATGTGTAAAGAGGCAAAATAGGGCACTGTGGTCGGAAACGCCTATGTATGACAAGTGTCTGGCGCAGTTCTTAGCTCGGTTACTGCTGCTACAATGGCAGGTTATCAAGATGTACGCCAGTTTGAACGTGGTGTTACATAGGGCGCACTAGAGACGGGACACAGCGTCTCCGCGGTAGCGATGAAATGCGGATTTTCCCGTACCACACAAGTGTACCGTGACTATCAGGAATCCGGTAAAACATCAAATCACCGACACCGCTGCGGCCCGAAAAAGATCCTAAAAGAACGGGGCCAACGACGACTGAAGGGAATCGTCGAATGTAACGGAACTGAAATCCTTCCGCAAATTGCTGCAGATTTCAATACTGGGCACTCAACAAGTGTAAGCCTGCGAACCATTCAACGAACACCAACAATATAGCCTTTCGAAGCCGAAAGCCCACCCGTGTACCCTTGATAACTGCACGACGCGAAGCTTTACGCCTCGCCCCGGCCCGTCAAAACCGACAATTGCCTGTTGATGCCTGGAAACACATTGCCTGGATGGACGAGTCTCGTTTCAAATTGTATCGAGCGGATGGACGTGTACGGGTATGGAGACAACCTCATGAATCCATGGATCCTGCTTGTCAGCAGGGGACGGTTTAAGCTGGTGGAGGCTCTGTAATGGTGCGGGGCGTGTGCAGTTGGAGTGACATGGGATACCTGATGCTTCTAGATACGACTCTGACAGGTGACACGTACGTAAGCATCCTGTCTGATCACTTGCATCCATTCATGTCAATTGGGAAATTCCAGGAGGACTAAGCGACACCCAACACGTCCAGAATTGCTACAGATTGGCTCCAGGAACACTATTCTGAGTGTAAATACTTCCGCTGGCCACCAGACTCACCAGACATGAACATTATGGAGCACATCTGGGATGCCTTGCAATGTGCTGTTGAGAGGAGATCTCCATCTGCTCGTTCTCTTATGGCTTTATGGGCAGCCCTGCAGGATTTATGGTGTCAACTCCCTCCAGCACTACTTCACACATTAGTCGTGTCCATGTCACGTCGTGTTGCGGCACTTCCGTGTGCTCGGAGGCCTTTACACAATATTAGGCAGATGTACCAGTTTCTTTGGCTCTCCAGCTTATTAACAGAATAATGGCAAAATTATAACAGACAGTACTGCTATTGCCTTCAGTTATTCAACAGTTACGCTACTGTGGAACGAGAGCCTAATCATCGCCGCTGCTGTTGTACCATCACTGAAGAAGACCCTCTGATCTTTAAGCACGATACACACACTCATAGACGAGCTAATGCATAGTTAAGACCACCCTGCTCACCGTAATTTGCGAACGCAGCGCTACCCAGGGGAAATTGTCGGTCGGGATCTGACTCACAAATCACATTTCTTTACGAAAATGGATTCGCGTACAATGGTTATGTTAGCACTATTAACACGCACATTGTCTCCTTTGCCCATAGTCCAGTCATGATGTTCTGTTTACAGTATACAGAGATTTAAACATTAATGTCCATATAAATGCAGTAACTAATACCACGCTTCGAAGAGGTCGAGGAAATTGTAAACAGATTATCATCCAGTAATGAAACCGAACAAGGTGGGTAAAAAAGGATTTTACAACTTTGTAATGATATAGACATTTGCTGAGAAAAATTACAGAACCGGTAGATGTGTCATATTGTAGCAAATAACCTCAGGTTTCACATGGAAATGTAAAGTGTGATTTTGGTTCGATGGACTACCATTTGTGATGCGGCATACTCCCCGCCGGTAATCAATTTCTTCTACACTCGTTGCAGCAAATCGGGCGTAACTTGTGCAAAAGCTGCGCAGATTCAGTTTTTCAGGTCGGCTTCATTGTTTGGTAGGGAAGGAACATACACACAGTCTGTAATGAAACCCGAAAGAAAGGAAACCAGTGGTGTCAAGTCTGGGAACGAGGTGATCATACGATTGACACACCACGGACAATCCACCGACCTGGGAAGCGACTGTCGAGGGAACCTCTAACTTCAGTGAGAAAATGAGGTGGTGCACCGTCTTGCTTGTAGTAAACCGTCCCACCTCGGTCAGTTTCAACTATCTGGGAAATTATTAAGTTTTCAAGCAAATCCAGAAGCGGGCTACCTGGTGATTATCATGTTGCAGTGAACAACCCGTCTCAACAAAGTTCTTGTGCCAAAAGCATATTGTAGGTCTACTTGGAGGTTCTTTTGCGTATTCGGTGCGAAATTTACACCGAACAGTCGTTGCAGAGATTGTTTCATGTAACCAAAACACACAACGAGACGCTCCGCTGCAGTGAAAGTAGCAATTTTAACTGTGCACTACGCTGGCGATCGTGGTGGCTAAAAGGGGGCACTGACTCACTAGGTGAACCAAACTTGAGGTTGTCTGCCACATAATGAAACATCTAGCTGTTCTCGATCTTGTTAAAATGAAATTAAAGGTCGTTTAAGTGTTGTCAGAGAATAAGTCATTGTTAGTAGCAAAAACAACAAATTGTCACCGTTGTAGCATAAAGCTTCTCTCCCCCTTAACCCCACCCGCTACTAAGTTAAACAACAATCATTACCAAATCATGAAACAGCAGACACTGTTCCAAACAAATCGTGTGAGCACGGGACAGCCGATACGAAGAAGTGGCAGTATTTAAAAGTGCGACTGCTGACACGTAGGTCCTTGTACTTGTGCCCGGCGCTGCCACGCCTACCCTCGGTCGCGTATGACGAGAAGCGGAGCAGGTGTGGGGCGGTGGGTCAGAGTCCACAAAGCGGAGACGGTGGCGCCGCGGCGGCGGGCAGACGCACTACTCGCGCAGTCGGACCGGCGCCGCCGACGCGGAAATGGTGCCCAATCGAGAAATCTTTGAAGATTCAAATCCGGCTCCCACATAAAAACGGGCGGCGGTGGCGGAGGCGGCTAGAAACAGTGAGGTCGGGGGTGGGGGGCGGGGGGGAAGGGTGATATACAGGGGGAGCGGACGCCGTCGCGGCCGGCATAAAAGTTTGCAGCCCTGTGAGCGCCGCGGGAAGACAATGGAAGCCGAAAGAGCCTCCACTAGCAGCCTCTGACCGACTGTCCGCGCGAGGCCTACTTCTCTACAGTCCTATAAACACCCGACACTATCGTCACAGCACCGTCATAACAGCCCATCCGACGTGCACTGCCCCTCAGCCACGATCACCCACGATGCTCCACCGAGTTTTCTAATGTGATGCATCCAACTTCAATTTTGTCGTTGTCTCCGTCTCTCCTAATCTCTTGGAATTCATCGTGGAAGGTCATTTGTCTACCTGCTGTCCATTGGCCTTCAAACATTTTCAAAAATCACGGCATAACTCTAAAATGAAAATGAAAATCTTTGCGACACGGTCCGTTTCTGCAACAGTTCTTCTCAACAGGGGCCCTTTCTAATAATTTTTTATTAGGTCGTTTTACTCCGTGCCTGCCTCTTCAGGAAAACAATTGAAATTGATTTTATGCTAACTGCGATATGAGCTAGACAGTCTGCAATAGGTACATATGATGAAAATTGTGAATTTCAACGTATTATCCAAGAGTATAAGCGGTATATCGATTACGAAGATGTACATGTAAAAGAACGCTGCGAGGCAGCTGTCACTGACGCAAAGTACGTGTAACAAAGAGCAGTAGTAGTAACTAGTTGTTGCTCAATAGTAGTAGTAGTAGTAGTAGTAGTAGTAGTGGTAGGCAGTAGCGCGCCACATGCTGACAGTGTCTGTTGCGATGCTCCGCAGTGGGCAGTCGCTTAGTATCAAATATCCAGTGTAATGATGTCAGTGTTGTGTGTTAATGATTTATGTGAGTAACAAGATTTGAAGTAAAATTAATTGTGAAAATGCAACAAATATTAGTACGGAATTTTGATGAAGAATCTTTCTACGCATTGTTACATCGATCTACAATTAGGTAATCAATATTCATGTATTTATGCGCTTTTGCAGTAGGACGAATTTGAATGAGACCAGCTCTGTATGTAACACCCAAGTTTTTTACTGTATTTTTTGTGGAGATCATTTGTTTATGTAAATCTAATTTTTATGATATGGCTTAGCAATTGCAAGTCAGTTTCCACAATGTAGTACGATTTTCAAGTAAGATATTACAGTCATTCTCCTCAGTCACGTTCAGCCTCCCTATTCTAAGTTGTTTTTACTGAAACAAATTCTAAATGTGTCTCAGTCAAATATCTTGCATTTTGGATTTTGCAATTGCAGTTAATTTAGTAGTACTGAGAGCAGATCAACGTTATCCAAGGCGACATCTTTACGAGGTATGAAATTTATTTCACGCACGCACAGGGACCACTATTGTACTTATTCAGATTTACAGAGCTGTAGTAATATCGAGTAGATCTGAATGTACTTACCCCTCATTTGTCACTATTGTGCACAGGTTTTAATTAGTTTGGGTTCACTGGTATTGCTTTCTTGCTAGTAGACACATTTTTTTTTTTTTTTAAACAGGGTCAGGTAAATATAAAGATACACTTAATCAGATACGCAGTCAGCACACCACTTAATACAACTGTTCTTTGTTAGACAAACATCCCACCTTACTTTAGACATAAACGTTTCAACTCGAAAATTTAAACATAGATAAGAACTATATGGCACTAGAGTATGAACTTGTTTTCTTCTTGGTCTGTTCAGTAGTGGTGGGAATGGGGGGTGAAAATGTTTGGTAACGTCTGACATCTGGATTGCCCTGCGCAGGTAGTATCGGAATGTGTTACAGGCTGTGTATGAGCGGATGGGCACAGCTGAGTAAATAGAGGACGGTATACAGGATGTTTAGAAATTCCCATTACAAAGTTCTAGGACTTGTGGAGGAGAGTGAGTACATAATATTTTGAATAGGAATTCATGTCCGGAAACGTACTGTTTCAATTCTACGTCGGTTTCACTCCAAATGTTTAACTGATCCACTTCTCCTCGAGGAACTGAATTAGGTGTGATGCAGTACAATTATTAGGTAACAATTCGAAAGGAAACACAGAGAAACATCTATTTATCACTTAAGTAGATTTTTTTGTAATAACACTAAAACATTATGAGCTTAGCAGTATCGTAGCAAGACAGACGTTATGTAACATTAGCTGACCGTCTGACGTAGTACAAATCATGATTTATACCCTATTGCATACCAGGACAAACAACTCTGAGACTTTTCTCTTTTTCTCAGCAGATGTGGATAAGTTAAACGTCTGAACTGAAATCGTCGTAGAAAGGAAACGGTACATTTCCGGACCTGGGTTCCTATTCAAAATATTATGTAGTTATTCCCATCTAACATCCCAAGACGTTTGTAATGGGAATTTCAGAACACCGTGTTTGTGACATATGCATACATGGACAAAGCCTCCAGTAATAAACTAGCACATTTATAGGCCTGTAAATAATATTCATTTCACCCTCATGCTCACAAAACCAGTGCTGGACTATGTGAGCTATGTCAAGAGGGACCCTGTCGTCTTGCAACACGGCATCGCAAATGTACAGTTTGGTTTCAGAAATGGTTTAACAACTGAAAATGCTATATTCTCTTTTCTCTGTGAGGTTCTGGATGGATTAAATAAAAGGTTGCGAACGCTAGGTGTTTTCTTTGATTTAACGAAGGCTTTTGACCGTGTTGACCACAAAATATTACTGCAGAAGTTGGACCATTATGGAGTAAGGGGGGTAGCTTACAATTGGTTCGCCTCTTACTTTAACAACAGAAAGCAGAAGGTAGTTCTCCGCAATACTGAGAGTGGTAGTGATGTTCAGTCGCAATGGGGTACTGTTAAGTGGGGCGTTCCCCAAGGGTCGGTGCTGGGGCCACTGCTGTTTCTTATTTATATAAATGATATGCCTTCTAGTATTACAGGTGATTCAAAAGTATTTCTGTTTGCTGATGCCACCAGCTTGGTAGTGAAGGATCTTGTGTGTAATACTGAAACAGTATCAAATAATGTAGTTCATGAAATAAGTTCGTGGCTTGTGGAAAACAATTTGATGCTAAATCACAGTAAGACTCAATTTTTCCAGTTTCTAACGCACAATTCAGCAAGAACCGATATATTGATCAGACAGAATGGGCATATTATAAGCGAGACGGAACAGTTCAAGTTCCTAGGCGTTCTGAAAGATAGTAAGCTGTTGTGGAAAGCCCATGTCCAGGTACTTGTTCAGAAACTAAATGCTGCTTTATTTACCATTAGAACACTGTCTGAAATAAGTGACAGTTCAACACGAAAAGTAGTCTACTTCGCATATTTTCATACGCTTATGTCGTATGGTGTTATTTTTTGGGGTAATTCTTCTGATTCAAAAAGGGTGTTTTTGGCTCAAAAACGGGCTGTTCGAGCTATATGTGGTGTAAGTTCGAGAACCTCTTATCGACCCCTATTCAAGAGTCTGGGAATTCTGACATTGCCCTCACAGTATATATTTTCTTTAATGTCATTTGTTTTTAGCAATATTAGCCTATTCCCAAGAGTTAACGGCTTTCACTCAGTTAATACTAGTCAGAAATCAAATCTGTAAGTGGAATGCACTTCCTTGACTCTTATGCAGAAAGGAGTGCACTAATCTGCTGCATCCATTTTCAATAAGCTACCACAAGAACTCAAAAATCTTAGCAGTAGCCCAAACGCTTTTAAGTCTAAACTGAAGAGTTTCCTCATGGCTCACTCCTCCTATTCTGCCGAGGAGCTCCTGGAAGAGCTAAAAAATTAAGCAAATTCCAGTGTTACGTTGTTGATTTTCTTTATTTAAACTTACGACTTGTCGCCTGAATATGTTTTTTTATATTTCATTTTATCTGTTTCTACTATCGTGTTATAATTACATGTATTGACTCGTTCCATGACTATGGAGATCTCTCCTTAATTTGGCCCCACGGAACAATAAATAAATAAAAAATAAATCACCATAGGGTAACAAACACTGTACCATGGAATGGACCTGATCAGACAAAATGGTCACATAATCGTTGGCAGTAACACGACCTTGCACAGTAACCATGGGGTTCATTCTTCTGTTTCTTTCCCGAATGTTCGTGGCGACGCGGCATTTTTCCAATTTCTCCTGTTTCTGATTCTCAGTGACCCATGTCGCTAGTGACATGAAATACTGAATAAATTTTGACACTCGCCATGTTTTCTTGGCTGCGTGCAGTTCGTGACGGCTCGGGACAAATAAGCAGTATGCGCACGCCTTGAAGTAGTCCTTTGAATTCGAGCGCCATGCGCGAGCAACATATGGCATGAGTGACTGACTGGCAAAGTGTAGCTTCGACAACAATTTGTTAGACCTACCTACGATTCTTACTCATTGTTCATTGAGACTGTAAAATTAAATTGCCATCTGGGTTGAACGACAGTCTTCATATTTTACAACGAGCTGTTATATTGTTTATAGCGTTGTACTGTTTAAATAAGATATGGCTGCCCAAACCATTACCGAACGCCCGCCGTGGTTCATTCTTCCAACGTAAACTCGGCCAGATGTTGGCAACAGTGTGAAACAAGACTCATACGACCAAATGACTGTCTTCCATTGCTCCACAGTCCAGGTTTTATGGCTTCGGTAACACGTTTTCCTGTTACGGGCATTTGCATCACTAATGAGTGGTTTTTTAAGTTCCTTGCTCTTTAATGCCCTGGGTGTGAAGGTCTCTGCATATTGTTTTGGTGCTGACAGGGTTTCCAAGTGCGCCATTTAGCACTGCAGTGACTTTTATAACTGTCGCTCTATTACTTTTCGTCACAGTCGCCTTCAGAGACAGTATCACGATGGCTTAACACATACTTTCGTCCGCGTTGTGAGTTACGGATGACGTTCTCCGCTTTTCCCGTATGCAGTATAAATCTTCGATACCGTGTATCTTCAAACACCAAACACATCGACTACCTTGATGACCGAAGGACCCACCATACGAGGACGAACAATTTGCCCACATTCGAATGCCCCGAGCTCTGACATAATGCACACACATCTGCACAGAACACTGTTCTGACCACGACTGATTCTTGCAACGTATCGAGGACATTTCACAGGTGCTGTTAGTGGTCAAATACAATAATGCAACTTGCAGACTTGACTAGCATCTGGATTATGTTCGAGTATTCATTTCTCGCAGCGTTTCCGTAACTACTAAAAATTCACAAACACAAGTTTTCGGGACACTCTTTATGGGGTTAGGAATTTGTATGGGGTTAGGAATTTGTATGGGGCTAGTTATGTGCATATACTAGAGCGTGCATCTTGCATATCTTTTTCCAGTCAGATCTCTGTGAAGAACAGGGTAGGCGAAATGAAACTGGCCCAGGCAATATTTCATGCACCTTAAGATGGGCAAACCAATTGACACCACCCACACCTGTAGTAGATGGCTTTTTTTTTGTTTTTTTTTTTTTTTTTTTTTGGGGGGGGGTTTAAGGGCGCTCAACTGCTGAGGTCATTAGCGCCCAGTCACTGTTGTGAGAGCACATGGAATCTGGTAAAACTCAAGGGGATGGGGGGACACCAAAAGGACCTGACAAATATGCAGATAAAATAAGTAAAAAGGTTAAATGTCTTTGGACAAGCCAGTTAAAGTTATAAAACGCAGAATACGAGCAGCTGCTCGAGCGTCATCAGCTAGAACATACGGCAAAGTAGATGGCAGGGACAGGACAACACGAAATTGACTAAAACGGGGACACGACAATAAAACATGGCGCACTGTTAATGCCTGACCACAAGGGCACTGCGGGGCTGGGTCACCGGAGAGCAGGTAGCGGTGGCTAAACCGGCAATGCCCAATCCGCAACCTGGTCAGAAGGACCTCCTCGCGCCGAGATGGTCGGGAGGATGTTGTCCAAGCACTTGGGAGCGGTTTTACTGCCCGGAGCTTGTTTCCTTGGAGGGATGACCAAGCATCCCACCACAACGACACAAGCCTCTTACATACATCCCCACGAACGTCAGATGACGGGACACAATGGGAGGCTGGCCGAGGCAGGAGGACTGCAGCCTTGGCTGCAGCATCCGCAGCCTCATTCCCAGGCACTCCTACATGTCCGGGAACCCACAGAAAGCTGACAGAACCACCATTATCAGCGAAAGAATGGAGGGACTGCTGTATCCGTTGAATCAACGGATGGACCGGATAGGGAGCTCCAAGGCTCTGAAGAGCACTGAGGGAATCAGAGCAGAGTACATACGATGAATGGCGGTGGCGGCGGGCATACTGAACGGCCTGATGGAGAGCAAAAAGCTCGGCCGTAAAGCTGGAACATTGGTCGAGGAGCCGGTATTTAAAGGTGGCGGCCCCGACGACAAAGGCACAGCCGACACCATCGTCAGTTTTGGAGCCATCGGTGTAAATAAAGGTGTGACCGGCAAGTCGAGCACGAAGTTCGACAAACCGTGAGCAATACACTGCAGCCGGAGTACCCTCCTTCGGGAGTGAGCTGAGGTCGAGATAAATACGAACCGGAGCCTGGAGCCAAGGTGGTGTCGGGCTCTCACCCTCTCTGAAGGTGGTAGGGAGGGCAAAATCCAATTGTCGAAGCAGGCGACGGAAGCGGACTCCGGGGGGCAGCAGGGCAGACACATACAACCCGTACTGACGGTCGAGAGAATCGGCGAAGAAGGACTTGTAAGAGGGGTGGTCGGGCATAGACAACAGCCGGCAGGCATACCGACACAGCAGTACGTCGCGCCGGTAGGTCAATGGTAACTCGGCGGCTTCAGCATAAAGACTCTCGACAGGACTAGTGTAGAAGGCTCCGGTCGCAAGACGTATCCCCCGCTGGTGGATGGAGTTGAGCCGGCGTAAGAGGGATGGCCGAGCGGACGAGTAGACGAAGCTCCCATAATCCAGCTTCGATCGGACTATGGACCGATACAAGCGAAGCAGGACAGTGCGATCCGCTCCCCAAGATGAACCGCTAAGAACTCTGAGGACATTAAGGGAACGTGTACAACGGGCCGCCAAATAAGAGACATGTGGAGACCAACACAGTTTCCTGTCCAACGTGAGCCCTAGAAACTTAGTTGTGTCCACGAATGGGAGAATAACGGGACCGAGATGTAAGGATGGCGGAAGGAACGCTTTATATCGCCAAAAGTTGATACAAACCGTCTTCTCTTCAGAGAACCGGAAGCCATTTGCCACGCTCCATGAGTAGAGGCTGTCTAGACAACGCTGAAGGCAGCGCTCCAGGAGGCATGTTCTCTGGGCACTGCAGTAGATCGCGAAGTCATCGACAAAGAGAGAGCCTGAGACATTAGGTGGAATGCAATCCGTAATTGGATTGATCGCGATGGCAAAAAGGGCTATGCTCAAGACGGAGCCCTGAGGCACTCCGTTCTCCTGAAGGAAGACTTCGGACAATACGGAACCCACACGTACCCTAAACTTTCGATCCGTTAAAAAGGAATCAATAAAAAGGGGCAGGCGACCGCGTAGGCCCCACCTGTGCATAGTGCGGAGGATACCTCCTCTCCAACAGGTATCATAAGCCTTCTCCAAGTCGAAGAACACGGCTACCATTTGGCGCCTTCGCAAAAAGTTGTTCATGATGAATGTCGACAAGGTCACAAGGTGGTCAACAGCGGAGCGGCGGCGACGAAAGCCGCATTGGACATTAGTAAGTAGCCGTCGAGATTCAAGAATCCAGACTAACCGAGCATTAACCATGCGCTCCATCACCTTACAGACACAGCTTGTAAGAGAAATGGGGCGGTAACTAGAAGGAAGGTGTCTATCCTTCCCGGGTTTGGGTATAGGAACAACAACGGCGTCACGCCAACGCATGGGGACTTGACCTTCGGTCCAGACGCGATTGTAGGTACGAAGAAGGAAGCTTTTGCCCGCCGGAGAAAGGTGTGCCAGCATCTGAACGTGAATGGCATCTGGCCCCGGAGCAGAGGACCGGGACAGTGCAAGCGCACGTTCGAGTTCCCGCATAGTAAAGGGGGCATTATAAGTTTCCAGATTCAGCGAGTGGAAGGAAGGTCGCCGAGCCTCTTCTGCCTCTTTCCTGGGAAGGAAGGCAGGATGGTAATGGGCGGAGCTTGAAACCTCCGCGAAAAAGCGGCCAAAGGCGTTGGAGACAGCCACAGGATCAACAAGGACCTCATTACCTGAGGTCAGGCCAGGTACCGAGGAGTGGGCCTTAATGCCCGACAGCCGGCGCAGGCTACCCCAAACGACGGAAGAGGGAGTAAAACTGTTAAAGGAGCTGGTGAAAGAGGCCCAACAAGCGTTTTTGCTGTCTTTGATGACTCTACGGCATTGCGCTCGGAGTCGTTTGTATTCAATACAATTCGCCAACGTAGGATGGCGGCGAAAGGTGCGTAAAGCACGTCGTCGAGCACGGATAGCGTCCCTACAAGCCTCGTTCCACCAGGGGACGGAAACGCGACGTGAAGAAGAAGTAGTACGAGGAATGGAACGTTCGGCAGCATTGATGATAACAGCCGTGAGGTATTCGACCTGACTGTCACAACTGGGAAAATCGTGGTCCGGAAAGGTCGCCAGGGAGGAGTAAAGTCCCCAGTCAGCTTTCAGTATGTTCCAGCTCGAAGGACGTGGGGATGGGGGTGTGGTGCAGGAGACGAACGACACAGGGGAAGTGGTCGCTCGAATAGGTGTCAGAAAGGACATACCACTCGAACCGACGGGCAAGAGTGGTAGAACAGATCGAGAGGTCCAAGTGGGAGTAGGTATGAGTAGAGTCCGAGAGGAAAGTCGGGGCGCCAGTATTGAGGCAGACAAGATTGAGATGGTTGAAGACATCCGCCAAGAGTGAGCCTCTTTGACAGGATGCAGGAGAGCCCCAAAGGGGAAGATGGGCATTGAAGTCGCCAAACAATAAAAACGGCGGGGGAAGCTGAACGATCAGGTGCATCATGTCAGCCTGACTAACAGCAGATGACAGTGGAGTGTAGATGGTACAAACTGAAAAAGTAAAAGCAGAAAGAGTAATGCGGACAGCTATTGCTTGGAGTGGGGTGGTCAATGGGATGGGATGGTAATAGACATCGTCCCGAATGAGCAACATGACCCCACCATGAGCTGGGACACCGTCCACAGGGGTGAGGTCATACCGTTCCGAGGTATAGTGGGTAAAGGCAATACGGTCAGTTGGGCGCAACTTGGTTTCCTGGAGACCAAGGACGAGCGGACAGTGCAGGCGGAGGAGCAGTTGTAATTCCTCCCGATTAGATCGAATACCTCTTATGTTCCAATGAAACAACGCCATCGCTAGTCAAAAAGTTGGGGGAACGAGACAGGGGAAGAGCTGGTCACCTCGACGGCCGCGGAGGGCCAGGTCGCGAGGGAACAACGCTACAACCGACGGGAGGCGGATCCGGTTCCATCGACTCGTCGCCAGCTGCGGCTGTTGTCCCTAGTTGTGTAGGAGAGGCAGCATCGTTTGCCGACGAAAGGCCAGCTGAGCGCCTGGCAGCAGAGCGTCCCGGCGAAACTGAGGACGGCCGGGAGCAGCGACTCACGGATGGAGCGTCAGACGAAACGCGCCGGGGTGGAGAGGGGGATAGAGACTTCTTCTTGGAGGCCTTCTTAGAAGGCCGAGGAGGCACAGGGACGGTGGGCTGGACCCGAAGAAGGTCCTCACGCGCGGGGTCCGTTTTGGAACGCCGGACCTCGGAAGCTGGGGTCCGGAACGTTTCCCCGATGGACGCCTGAGAAGAGGATCGCTTCTCAGGTGGCGTGGGGGCAGGAGGAGGAGGAAGGGTGGCCCCTGGGGCAGAGGGGGTGGGGGCCACGGGGGAGGAGGATTTGGAAGGGAGGGATTTGGGAGGCGGAGGCAGAGCCCCCTGATGGGCGGAGGAGGCGGAGGGGGGACAGGATAGGGGTGAGGATACCGCGGAAGGAGTGGACACAACTGAGGCAAACGAAGTGGTCAATGACACGGGATGGAGGCGGTCATACTTCTTCCTGGCCTCAGAATAAGAGAGCCGATCCAAAGTTTTGATTTCTTGTATCTTCTTCTCCTTCTGATATGCGGGGCAGTCTGAGGATCTAGGCGAGTGGACGCCAGGACAATTAATGCACCGAGGTGGTGGGGTGCATGTATGTTCCTCACGAAGAGGACGTCCACAATCGCCACAAAGGGGCTCAGCCTCACACTGTGACGAAATGTGCCCAAAGCGCAAACACCTAAAACAGCGCATAGGAGGCGGGACGTAAGGTCGCACGTCACACCGGTAGCACATCACCTTTACCTTCTCCGGGAGTACGTCACCCTCGAAGGCGAGGATAAAGGCCCCGGTGTCGATGCGACGGTCTTTGGGGCCGCGCTGGACTCGCCGGACGAAATGCACGCCTCGGCGCTCCAGGTTGGCCCTGAGCTCCTCATCAGATTGTAGCAGGAGGTCACGATGAAAAATAACCCCCTGCGTTCTATTTAGTGCCAGATGTGGGACAATGGATACTGGGATGTCCCCTAGGCGGTCGCACGCCTGGAGCGCCGCCGACTGTGTGGCGGAGGTGGTCTTGATAAGAACGGACCCTGAACGCATCTTGCTGAGAGCCTCGATTTCCCCGAAGATGTCCTCAATGTGCTGAACAAAGAACATGGGCTTGGAGGTGGCGAATGTCCCCCCATCGGTTCGAGAACAGACCAAATAGCGGGGGAAGTACTTCGCCCCAAGCCGGCGGGCCTGTCCCTCCTCCCATGGAGTGGCCAAGGGGGAAAGGGCAGGAGAACCAGAACTAGAAACGGTACCTTTTCTTTTGAAAGACTCGGCCGCAGAGCGACCTGATACGTGTTGACGTTTCATCTGCGAAACGTCCGCCCCGATACCACCCACTCCGACCAGGGGCTCTCCCCACGGGCGCCACCCAGCCGCAGCAAGGGCCACCTGGCAGGATGACTATTGCCGGGAGTCCTGATGCCCAAGGAGACGGGCATCTACTCCTTGGCCGACGTGGGGAGGGTGCAGCTCAGGTATCGGCAGTACGATCCCTGTGTTGTCAGGGGGCTACAACCTAGAGGGTACATGACGACCCCACCACAACGGGCTGGCTACCGTGCTGGATTTCTGGTGCCATGGAAAGTCCATCATGATCGCTGGTGCAGATGGAGATGCACTATGGGCGTAACTTGGACAACCCATCAGGCGTTTAGGCCCAATTTGAGGAATAGTGGGTATGGTTACAACGCCGGTGCAATGCTGAGTGCCAAGGTCTTAGTGCACTTAGGACCAGTGGTACACCACGTAAGGTGTCCTTCCCCAAAAGGCTCGTACTTCTGTAGAATTTTGAAAAATGGAGGTCAAACCCCAAGGGGGACCATCACATGGAAGGCCGAAACGGTGGAAACTCCTTTTAGTCGCCTCTTACGACAGGCAGGAATACCTCGGGCCTATTCTTACCCCGGACCCGCAGGGGGGGGGGGGGGGGGGGTAGTAGATGGCGTAAGCCCTGTATACTGTGAAGTGACTCGTCCAATGACCAGTGGCTTCATCTCAAATAATTAATTAAGAAACACAATGGACACATGTATCTGTGATAGACGCAGCAACTGATCATAACTACTACTTTACACCAAGGAACCTTCCTCTAACCTCATGTAATTCTATTCGTGACCTGAATCTGACTGTAGATAAATAACGCACATTACGGAAGCTTTTAGAAGCTTCATTATGCCGATTTTTAAATTCGTTGAAGCTGTACAGCACAGAAAATATTTCAGATAATTGGAAAATGATAGAAGTAATGGTAATTATGATCATCTATAAGTAAAAAACTTTAAAATAAAAATGCCTGCCTCAAAATGCAAAAATAAGGAATTAAATACAGTAATTAAGGTAGCATATCTACAGGCAAGCGAATGTATAAAAACTACAGTTTGGATAAATTAGAATTACTAGAAAGCCGAATCATTAGGAAAATACTGGGCGACGAAAACCTACGGAAAGCTGGACTGGTATTTTTTGGACATTCAAATCTAAAGAGATCTTCAAATTTTTGTCGGATGAAAAGTCAATACAAAGTTCGATCCACGAAATAAAAAAGGGCTTACGAAAATAATATAACAGCTGAAGAAACAACTGATTGAGGAGTGCTTAGGGAAAATGTTGTGCATTTGGAAGGAGAACAAGGTAAGAGAGTGAAAGAAACTGGTCTTTAGTTATCAGAAGACAGGAAGGAGAAACATAGTGAAAAGATGAAACAAACTGGACGATAGGACAACAACAACAACGAATAAGAAATTGAAAGTGGCCCTTAAATGATCCATCCGAGAAGAAATAACAATAATAATAATAATAATAATAATAATAATAAACTCTTGTCCACTGCTGGGGTAAGCTGGTTTACAGAAATTTCAGGACATGGTGTGGAAATGTTGCTGGGTTGTACACCTTGGAATCAATCTGATTACGGCATGAAAAGTTTATGTATGCCAGAGAATGCTTAAATTTTGTGACATGTGCATAGTCACGTAATCGGGTTTCAAATGACCTTACGGTCGAAATTGCATTCGCACTAAAGCTCTCTCTCTCTCTACATGCGAAATAACGCTAGGTACCGCAGGTAACAACTATCCGCTTACGAGATCAACAACGAACTACTGGAGGCTCTCCCGTCGTTTTGATATTTAATGGTAGTACTAAAACGCGATAAGAAATGCCGACCAAAGCATTCTGGGAGGGTGCGGTGCATCCGTGACGGAAACCTGAGAGCGCTTTTACAGCCTGGATGCGGATTTTTAAGTTGTCGTCTGAGCGTCGAGGTAGGAGAAACACAACTAATTCATAGATGTGCTTCTAGAACTGTAAAAAGTTAGCTTTAGCCCAAACGAAAGCTTAAAGAAAGACCGTCAAGGAACTTAAATGGGAATATTTAGAAGATATGTTATGGTGTCCTCTCAAAGGCTTATTGAGTACGTTTAGGGACCTAGTATTCCAGAAACACTGAGCGAGAAATCTGCTGCTGCCGCTGTTTATTTAAGGCAGAAAACATGAGAACAACATGGACAGAGATTATATGTCAGTATGGGCACCCTCCCCAAATAGGCAGATGTTCCCACGCGCCATACGCGAACGGTAAAAGACAGGAAGACAGTGATATTGGTACGATGTACCATCTGGCATGCGCTCTACAGGTTAGGTTAGGTTAGTGTTGTTTTAACGTCTCGTCGACAACGAGGTCATTAGAGACGGAGCGCAAGCTCGGGTTAGGGAAGGATGGGGAAGGAAATCGGCCGTGCCCTTTCAAAGGAACCATCCCGGCATTTGCCTGAAAACGATTTAGGGAAATCACGGAAAACCTAAATCAGGATGGCTGGAGACGGGATTGAACCGTCGTCCTCCCGAATGCGAGTCCAGTGTGCTAACCACTGCGCCACCTCGCTCGGTTGCGCTCTACAGTCGCTTTCCGAGTACACAGGAAGGAAAAGTAAATACGTTAGAAGCTAAGTGCAATAAAACATGCCATCTAACATAAGAGTCCAATTTTTACTGCTGGCGGCGATACAGCTGTTAGAATGTAACCCAAACAAACACACATATTACATGTAGCTCATCTGAGGTGGACTCTTAGTTCTTTTATGGGCGCAACACTATTCATAATCCGCAGGATCCATTATTCACTTGTGTTGGCTTTTGTTTGTGAACTTCCCCTTTCAGTCACCCCTAAAAGCGAAAACCTAAAGGCGTAGGGTACGGGGGACCTTAGTGATCAAAAAACGCACACTTTTCTGCCGATGCGTCTACCGGAGAATCTTAGAGGTAGATGACGTGTGATATGACGACTAGAATAAGCAAGGTGTCCGTCATGTTGGGATAACATGTCCACCCTTGTAGCGAAACGAACGTCTTCGAATAATGGAAGATGGTTTTCAACAAAGTTTAGATAATAGGGACCCTGTAAGACGATGCGGCACCGCAACAGGTCCCGTCAGCTGTTTCTCTGTCACACCGATACACATATTTACAGTATTTAAGAACGTATTTACAGATAAGCGCTCTTAAAAATTTGCCTCCACAAAGACATGCAGAGGGTTTTCGTCGGACCACCGATGTGAGTTACGGCTTTTGTCGATACCGCCACGAGTGAAATTGGCCTCACCAATAAACAGTACTTATGGGATTACTCGGCCATTTGCAGTTAGCCAATCACAAAATTGTTATCGTCTTCATTGCCATCTCGAAGGTGTTGAATCAACGGTACACGTTAGTTATGCTTATGCCATACTTTTGTTTGCCGAACACCGATACGTGTAGAAACACTGTGTGTGCTTGTGTAGCAACTACATTCCACGACTGATGGTTCAAATGGATATAGGCACTATGGGACTTAACATCTGAGGTCATTGGTCCCCTAGACTTAGAACTACTTAAACCTAATTAACCTATGGACATCACAAACATCTATGCCCGAGGCAGGATTCGAACCTTCGACCGTAGCATCCGCGACTGAATAATGCCCTCTGCTTCATCCACGTTCTGTTTACTTCCACGTTAAAACACGACATGAACGCTCATTGCACCACTCTCAAGCAGTTTATTGTAAATAGGAGTAATCAATTTGAATCTGGCACTCTCCGGTTACAAAACCTTCTGCCGCATTCTCTACAAGGAGTGGCAGCATCATTGGCGCTTGCATTACAAAACTCGGACACAAATATAGTATCACAATATTCGACATTTGTAAATATGTGCGGCAAGCTGAAACGACGCAGTAGAATTGGCCATCAAATCGCAATCGCGGTAGAAAATTACAGTTACGTAAACTGATACACAACCTCACAACATAAACGGCAAAAGAAAAATGACAGTCGATAAATACACCCACACCGACTGGAACACCTACAAGTGAAATGAAAACTTAATCTCTGCAACCTACTGCTCCTCCGCAAGCAATATGAACTGGACACACATGAAATACTTCTTAATGTGCTGCATATTTGGATGTGCTCGCGTCGTTCTCACCGTAGCAGGAAGGAAGTTACATTTCAGCAGACATCAGCTTCTTTTGTACTCAACTTTTGTGTTCATCAGAATTCTGACTGGTTTGTAGCAGCCCGCCACGAATTTATGTCGTGCGGCAAGATCAGCACTTGCACCTTACGTGCTCAGATATTTGCTGGCTGTATTCCAATCTTTGCCTTCCTCTACAGTTTTCACCTTCTCAGCTCCCTCTAGTACCATGGAAGTTATTGCCAGATGTCTTGAAAGACGTCCATCATCCTGTGTCGTCTTCTTGTCAGTGTTTTCCAGATATTCTTTCCCCATCGATTCTGCGGAGAATTTCCTTCATTCTTTACCTCATGATTCCACTTTAATTTCAACATTCGTCTTTGGCACCACATCTCAAATGGCTAGAATCCGTTCTGTTCCAGTTTTCCCACAGTTTATGTTGCACTAACATACAATGCTGTGCTCCAAATGTACAGTTACAGAGATTTCTTCCTACAATTAGGGTCTATGTTTGATACTAGTACGCTTGTCTTAGCCAGGAGTGCCCTTTTTGCCTGTGCTAGTCTGCCTTTCAACGTATCCCGTTATTCTTCGCTTTCACTGAGGATAGCAATGTCATCAGCGAATCTTATCATTGATATACCTTCAGTGTGAATTTTAATTCCATTCTTTAACCTTTCCTTTATTTCCATCACTGTTTCTTCAATGTACAGATTCGACAGTAAGAGCGAAAGACTGCATCCTTGTCTAACACGATTATTAGTCAGTGCACTTCGTTCTTCATCTTCCATTCATATTGATCGCTCTTGGTTTTTGTACATATGTGTATTACCCGTCTTTTGCTTGAACTTATCCCTATTTTTTCAGAATTTCGAACATCTTGCACCAGTTTACAATGCCGATCGCGTTTTCCGGCCGAAGATCCTATGATCGTGTCTGGATTTTTTTCTTCAGTCTTCCTTTCATTATGAATTGCAACGTCAGGACTACCTCACCAGAGACGTTACGTCTCGTAGAGCTAAACTCATCTTGACCTAAGAGATCCTCAATTTTCTATTCCATTCTTCTATATATCATTCTTGTCAGTCGTTATTAGATGCATAACATTGATTACCTGCTATCGACACGATTACTTGGTTTCATAATGAGACCTGAAGAAGGTATAATATAACACTGTAATTATTTGAAGAAAAAAATACCTACAAATAGGCCTTCCCTAGCACATAAAGATGTGGTAACAACTGTCTTCGCTCCATTTATTAAGACGAATATAAAGAGACATGCACTGAAGCGCCAAAGAAACTGTTATAAGCATGGGTATACAAATACAGACATATGTAAACAGGCAGAATACGGCGCTACGATCGGCAACGCCTATATACGACAGCAAGTGTCCGGCGCAGTTGTTAGATCGGTTACTGCTGCTACAACGGCAAGTTATAAAGATGTGAGTGAGTTTAAATGTGGTGTTGTAGTCGGCGTACAAGTGATGGGACACAGCATCTCTGAGATAGCGATGAAGTGGGGATTTTCCCGTACAATCATTTCACAAGTGTACCGTGAATATCGGGAATCCGGTAAAACATCAAATCTCCGACATCGCTGCGACCGGAAAAAGATCCTGCAACAACGGGAGCAACGGCGACTGCAGAGAATCATTCAACGTGACAGAAGTGCAACCCCTCTACAAATTCTGCAGATTTCAATGCTGGGCCATCAACAAGTATCAGAGTGCGAACTATTCAAGGAAAAAGCCCACGCCCACTCGTGTACCCTTGATGGGTGCACCACACAAATCTTTACGCCTCGCCTGAGCCCGTCAACACCGACATTGTTGATGACTGGAAACATGTTGCCTCGTCGGACGAGTCTCGTTTCGAAATGTATCGAGCGGATGGAAGTGTACGGGTATGGAGGTAACCACATGAATCCGTGGACCCTGCACGTCAGTAGTGGACGGTTTACACTCGTGGAGGCTCTGTTGTGGTGTGGGGGCGTGTGCAGTTGGAGTGATATGGGACCCTTGATACGTCTAGATACGATGCT
The DNA here is from genome assembly GCF_023898315.1 of Schistocerca nitens. Lineage (NCBI taxonomy): Eukaryota > Metazoa > Arthropoda > Insecta > Orthoptera > Acrididae > Schistocerca > Schistocerca nitens. The sequence goes on along the minus strand of NC_064614.1, from coordinate 142,384,640 downwards.
GACAGGTGACACGTACGTAAGCATCCTTTCTGATCTCCTGTATCCTTTCATGTCCGTTGTGCGTTCCGACGGACTCGGGCAATTCCAGCAGAACAATGCGACATCCCACACGTCCATAATTGCTACAGAGTGGCTCCAGGAACACTCTTCTGAGTTTAAACACTTCCGCTGGCCACCCGACTCCCCAGGCACGAACATTATTGAGCATATCTGAGATGAATTGCAACGTGCTGTTGAGAAGAGATCTACACCCCCCGTACTCTTACGGATTTATGAACAACCCTGCAGGTTTCACGATGTCATTTCCCTCCAGCACTACTTCAGACATTAGTCGAGTCCCTGCCACGTCGTGTTACTCTGAGTGCTCGTGGGGGCTCTACACAAAATTAGGCAGATGTATCAGTTTCTTTGACTCTTCAGTGTATGTAGACTGTTTTATTCTAATTAGTCCGTCTTAGCAGCTCCTATTGGCTCCCGCTCGCCACCTGCAGCACCCCCGCCGACAGCTCAGGCCGCAGCGCCGCCAGCTCAGCGCACAGTGGATGGCGGGCAGCCGCGGCGGCGGCGGCGGCGCCGGCGCCAGCGTCCGTCCGCCCCCGCTCGCCCGGCGCCCTGCTCCCAGACCATATCTATGCAGACTGCTCCGCGCAGCCTTCATAAACCCACCCTACGACGCCGTACCCCAAAACTTCCTTAACTGCGCCGCCCGAGGACCGGGGGCCGGCTCCCGCGGGAAGGGAGTGGAGAGGGCGGGAGGGCAGCGGGAAGGGAAAAAATCTAATCAATGTGAAAGTTTCTCCAAGATTTAACATGTCAGGGAGGAACAGTCGGCGGCGGCACAACCAGTCGCGTGACGCGCGCCCGTCTTGCGCGTCCCGTTAAAGCGTTATGGGCTGCCGCCTCGGACGTTGGAATTATTCAGCCAGAGGCCGTCGTGATCGCCGATGCACAGTAGAGCCTTTGACGACCAGGCGACCCCCGAGAGGGTATTCCTTTTGAGAGACCATTAATCGGCCGATCGTGCTCGATCCGCAGGAATAATTAAATGCGCGGGCTGGTAGCGGTTGCACACTGATTTTCGTGCTCGCTTCCACAAGCTAAGCGGTGCCTTGTCGTGTCCGGTACGTATCATTCATTACAACCGGAGGACTCAAACGTGTGGGCAGTAACAACAGCGCCACAACAGCACAGCACAGCACAGCCGAAACACGAGGAGGTCGCTGGCGGAACATTTAACAGACAGCAGCAGAAACCTAGAAAGACCACGTAACATACGCCGTTACGAGGCAGGACTGAGGGAGGACCTCGAAAACGTCCAAGGACAGCTCGTTTTGTACTATCCCGAAATACGGGAAACAGTGTCACGGATACGATAAAGTAATTGGGATGGAAACCATTAAAACAAAAGTGGTTTTTGCTGTGGCGAGATCTTTTCACGAAATTTGTGTCACAGTCTCATTCCTCTGAATTCGAAAATACTCGTATTTTTTGACTCCCACCTGCATGGCGATAAAAGACCATCACAATAAAATAAGAGAACTCCGAGCTCACACCGAAATATTTGTGTGTTCATTTTTCATTTTTGACTGGAATACTCTCTCTGAAATTCTTAAGGTAGCAGAGGTAGCAGGGGTAAAAGACACGGAAGGAAAGGCTATTTACAACTTGTACAGAAACCAGATGGCAGTTATAAGATTCGAGGAGACTGAAAGGAAAGCATTGGTTGAGAAGGGAGTGAGACAGGGTTGTAGCCTATCCCCGATGTTATTTAATCTGTACACTGAGCAAACAGTAAAGGATACCAAAGAAACATTTGGCGGCAGGAATGAAGTTCAGCGAGAAGAAATGAAAACTTTGAGGTTTGCGGATGACACTGTAATTCTGTCAGACACCAGAGGACTTGGAAGAGCAGTTGAACGGAACGCACAATGTCACGATAGGATGATATAAGATGAACATCAACAAAACCAAGACAAGATAATGGACTGTAGCCGAATTAAATCAGGTGATGCTGACGGAATTAGATTAAGAAACAAGGCACTTAAAGTAGTAGATGATTTTTACTATTTGTGTAGCAAAATGAGCAATGATGGTCGAGGCAGAGAAGATATAAAATGAAGACTGGCAATGGCAAGAAAAACGTTTCTGAAGAAGAGGATTTTGTTAAAATTCAATATTCAAATGTTGGGAAATCTTTTATGAAGCTGTTTGGAATTTAGCCATCAAGTAGCCATGCAAAACATGGACGATAAACAGTTTAGACAAGAAGAGACCAGTAGTCTCTGAAATGTGGAGGTATAGAAGGATGCTGAAGATTAGACGAGCAGATCATGTTACTGATGAGGAGGTACTGAAATGAATTGGGGAGAAGAGGAATTTGTGGCACAACTTGACTTGAAGAAGGGATCAGTTGGTAGTACACGTTCTGAGGCACCACGGGATCTCCAATTTAGTACTGGAGGGAAGTTGGGAGGGGGAGTGGGGGAAGGTGTAAAAATCGCAGAGGGAGACCGTGAGATAAGTAAGCAGGTTCAGAAAGAAGTAGGTTGCAGTAGTTATAGGGAGACCAGGAGGTTTGCACAGGAGAGCCGGCCGCATCAAACCTGTCTTCTGACTGAAGACCACCACAATCTCAACAACAACAACAACAACAACATTTTTTGCACTTGATGTTCGATAGTGGAACAACAGAGAAACAGTCTGCGAGTGGTTCCATGAGCGCTCTGCCAAACACTTCAGTGTGAGTTGCAGAGCCGCCCGGTGTGGCCGTGCGGTTCAAGGCACTTCAGTCTGGAACCGCGTGACCGCTGCGGTCGCAGGTTCGAATCCTGCCTCGGGCATGGATGTGTGTGATGTCATTAGGTTAGTTAGGTTTAAGTATTTCTAAGTTCTAGGGGACTGATGACCACAGATGTTAAGTGCCATAGTGCTCAGAGCCATTTTTTGAGTTGCAGTGTAATCGCGTTGTTATAGATTTAAACTGCGTGTAGAGAGAATTGCCTTAGATAGTTCGTACGATTAATAGTGAAGGTATAAATAGTAATATAAAAATACAGACGTATACATGGATAGATGCAACTCTGCTTGTACAAGCTGTGCCCTTAATTACGATAAGGACTTTCCGAGATGATGGAGCAGGGCAAGTCTGCCAGTCTGAGGTGGGTAACCCAGATCTGCAAACGAAAATTCGAAAGCCATAAGCAAAAATGAGAAAATTTCCAGTTTACGTTTGATCTACTGAGAATGATATCCAAGTAAAACATTTTTGCAGTAATTTTAGCTATCTGCGCAGCTTACACTAGGTGCTGGACTCACTGAGTACGTCTCCTAGCTTCTATGACTACATGACGTAGTCTAACGAGGTTCTGCCCTACCCATTCCAACAACGCTCGTGTTGTCACAGACAGCTGTTCTTTCCAATAGATCTGTTCGATACAGTGTGTATTCGTTACTGAGTAACGAATATTCGATGACACTCTAAGTACCATTTCGTTACTTGCATTATTTCTTCTTCGCACGCAGACCGCGCCCGATCTAGTAGCAAGTTTCCGTATTCCTCCAAATCTCTACCCTCGGCGGATTCGATATCGCGGAAAAGTTTCGTTATTCTTCTGCTTCTTTCCCGAATGCTCGTGCCGACTCGGCAGTTTTCGAATTTCTCCTGTTTCTTATTCTCAGTGGCCCAAGACGGTAGTGACATGAAATACTGAATAAATTTTGACACTCGCCATGTTTTCTTGGCTGCATGCAGTTTGTGACGGCTCGGGACGAGTAAGCAGTATTCGCATGCCTTGAAGTAGTCCTTTGAATTCGAGTGCCATGCGCGAGCAACACATGGCACGAGTGACTTTGGCTGGCAAAGTGTAGCTTCGACAACGATTTGTTAGACCTACCTACATTTCTTACTCACTGTTCATTGAGACTGTAAAATTAAATTGCCATCTGGGTTGAAAGAAGAGAGTACGCATATTTTACAACGAGCTGTTATATTGTTTATAGCGTTGTACTGTTTATCAATAATATAGTACAAAAACGAAGGATAATATGGTATGAGTCAACAAAACATTCTGTCAGAAAGGGGCGCACAAAAAGATGCGTGCCTGATGACATCCAGTAACAAACCTAAAGAGTAACGAATACTTCGTAAAAGGGAAGGTTTCTGGAGCGTGTGAAGTGTGTACAGCGACTGGGAGTCAGAAATGATTAACTGTCTTTTACAATATTAAAAAACTTCTTTGCAAAATCGTTGTACACCAAGTATAAACAGAATAAGGTAACACTGTTTTTAACAGACTAGCCTTGGGTTCGGGAAGGCGGCGGTCTCTATTTTCATCGCCGGCCGCGGTGGTCTAGCGGTTCTGGCGCTGCAGTCCGGAACCGCGGGACTGCTACGGTCGCAGGTTCGAATCCTGCCTCGGGCATGGGTGTGTGTGATGTCCTTAGGTTAGTTAGGTTTAAGTAGTTCTAAGTTCTAGGGGACTTATGACCTAAGATGTTGAGTCCCATAGTGCTCAGAGCCATTTGAACCATTTTTTCTATTTTCATCCGAGCATCTTGATTTATGTTTTCTGTGATTCCCTAAATTACGTATACTTCAGGCAATATGCAAATGAATAAAACTACTACTACTACTACTACTACTACTACTACTACTACAAATGTTAAAAAATTTAAGCGGCACTTATACAGTCCTGCTTGCCACGAGAATCAGTCTCAACAAGCGTTTCGAAGACAGAAAACGTCATATGAATGAGTTGCTCCTCTTACTTTCCACCTTTCAGCAGCACAATTTTATGAGCAAGATGTTGCTCCTTGATGTTGGAGCGACATACGTGCACGGATATGAAGTGAAACACCTAACAATGGAGCCATTATGTCGCAACTATAATGTACCCTGGCGTAATTGGTCAGGTTCTCCCGCCTATAATGTTAACATCAATGGAGGTAATACAGAAATTTATGACACTCCACAAGAAATGATTCGCAGTTTCTCGTATACCACAGTGCGAGTTACCCACATCTCATTGGGTATCGAAATTTTCTACTCGGTCGTTTTCCTATCTCGTTCCTTATCTCAAACTGATACATTTCCTCATCTTCGCATTCGGGAGGTCGACGGTTCAATCCCACGTCCGGCCATCCTGAGTTAGGTTTTCCGTGATTTCCCTAAATCGCTTCAGGCAAATGCCGAGATGGTTCCTTTGAAAGGGCACGAGCGACTTCCTTCCCCATCATTCCCTAATCTGATGAGACCGATGACCTCGCTGTTTGGTCTCTTCCCTCGATATCAACCCAACCCAACCTTCTTCTTCGTCTCCCCTGATCGTTTGTAGCGTAGTCACTGGAAACACTTTTAGAGGCTCTGACACATTTATTCGTAACGTTTGACAAACTGCGTCGTCATACGTATTAATTATAGTGAAGGAAGACGCCGTCTGGGTCACTTACTGTTTTACTAGGATAACCGGCTTCGACCTATAATACAGGTCATCGCCGCGCGGGATTAGCCGAGCGGTCTATTGGGCGCTGCAGTCATGGACTGTGCGGGTGGTCCCGGAGGAGGTTCGAGTCCTCCCTCGGGCATGGGTTCAATTGGTTCAAATGGCTCTGAGCACTATGCGACTTGACTTCTGAGGTCATCAGTCACCTAGAACTTAGAACTAATTAAACCTAACTAACCTAAGGACATCACACACATCCATGCCCAAGGCAGGATTCGAACCTGCGACCGTAGCGGCCGCTCGGCTCCAGACTGTAGTGCCTAGAACCGCACGGCCACTCCGGCCGACTCGGGCACGGGTGTGTGTGTGTTTGTCATTAGGATAATTTAGGTTAAGTAGTGTGTAAGCTCAGGGACTGATGACCTTAGCAGTTAAGTCTCATAAGATTTAACACACAATACAGGTCATCCTCAGACCCATAAATCTAATTTCTGTGGGGAGCAGCTTGCAAACTGTAATTCGATGTAGTTTGAACAGTAAGCGGAAGTTTTTCAGTAAAGCACAAGACGAACATTTTGTGAGCAAAATAATATGACAAACTGAAGCACGTGTAACGCACGGAAGTGTCAATGCAGTCCTTTAAAATGTGGCCCTTCATTTGCTGTCGATGAAAGTTTACAGTTATTCTAAACATTTTTTTACGTATTCCTCCGCCTTTCAAGGAGCCTGGACCAAGTGCAATTATGTACGGTGAAGGACGGTGGAATATATTAAACTCGTATGTCATTACGGAACAAAGCATTCCCCTGACCGTTCTCGATACAAGATGAGTGAAAACGAAAACAGAAACATCATCTTCGGTGATGGGAGTATAGCCACCGTCACTCGGATTCTCCGTAGCCTCATTCTTTGTGAAGAATAGCTTCTACTCTGGCGATACCGCCACCCCTTTACCCGCGGCAATATTTACACGGACCTTTAAAAGCGACCCGGAGCAGACAATGAGTAGGCAGCTGGGGTGCCGAGGCGCAGTCACAACAGAATTTGGACGGCTTTGTGGCGGCCCCTCGCCGGCAGTTATCAATCCCAATTCGCCGGTTCTCCAGTCAGACAAAAGCTCAGCCGCGAGGTGCCCTCCCGCATCGCGCGCCACGCACGGCGCGGGGCCGTGACGTAAACAGGAACTCACGAGGTGCTGTTCAAGCAAAACTAAAGGACTTGGAGGTGTGACAAGAAGTCTACCTCTGACAGTTACGTACCTATCATATAACTTCAATTCATCTGTGTAACTCGATGTATCTGGTATCTGATGATGGGCTATCCCCAAGCGTGTAATATTAAAGTCGTACATTCACCAATTAATGACGTTTTACTAACTGAACTATTCACCATTTGTCCAATACTGTTCCGAATATTAAAGAGGGAATTACTTGCAAAGTTCCCCAACGTCGATGAATATCGCTCTATTAATAACAATAATAAGAAGCACTGCGTGGACAATTTTTGGCGAGCATTGAAGGTAAAATAGATAAAGGAAGTACCTGCTCTTGGACGACCAACGGAACGCTAAAGAAGAAATCTGAAGGACTGATTCTTGCTGCAAGAGAAAAAGCCATCAGAACTGACGCCATCAAAGCCGATACCGAGAAACCAGCAAAAAAAAAAAGACTCTGCAAAGAAGCTCACGAAACAGTTGATCATATCTTGGCTGCTGAAAAAGATCACTCAAACGAATTACAAGCACAGGCACAAAAATGTGGCACGAACGCTCCACTGGAACTTCTGCCACAATTCCCATCTGCCGGTGGCAAGGAACTAATGGGACCAAAAGTCAGAAAATGTTGTCATAAAACAACATACCAAATTGCTCTGAGACTTCAGACTCCACACAGATCGACTGCTGGAACCCAATACAGCAGGCATCACAACTGTGGAGAAAAAGGAAGTACGGATTTTTTTGACACTGCCACTGCAGGTGATAGCAGAATCGACGAGAAACAACTTCTGAAACCTCGCAGATACGACGACTTCAGTATCGTACTATAGCGACTTTGACAAAAATCTGTGAAAGTGGGCGGAGGGGTTCTCAGTACACTAGGAGCAGTGCTAAAAGATCTTAATGGACATTTCAAAACCACTGGTATTGAGGAACTGCCAACTACAAAAACGCTCTTTACTGAGATCGACACGAACTATCCACTGAAACATCACGCAGTGCTACAGGCTTATTAAGTGTCCAACACGTGATAAAATACGAAATCGAATTAAGTGTACGCATTTGTTGTTTTTACTGCTATAAACACCACACAACAACAACAATAACAATAATAATAATAATAATAATAATAATAATGGACATAAGCAACCATAAAACAACAATCAAAATAGGACACGAGCTTATTATGTTACTGAAGAACTGAAATGATCGTTACAGATCATTAGAAACATTACAGTGCACTACTATATTCAATTAGGTGGTAATTTGCATCCACGTACGGAAAGAATCCATATGTTGTAATCACTCAACAAATTAGTATCACCTAGCATCACTACAAACACTTTTGTCACACTAGTGCAATGCATTATCTCCTCCTGTTTGAGGGCCAGCAACAGATACACGAACAAGGTCATATTTATGATATGATAATATGACGCGTTAACATTCCCATTATATTTGTAGTAGGAAATCCGAGATATTGTTGGCATCTTTTTTATGAAATAAGAACAACGTGATGTTAATTCCCTTCTCTGCATATTCGATACAGTTCTGTGTGTAAAATACAGAATAAGTGCAGATGGAGCTGTTCACGAAATCCAGACAAACAGAAACTGTATCCCTGAAAATAACCTTTTGCTGTCACTATTATCCAGAAACGATGAAATAACCAAGTCATTCTATTTTCCACGTCAGCTTGCTCCAAACTACGTCACTGTCTTTACAGACATTTAGCATGGTGGGACTATAACAATAGCTTTAAATACCTATTAATCAAGTCCTTCTTGGGAATGATAAGTATACGGAAGCGATCTTTTTTGTTCACATATTATTATAGCATATACAGAATATTCAAAATCATGTACAGAATGTTCAAAAGCGGTATTATGAACAGTTAAGAAACATCTGTCAAATTCCTGTGATTTTTAAGTGTTAGTAAAACCTTTTTCAGAAACGATTTACATAAAGTAGCCATGATGACTACTAGTTGTTGTTTCGCCTGGCTGTACGATTACCAAATCATGACGAAGGTGACCTCCCCCACATGGAATTTACGCAGTGAGTTGCGGCGTAGACCTTTGCAGAACCGGGGACGCGAATCACATCACTGTCTTTGAAAAGGACGTAATATTTCCCGCCACTCAGAAAAATGGCTGACGTCCGTTGAGTTCTGGGTTATGCCCTCGTCCTCCATGAGGTTATCACAGCTCGCTACTCATGATTCAACGGAATCAGTGAGTCTGTCCTCTTTAACATTCTAGTCGACTGCTACTAATATATGGAGTATATATGCTGTGGGAATGAAACTGATAATACAGGATAGACTGATACAGTACAACGAACGATTTTAGTCTGTACAAATGAAAACTTCGTAAATAGTTGACTAGAGGTGTCGAAATGATAATGTCGACAAGTTGAGAGTTAAAAGGAAGCCCTTATTCTAACCGGTTTACAAGTATTACTCCAAATTAACAAAAACTCTTCCTTCACTTAAAAATAAGGTTCCGATGGAAGATAACGATCTTTGATATTCCAGGGAAAAATGGTCCCTCGTAACGACAGAGAAATAACGAGTTGACAGAAATATAATTTCCTTTCCCAATATATACAGAACATCAGAAAGTCAATGCTGCACTTTCAACAATACTAATGATCTTAATTAGTAATCAGAAACTTTAAATTTCGTGGCCAGACAATAGCTCGCGTGGACAGAGCCTGAATTGTTCTCCAGTTCGATTACCGGTACAATTAACATTTCGGCTTGCGCTCTGGAGTCACAGATGGAACTGCTATTCCAGATAACTTTTGCGTCGTTCTCTAAGTTTATTTCGTCGAAGATGGCATGTAGTTACCCTCACGAGGAAAACTGACGCGGTCAGGCGTATTGAAACGGCGAATCTTCTCTAGAAGATAGCCAAAAAGCCAAGATCGATCTTTAATTATTTCCAGCACATTGCTTGATAGTAACGGAAGGTCATCCTAAATTACCTAAATTACACAGTCCGCAGAAAAACATGTGATCTGAGTGAAATTAGAAAGAAAATATTCTCAATGAAACCTCTGGATTACGACAAGTTTGCCCCTTAGCAACACATCTATTTAACATTCATATTAATTCAGCTGTAAGACAAGGGAGATTCATTATTAATGGTTGTATTCTCTTTCAAAGGAGTAACGCCATGGATACTATAAAACATGCAGACGATCAGACTCTTTCTACAAAGATGAAGATCAAACGCAGCCAAATGTTAAAAGAAAAAAATTAAATGTCAGTCTCAACATCGGGAAGTAAAGTCATAGTCTTCAAGAAATAAATTATTATCGGAAGCCGAATTTGTAGAAATAATTTAATAATGTTGCAAGTTATTTCTTTTCACACGTAATCCTGTATAGATGAATTTTTTTACTATAATGTAGATTAACGAAAAATGATAGAAATGCAACTCATCTATTGAGAATCTAAGTCATCAGAAGAGTAACTGAATAATGTTTCTTCATTTACAATATGGGTACACGTGGAACAGTACTGTAGTGGTTTTAGACGATATGTTGAATATTGCAAACTGCACCGTCACTACTTTTCTTTTATTGCGGTTCACTGAATCACCGGTGCACATTTGTTTAAAGTCAGCTCCAGCAAGTGGACGAGTTATGTCAGCCTGGATACATGCATCGTGTGCCAATACAGGGGAGTCAGAGTCAGTTTTGCATTACGTTCATAATAACGTCGTGTTTACATGAAGGGTACATTCTTGAACAGGTCTTGAGGAGAGGAAGTGGATTAACGAATACAAAATATAGGATGCTATTTAAAAAAGATGTACAGTTGTCTGTATGTTCGCAGGAAACAAAGTTACAGAAAAGGCTATTAATTTGGGTAATAACTCCCGTCCCCTCGTAGCTAAACAACATCTGCCTGGTGTATTTTTTATTTTGGTTCCGGGTACAAAGACATACTCGTAAATGGGACACCCTGTGACTGAATCGTATTCAGGGGAAATTGTAAATAACAACTAGCCAGTTTATGGTACTGGGGAAACAATGCACATTTTAGGATAATTTTATTATTCAAAGAGGGCGTTATTTTCATATTTGTGGATTTATAAATGTGTTCATTTGATAAACTGTACATTAAAGATGTTAAGTTGTCACAGGTCAGTAGTAAAAGCCGCAAGGTTGCGCGGTTTAATACTAATATTGGATTGGTTATGATGTATATCAATCAGAGGGCAGTACGTTCGCGCGTATTTTGCTGGCGAAGACAATTGCTCCGTGAAGTCTAAAGAGGGCAGTTCGAAACTCAGTCGTGATCATATTTGGACGTGGATATAAAGAACTCTGAACAGACGCGAAAATTTTACAGATCAATGGTTAAAACTCGACCGTGAAGTGCCGCAAAGTGGACGCGAACTTGCAAAAAAGACGAACACGTGAAATACCTGTATTAAAATGTAAACAGTGACAGTTGAATAACTACAATCCGTGTGGCGTGTTATACAAGGCGTGACCACAAACTGAACATTCGTAGTGGTCAAATTGTGTAATATTTGAGCGAACATACTGTCACAGACAATCCGTTTGTTAATCCTTTTGGTAACGGTTTGGTTACTTACATAAGCTGACGGTCATGAGTGAGCGTGACTGTGAGTGAATGATGAAACTGTAACGTAAGACTAGCACGGGCCTAGCTGTGTCTTGTACCAAACAAGTCATAGTACATTGAAGTTTGTACTCGCAAAGTACCTCTCAATTAATCGCTCAGCTAAACTCGTATCGAAAAACATTTTGTTGCGACCTGTAGAGATGTATAGTGCGGCTAGTTACGGTTACAGCCTTTTCCAGCCTACGAACATTACGCATTTTTATAACAGGAAAGGCGTGTGGCCAGGACTGTAGAAGGAAAAAGCACCGCAATTGAGTGAAAGTGTTTTCTGAAGGACGACCAGAAATAACCGCGCCGTTGCTGGTGGACTATGTGAGGAAGATGTTTCTCGAGCACTCGTTGCACAAGCTGTAACTTCCACCAGATATGGACAGGAGGTAATGCTACTTCCTGGAATTAAAGAGGTAGTTATTGACTGCTTACGTAGCGAGTATTACACCATTACGAAACAGCGACAATACACTGAAAAACCAAAGGAACTGGTAACACCTGCCTAATATCGCAAAGGGACCCCGCGAGCACGTAGAAGCGCCGCAACACGACGTGGCATGGACTCGACTAATGTCTGAAGTAGTGCTGAAAGAAATTGACACCATGAATCCTGCAGGACTGTCCATAAATCCGAAAGAGTACGACAGGGTTAGAGACGTCTTCTGAATAGCACGTTGCAAGGCATCAGAGATATGTTCAATAATGATCGTGTCTGGGGAGTTTGGTGGCCATCGGAAGTGTTTAAGCTCAGAAGAGTGTTCCTGGAGCCACTCTGAGCAATTCTGGACGTTTGGGGTGTCGCATACTCACGCTGGAACTGCCCATGTCTGTCGGAATGCACAATGGTCATGAATGGATGCAGGTGATCAGGCATAATTTTATGTATGTGTCACCTGTCAGAGTCGTATCAAGACTATCAGGGGTCACATATCACTCCAACTACACACGCCCCCCCACCCCCACCCCCCCCCCACCATTACACAGCCTCCAACACCTTGGGCAGTCCTCTGTTGACATGCAGGGTTCAAAAATGGTTCAAATGGCTCTGAGCACTATGGGACTCAACTGCTGTGGTCATAAGTCCCCTAGAACTTAGAACTACTTAAACCTAACTAACCTAAGGACAGCACACAACACCCAGCCATCACGAGGCAGAGAAAATCCCTGACCCCGCCGGGAATCGAACCCGGGAACCCGGGCGTGGGAAGCGAGAACGCTACCGCACGACCACGAGATGCGGGCATGCAGGGTTCAAATGGTTCAAATGGCACTGAGCACTATGGGACTCAACTGCAGTGGTCATCAGTCCCCTAGAACCTAGAACTACTTAAACCTAACTAACCTAAGGACATCACACACATCCATGCCCGAGGCAGGATTCGAACCTGCGACCGTAGCGGTCGCGCGGTTGCAGACTGTAGCGCCTAGAACCGCTCGGCCACCCCGGCCGGCTGACATGCAGGGTCCACGGATTTATGAGGTTGTCTACATATCCATACACGTCCATTCGTTCGGTACAATTTGCAACGGGACTCGTTCGACCAGGCAACATGTATCCAGTCATCAACAGTACAATGTAGTTGTTGACAGACGCAGGCGAGGCGTAAGGCTTTGTGTCGCGCAGTCATCAAGGGAAGACGAGTGGGCCTTTGGCTCCGAAAGCGCATGTCGTTGATGTTTCGTGGAATGGACAGTTGTTGATGGCTCAGCGTTGAAATCTGCAGCAGTCTGCGAAGGGGTTGCATTTCTGTCACGTTGAACGAATCTCTTCCTGTCGTCGCTGGTCCCGTTCTTGCAGGATCTTTTTCCGGCCGCAGCGATATCGATTTGACGTTTTATCTGACTCCTGATATTCACGGTACAATCGTGAATTGGTCGTACGGGAAAATCCCCACGTCATGGCTACCTCGGTGACGATGTGTCCCATCGCTCGTGTGCCGACTGTAACACCACTTTCAAACGCACTTAAATCTTGATAACCTGCCACTGTAACTGCAGTAACCGATCTAACAACTGCGCCAGACACTTGTTGTCTCATATAGACGTTGCTCACGGCAGTGATTTTTTTTTTAATTGAATTAGTTTCCTGACTGAAACTCAAATGAAGTGTCTTCTTTTTAGCGCCAGAGAAGTTGTTTTACGCCTCTGGGGTAATTTGCCCCGGATTGAGAACCACTGCCTCTGCCATACTACACGACGGTGTCTGCGTATGAACTGGACAGCCCACTGAAGCCTCGCTCTGCCCCCTGCCGGGCGCCGGCTTCGCTCGAGTACGGCGACGACGCCACGTCAGCGGCAGGGCACGGCAGACGGCGTGCGTCGCGTCGCCCACACACCGCTCCGTCCCGTCCTGTGCTGTGCTGTGCTGTGCTGTCCTCCGGAGAGCGCTAATTACAGCCGCCCGCGGAGCGCCGACGATTAACATTTAAACGCGGATCAGGCAATCTAATAGATTGCCCGCGCCGGCCACGCCGTGTCCCTCCGCCTCAATTTACGAGATTAGCGGCGAGCGGAGCAGAGCAGGGCAGAACACGCGGTCCTCTACCGTGTTCAGGCCGCCGCGCTGTGTCCAGCCGTGCCGTGCTGTGCCGTGTTGTCCCATATTTGAAACAACGAGCCACGAGAGAGAGAGTGAGGGGAACACAGCGAGAAGGGCAGCGAGGAAAAAAAAAAAAAAACAGTGAAATAAAATAAGTGCTGTGGGAAAACGCGAGGAGTGCGTTCGCTTTTAGAAAAATTAGTCGCTGTAACAGAGTGGGCGGCGTGTGCGAGCGCGCCCGCGCTCGGGTTTGGGGTGGACAGCTTTTAACCCTTTCCGTTGTCACAGGGCCGGCAGGCTTGCGTGCATCACCACTAATAGCGCCACTCATCGGAACTTCCGTCCACCGACTACCCTGAATAAAACACGCGGAAAGCGGCGCTAAAACAATAAAAAAAAAGAAAAACGGGCGGAAAGCCGAAACTCCACACACACACACACACGCACACGCACACGCACGCACGCACGCGTGTGAGTGTCCCGCCAGAGGTCGCTCCGATGCGTTTTGTTGCGGCAGACAGCGTCGGAACTGGTGACGCTAACAGCGGTAATACGTCAGGCACTAAACCAATTACCAGATCTGGCGCCGGGTTTCGTTTCTAAATATAAATAAAAATCGCTGCCGCTGACCATCCCGTTTGGCACTCGTAAGGCCGAATTCACACCGGCGCGTCACCGCCACAGATTTATGGCTGCTTTCCGGTTGTTTCTGTCTGCGTTCTGACACCCGCTACATGTCGCCGTCGACGTTTAAATACGGACGGTAAACGCAGATACCGATTACACGCATCGTATTTTTTTTTCATAATTACGACGATAGTATCAGTCTACACAGGCAATAAATATTATCAGCCATATCTAATTAACTCGTCAGTCGAAGTATTATTAATTTTGGCTTCAGGGGACATCGCTGGAGAATAACTACAAACGAGAGAAGAAAAAAGAAGCCCAAGTTAGTTTCACGTAGCTCGATTTGTACCGTCAACAGCTAGAGCTCCTATATAGAGTATGTTTGTTACGAACGGATTTTCCAAACGCATCTGCAGCACAGCTACTGTCAGTGCCGTCACGTTTGATACAGAAGATGCTCAATTCTCTACACGCTAGCACATTCTTTAAAATATGTGGTCTCATTAGGAGTCTATCCATGTACGTTGCTCGGGTAGCAAAACGAGAAACACCGTTTGGAGCTAAACGGTTGGTCTCTTGCTAGTACTAAAAAGTTCTCATCATCAGACTTTGCCAGACAAGGAAAGACCGAAGTCGATCTAAGACAAAACAAAAGGCGCTCGAATGCCCATCAAATAATACAAAACCTCTCCCCAGCTTCTTCAAAAGTAACAACATCGGCTACCATCTGCATTAATAAACAGCTAAAACCATCCGTTCACCCAGACCTAATTGCATGCTATCTAACAGCATGCAGGGGGAACGCAAAATTGAGTTACGATATTTTTGACACAACTAAGTTTCGATAAGTTTCGGTATTTTTGACCGAATCTAAAAATTTTAAATGCTGTCATAATCTACTCAATATGAAGTGCAAATAATCCTACGTTGAAAGTTGAACTCAATAAGACAAATATTAGAGTTGCAAACCGTACGGCGCGCAAATTATACAGACTATATTCGTCGAGTATCTGAGAATGAGAGCATTTGCCGACTTCCAACAAACTTTACACATAATCTGAAGCTCTTCGAACTTCGATTGTTTAAATAATCGGAGGTTGGAGGTTACTGGTAGGCAAACAGCTGGTTACGATCCCTCCATCGGATAAAGAGGTTCAGAGGAAGAAATGGAACAGGAGAGAGGGGTAAGTGGTGAGTACCCTCTGCCACTTTTGCTTTTTTATTTATCTTTTATTCATAACGCTCGATAAAAGAGCGGGCTGTTGTAGGACTTCGCCTTCTACAACCACTGAGCCTGGGAGTCGGGCGGAGGGAATCCCGGTTGGGAATTTTGAGATGGGATTTCCGTCTGGTAACTAAATGAAATCTCATGAAATACATACAGACGCATAGAAAAAAAGAGAGACTTTTTCAGAAAAGGAAAGCTTCGTACTTGTCACTGACCTTTAGAAAAATCTTTCCGTCCATTAAATTTGGGGTAAGGTCTTATGGGACCAAAGTACTTACGTCATCGGTCCCTAAGCCTACACGCTACTTAATCTAACTTACGCTATGGACAAAACACACACACCCACGCCCGAGGGAGGAGTCGAATCTCCGGCGGGGGGAGTCGCACTGACCGTGACAAGGTGTCCTAGACCACGCGGCTAGCCGCTGCGGCTCTCCGTCCATTAAAGTAATTAATATTCACAGCAGAAAGTCAGATAAACGTGACAAAGTCTACCTCCACTCATGGGATCGAGGGAAGGTTCGAATCCACATTTAGAAAGTTATAGACTACGCTCCAATTTACAACAGCGTACTCTTCCATCGCATTCCGTCGCAGGAACAGTTCGAAGTAATAAAGGAGTGGCAACTGAATAACTCCACCGACAACTACTACAAATCATCAGAAATCAGCACCTGACTCTAAAATAACAACAATGTTGTAACAGTATTTTAAACATAGCTGCAATAAAATTATAAACAGCCGACCAGTTGCAATGGATAAAGAATTCTTTACCTAGGTTTAAACAAATTTAAATTTGTCTTCTTCAGAAGGTGGCAATTTTACATTAGTCCTTACTAATGTAAAATTGCCTCCTTCTGAAGAAGACAAATTTAAATTTGTTGAAACCTAGGTAAAGAATTCTTTATCCATTGCAACTGGTCGGCTGTTTATAATTTTACTATAATGTTGTAACAATCAAAGAGTTTTCCCATGGTTCCAGTGAAAATATGGACGAGAGGAGTCACAAGACTCCATACTACATTTGGAATCTGTATGACAAAGTAGGTATTCTAAGTGGGTTTCTTTTATGAAAACAGAATTCGAGTAACGACGTGGTTATGACGAGTTTCCTATTGATGATGTTCTCTGGCAGATGATGACGAGCACTAAATTCGACAGGTTGTATCACGACAAACCCGAGAACATTTAGTCACAGCTTAAAGTTGGTTCTGCACAACATTCAGTCAGCAGTGTCAAGAGCAGCCGGACCCTAGTGCAATATAATGTGTTTTTTATTATAATAAGACGTGGCGATATTTTAGAAACATAGACCTGAATAAAGTATACGAAAAAAAAAACTATATCTACAGCCACTAAAGCAACCTCCCCCCACCGTAGCCTACTTCATTCGCGAATGAAGCGAAGAAGAAAATGATGGCATCCTTACGCTTCCTTATCAGCTGCCTCGAGTTATTCTCATGGTCTCTAAGCAAGCATAGATGGAGGAAGCAGATTTTTCATAAGTTCTCTCAATAATCGAGGATTTCTTAGCTAGAAGAACGCAGTGCGTTATCTTTAACGCACAGTTATCGACAGAAGTAGAAATAACTTGTGCAACGGCGAAAAAGTGTTGCGTCCTTTGCATTTCATCCTATATGTTAATGAGCCAGAAGAAAATGTTAACAGAAACCCCCAAATATTTCCAGATTATGCAGTTAACTTAAATGAAGGATAGTCCAAAAATACATAAATATTTAGTCACACTTTTGTAGGAGTTGAAAAGTAGTGAAAAACTTAAACTTTATTTTAGATGTTCAGAAATGTGAAACTATACACTTCACGAAAGAGAAAACAGCGTGGTATGGTATAGTATGACTACAACATCATCAATGACTCACAGTTGGAATCAGCCATCTCGGCCAAATACCTGGCTGTAATATTTTGTAGGATATGGAAAGGAATGACTGTAAAGGCTCATTGTAGTAAATCAGGTGGCGGACTACGGTTCACTGATACAATAATGCAACAATGTAATCAGTCCTAGAACAGTGCTCAAGCGAGTGGGACCGATATCAACCAAGTCTACCAAGAATGCATGCGAAGAAGACACCACGAAACATCACTGGTTTGTTTGACCCATGCGAGAGCTTCAAAAGGATGCTGAAGAAACTCAAGGGGGCAAACGCTTGAAGACACGGTGTAGAATAACGACCTCCACAAGTCACAATAGAAGGCAATTTTACGTAACAAACGATCGGATTCGGGCTTGTGCCCATCCCCAGGTGGTTTACATTCATGTACATATTTCCGTGTTCAATGTTGGAAATCACTGTTTAAGTCAGGGGTATCCAACCATTTTGCTTACCTGGGCCGCATCGGAAGAAGACGAGTATTTTGTGCCGCACATAATTTAACCTTAACAATAACAAGAAAAAAAGAAGACTGTCGGAAGTATGTAGATGTAATTAACACATCTGCGCATTTAGATTTTATTAGTTTATGATTCTTTAATCCAAAACAGTAAGATGCATTTAATTTTACCTTGTGTACATGAGCTTTCACAATTTTCATGACATTATATAAACGGAAGATTTTAAATTTTTTTACCGATCGTACGACAGATGCATTGATACTTGCGTTGGGCTGCCCGCGGGCCGCGGGTTGGACACCCTTGGTTTAAATCGAAAACAAATAATGTGATGATGACAAAATAGACCCAAATGAACATTTGGAAGTAACTAAGCGACATGTGTTGTAAAATATTATAGTTCTAACATATAGCTCGTACATCCATATCATTTTTACACTACGTTTATCATATTGGAAAAAAGAAGCTAAGGTCAAAGAGCTTAGGCCAAAGAGGTACAGAGATGTTGCACACACAGATACGTAACAGATATTACAAATTACGAAAATAATATTCTTACATGATTGTGAAACCCCACTGTCATTTATAATGTATAGAATGCTTGCTGGCAAATTATAAAGTTAAATAGACGTCATCAAAACAAATTGCTTGTTGTGAGGGGGGCCATGAGTTACTTTTTTTATTTTTAAAATATTTCACTAAAGATGTATAGAAATGACCTGTCTGCAAGACCTGCCTGTTCACTGAGAATTAGGAGTGGTGATTTGGAGCTATGGATGTAAATTTCAAGCTCCTCCAGAAGATTAACTTTCTTTCTCTCTTTCTTGAAGAGCCCCATACTTTATGTTTTCAGCTGCAGTTTTTACCCTCTACAGCTCCTTCTAGTATCTTGGAAGTTATTCTATCATCCTGTCCCTTCTTCTTGTCAGTGTTTTCCCTACGTTCTCTCCTCCATCGATTCTGTGTGGAACTTCCTTGTTCCTTATCTTATTAGTCCATCTAATCTCTAGCATTACATCTCAAACGTTTTGATTTTCTTCTATTTTGAATTGCCTACACCCCATAATTCAAAGCATGCAGTGCTTTGGCAAACTCACATTCTCAGAAATTTCCTCCTCAAATTAAAGCCGATGTTTGATACCAATAAGTAGACTTCCTCAGGATAAGAGTGCCCTATTTGTCTGTGCTATTGTGCTTTTTATATCGTCCTCGGTTCCAAGGTGTCAGAATATCTTCACTTCGCCAGCTTCGTGGTCCTCTTCAATATTAATGGTAAGTTTGTCATTAATCTCATGTCTGCTACTGCTTATTACTATCGCCTTTCTCCGGTTTACTGCCAATCAACATCCACGATCTGCGCCCAGGCTCTGAGGAAGCCTAGCCCTGGAGACGGGAACTGGAGAGGCGCCGCGGCGCCGGCCGCCAGGTGAGGGGAGGCGGCAGCCACGGCGGCGCCGGGACGCCCACCGACGCCGCCCCCGACGCCGCCGCCGCCGGCCTCGGTCGACACATGCTGCGAGCACCTCGATCGATACCTACACCCAGTCGACTCGGCCTTTCTCCGTTCTCGCCTTCAGGCGCGCCCGCAACTCCCCGGTTTTTGGTATGACTTCGTAAACTCGAGTCCGTGTAGCACTGTTCGAGCTGTTAGGTCACTTTTGTTCATAGTTTCGAGATTGCAGTTGTGTGACCTACCGCGAATCAAATCCGAAAGGCGGACGCGCTTACTTATGGGCAGTCTAAGGTACTACATATGTAATCGAGGGCAAAGCTTTCCACAACCCTCAGTCTTGAACATAAAGTGCTTTTGGTAGGCATCGTGGAGCTCGTTTGCCTCTGCCTTCCTACGACCTCGGAACTGACACCTACATCTACATAAATACTCCGCAAGCCAAGGTAGAGTGCGCGGCACAGGGTGCCTTGTACTATTCTTACTCATTTCCTCTCCTGTTGCTTTTGCAAACGGAGCGAGGGAAAGACGACTGTCTCTATGGTTTAGTTACACGAGATGTACGTTGGCAGTAGTAGAATCGTCCTGCTGTATGTCGCAAATGTTGGTTCTCTAAACTTTCTCAACAGTTAATGATTTGACTCTTGCGTGGAGCCACAGTCACATAAAATTTTTTGAAAGACTTAACCGTCATTTGACTACAGAACAGGTTTTTCATCAGTCTTCTGACTGGTTTGATGAGGACCACCACGAATTTCTCTCTGTGCCATCCTCTTCATCTCAGAGTAGCACGTCCTCAATTATCTGCTGGATGTATTCCAATCTCTGTCTTCCTCTACAGTTTTTGCCCTCTACAGCTCCCCCTAGCACCATGCAAATCATTCCTTGATGTCTTAACAGATGTCCTATCATCCTGCCCCTTCTTTTTGTAAGTGTTTTCCAAATATTCTTTTCCTCTCCAATTCTACAGAGAACCTCCTCATTCCTTACCTAACAGTCCACATAATTTTCTACATTCGTCTGTAGCACCACATCTCAAATGTTTCGATTCTCTTCTGTTCCGATTTTCCCATCGGCCATCCATGTTTCACTACCATACTATGCTGTGCTCCAAACGCATATTCTCAGAAATTTCTTCCTCAAATTAAGGCCTATGTTTGATACTAGTAGACCTCTCTTGGCCAGGAATGCCCTTTTTGCCAGTGCTAGTCTGCTATTGATGTCCTCCTTGCTCCGTCCGTAATTGGTTATTTTACTGGCTAGGTGGCAGAATTCTTTAACTTCAACCACTTCGTGACCATCAATCCCGATGTTAAGTTTCTCGCTGTTCTCATTTCTACTACTTCTCATTACCTTCGTCTTTCTTCGATTTTCACTCAATCCACACTCTGCACTCATTAGACTGTTCATTCCGTTCAGCACATCATGTAATTCTTCTTCACTTTCACTCAGGATAGCAATGTCATCAGCGAATCTTATCATTGACAACCTTCCACCTTGAATTTTAATTCCAATCCTGAACCTTTCTTTCATCTCCATTATTGCAGTTGAACAGTAGGGGGGAAAGACTACATCCCTGTCTTACACCCTTTTTAATCCGAGAATTTCGTTCTTGGTCTTGGCGGTTATATCTTTCAAACAACTTCTCAATAATGTTTCGCAAAAAGTACGTCATCTTCCCTCCAGGGGTTCCCATTGGAGGTCATGGACCATTTCCGTAATGCTACGGTACTGATCCAACCAACCGATCTGACGTCTCCCTTTAATCTGACCAGGTGGGATCCAAACCCTCGAGCAATACTAATGGACGTGTCGCAGACACGTACTATGCGCGGTTTCCTTTATACTTTACTATGCTGGCCACACAAACCAGATTCGGTCTTAAGAAATCGACAATCAGCCTCCTCCATCTTCTTGGGTCCATATCCCCTACTCCGGCTAGTCCAATCGTACTCATATCCCCAGCCCCTCCTCTTTCTCTCCCGCTCTCCCTGTCTCTTTATGGGGTTGGCGCGGTAATTTTTCCATTTGGCAATTTTAGTGGTAGAGGATGGCCAGATGCCCTTCCTGTCGCCACCCCCTCGCCCCCTTGCCTCCCCCTCGCCGATACGGTATTTGTTGACACCAAAAATCTGCGTCTACTGTCTGCCATGTGCAAGCGTACGAACGTTTCTAAATGTTTGAGAAGCGTCTACCTGAGGTGGAACGTGAGTAGCAGCAACGTCGGATGTGGGAAACCGCCTAAACACCACATTTCGACTGCCGTGCCCACTGGCCCTCATCGTTAATCCCCGGCGCGACCCCCGAATCCCGGGAGCTGCGTGCTAACGCGCTCGACTATGCGGCCAGACAGACCTCCTCCCCCCCCCCCCCCCCTCAATACATCGCAGCCTGTTTCTGTTACCTCTGACGAATTCTTCCACCACTTGCCTGGTGATATGGCCTTCTAGACGCACTCCGCGTGTGCATTTCTTAAGATTCAATCACTCCCAAAATGTCCAGAGATTTATACAACTCCGGCAGTTCGCGGTTTTTCGCGTCGACATGTCGATGCTAGACACGAAAAAGTAAGAAGTATCAGAAAAAAAGAGCTAGAACCGACCAAGGACTGAGCCCCCGTCCTTTGGCTTTGCCGTCAGATTCTCAGTCACTAAGCTACCAGCACAAATGTAACACAGTTAAAACAGTCTTCGACGAAAGCGTCTGTTCGATGATGCAATGGAAGCGTTACACCCCAGCATTCGTGACACCTGAGATTCAGCTTAATTGATGGCAGATACGGTGCAATGTAATCCACTTTGCGCCGGCCGGTGTGGCCGTGCGGTTCTAGGCGCTTCAGTCTGGAACCGCGTGGCCGCTACGGTCGCAGGTTCGAATCCTGCCTCGGGCATGGATGTGTGTGATGTCCTTAGGTTAGTTAGGTTTAAGTAGTTCTAAGGTCTAGGGGACTGATGACCATAGATGTTAAGTCCCATAGTCCTCAGAGCCATTTGAATTTGAATCCACTTTGCAACACGAAGTTTTGGACATAATTCGGACGGCACTGCCAGAAGAGAGAATCGCGTTAGGCACTATTAAAAAAATACCTACAGAGTGTGTTTCTCCTGATAGTCGTCAGGCGCACTTTTTGTGTTGCTTCAACAAATATTTGGAATTACATTTTTACAACGTGTGTCTGGTGTCAGCCGAAACAAATTCTGTTCATCGTGTCTTCCAAGCGACGCCCAGCATCGATAGAAGGTGTCGATTTATTTCCCATTACAAACAAAATTATTTTTAAAGTGGCCCATTCGGCAGAGCGGTCCCAAATTACTATAATTCAATATTCGTTTTATCGACATGTATGAAGAGGAACAGTGAAACACGAGGAATAACCAGTACCACAGCAGCGACAGCATCGCTGCTGTAGCACTGGTTATTCCTCGTGTTTCACTGTTCCTCTTCATACATGTCGATAAAACGAATATTGAATTATACACGTCTATCGATACGTCTGTATCGATACGTCGAATGGGATGTAAAATTCCACTTTAAAAATCATTTTATTTGTAATAGGGGAAAAATCGACGGTTGCCATCGACGCTGGGCGTCGTATGAAAGACGTGATGAGCAGAATTTGTTAGTGCTGACACTAGCTACACATTGTAAGAAGGAAACCGGAAAGATCTGCCGAAATACCACAGAAAATGCGCCTCACGACCCACAGGAGAGACAGACGGTATAGCTTTTGTGTTTACACGACAGACGTCGAGAAAACTACAATACATCAATTTTATCAGTAGTTCGCCAATTCTCAAAAAAAGCTTTTAATACAATAAGATACAGTCGCGAAATACTATTTGCACAGAAAGAGAGCCTTCAGTCAATCTACTTCCACTTACAAAACTTTTTTCCCCTTTTTTAATGTGCGACTCCCAAATCGTGAGCTGAGACTTTCAGGGAATGGAAACACTGCGTCAAAGAACGTCGCTGTCGTATGAACAGTTACATGTAAGACGTCTGTGTGGTTCAATTCGAATTTATAAAAATGCAAAATTTTGAACACACAAAAAGAGATTACGTTTTTCGCCTTAGAGAAGAGGTTTAACTGCCTCTTAAAATCGTCGACTGAGAATTTGGGTAAATACAAAAGCCGAACACTGCGGCGGGCACTCAAGTCTTCAATTTATTTATTTATTTCCTTGAGATCCTGTGTTGCATCTGATCAAGCATCTATCACAAAGTGGGCTAATCAGAAATTTGATATTGATAACAGTAAACTCAAACAATAACAACAGTATTAGTTACCGTAAAACACAAACCATACGACAGTAACTGCAAAAGTACAGAAAATTATTACTAACGACAGTAACACTGATTAAAACATATCTCGAAGTGAGAACTGAACACGTACATCTTGCGATTCTGTTATCTTCTAGGTACCGTAATAATAATAATAATAATAATAATAATAATAATAATAATAATAATAATAAACCCCGTGGAGGCCCGGGAAAAGAACAGGCCTCCGGTATGTTCTGCCAGTCGTAAAAGGCGACGAAAAGAACAAACCACTAATAGGGCTAACCCCCCTTTTAGTGTGATTAGTTGGTTCAGGACAGAACTAAAGAAGCCTCGGACAAGCGCCGTCATGGTCGGAGACGACGCTTGAACCCTACGCCCGCCCACAATGGTAACGACACTGCTAGCCAACTGGAAAATGATTTAAATCCAAATAGAGGTGTTTTGCAGGATATGCTTCCTGCAACCATCCTAGAAGGAAAACAAAGACAGAGGATGAGATGGTCAGATGAAGTTAATCGACACCTCATGTTCTGTTATTACCAAGCAACAAACCTAGGAACCAACACAACTGGATACATATCACAAGTATACACAACATTTATTACCAGATACCCAGAATTAAAATTTTTAACAGAACAACGACTAGCTGATCAGATCCGTGTAATAATCAAAAATAACAGAATACCCCAGTCAGAATTAGAAAACATCAAACAACAAGTACAACAAATACTGGAACAAAATAATGTGCAATCAGAAGAAGAAGAAAATACAGTAATGGACTCAAACATCCCAGAGCAAACAAACAAAGAACAACACGCATCAATTAAACAATCAGAGGAAAACGAAATCTTAAGACAGCCACCAGAACAAGCACAAATAGAACACGAAGTGACACACATGTTAGATATAGAAGAAAAATTTCAGCTGACATATATAGAATACAAAGACACAAATACAGATATTAGACCATTCTTGCATAGACCGCCAAATAACCCACAAGTCGAAACAACAATAAAAACTATCAACACAATCATACACAACAAAATAAATGAAAACACAACTATGGAAGAGTTACAACTACTGGTTTATATAGGAGCACTCACTACACTAAATATACACACTAGGCAGAGATCAGAACCAACCAACACACAGAAGAAACCCACAAAACCAGCATGGCAACACAGGCTACAGATCAGAATAGAAAAACTGAGAAAAGACATCGGACAGCTAACACAATTTATAAGAAATGAAATGTCAGAAAAAAACGAAAAAGGTTAGGTAAAATCTCACAACAAGAAGCGATAGAGCAATTAGATGAAAAGAAGCAGAAATTACAAGCATTGGCCAAACGACTTAGAAGATAAAAAAAAGTGAAAATAGAAGGAAACAAAACCAAACATTCAACACAAACCAAAAGAAATTTTACCAGACAATAGATAAAACACACATTAAAATAGACACTCCACCAAACATAACAGACATGGAACACTTCTGGAGCAACATATGGTCTAACCCAGTACAACATAACAGGCATGCACGGTGGATGCAAGCAGAAACAGACACATACAAGATGATACCACAAATGCCTGAAGTGATAATTTTGCAACATGAAGTCACCCAAGCAATTAATTCTACTCACAATTGGAAAGCCGCTGGAAATGATAAAATAGCAAATTTCTGGTTAAAGAAGTTCACCTCAACACATTCACATCTAACTAAATTATTTAACAGTTACATTGCAGACCCATACACATTCCCTGATACACTTACACATGGAATAACTTATCTGAAACCTAAAGATCAAGCAGACACAGCGAACCCAGCTAAATATCGCCCCATAACATGCCTACCAACAATATACAAAATATTAACTTCAATCATTAAACAGAAATTAATGACACATACAACACAGAACAAAATTATAAATGAAGAACAAAAAGGCTGTTGCAAAGGAGCACGAGGATGTAAAGAGCAACTGATAATAGATGCAGAGGTGACATATCAAGCTAAAACTAAACAACGGTCGCTACACTACGCATACATTGATTACCAAAAAGCTTTTGATAGTGTACCCCACTCATGGTTACTACAAATATTGGAAATATACAAAGTAGATCCTAAATTGATACAGTTCCTAAACATAGTAATGAAAAATTGGAAAACCACATTTAATATCCAAACAAATTCAAATAATATCACATCACAGCCAATACAGATTAAGCGTGGAATATACCAAGGAGACTCATTAAGTCCTTTCTGGTTCTGCCTTGCTCTGAACCCACTATCCAACATGCTAAATAATACAAATTATGGATACAATATTACTGGAACATACCCACACAAAATCACACATTTGCTATACATGGATGATCTAAAACTACTGGCAGCAACAAATCAACAACTCAACCAATTACTAAAGATAACAGAAGTATTCAGCAATGATATAAGTATGGCTTTTGGAACAGACAAATGTAAGAAAAATAGCATAGTCAAGGGAAAACACACTAAACAAGAAGATTACATATTGGATAACCACAGCGACTGCATAGAAGCGATGGAAAAAACGGATGCCTATAAATATCTAGGATACAGACAAAAAATAGGAATAGATAATACAAATATTAAAGAAGAACTAAAAGAAAAATATAGACAAAGACTAACAAAAATACTGAAAACAGAATTGACAGCAAGAAACAAGACCAAAGCTATAAATACTTATGCTATACCAATATTGACCTACTCATTTGGAGTAGTGAAATGGAGTAACACAAACCTAGAAGCACTCAATACACTTACACGATCACAATGCCATAAATATAGAATACATCACATACATTCAGCAACAGAAAGATTCACATTAAGCAGAAAGGAAGGAGGAAGGGGATTTATCGATATAAAAAACCTACATTATGGACAGGTAGACAATTTAAGAAAATTCTTTATAGAACGAGCAGAAACTAGCAAAATACACAAAGCAATCACTCATATAAATACATCGGCTACACCACTACAATTTCATAACCACCTCTACAACCCTTTAGACCACATAACATCAACAGATACGAAGAAAGTAAATTGGAAAAAGAAAACACTTCATGGCAAGCACCCGTATCATCTAACACAGCCACACATCGATCAAGACGCATCCAACACATGGCTGCGAAAAGGCAATATATACAGTGAGACAGAAGGATTCATGATTGCAATACAGGATCAAACAATAAACACCAGGTATTACAGCAAGCATATTATTAAAGATCCCAATACCACAACAGATAAATGCAGACTTTGTAAACAACAAATAGAAACAGTAGATCACATCACAAGCGGATGTACAATAGTAGCAAATACAGAATACCCCAGAAGACATGACAATGTCGCAAAAATAATACATCAACAGCTTGCCTTACAACATAAACTTTTAAAACAACAAGTTCCTACATACAAGTATGCACCACAAAATGTACTGGAGAATGATGAATACAAATTATACTGGAACAGAACCATTATAACAGATAAAACAACGCCACATAACAAACCTGACATCATACTCACCAATAAAAAGAAGAAATTAACACAACTAATCGAAATATCCATACCCAATACAACAAATATACAAAAGAAAACAGGAGAAAAAATTGAAAAATACATCCAACTGGCTGAGGAAGTCAAAGACATGTGGCATCAGGATAAAGTTGACATTATACCAATTATACTATCAACTACAGGAGTCATACCACACAATATCCACCAGTACATCAATGCAATACAGCTACATCCAAACATATATATACAACTACAGAAATCCGTAATTATTGATACATGTTCAATTACCCGAAAGTTCCTAAATGCAATGTAACACATACCGTACAGTTAATAGGAAGTGACGCTTGATCAAGGTCCGCGCCACTTTCCATTCTTAACCAGACTTAGCGTCTGAGAAAGTAAAGAAATAATAATAATAATAATAATAATAATAATCATCATCATCATCATCATCATTATTGTCATCATTAGCAGCAGCAACAGCAGTTCCAACAATATTAAAGTCTCATTTACTGTTTTTAAATTTTACAGGGTTTTACAGCCCTATGCCAAATACAAGTTCAGAAACCGTAACTCACAGTTTGCTTCTTACAAAGACGTTATAAGACCAACTTATGAATAAGGTACGCAACGATAAAACAGGACTAGAAAAATGTTCGAGTCTATCTGCAAGTTAAAAACACGGTGAATGGCGACTTTCAAGAATGCCGATACCCTTGGTTAAATACTTGTTTTACCTATTCCGTCCTTCGTTTGGAATTAACTTGCATTCAGAGCTAGAAATATGTGGGAATGTGAGAAACGTAGGGAGGTAAGACGACGTTCGCTTAGCGGCGGCATCCTCCGGCGAAAGACACAACCGCCCCTCCCCGTGGGCGCCTCCTTGCAAATCTGAGGTGCTCTACATAGTAGTTTAATTTCTGTAAAAAGTATTTAAGTGTGAGCTCATAATGGAAATTTACTGCTGCCGTAACACGAAGTAATTCCAAGCGATTTATCGCCGAGCAGCTTTCCTGCGGAACTTGGACCGCCTCCAGGCAGCGCCGCTCTTTGCCCGTAGGCGGCAGTCGGCAGTGCGATCGTGCAGTAGAAAATTACTCACGAGCAGTTCTCGCCAAGGTCGGCCCGTGGAAGGTCGACCGATGCTGGGAGCTCGCGAACCACCTAACTAGGGAAAAGCCTGGCACACAGGGGGAAGAAAAGGGAGGGGAAGACTCCAATCCCGAGAAACATGTAAATGTGCAAAGTTCCCACGTTACGAGTCCGTCGGCGATAAGTATCCCACCTGAAATTCTCCACATGTACCGCTGCACGTAAACCTCAACATATTAAGACATATCGGACTCTTATTTCTTCTTCTTCTTCTTCTTCTTATTATTATTATTATATTATTATTATTATTATTATTATTATTATATTATTATTGCGTGTCTGAGTGCCATGAGGACGATCCGTGTACAGTTAATTCACAGTACTAATTTTTAACGTGCATAATTACAATTTGGGTCCTCGGGGAATCTGTTACAACGTGTTCATGTACGTAGTCATAGTATGGAGTATCGGAGAAACCACTGGTTTCTAGACCTGTATTTATTAGGATTATTTGCTTACCTCGTTGTCCTCTTCTCGTCCTTTTCGTTTGTACCTATACAGACACTCAAACGCTGTGTATATGTGCAGGATGACTTTTGAATGTGTACGGAATGCTGAATCTTCTACAGGTGCCACTGAAACTGATTGCGAAGTTATGTTCCACTTTCCCCGTATCCATTGCGGATCGCGAACTACGACTGTGATTTAAATTGTCTATTTACGAGGACTGTCCACAAAGTGTTGCACCGCATTTTTTCTTCAATAATTCTTTACTGAACATAATAAGTATTACACGCACAAAAGAATGGTGTTTCATCTAAGCACGCTATTTTCCCACGTAATCTCCATCCCGCTTTATGAACTTCCTCCTGCGCGAAACAAGGGCGTGTATACCCTGTCTGGACCAATCCTTGTTCTGGTGGCGGAGTCAATGCTTCACTGTGTAAATCACCCCCTCATCATCCTCAAAATGTCTTTCATGAATGGCATCCTCTAATGGCCCAAACAAGTGGAAGTCCGATAGGGCTAGGTTAGGGCTGTAGGTGGATGGGTAACACTGTCCAACCCAATTTTTACTATGTTTTCAGCAATTCAAAAGGGTTCAAATGGCTCTGAACACTATGGGACTTAACATCTGAGGTCATCAATCCCCTAGAACTTAGAACTACTTAAACCTAACTAACCTAAGGACATCACACACATCCATGCCCGAGGCAGGATTCGAACCTGCGACCGTAGCGGTCGCGTGGTTCCAGACTGAGGCGCCTAGAACAGCTCGGCCACACCGGCCGGCTTTTCCGCAGTCCTCAGAGATGTGTGGGGTCGAGCGTTATCGTGTTGCAGCAACGCATCTCCTGGGTTGCTTTGGCGCCGAAGGCGCCGGAAGCGCGTCTTGAGTTTTGTTGTCATATGCTTTTGAATTAAGAGTAACGCCTCTTGGCGACACATTAATGAGAATCACGCCTTCACAGACCCAAAACAAAGTGATCATGACCTTACAGGCGTAAGCAGTTGCTTTGATGGTTGGTTGGTTGTTTCGGGGAAGGAGACCAGACAGCGAGGTCATCGGTCTCATCGGATTAGGGAAGGACGGGGAAGGAAGTCGGCCATGCCCTTTGAAAGGAAACATCCCGGCATTTGCCTGGAGCGATTAAGGGAAATCACGGAAAACCTAAATCAGGATGGTCGGGCGCGGGATTGAACCGTCGTCCTCCCGAATGCGAGTCCAGTGTCTAACCACTGCGCCACCTCGCTCGGTTAGTTGCTTTGAGTTTTTTCTTCTGTGGGGAAGGGGAATTTGCCGTGTCATAAACGGTGTCCATGTCGAGCACGTGCAACGTGATTTAAAAACTTGTAGAGATGCTCTGTCCATTGATATGTCTCTATTTTCTGTATTATCTCTGTCAATTTCCGGACATTCATCATCTGAAACCCCGAAGGTACTTACGAATAATACTGCATAGCGCTGGCGGTTAAGCCTGTTCGCGGGGAGGGCAGGAGGAAGGAAGAGGTACGTCTACTCCCATTAGCTTCGTCACGACTGAAATTAGTGCATTTTGCGATCCCACATGTCTCAATAGTCCTTCAATTTCAACATTTGTGGTAAGACAGGAATGAAGTCGCCATTGTCCCTAGATATTCATATAGTCTCAATATGCCTGTAGATTCTTCGGCAAAAACTGATGCATACTTTCGCTCTTTAGCAACTGGCGAGCGGCGGTGTTGTAGTTGCAACAGCAGCAGCAGCAGCAGAGAGCTGCTGCCGGACTAGGAGTTGCGACATACCGCCTGACGTGCCTATGCTGTGCAGCTTGACAAATCGAGACAAGGAAAGGGAAGGGAAGGGAAGGGAAGGGGAGAGAGGAGAGGAGATAGGAATCGCGCTCCCCGAACAGGACAGACGACTCATTGAGCGGAGAGCGACGGGCGATAAAGCGGCACGTGGCTACCTGCGCAGTTCCACAGTCATCGCTATTCCTGCCGCCGAGCCGCGCCGCGCTGACTCAACGATTTCGCGCGGGGGAAAAAAAGACGTGCAGCCGCGTCCCGTCCCGTCCCCTAGGCCCCGCAGTCACCTTCGCGACACGAGGCGGCCACTCGGCGCGAAGCGCGGACCTCAAGGACCGCGGCCGGCGCCTCTCGACTAGCGCGACCTTCACAACTCGAGAGGCCTGGAGACGGATTTCTGCCCTCGCGGGTGGCTGCCTGGCTGGCTGACTAGCGCGCCCAGTCGGTACGGTGGTCGCTGCCAAGTCGGTGGCGCGGCATTCCAGCCGGTTCTCGGCTAGTTAGCAGGTCGGCACCGTCGCCGCATTCCTCTGCGTAGAACGACTGAGGCGGCGCTGCGATTCCTGTGTCCTCTATTAGACAGCTGCAACTCACTCGCGCGTTGACAAGCCGGCCTGCCGAGCGCTGGAATTATGATCCCCGGTGAACGATCCCTACAAACGTGACATGAAAGGGCAATTCCCCACATACGTTACATACTGATAGGTGCACCGTACATAGCAATTTAAGTTCACCCTCTACAGGATGTTTGTGAGAAAGCCTGTAACTGAACGAATGTTATTTTCCACAGAAAAACTGGTTCCACGTATGTCGTTTCTTTATACACTGAGGGGCCAAAGACACTGGTACACCTATCTAATATCGTGTCCCCCACCCCTCCCGAGCACACAGAAATGCCGCAATACGAAGTGGCATGGACTCAGCTAATGTTTGTAGTAGTGCTGGAGGGAACTGACACCGTGAACCCTGCAGGGCTGTACATAAATCCGTAAGGGTACAAGGGGATGGAAATCTCTACTGGACAGTACGTTGCGAGGCATCCCAGATAAGCTCAGTAATGTTCACATCTGGGGATTTTGGTGACCAGCGGAAGTGTTTAAACGCAGAAGAGTTTCCTGGAGCCACTCTGTAGCAATTTTGAACGTGTGGGGTGTCCGATTGTCCTGTTGGAATTGCCCAAAACCGTCGGAATGTACAACGCACACCAATGGATCTAGGTGAACAGACAGGATACTTACGTACGTGTCACCTGCCAGAGTCGTATATATACGTATCAGGGGTCCCATATCACTCCAATGGCACACGCCCCATATCTTTACAGAGCCTCCAGCATGCAGGGTTCATGGATTCATGAGGTTGTCTCCATCCGCTCCATAAAATTTGAAACGAGACTCTTCCGTCCTGGCAACATGTTTCCAGTCATCAACAAACATTCCCATGTCGGTGTTGACGGGCCCCGCCAAGGCATAAAGCTTTGTGTCGTGCGGTCATCAATGGTACTCGGGTGGGCCTTCGGCTCCGAAAGCCCATATCGATGATGTTTCGTTGAATGGTTCGCACGCTGACACTTGTTGATGGCCCAGCATTGAAATCTGCAGCAATTTGCGGAGGGGTTGTATTTCTGTCACGTTGAACATTCTCTTCAGTCGTCGTTGGTCCCATTCTTGCAGGATCCTTTTCCGGCCGCAGCAGTGTCGGAGATTTGATATTTTGCCCGATTCCCGATATTCACGGTACAGTTATAAGTAGGCTGTTTAGGTTTTTATGTCGGTAACGTCACGTAGCGCTCTGTATGAAAATCACTGGCTGTGCTGTGTGCAGTCTGTGGCTGGTTGGCATTGTTGGAGTATTTGCTATTGTAGTGTTGGGCAGTTGGAAGTGAACAGCGCGTAGCGTTGCGCAGTTGGGGTGAGCCGCCAGCAGTGGTGGATGTGGGGGAGAGAGATGGCGGAGTTTCGAGAGCGGACGATCTGGACGTGTGTCCACCAGAAAGAGTAAATTTGAAATACTGTATATCCTGAACTGATTATATATATGATGACTTTTGAATATTATTAAGGTAAATGCATTGTTTGTTCTCAATCAAAATCTTTCATTTGCTAACCATCCCTATCAGTAGTTAGTGCCTTCAGTAGTTAAAATCTTTTATTTAGCTGGCAGTATTGGCGCTTGCTGTATTACAGTAATTCGAGTAACTAAGATTTTTTGTGAGGTAAGTGATTCATGAACGTATAGATTATTGTTATTCAGGGCCATTCTTTTGTAGGGGTTATTGAAAGTCAGATGGCGTTACGCTAAAACTATTGTGTGTCAGTTTAGTGTTGATCAGAATAAGTAAAGAGAGAAGTGTCTGAGTACATTCAGTTTTGCTCAGCTGTTTGAAATCAAATAACGTAAGAGGTTTATCAGCACAGTAATTCATAAATTTTTCTAAGGGGATGTTTCACAGTCGTGAAATAGTCGTACAGGAAAATCCCCACTTCATCGCTACCTCGGAGATGATACCCCATCGCTCGTTCGCCGACTATAACACTAAGTTCAGACTCATCTAAATCTTGATAAGCTGCCATATTAGCAGCAGTAGCCGATCTAACAACTGCGCCAGACACTTGTTGCCAACAAAAGCGCCGTATTCTGTCTGTTTACATATCTGAATAGGCGTGTCTACACCAGTTTCTTTGGCGTTTCAGTGTATAAGTACGACGTGTTCCGAGAATACAGCCACATTTTCGAGTGCGTGTTGTCACTTGTTCTCAAACGCGATCGCCTATGTGTGTTTACTGCCGAGTGCGATGCTGCATTTTTCCCGTCTTGCTACGTCTTTTCGACTGCAATAGTCACACACTTTTGCACAGACTATCTAGGTTACTCAGCCACAATGTAAAACGAGAGACGAGATCCTATCGGAAGTAAAGCTGTGAGGACGGGTCATGGGTCGTACTCTGGTAACGCATCGGAATAGCATTTCCCCGCGGTAGTCGAAGATCGTGGGTTGGAGTCCCGGTCCGTCACACAGTTTTAAACTATTAGCAGGTTTTGCAAAACAACATTTATTTTCAGGTATCTTTCACGCACAAGAAACAGTAATATCATTCCATTTCTAACCTTGATAAGTCAATGTTGACAATGGTGTAAGTTTTCTTTGTGTCTGCCGGCCGCGGTGGTCTAGCGGTTCTAGGCGCTCAGTCCGGAACCGCGCGACTGCTACGGTCGCAGGTTCGAATCCTGCCTCGGGCATGGATGTGTGTGATGTCCTTAAGTTAGTTAGGTTTAAGTAGTTCTAAGTTCTAGGGGACTGATGATGACCTCAGAAGTTAAGTCCCATAGTGCTCAGAGCCATTTGAACCATTTTCTTTGTGTCTGAGTAGCATTCGTAAAGAATCGTATGTTTTCCTCATTAGAAAACTATTGAATGTATCACACATCCAGGCATTTCCCCTAATTTTTTCTACGTTGCATGTCAGAGCGGTTTACTACAGTAGCAAAATTTATTATGCACAGAGTAAATACTATCACAGTTTAATTACAAAGTTAAATAGTTATAAACACGAAACTTGTTTGTATTTCACTTTACAGGACGGAAATTAAAAATATAGCAAAATGCAGCAACTCGCTCATTAATAACACAAATTAGGGAGGCAGTTGAGATTAAATTAGCGAGCAACCTCGTTAACAGGGATGGAGGTTTCTGTTTAAACTCTGTTTGGAATCCGGCTCTCTCCCTTGTCAAAAAACAGAGGAACAGAGTCAATGTTGCCTCACCTGCGAATTCATAGTCCCACTATCGATAGCTCTGACTCTGGTCATCTTTGGTGGCACTAGTGTTCAGTGTGTGTGTGGGTGTGTGTTATCTTTCCTGCTTCTGTCCGAGAACTGAGGTATTAAATTTGCATGTACGCCGCCTGTCCGTTGCAGTTTGTCTTGAAAATGGCGGGGTGTTCACCAGCCGAAATATCGGCGGTCGCTGAAAGTGTTACCTGGCTGAATTCCCGGAAGTTATTTGAAAGTTGTATACGCCAGGAGAAACTTAGGTAACACAAATTGGTTTATCGTATAGAAAACTATAAACGAAAATGAGAATGAATTCGCGATAAGCCAGTACTTATCAAAATAACAGATTGGTGCAGTGACTGACAGGAGAATTTCATTTTCTTTGTGAGAAATAAGCTCACAAACGACCATTTAAATCGGGTCACGAACTTCTGCGTGATTTGGAAAGCACGAGATACGTGCTGGCAGGATTGAAGCTCCTACGGCGGGGCAGCAGTCGTACTCTGAAGTCTCGGTCGGTAGGAGTATCGCTCGTCACAGGCGAGGTTCCGGGTGCGACGTCCACAGTTATCATCGATAACGGCGTTTCGACGCGATTCCTTTAATTTTTGGATCGTCAGGAATGATATAGATATGGATGACGTCACTTACTTCATGTAATATAAAGGACAGCGCTACAACAGATCGGAACCCAAAACTTAAGGTGCAATACTTCCACTCACGAATATGTCTACCGTCCACATACACTGTTACACACTTTTTTCTAATTTATCGGCCATAATTTATATACTGGGAATTGCGTGTCGGTAGGAAATCTTACATAAAGACACAAAATGAATTTTTTTGTGTTATTAACTTGAAACTTTTGAACTTGTAAGGTCAGTCATATTGCACTACGCAAAACAATTAAAGGAGCACTTTTTCCAAACCCCGTCATTTCCCCCATTACGTTATAGAAGTGTGAAATTTGGCTCAAAGGTGCCTACAACCTCCCTCTGTAATGGAGCAAAAGTGTTGCGCCCTGAAAAGTCACCCTCGCGCTCGCCGATGCTTCAGACAACACTCTGTCGACATATGTAAAACAAAGGCCAGAGTGCACAAGTTCAAGTGCGTTAATGATGTCACTTCGGCACCAAATTTCGCCACAGTTCTGCCCGACGACACCGTGGACGTTTCGCACGTTGTGAAGGTCGTCGCATTTCAGTTTATTCGTATCTTTTCTCTCCTCTCGATGCTTCTAGGGTGGAGGTCAGAAACACGACGCCCATCGCTGACATCACGCGGACTTCTTACCGGTGGGCAAGGAAAACATTTGAAACACACCGCCGCTCAGAATCGACAGGAAAAGGACTCTGGAAATGGCAAATCGGCGTCAATGAAACCATCCCTTCTCTTCGGAGGTTCATTCACATACATTTCGCAGTGCGGTGTGGAAAAGAACGACGTGGGCTGCAATTCTATTGAATGTAATGCGATCTCTTCGGAGAGTAGCGCGACTGCAAGTTTCGCTCTGGTGCACTAGTGGAACAAACAGGGAGGTCGCGAAACAGAAATGCTGAAAAAATAAACACTCTTCAAATTTCGGTGAATAATTTTGAGAGGTCGCTGCTGGTTCCACCGTGTATACCAGAGCAAAAGCTGCGGTTGCGCTGCACTCCGAAGGGGTCATTCCATGTACAATGGGTTTGCAGCCCCATGCTGTCCTTACAACAAGAGGTCCCTAGCGGTGGGGTCGACTTTCCGAAAAAATCTTTACGGTGAGGCAGGTTAAGGTGCAAGGAATCACACTCTAAAAGTATGGGCCCTCGTTTGTGGGTAATCAATGAAAAAAAAATCGGATGCTTTATAGCTTTAAAAATAGTTACAATTTACAGACTGGTTCCAAAGCGTGATGGTTAAAGTACCAACCTCACATCCAAAAGGTTTTCGGTTCGAAACTCGTCGGGTACATCGCATTTTTTTTATAGTTTAAATCTTTTTCTAAATGACTGATCATTATTTTCATTCATTTAATTGCTTTACATGCTATTTCTTTTATCCGTATTTCTTTGTCACATCTTTTTATCATCATTTTAAGTTATTCAGTTGCTCTTATTATTTCTTCCAATCATTCCTTTTTCCACGTGGAATCTTTGCGCATGTGAACTTAATTATTTTTATTTATCTGTCATAATGTTCAAACATTTGAAAGTACCGATATGAGAAACAGAAATGGTCAATGCAATGAAATGGACACAATTAACCCGGAGTTCATACACATCAGTAACCAAAATCACATGAACAAGGATCCTAAGTCCAAAAAGGGTGATAGAATGAAACGTAATAGCAATATGGCGTGACAAATGAACAGAAAAATTTACTTTGAAACCCTTCAATTGAATAAAAATAGCGATCAAAGTCATATCGAAAGAGATTTAAAAATAAATCTATGTATCTGATGAGATTCGAACTATTAACCTTTTGCACGCTATGGAACCAGGGTATGAGTCTTGGACCCTAGCGTACATCACCGTATAGATTGTATAAGAAAGTTGATCCAACCGCTGGGGACCTCTCCTAGTTAGAGCAACGCGCAGGGGATGGCAGCGATGTCGAACTTGCCAGTGACGTCATCCAATTGCTCATCGCACTGTCGCTTTCAACCACGAAATGTGTGTAAACCAACGTCCAAGGGAAGGGGTCGTTACACTGTCGCCCTTTACATCATCCAATGAGGTGTTTTCTTGTCCATTCTTAACTGCGGTGTGTCTTAAATGTTTCCCTTGGCTACCCACAAGCAAACCCCGTGATTCCAACGCTGGGAGAAGCGCTTCTGATCTCCATCGCGTAAGCGTCAAAGGAAGCCGTGAAATGTGGTTCAAAAGGGATGTGACGACCTCTCCATTGCGTGACACGTTCACGGTAGAATTGTGGTGCAATTTGGTGCCAATGGGTCATCACCAACCCATTTTGCACCACACTACACGTCACATGAACTTCTGAGCTTTGGCCTTTTTTTTCGCGAGTGTTTGACACATTGCTGTCTGGCATGTATCCGAGCGCGAGGGTGAAGTCACGGGGCGTCACGCTTTCGTATCACAACAGAGGAAGATTGTAGGCACGTTTGAGCCACCTTTCATTCCCGTCTCAATGGGCGAAATGACGGGGTTTCAGACAAGTTACCCTTTAATTGTTTTGCAGGGTTACTTACCATTTTGATGCTCCTTCCGCAAGATAAGGGACACAGCCTACATAGAATACCATCGAGCTGTCTACAACTCAAGTGCAATACAGTTAAGGTCAGACTCCACAAGGACTGCGTTACGCATCCGCCTTACTTCACACTAATAGTTCGCAAGCGGTCGTCCATCCGCTACAACTGAACATAAGCAGACACGCGCTTCCACTCAGAAGACAGTTTTATGGCAACAGGACAGTTTGTCAGCAAGTGTCTGAGGACCCATCTTCAGAGGCCACCAAGAGGGGCCAAACTGGACACAATGCAAGTGACATCAGTGATCGTTCGCTGGATGTGGAACTACACCAGTGTTTTAAACAGATTACTGCAAGTGAAAATTGAACTATCTTGCCATGCACAATCTTCATTTTTCAATTACGTATTGTGGAAGTTCTATCAATAGATCATTGTAAATTGTTGCTGGTCTGTGTTTCCGTCTATTTATGTTACAGCTGTTGCCCAACGCTATTTGGCGCTGTGGCGAATCCGCACACTTGCTGCGTGCTAGCAAGCCACCTCGTTAGAGCTACCACTTCGCCGGCAGGAGGTCTCTCTTCGTACCACATTTGTATGTTTGGCGCTAATGTTTATTGTTTCTTTATAAGACATTAGACTTTTGTGAAAGATCTGGCCAGAGACTTAAAGATTGACAAAATTAATAGGTGGTGAAGTAAACACTTGGGGAGAAACGAAAGGGGTAACGAACGTCCTGTGCCGCACTCCACAGTTGCTTTTGTATGGCCTTCACGTCGCCGGGCCCTAGAAAGACAAGGCCAGTTGCGGCATTTACCGTGCACAGCTACTCTTAAGAAACTCACACAACAACTGAAAAGACTTAAGCAGTGTACTTCAGTACTCAGCGCAAAATTATCCCAGTCCTTTCCAGCTCCTACAGACTGTGTCTAAAATACTGTAGGTAAAAGTACTTTGGTAAATGATTCCTCGTGCAAAAATAATGGCAGAAGGCTGCACAAAATGGGTGTGAAAATGTTTATTTGCCGAGGTACAAGGGTAGCCTGTAGAGTGACTGTTGAAGCAAGGGTTGTTGGATATACTCTAGACATTTATATTAGCCGGCCGCGGTGGTCTCGCGGTTCTAGGCGCGCAGTCAGGAACCGTGCGACTGATACGGTCGCAGGCTCGAATCCTGCCTCGGGCATGGATGTGTGTGATGTCCTTAGGTTAGTTAGGTTTAAGTAGTTCTAAGTTCTAGGGGACTAATGACCACAGCAGTTGAATCCCATAGTGCTCAGAGCCATTTGAACCATTTGAGCCATTTATATTTGTTTTGTTAATAAAGAACACCTTTTTCACATAAATATTTCTGTGATTGCTGCGGTGGAGGCCACGCAAAACATCTCGTTCTAAACAGTCTACAGTGATGCGCATCCACGCTCTCTTCGTTCGTTTCCTGATGACCTCAATCCACTTTCCATTACTTGCTCTTATCGATCTTTTCTCATTTGCTGCAATCCAGCAACAACCTTCGTTCGTATGAATGCTTCCTCTAGGGCTATTGAGAATAATTTACAAGATATGACTCGTTGAATGACTCCTCTTTCAATTCTGAATATCCTGCAAGCGTGCATCGATCTGCACTGAGTGGAATAAGTATCTGTAATACTGAAAATTACTTTACTATACAATAATAATAAGAAAATACATAACATTGTTGAACAGAAAGTGCAAGAGAACAGTAATTTTATTTTTCTGTAACTATCATGGAGTTTATTTCTGCCTTTGCACACGAACAATAGTTCTTGAAATATGTTATGATTGTTCTCACCGACAGTTCATCAATTAGTTTACGTTCATCTTGATAAAGGGAGGGGTTGCAAAACTTTTCCTCTGAGAATCGTGGTGCTTTGACAGAACACCTAATTTATTTTTAAGGTTAATAAAATTTTTAAAAAGTGAACAAAACTTGTTTTATTCGGTGGTTACTTCAATTTTAGGTAGTAAATAACAACACAGAAATTATTATATTTTTTTTTGAAAATAGTATCGTGAAAATGTCGAAAAGAAACGCCATGTTATTAACAGTTTTTCGCGGAGCATTTATTCACTACCCGCGTAATACAGTTTGGGAAACCCTGGTCTAAGGTAGTGGACGTTTTGGAACTAAATCTACGTCACATTAATTTCAGTCAGCTGTTTGCTGAGACGCGAATCGAAAGCGAACGCACAAACACTTGTTGCGAGGCAAAGGAGACAGCGAAAGCTCCGTAGCGAACTTGTACTCCTTCGCCCCTCCAGTTACTTTTGCATGGCTTCCACATCGCCAGTCTCTAGAGCAGCGAGACCAGACCCGGCACTCACCATGCATGGTCAATCAAATATAAGGCAAGGCAAACGTACTAAAGGTATAGAGCAGTCCACAAAACCACAATCAACTTCTGTAGGCATGAATACAATTTTTTTCAGCATAATAACACGTGTAATTGAAAAGAGACTTAACTTTCGTAAACAAAACGTGCATCTCATTTACCTCACTTTTTGGTCTGCTGGTCTACAAATAAAAAAAAAACTGAACACATAAACACTTGTTGGAAGACGAGGAGAGTTATGCAATGCTCAACAGCGAACACACACTCTCTCGCCTCCCGGTTACTTTTGCATGGCTTCCACATCGCCAGCCTCTAGATCAACGAGGCCAGACCCGGCACTCACCATGCGTAACTACTATGGGCAAGATTAATACACAAGAAACTCAATTTTTTTCACTACCCTATCTATATGTAGATATAAGCATAGCAGTAGATGTACAGAGGGTAATCCCGATCTCCACCAACAAAAAATTC
Organism: Schistocerca nitens; assembly: GCF_023898315.1. Lineage (NCBI taxonomy): Eukaryota > Metazoa > Arthropoda > Insecta > Orthoptera > Acrididae > Schistocerca > Schistocerca nitens. The sequence continues at coordinate 142,344,132 of NC_064614.1, read as the reverse complement.
AAATGTGTGTGAAATCTTATGGCACTTAACTGCTAAGGTCACCAGTCCATAAGCTTACACACTACTTAACCTAAATTATCCTGAAGACAAACACACACACACACACACACACACACACACACACACACACACACACACACACACACACACACCCATGCCCGAGGGAGGACTCGAACCTCCGCCGGGGCCAGCGGCACAGTCCATGATTGCAGCGCCTAAGACCGCTCGGCTAATCCCGCGCGGCCACCGACAAAAACTTCGAAGGCTTTTAGGCGATATCTTCTGAACACTTCGATATAAGCGACGCACGGCCTGCAGTGGCTCTCTACAGAGTAACTGCACTCCGTTTGATTTCCCGTCCCCGTTTATCTGTGAGTCTGGATTGTACTGAAAATACCTGCTCAACAGAGCAAATGTCGACGGCATGCGTTGCGTATCTTGTTCGGAAACAATCTTGTTCCCTTTGCTCACTTTCGGTATTTTTTGTTGACAACACTATAACCGGTCGTTCTGTCGCAACAGCTATACACAGCGGTATGGACGCGGTTATCGATGAAAAGTTGCCTACCCTGCAGTCGCGTACGGATTCACGGAGTACTGTGGACAGCGGCACAACGACGCTATGGCCAGCTGCTCCCGCAGGGAAGGGACCCACACCAGAGTGCAGCGTGACGTCAGAGCGCTGGTCCGGTGCTCTGCGTTTCGTAATGTACGATTTTGTAATTTTGTATTACAGGTTTTTAGATTGCCGTGAATATACTTTCTTAAAGACACTCTTAAGTGGGATAACAATCGGAATAAATCGCAACTGTATTATTGCTCTGTGGGCAAGTAATCGGAGACCATAGGACCTTTACGACGAAATACTCTGTGGACTTCGGGTTCCCCGAGTACATCTTTAATACAAAGCAGTATTTATTTCAATAAATAATGAATGTACAGTACCACAGCAGAATTAAAGCAAAGTCGAACATTCCACTGTTAGTATACAATTCCAAGATAGCATCACAAGCTATTGTCAGTGCTATTGACAAGGGGTTTTAGACTGATCCCGTATTTCTGGATTTCCGGAAGGCTTTTGACACTGTACCACACAAGCAGCTTGTAATGGAACTGCGTGCTTATGGAATATCGTTATCAGTGGATTCGAGATTTTCTGTCAGAGGTGTCACAGTTCGTAGTAATTGACGGAAAGTCATCAAGTAAAACAGAAGCGATTTCTGACGTTCCCCAAGTTAGTGCTATAGGCCCTTTGCTGTTCCTTATCTATGTAAACAATTTGCGAGGCAATCTGAGCAGCAGTCTTAGGTTGTTTGCAAATGACGCTGTCGTTTTCAACTAATAAAGTTACCAGAAGATCAAAAAAATTGCAAAACGATTTAGAAAAGATATACGAATGATGCGAAAATTGGCAGTTGACCCTAAATAACGAAAATTGTGACATCCATATGAGTGCTACAAGGAATCCGTTAAACTTTGGTTACACGATAAGTCAGGCAAACCTAAAGGGCGTAAATTCAACTAAATACCTAGGAATTACAATTACGAACAACTTAAATTGGAAGGAACACACAGAAAATGTTGTGGGGAAGGCCAACCAAAGACTGCGTTTTACTGGCACGACACTTAGAAAATGTAACAGACCTACTAAGGAAACTGCCTAATTTACGCTTGTCCGTCCTCTTTTAGAATACTGATGCGTGGTGTGGATTGACAGAATACATCGAAAAAGTTCAAAGAAGGGCAGCATGTTTTGTATTATCGCTAAATACTGGAGAGTGTGTCACTGAAATGATACAGGATTTGGGCTCATTAAGAGAAAGGCGTTTTTCTTGATGCAGTAATTTACCAACAGCCGTATGTATTGTAGCAATTTATTTTATTTTATGAGTTTCTATGTGCTGCCAGTTTCGGCATTACATTGATGCCATCTTCAGGGCCCACATGTCATAGTCGTCATGCCTGAAGATCGCTTCAATGTAATGCCGAAACTAGTAGCACACAGAAGTTCATAAAATAAAATAAATTTCTACAATAAATACGGCTATTGGTAAATTATTGCTTCAAGAAGTTCATGCCAGCCGTCGTCCCACGAGCCATAATGGATCAACGAAGATTAAAGGCGTCTTTCGTTGCGACCGAATCTTCTCACGAAATTCCAATCACCAACTTTCTCCTCCGAATGCGAAAATTTTGTTGACGCCGATCGACATAGGGAGAAACGACCACCACAATAAAATAAGGGAAATCAGAGCTCGTATGGAAAGATATAGGTGTTCGTTCTTTCCGCGCGCGCTATACGAGATTGGAATAATAGAGAATTGTGAAGATGGTTCGATGGACCCTCTGCCAGGCACTTAAATGTGATTTGCAGAAAAGTGGTTCAAATGGCTCTGAGCGCTATGGGACTTAACATCTGAGGTCATCAGTCCCCTAGACTTAGAACTACTTAAACCTAACTAACCTAAGGACATCACACACATCCATGCCCGAGGCAGGATTCGAACCTGCGACCGTAGCAGGCGCGCGGTTCGGAACTGAAGCGCCTAGAACCACTCGGCCACCGCGGCCGGCTGATTTCCAGAGTATCGATGTAGATGCAGATGCATACATGTCTACAGCAAAGAATGCTCTTCTGTAGCCGACGTTAAACTGGAGGATCCCTAGAGCGGTAACCAACGCTGTTGGCTACGAAAATATTCACGTAAAATGAGACCGTCTAATTTGGTTTTCTAGAGGATGCTGTACTGTGTATGTCTCTGTCACCTTTCAGAGCCAAATTTTGAGTCGGATCACGATTTATTAAAACGTATGCAGGTATCTGGCCAAAGAGAAATCTGTGATGTACTTCAGTTCATTCCGATCATGACTGTGCGTCAGCACGGCTGCAACGGCAAGGCGCCAAACAACCTATGCCTGGGCATCTCGTAATCTGCGCTGATCGCGCCATCGAGCGGTTCTAGGCGCTACAATCTGGAACCGCGCGACCGCTACGGTCGCAGGTTCGAATCCTGCCTCGGGCATGGATGTGTGTGATGTCCTTAGGTTAGTTAGGTTTAAGTAGTTCTAAGTTCTACGGGGCTGGTGACCTCAGATGTCCCATAGTGCTCAGAGCCATTTGAACCATTTGATCGCGCCATAGTCCATCACACAAAACAGCCCCCTCCAAAATGACAATTTTTACAGATTTCACACATTCTGGGATTTCAAAAGGGAGCACTATAGTTTTAAGTATTAACTTCGTTATTAATGACACAATTACTCTACTTATACTCAGTGGGAAAAATCCTCCACAGCACTGAGATTTGCGCTGGAAACAACTGACACCTTCAGAGTGCCTGGGACGCTATCTGCTGCGAGGTACAGATATAGCTGGTAAGGTCTTATGGGACCACACTGCTGTCATCAGTCGCTAAGCCTACACACCACTTAATCTAACTTAAACTTACGCTACGGACAACACACACACCCATGCCCGAGGGAGAACTCGAACCTCCGACGTGGGGAGCCGCACGGACCATGACAAGACGCCGCAGTCCGCGCAGCTATCCCGCGCGTCACAGATATAGTTGTAACCTTATAAAACTGAGGTAGAGGTCTCATCAACTGGTTTGAACGCCACAGTGCTCTGTTGGTATTTCCTGCCTTTTCTCCGAACTCTGAACTGAGTTACAGGACGGACCCACAGTTTAAAATGGTCGCTGCTGAAATACGGTGCAACTCGGCACTTGTCATATCATCAATCAATATCAGTCCTGGGTATAGAGCCCTGCACCTTTAGCAGAGTGCCTCTGAGCTGCTGGGGCACTATGGACGTGTGTCACGGGTACAGCTGGTTATATTCCTCATGTCGCCCGACATTACATGCGTAGCGTTTGATCGACAAAGGGCAGTGTCATACAGCACCCCGCGAATGTAAAACGAACCAAGTTACGCGATTCACACGGTCCATTCCAGGAAGCTCGTCGACGTATGGAATTGTTCAGGGAGGAGAAAGAGCTTAATTGCACTTCATCGGTAACAGGCAGCGAGACAGGGCGTTTCAAAGTAGCCCGTGGAAACCGCAAAGCACTCCGCTGCAGCACTGCACTTGATAGCGCGCTGTGAAGCGGCACAAATAGGCGGCGCCGCAAAAAGCAGCCGCGGCCGCCGTAAACACGGCCACGTGACGGCGCGAGGCCGGCCGCGGCCCACAGCGATTTAAACGCCGCGCGCCGGACTTCCAGCCGCTCTAAGTCCGGGCCCTTAGCAGCCGCGATACCAGGGACACGATTTCAGGACTTAAAACGTGTTTCACACGACACAGCAAAGTGTGTTAACTTATCGTTTACTCTCAGCTTTCTCCGTTGTAATGTGACTTCTAATTAGTAGAAAGGTTCTGACCGTCCACGTGACCTTTTCGAGCATTTCACGGGTAGGATATCATTGAAAGGCATAGTAGGGTATTGTTTATTTGAATATTGATCAGCCAGAACATCGGCGCGTATGCACGTACAAGTTCGGCCGGTGCTATCCCGGCTAGTTTCCTCTCTCTGACAATCGTCGCCGTTACTGTCGCTATTGTGTGTTGACGTTGGAAACACCGCTCGTGCCTGAAGTTTTAGAACTACTATAGGCTACCGTAGACTGTCCTAAGTAAGCGTAGAGTGCGCTAATTTTCCCAGCAGCTGCGGTCAGTTAATGTCGTACCTACGGTACCAATATGTTAGGTGTGTTGCATACCCATTAGGGCGTTACCTCATGACGATCGTTTTCCTTATGTATGGGGTCAGTGTCTTACTATATGCCCCTAAAAACGGAAGCAGCGAATCCTCTGTGAATTGAGTGACGGTGTATAAAGGGCCGGGTAATCTATGAAACATTTTTATTCTACGTAGTTATCCTCCTGTCTATTACTTAAAAGTAAACAGTACTGACAGCAAAACAGGAATTGTCAATGTTCAATTCCGGTTTTATTCGAAAACTGTTGATTTCCAAGGTGCAACAGGATGTAGCAGTGAAAAATAAAGAAAAATACAGAAAACGCAGTTTCTTCAATAAGAAAGTAAAATAAAAAACCTCAAAACAAAAATATATCTAACATCAATAATTTATTCATTTTACTGGCTGTTGAGCTCCGTGGCTGGTTGCTGTACATATAAGAATGACATCAAACATCGCGTCAGTACTTCATCGAACTTATATAAAACGAGTTTCTGTTATTGATAAACAACTTTCGCATTTATCAATAGTAACAGGAAACTCTTAACGCTGATCACGATGATGAACGTTCTATTGAGTACAAAGTAACAATAATTATAAATACATATGTCTGTGCATGTAAACTGTACTTGCATCAAAAGTTATTATTTTGGTTTAATAAAAGCGCAGAAGTTAAGCGATCAACTACTTTTTATTACGTACAAAATGCAATTTATATTCTGTAAGAATTAAAATACACAATGGACTAACACCGAATGATGTGTGGGACTAATTATGTGCAAAATAACCAAACAAACGAAGTCGTCGGGCCGGCCAAAATGGCTGAGCGGTTCTAGGCGCTACAGTCTGGAGCCGCGCGACCGCGACGGTCGCAGGTTCGAATCCTGCCTCGGGCATAGATGTGTGTGATGTCCTTAGATTAGTTAGGTTTAAGTAGTTCTAAGTTCTAGGGGACTGATGACCTCAGCAGTTCAGTCACATAGTGCTCAGAGCCATTTGAACCATTTTGAAGTCGTCGGCTCCCAGTTTCTCTCTCACACATTCATTTAAGTTTCTTCCTCTATCGATGCTACCAACAGTACCGGTAATCCTACCTTTTCCTACGTTATTTATGTAATGTATCAAAATTACCGAACCAAAGTGTTTTCGTGGAGCGTTACTTGTGACAGATTGTGTTGCTGTCGTGTCGTTCGCAAGGAGTCTTCGCGGAGACGGTCACGAAGTGAATTACTGAGCAGCCGCTCCAGCTGCTAATATGTTCCTCATTTTAGTCTAGGACCAACATCGGCTTTTGTATGGAAGACTTTTCAATTAGATCTAAAACTTACACTGTAAATGCATGATAGAATACTTTACTCAGTAGGACACGGAAAACTTCAAGTTTACACGTGCATAGTGTAAGTCCAGAAAAAGAAAAAAAAGGAGATAAATATAGCTCACATTGCGCTATGGTGAAGCAACGGCAGTCATTACGATAGTAACAGTTGGTTCGATTTAAAAATAACGTAATCGATAATATCGTAGGAAAATTGGGCGTGAAATAATTTTGTAAATTCAGCACTTTGATTCATAACAAGAACTCGAATGCTTTATAGCCTTAAAAGTAGTTACATTTATGAAATGGTAAGAAGAATGTCATGTTGTCCAATTGCTGTCTTTGAAAATGTTTACAGGATTTGAAGAAAAGAAATAACGAGTCTCGGCTCTGAAGCAAAAACATTTTTTCGACTTCTTTCCCTACCCCGCGGACCTACTTTAACAACCATTTTCAACTTTTTAAACGAGGCCGAGCAGTCAGTTTTTCTAGTGTTATTTCTAAGATGTGTGATGCAAAATGTAGGTGTGGTACGTACAGTTCTGTGTGTAATTTAGTATTTCTTTTTTTCTTTCTTTCTGATGAGCACTGTTATTGTTTTCGTAAATGATAGTTTATCCGGAGACTCAGTTATCTTAACACTCACCCGTCCGCATATAGTTTTGGATAATCGACGCTCTACTGTATTTCATTGCATCGCAACAGCGCAAAGTCAGAATCGCACTCTGCAAATAAAGCCTAGACTATGAGCAATTCACTCTCTGTATTTAGTTTTCTCCTTGAAGTGCCAGTCCAGTAACGTATTTAGAACAGATTCTACGGAAGCACAAAGACCAGAGGTTACTGTTCCATCGATGACGATGTTCTTAGATACAAAGCAATATTTTCTGTAGGAAAGGATAGGTAATGAAATCAGTTACAATCCCAGCATTGGGTTTAAGATTGGATTTAAGCGTTAGGATAAACTAAGGATTCTGCGTCACCAGAGGAGGAGTTCCATATCCTGAATACGAAGCGATGCTGTGGAGCTTTTAATAATTCAAGACAAGGTCAAGTATAATTGGTTTATGAACACTTACTACAGACAACTAGCAGTTTTGATTCTCGGCGATGTTGTGAACTGAAAACACTACATTTACCTTGAACATTCATTCTTTATAAACAACAAATCATGAAATCATCATTTAGAATATTTCATTAATTAGCTAAGGCTTTCGATGCAAAAGTTAACCAGCGGCTTGTTTTCATTTTATCTGCGCGGTGAAAACTTATCATAACAACAGACACTCAACTTTTGATACAGAAGACATCGTATACCACGGAGAACCAGTCTGGACTAATTTTGTTGTTTTCCACATAAAAAACAACCTGTGAGAACTAGGACTCAACGAATAACTCAATATGTTGGTGCAGGTCACTAGGCACACCACCAAGTCCCAAGTAAAGTTTCGAGAACAGCTCTCAGAGTGTTTCCCGGTCAAGACTGGTGTGAGGCAAGGAGACTGTATTTCGTGTATTTTGTTGAACTGTGTCCTGGGAAAAAATTATCAAGGAATAGACCAGACATCCACCAGCGATCACCGGATTACAGATGGAGACCAGAGCAGACAACCTAAGAGTCCTTTATTGGCAAACGACACACAAGAAATTTCTACGCAATTCCAAGCACTGCATTTAATAGCACAGAAAACAGTCTATTGATGAACATAGGAAAGACTGAATTCATTTCCAATATTGAAGACGCCCTTAGATCGATGAGAATCAGTGCTACCCGGCATATCAAGAGAGTCTAAACCGTGCAGTACATTGTAGGATAGATCTCTGATGATCTTTGTCAGTGAAACTATAGTTCTCAAGCAAAGGGAAACCAAACTAGGCAGGGCATGCTACGCTTGCAGAGAAATGTACGCCGTGAAACATCCTAAGACATAATAGCACAGTAGGCAGATCGTCAGTCGTCTATGCAACAGAGCGTCTACCTATAGCCAAGACCACCTCAATAAGAATCCTAGAATTACAAGAAAGGAAATTTCTGTGGAAGATAGTGGCACTAAGGATTCTAGCAGACGTGAGACGATGGTACGAGCCTAATCGTGAACTGTACCAACACCAAGAAAGTCTCAGCGTCACCATTAGCAGAGGACGACCAGCTTTCTATTGCCAGCTGTATAGAATGGACCCTCATTGACTGCCGTGTTAAGATCTTCAAAGTATCCAACAAGGGTAAAGGCACCGGGTCCCTGTGGATCAAGCAAGTAGAGAAAGACTTTGCAGAAGTTCATATTAGGTAAAACTTAACAACTAACAGGGCTCCCTTGTAGTCCTTCCTAACATCCCTCACAGAAGTTGACCAAAATGAGACCAGAAAATGGTCGTAGGAACGCAAGATGGAGTTCAGCAGGAAAATGATGGAATGTTGGGCTAACAGAAAAGCTCAAGTTACTAAAAGGAAAACAGCTACTGAACACCACGAACACCAGACATGGCAGACAAGAGTAAAGCAAAAACGCGAACTCCGTGATCCTTAGATGGACCAAAAGAGTTTAAAAAAGGGCGTAATTACATTACCTGAACTTTTACATTCCCCTCCCCTCTCTCTTCCTCCCCCCCCCCTCGCTCTCTCTCTCTCTCTCTCTCTCTCTCTCTCTCTCTCTCTCTCTCTCTCTCTCTCTCTCTCTTTCTTTCGCCAACAGCATTTTGCCACAGACGTAGAGCAGAGAGCAAGTATGGTCGAAGGACGGCAACAAGGCAATCTGGTACGGGAAGAAATCGTTGGAACGGCGTTTAGTTTTACGCTGGCCCTAATATTCCAACCGTCCAGTCGCAGGAAGACAGTGCCATAATGAAGCTGATTATAATGCACAGGCCACAATATGATAAGTTTTGTAAACAGGAGTATAATCACATTGCCCACGTAAGTCCAAAATGGCAACAGAGTATTATTTATCACTTCGAGTATTGCCGGCTCTCCATAAGGTGGACGCTTCACACGCAAACGGAACGGGCTACTCTTGTGCAGCAGAATGCAAATCGCCCGAGGATAAAGTTTCCAGTTCATACAAGGCGTCAACTAATGTGGAATTAACACAGTATGACTTGTTGGGGAATCCCCAAGAGACTGCCAGCAGAAGAAGGGCAGCGTGCGTCAGTGATGTGCGCAGTTGGCGGCGCTGGTCTCCTGCAAACAGGCAGGCTGTTTATGTTATTAAACGGCCAGCGGGAAAAACAGCACGCGGCACGCCTTGCCGAAGCAGTTCACGCGCGTGCTGGCTCGCAAGATGCTGCCGTACTGTGACCTAGGTCCAGAGTACTGTGTGCACCTCACTGAGGGATAGGCGAGTGGCTCAGTAGCAGTGTGGAGTGTAAGCGGTCTTTGTAATTCGGTTTTTTCACTGTTCAAGTATTTGCCCTGAAAACAACCTAGGCAGAAAATGCGTTACTTACTGCGGACTATTGCTGTATGGCACCAGGGATCAGATTCGTCGAAGAATCGTAGAGACTTAAGCCCTTCCTGACTGCCAAGTAGACGGTCGTTCAATTTCGGCCATTCGTACCCAGTCTGACCGGACGCTACATCTAAAGAGATTGCTGAAAATTTCCGCCAATACATTTTTAGGAGTATACATAAATAACAACCTTAACTGAAAAATCCGCATCCGGTAATTCACGAAATTCTCGTTTCAGTTAATTTCGCAGTACGTCCAATTACTGATGTAGGTGATTTAAAAATGCAGGAAGTAGTTTATTCTGCATATTTTCTTTCCTTCATGTGTTAAGGCATATTTGTTTTTCACAAAATTTGGCAAAGAATGAATACATGGACAAAAACAAAAACTCTACAGAGGCATAGTATCAGTACAGAAACGGGCCAGATACACATGTATACATGTGTTCTCAACCTGCCAGAGCAAATCAAATGCCAGGTAATGTGCTGGAGATTTAAACGTTTCCTCTATCTACTGTAACCTTTTCGCATGTTGACAACGCGATGGGACCCTAACGCCGTGGTAGTCGAAGTTTTATAATAGTGCCTGGCAAGCACTATTATCTTATAACTGCTTATCGTCTATGTTTCACTTCCATACAAGGCTACACTCCAGATAAATACCTCCAGAAACGACTTCTTAACTTAAATTTATATTATATACCAGCTGTTACCAGCAGCTGCGCTTGCATACCAGTAATTTTGTTACGATGAGGGATGGCGAGTAAGTAAGCTACTGTTGAACGTGCAATAAAGTCAGCTGCCCTCACATGTCGCCCCGCTCTCCCCCCCACCCCCCCACCCCCCAAAAGCTATAGTGACGCATGATGCGGCGGCATGCACAGTATCACAGCCAAACAGTGCGTGCAGAGGGACGTATCTATGCATCGTGCTATTGAAGAAGCTATACATCATGCAACATGTACATTATGCATCAAATAGTGTGGAATTATTGATTAAACACATTGGAAGATTGTATAAGCATTGTATTCATTACTTTGAATCGCACCATGTAGCAGATTTCAACAAATAAACGCATTTTCACAAATATTATAAGTATTTAAATATTAAAAGTCAAGGAGTAAAAAGTAAATATTTTACCTAATTTGTGAAATATCTTCGAATCTATAAGTATTTTATACTATACACGTTCCAAAGTAGGCTAAGTTCTTCCTCGGTGTTCAAACTATCTGCATACGAAATTCCATTTAAATCAGTTCATTGGATTAATCGTGAACACTTATACATTTATAGTATTAGTGCGAATAAAACTTTCAATTACTATTTTTTTTACGTGATCCAGTCTTGACGAAATAAACCCTATACAGTGTTCCAAGCTATTCTAAAGTTACCTTTGAAAACCCAAGAAACTTCGTTCTACAGTTTTGGAGCAGCATGTTCAGACAGACAAACAGATATACTCAAAAGTTTTACAGATTTATTATTGGTATAGATTAACAAACTCCTCTTTTTCAGAAATGCTTCTCTTGCTATTGTCAGTACCCATTTGATGTCCTCTCTTCTTTTGCCATAGTCAGTTAGTTTGCTTCCCAAATATCGGAAGTCGTGTTCTCCTTTTATTGTAAATAAGTAAAAGTGCAACCAATCACTTTTATAATAGTTACTTATTATTCCCCGAACCGGTTTTAGAACCTTTTCAGGTTCATCTTCAGATGGTTTTCTGGAAGTTACGTCACTATTTCTAGCATAATGCTCTGTGACAAGAAGATGATGTTGTTGTTGTTGTTGTTGTTGTTGTCTTCAGTCCAGACACTGGTTCGATGCAGCTCTCCATGCTACTCTATCCTGTGCAATCTTCTTCATCTCCCAGTACCTACTGCAACCTACATCCTTCTGTATTTGTTTAGTGTATTCATTTCTTGGTCTCCCTTTACGATTTTTACCCTCAACGCTGCCCTCCAATGCTAAATTTGTGATCCCTTGATGCCTCAGAACATGTCCTACCAACCGGTCCCTTCTTCTTGTCAAGTTGTGCCACAAACTCGACAAGAAGATAGAAACGCTTTAATGTGTCGCCATGACTACTGTTTATCTGTCGACATGGATGTAAAATTTAGTTCTTTACTTACTGCAACAGTATGGGCGGCTTTTTTCGTTAGTGTCCATCTGTCTGCTTCCTTTTTTATGGCCAGCTGGTAAACCCCTTCGCACACTTTTACACAATCTGTATTCATTTACACTGTGATAGTGAAACTTTGTCAGCAACCAACATGCGCTATACAACGGTTGCTTGTTTGTTTACATATATTGAAGTCGGTGTAAGGGCAAATATTTTAATCAGACTCTCGACAACATGAGAGCATAAAACTTCAAGTGATCTGATGTCTTATTTCTATTCGTATATTAACGTGGAATACAGTCAGTTTATATTGACTGTGTTGTACATTAATATACGAGTATAAATAGCGATGTAACTTCCAGTAAACCATGTGAAGACGAACCTGAAATGGTTCGAAAACCGGTTCATAGAACAACAAATAACTATTTTAAAAAGTGACTGGTTGCAGTTTTGTGTATTTAAATTCAATTAACAGTCACGAGTTCTAAAATATTCGTAATGGATAAGCTTAAATTACTTTTATAGTCTCATTTCATAGTCTCATTCATTCAGTATCGCCCGATTCCATAACCGTTCATTTACTTTTAATACTGTTCACCTTAGAATCTCCTTTCGAGACACTATCTATCTGCTCTTCCAAATTGTCTCTCGTTCTGACATTATTACCTAGTCGTCAGGAAGCAACAACCTTTTATTGTCGATAGAATTTAATTCCCTTTCCAAAGGACTCCTCGCTTACCCTTACTGCTCGCTCGTTGTACAGAGCAATACGCAACCCCAGCTCATCAAGAAGGACCGTTAGGTCTCATCTAGTAACAAGTATTAGTGACCGCCAGTTTAACCCCCGCGCTGGCTAACGCCACACCATGTGTGGACACGGAGCAGCGCGGTGCGTGCTCACACACGGCCCGTGCCAGCACGTAACAGGTTCTCTGTGACAAGGCGTGCTGACGGCGCGCCGCTGAATTCTGTTTGCAGCGGCGACGTCTGGCGGTTGCGTCACGCCGCCTGCTGCCACAAGGACGGCGCGCGATTGCAGAGGCGGAGGCGGCGCCTGTCCTTGGCTCAGCTAGGCAGCTCATCCTAATCAACCCGACCTATCTCTCTCTCTCAACTTATCTGAGCCTCAATGGAGAACAGATGCGTACTGCTACTCGCCAGAGACTGAACATTATTACTGACAGCATTCATAGAAGTTTCTACCACTCTTCAGCTACGGACCACGTTCACCGCCAATACAGATCTTAACTTCCGCGTGACCTCAGTTTGAGGCCAGCTTTCAGCTGTTAAAAAGCGGGACGGCAAAAATCTAATACAAATATGTACAATTCACAGTTGGGTACGTGAGAAAAATCTGTGAGACTAATCTCAAGGTTCTGTCATTTTCATCTCCGAAAACCTCTGTGCGAATAATCCTATAATAATGACACAATTTCCGTAATCATAAATTACTTTTATGCAAGGTGAGCCTCTGACCTCAAAACGTGACTGGTTGGATAAAAAAAAAAGGCTCAAATGGCTCTGAGCGCTATGGGACTTAACTGCTGAGGTCATCAGTCCCCTAGAACGTAGAACTATTTAAACCTAACTAACCTAAGGACAGCACACACATCCATGCCCGAGGCAGGATTCGAACCTGCGACCGTAGCGGTCGCGCGATTCCAGACTGTAGCGCCTAGAACCGCTTGGCCACTTCGGCCGGCCTGGTTGGATCCTAAGAATAGAAAAGTATCTGTTACAAAAATGGATCGAGTCCACATTTTTCAGTAGAAAATGGATATCAAAGAAATGCAATTTTGCACCGCTGTAACCACCTGTAACAAGTTTCTTCTCTGAGCACGTTGTCGGCGCGCTGCGCAGCTAATGCAAAGGGTATAGTTTCGTGTTAGGATACTCGAGTTCCAGAGTTCGATTCCAGGACTACGTTCAATTGCCGGCCGGAGTGGCCGAGCGCTTCTAGGCGCTTCAGTCTGAAACCGCGCGACCGCTACGGTCACAGGTTCGAATCCTGCCTCGGGCATGGATGTGTGTGATGTCCTTAGGTTGGTTAGGTTTAAGTAGTTCTACGTTCTAGGGGACTGATGACCTCAGAAGTTAAGTCCCACAGTGCTCACAGCCATTTGAACCATTTTTGAACTACGTTCATTTTTTTTCCTTGACTCGCCTAATAATGTTGTAGTACACTGTACCTCAAACGGTAAGTACACTTCAAATACAGTGTTTCTAATGTTAGACATGACGATTACTGGTCAGACGTTGGACAAACATTCACACTCAGTTAAAAATAAATTACATGTCACAGGGCAAAAAAGCCAGATAACGACATGGAGTCAAACACACATGCAGTGACAGTGGCCAGTTTTTTTCTACTTGGGGGCGGAAGAGGGGGAGGAAGGGCTATAACCGAACAAAGGGAAGCAACGCTGACAACGGAGTGGAAAGCATGAAGGGGTGTCTTGCGGGAAAGGGAACGGAGTAATCGTTTAAAGGCAAAATACGTGTTTAAAAGCGCACTAATAAAATCTAATGTGCTCTCATTTCTGTGTAGCAAATCCCCGTTCTTTAAAGAATCGAACTTCCACGTATAAAACAGCTTCAGACATTTGATTACATTACAAATGAGTTAAAGTGTCAGATATTTGCTTTTAAGGATGTAAACGAGAAACAATTTGTTGCAAGTCGCGAACTGAATATTAACTGGGTAATTTGCGCTCCATTTTAATCGAAAGCTAGTTTTTCACGCTTTTAAGTGACGGCGTATATCCTGAAATGTGTGTCGTACGATGATATAATTTTGCAAGTACATTCAGTGACATGTGTAGGTACTGTCTGCACAGTATATTGGCAACAGACTTAGCTGTAAAGAGGAAAATAAATTAATACGTCATGCTTGACGCTAAAGTCTGTATGAACAGTGAAAATGTAGTAAGCGATAATATTCTTTCATCATTTTGTGTGAGATGTCAACGAGAATGACTTTTTCGTAATAGTTTGAAATTGTGTGTAATCTTTGTCGGAAGTCGCTAGGTGCTGTCATTCTCAAATAATGGATGAAAGAAATCCGCGTATTAGCGCGTCCTCAGTTACATTGCCTCAAGACAAACACAGAGTTCCTGATTATGGGCCCTAATACTTGTCTTATCGTGTTAAATTTTTAACCAAGTGACACCTCTTTATGAACAGATTATGACAGCATTAAAAAATTGTTAAGTTTTGTCAATGATTACGCGAAATATTCACAATCTTACTTTTGCTGCCCCTACGCTAAAACTGGTAACAATAACTTGGTTGTGGGAGGTTTTAGTAATATACAGGCTCTTCGCAAATTCCCGTTACAAACTGCTACAGAAGGGAGTGAGTACATAGCATTCTGAATAGGAACCCATGTCCGGAAACTTACTGTTTCCGTTCTACGGCGAGTTCAATTGAGATGTTTAACTCATCCACTTCTGCCCGAGGAATTGAATCAGACGTGACACAGTACAGTTATTAGGTAACAATTCGAAAGGAAACATAACTAAACATCCATTTATCGCTTAAGCACATTTGATTGTATTAACACTAAAACATTACGCGTTTACATTATTCCAAAACAAAAAAGAACCCAGCATACTGTACATACAAACAGTATTGATGCATCACAACAGCAAAGGACGTAGCCAGGATTTTGTCAAAAGGAAGTTATTCTTAAAATTTCCATAAACAATGATAAAATATTATACTCGACAATGATCTCGGAATTTGCACCAAGCGGAGATTTAATTTCCGTACTTAGAAGTGCCGTGTGTGTTGGTACACCACTAAGAAGCGGTCACGCTCCAATCTCCCTTCACCCTCAAGGTTATTTTACACACTTCTTGTTTCAGGCTGGATTTGAACTGAGGAAGTGATCAGGAGTGGACGAGCGCTAATTTTTTGGGACATCGTGATTATTACCGATAGGGCTTTAGGAAGAGACACCTATTCTACAGAGAACTAGAACAATTTTTGGTGGCGAAAATGCAAAGGATCCGGAATTATTCAACCTTACACTTCCCCAAATTTCGTCATTTAAGTATACATCTCTCACCTCTTGCAGTGTAATAAAGATCATTTTCCGCATTGAAGAACACCCCGGCAGACAATTCATGAGCCTAAATGAGGAGAATTTGGATTAGTACTGCCTCAAGACAAACACAGAGTTCCTGATTATAGGCCCTAATACTTGTCTCATCGTGTTAAATTTTTAACCAAGTTACACCTCTTTATCGTATGGATTTAATGCTGGGAGTCTCCATAGAATTCAATGTAGCTCTTTTCATTTAAGCAGAGAGGCTGCGTCTTTAAATGCACTGGTATCTTTCAGGAAAGAAAGTTATTCTGAAGAAACTGGCCTATGATAAGCGACCAATCCCGCAATTGGCCTAAACAGAAAATGGGAAACCACAGAAAACCGCTTTCAGAGTTACTGTCGGATGGATTAAAACTACCTCGACTCCCGAGTCTACAGAATCTAGGGATTGCTAGCTCAGCGACCCAACACGCAGAGCTACCCCAAGTCGGTGGGGAATTTGGAAAAACTGGTTGTTGTACATTCTTTTAAAATAAAAGAAAATGTATCACAACAAAAGACTGAATTCAAACATTGTATGTTTTTCCTTTAATTGTCGCATGTTTGGTCGTCTGATACTGCACGAATGCATGTGTATTTTAAGATTTAATTGTGCCTGGAATTTCTGGCTTCAGTTATTACAGTATTACAGGAGCGTAAATAGATTTTAGATGAAAGTGGGAGGAAGGGATTCAGAGCGGAGTCGGTTCGGACAAGTTCAAGCAGCCTGACGAAAATATCTGTTAGATGCGAACGAACGAACCGTACAATATGCTGTCATCCCGTACCCCATTCCGCACTCCACAAAGCCCTCCCCATCGTCCCGTATCGAAACTGGTTTTCGTAATTGAGTACCACCTGGATGACCAGATTTTTTTAAAGAAAAGCAACCATCGCCGTCTGGGCGATATTTCTGTTGATCAATGCGATTTTTGGGTGGCACAGACAAATCCAAGTGTTTTTTTATGCACTGATTTTAATGTATTGTTATTTGTAATGATATTTGTCGCTCCGCTGCCTTGTGAAATACTGAAATACTGCAACCCCAGAATTCTACCAGGCTCTAAATAATGAATCCAATGCTAATATTTAACTGCTACAGTTGTATTACTAGGCTATTATAGAAGTGCGTAGGTATTTTTAATTTAACATAACGCTAGCGGATGAATCAGAGTTTCCTCTAAATTTCTCTTTAGTTACAAACTTATCCATAATTAGAAAGTATCACAACACTACACAGCACAAAAAAATAAACAGTATCGCTTACATTTAATTCAGCTGCAAGTAAGAACAGAACTGAACTGATAACAAAACAGTAACTGAGCTCAGACAAGACCAACCACTGATCTTTTCTACAATAGGGATGGGCGACAGCCGACAGAACTATGGGTGTATAGACAAATTAAAACTACCATCGGCCTTGCTGGCTATTGATAGCGCGTCTCCCTTTTTCGCCATATGTCTGAAAATAAAAATATATTTCAGTTTCACTAGACGGCAGCTAGGCCGTGTGTAATTTCATTTAGGTTATACGAGGGGTTCGGACACCTGGACCGCCCCCTCCACCCCCCCGCCCCACTCCAGCCGTTTGTCTACGGCCTTGCAACAGCGGCTCGTTAAGCCGACCACCAAC
Organism: Schistocerca nitens; assembly: GCF_023898315.1. Taxonomy (NCBI): domain Eukaryota; kingdom Metazoa; phylum Arthropoda; class Insecta; order Orthoptera; family Acrididae; genus Schistocerca; species Schistocerca nitens. The sequence goes on along the minus strand of NC_064614.1, from coordinate 142,326,829 downwards.
GTTTTTACATTGTACCTATGAAGCACGTTCTGTTACGCACGCTCCATCCCATCTGGTGCCTCTTTAATTTCTAGCGCAGCGGCCAGAACTCGTGCCAGCAGATCTTTCTCTGTCTCTACAGGGGTCTCGTAAAATAAATTCTGCATACGTTGAGTGAAATCAGGTGACCGTGTGACGTAGTAAACATCAGCCTGCCTACTCTATTGCATACCAGGACAAGCAACTCTGAGACTTTTCTTTTTCCCTCAGCAGACGATGACGCGCTGCAAATCTGAACTGAAACTGTTCCTATTCAAAACATCATGTACTCAACCCGCTCTACAAGTCTTTGAAGTTCGTAATAGGAATTTCCGAATTCAATGTAGATAACTGCACGTGTTTGGTGTAAATTATAGTTGGTATCAAAACGTTAAGTGGCCGGTGTACCGTATCATGCATTCTAATATCAGTATCTGGAATCGAATCTCAAAACTCGAGTATTCTGACGCAAAACTGTACCCACAGAGCACTAACTGGAGAGCACTTGTCGCACATGTAAGTACTGTGTTGCCAGAATGCCTTCCTCTGACGTCCAAATTCTACCAAAAATATGCAAGATGTGAAATTTTGCTACAGGTATTTATGTGCTGTTAGCATACAAAGAATGATACTACGGCGTCCGACTGCTGTAAATACGAGGGGGAGCCAAAAATTATCTACACTTTTGTCATAACACACCTTTAAAACTCTGACACTGCCTTCTACGTATCCACCATTACAGTTCGTACAGTTGTACTGCTTCAGCTGCATTCTGTCAGTAACAGAGTAAACATATCCTCGGTGATAGTCATTTGCACAAGAAGGAACACAGATCAGTGATTCTATTTCTTTGGTCGGAGGGTATGAAAGGACTGAAATGCATCGTAGACTTTCAGCACAATACGATGACAGTGCCTTGTCCGCACGACCATCTCACGAGTGTACCGTGAATGTCAGGAATTCAGTAAAACAGCAAATCTCCGACATCGCTGCGGCCGGAAAAAGATCCTGCAACAACGGCAACTGAAGAGAATCGTTCAGCGTGACAGAAGTGCAGCCCTTCCGCAAATTGCTGCAAATTTCAATTCTGGGCCATCTATGAGCGTCAGCGTGCGAACCATTCAACGAAACATCATCGATATGGGCTTTCGGGGCCGAAGGCCCCCTCACGTACCCTTGATGACTGCACGACACAAAGCTTTACGCCTCGCCTGGGAACGTCAACACAGCCATTGGACAGTTGATGACTGGAAGCATGTTGTCTGGACGGACGAGTCTCGTTTCAAATTACATCGAGCGGATGGACGTGTACAGGTATGCAGACAACCTCATGGATCCATGGACACTGCATGTCAGCAGGGGACTGTTCAAGCTTGTGGAGGATCTGAAATGGTGTGGGGTCTGTGCAGTTGAAGTGATATGGAACCTCTGATACGTCGAGGTACGACTCTAATAGGTCACACGTACGTTAGCATCCTTGATATCACCTGCATCCATTCATGTTCACTGTACATTCCGACTGACTTGGGGAAATTCCAGCAGGACAATGCGACACTCCACACGTCCAGAATTGCTACAGAGTGGCTCCAGGAACATTTCCGCTGGCCAACAAACGCCGCACACATGAATATTCAAATGGTGCAAATGGCTCTGAGCACTACGGGACTCAACTGCTGTGGTCATTAGTCCCCTAGAACTTAGAACTACTTAAACCTAACGAACCTAAGGACATCACACACATCCATGCCCGAGGCAGGATTCGAACCTGCGACCGTAGCAGTCGCACGGTTCCGGACTGCGCGCCAAGAACCGCGAGACCACCGCGGCCGGCACACATGAATATTATTGAGCATATCTGGGATACCTTGCAACGTGCTGTTCAGAAGAGAGCTCCACCCCCTCGTATTCTTGCGGATTTGTGGTCAGCCGTGCATGATTCTTGGTGTCAATTCCCTCCAGCACTACTTCATACATCAGTCGAGTCCATGCCACGTCGCGTTGCGGCACTTCTGCGGTGTCGCTGGGGCCCTGCACGATATTAGACAGGTGTACCAGTTTCTTTGGCTCTTGAGTGCAGATTACAAGCGTAAATCTTCCTCGTGAAAACCATATCAAAAGCATCGCTGTAGTCCCTGAGACTGACTTTGACATAAGGAAAGAAAAACGCATTGGGGGACTTTAATTTATAGTATGAATAGATGTGGACAGTGTTGCTCATACCTAGTCGGTACAGTTGCTCTGAAACGCCAATTATCTACACACCAAATTATGTAGTGTACTTCGGGCCAGAGTGACGTTTGTTGCGTGCTGCCCCGGCGCCTTGCAATTTTAATGGTCAGCAGTGTACGGACCGCCGCGGAAATATAGTGTGGGAAGTCCAAACTACTTTGGGTAGAACAGGTAACAGCTGTGATCTGTGACGAATTGTAAGTGCAACGAAGTGGGAGGACTGAAACACGTCGGGAAAAGGTAGAGGACCGTATCAAACAGTGTCTGCGCCTGAGCGCGGCGGCGGCGAAGCGTAGTCGCCAGAGCGCACGCGCGCCCGGCTCCCGGAAGCCGTCCCGTGCAGGGCTGCTACTACTACCGCTGCTCTGCTGTCCCCCGTGGCGGGTTTGCCAGAGGCTGGCGCCGGACCGCAATAAACGCGACGGCGACTGCCGTAGCCGGCCAAGGACGGCTCCGCACCACGGCGATTAGCCGGCCTCAGCTCTGCCGCTGCGGGGACAATCCCGGCCAGCCGCAGCACTCTGCTCCTCCCTCCCTCCCTCCCCCCCCCCCCCTCTCTCTCTCTCTCTCTCTCTCTCTCTCTCTCTCTCTCTCTCTCTCTCCTTTCCCTTTCCCTCTTCTCCCGTTCTCAGTTCTCCTTAACAGATCTCGCGACCGCTCGCTGCTGCTACTACTACGTCTCTAAATCAGCCACCATACAGGCAGCTAGCCTCAACCTCCCCCCCCCCCTTCTCATTTACCGTACGCTCCCCGACTGCGTCTGAATGAGGCCACTCCAAGAGCAGCGCGACCGCCGCTGCAATTCCAGCGTTGCAGATTAAGTGGCCTATCTTTCGCCGTCTGTTGTACTCCCAAGAAAACCGGCAATTGTCCCGGGCGCCGTGGGATAACAGCAAGTAGCAGCTCCGTATTCCGGCCGCGGAAGAAATTTTCATTGCAGGAACTCGGCCGGGAGTAGCCGGTGGCAGACAGTTCAAATACTCCAGACTGTGTGCCAATGCTCAGAGTCCAGTCGACTGGGGCCATGTGACACCGGTTACCAAGAGTCCCCCCTGGGACGTCGAAATGAATCTCAGCAGGTTGTTGATGCTATCCACAAGTAGAGCATCTACCGACACCCTCCCTGCCAGGAACAGTACTCTCCACAAGCATTACACTCATCCACTTTAAAGAACGCTTAAAACCGTCATCCAATCACCTGGTTCCATTTCCATAATACCTTCCACTGACAACAAAGATTTTATGTTCAGTATTTCGTATAACTACTGGTCGAATTTAAAAATTTAAAATTCTGTCATAACCCAGTCATTACGAGGTATAATTTCACATTAAATATTTAACGCAGTAATTCAAGCATTATAGTTTTCATTTGACTGTCTGAAGTATAATTCCACACCTATTTCGGCCTAAGCGGCAAGGTTCAAGAGGTATTGAAGCATCTTACGACATGTCGCAATTAAAACGACACAATCAGTGTGTAAAATGGTTTAGGCCGAAATCCACAGTGGAATAAGTTGCCATATCCCACACATATTTTCGTGTTATTACGAGTCACAGTCAAACAGAATTTGACTTACTTCATTTCCATACGGATACACTAATGCAATATTGGTTTTTTTGCTATTCTCAAGTGATTCGTTATTGTCATTTCAGACTTAGTTATACTGCATGTCTTGGTACATGTCACAAACATCAAATTCGAAAAGGGCAACGGAGCTGAAATTGCACTACTCTACGAAGAAGGAAATGAAATAACAGTAAAATGGCGATAGCCGTTTCATGTAGACAGCACCAGACACACTCCACTTATGGAAATATTATCCATTCATACCGACAACCTCTTGCATTCCAGATTTCCATCTGCGTACCACTTAGTTGTAAGCTGTCTCTACCCTTCCCCTATTGGGCAGCGTTCTCTTCTGAAATATCCCTGTTCCTTTGTAATATCACATTTAAGTGCCTCGCGCTATACGAGATTGGAATAATAGAGAATTGTGGAGGTGGATCGATGAACCCTCTGCCAGGCACTTAAATAAGATTTGCACAGTATCCATGTAGATGTAGATGTAATCTTTTAATGTTTGACCACCCACCCCTGTTGCCTATGAGACTTGCACGGTGTAAGCATATCCACCCTGGAGGTTCCGTATGTGAACCCTATGCTACAGTTAATACAGACACTTTCTTTCAATGTGTGACGTTTAATCGCCCCTGGCGACCACTACTTATATCCTGCCCAAATCCAACTCACCGTCCTGTGTACTTAAGTAAGTCGTCTAGATCCCTCTCTGGATCGAGCCTTTCCATCTAGTAGAATACCAACGACTTAAGACAGGGTGCGCAAGTTGAAACTGGCCAAAAACATTTTTGCACTAGGAAGACTGACACTGGATGGCCCTAGTTAACGAACATCACGGCAGGTGCTGGAAATGGCCACTGTAGACGTCGATGCAGCGCTGTGCTCGATTTATCGAACTGTGAGACACACGTAGCAGCTCTTCTCTGCCTGAGAGATACCAGCAATGGAGTTCACAGTGCCCTGCTGTAGCTCTTCCAATGTACATCATTTCAGTACAACTGAACCTTCAAGTTACCCCCAGGGAAAAATTACAGGGAGAGAGAGAGAGGTAAGGTGCTCGAGGTGGCCAGGAGATTTCTCTGCCTCTACTAATTGTCATCTCCCTTCTGAACACCTCACAAGGATGTCAAGGCGACCCGTGCTGTTGCTCAGTCTTGCTGAACATATCCATACGTATAGATTAAACAGTTCCTGGACAAAGCGATTAACACTAGAACTGTGTTAGCATGTGGACACCAGATACTGCACAGGAAACATCAATCTTACCACTATGCAAGATGTCTTCAAGGTCCCGTTGGCGATTTCATGAGGTACAACGCCGCATGTTCTGTGACTTGACATGCCCTGACAGGCTGAACCAGGCCACACGCGAGAACATGAAAAACAGAGGAGCCAAGTATCCTGATTCCACTTCATTCACAAACCACTGGCCGGCCGAAGTGGCCGTGCGGTTAAAGGCGCTGCAGTCTGGAACTGCAAGACCGCTACGGTCGCAGGTTCGAATCCTGCCTCGGGCATGGATGTTTGTGATGTCCTTAGGTTAGTTAGGTTTAACTAGTTCTAAGTTCTAGGGGACTAATGACCTCAGCAGTTGAGTCCCATAGTGCTCAGAGCCATTTGAACCATTTGAACAAACCACTGGCACAACTGAACACGTCAAAGTTCGCCTGTACGCTTAAGTCATTCACAAGAGTAAATTTGTAAGCATACGGATGCAAATCCTTTTTGATAAGGTTAGGACACGACGATGTGTTAATTGAAACTTCCTGGCAGATCAAAACTGTGTGCCGGACTGAGACGCGAACTCAGGACCTTTGCCTTCGAGTCTCGGTCCGGCACACTGTTTTAATCTGCCGGGAAGTCACATATCAGCGCAGACTCCGCTGCAGCGTGAAAATCTCATTCGGGATCTGTTAATTCCCTCTTACACAGATAAATGGCGTTGGGATTTCGTTGGACTTCATTCCATGCTTCCCTTCACTCTATCAACGTTTTCGGATGTTCACAATTGTTATTCACAATGGAACCCCCTTTCGTGCCACTTTGCCACTAACAATGCAATGGTCCAATACGACATGTCGAAATCCACCCTGAAATTTTTATGCACGAAGAATACAATGAAAGCAACGTATTGTCAAAATTTTAGCTGCTGACGTGCACTGCAAGTATTTTTTAAAAACTGTGAAAGTTATTCGTTTTTGTAGGACAAAGAAGCGCTTATGCCATCGCTTTTTAAAGCCCTTCCTGCCTAGCGCGCTGTCGGGCGTCACAGGAGAATGTACTGCTCATATTGAGAGCGTCACAAGGGAATTTGAAACACTTCAACCATACAAAAAATGTCACGTAGCATTAAAGTTTTGAGTAACAGACAGTTCGTACAGACAGCCGAACTGTTGCATATGTAATTCTTACAAAGGTGACTAGCAGAGGAAAATAAATCAAGGCAGCGTTTGATGTTACATTACAGACGATCTCTATCAGTGGTTATTTTAATTTATTGAAACGAAATATTTCTTACAGATACATCGTTTTATAGTAATGCAAGTAGCACAGTTCTTATGAGAATTTTTGAATAACGTTCATTTTTGTAATAATGAAACAGTTCCTTTTCTATTCCGCATAGTTATGACAGTAAAGCGAAGTGACATTTGAATGACGAAAACAAAACATTTTCCTTACACCAAGCACACTCGACGACAGATTAACTAATACTTTCAGGCACGTCATAGTAATTACTAGTTTCATTTACAGAGAATTGCGGTGGATTAAGAAATGGTCTTGGTCGTTGCTGTGCTTACTGTGCTGCATACCGACAATACTTAAAGTAATTTGCCAAATGTGCCAATGTAAATTGAGGAAGCACAAATGACAGAAATTTAAGAATACTGTTCTGCTGATAAGCCTCAAATGACGGAGACCTATCTAGAATTTCATTGCCCGACAAAAATGCTTTCCACAGTCGAGAACATTCTTTACCAAGAGTCACATCGGTTGTTCAGGCGGAATCTGAATTATATCAATAGTCTTTTCGTCGTTTTCCTAAAAGAAAGAGGTAGTGTTATGTCCAGGCCAAAAGTCCAACAAAAGCAATGAATTCCTTTCCCTAGTTTCCCAGATTTTGATAAGTCGATAATAAGGTTTTTGCCACTAAGGAGTCCTTTTTTCCCCCCCTTGTACCTAGTTTGCCTTGAGGTCCCCAAAGAACAGATATAAATCTGCGGAAACAGTAATCCACTCATATTCAGTGTTTCGTTGTTGTATATTGATGTGTTCTAATATTAATGGATTGCACAACAGACACTGTCTTTTTTCCGTCTGGAAATTATAAATTGTGGTTTGCTAGCAGTTCTTTCATGAAACCTGACTGATCGGTGTTTGACACAGCAGATGTGGAGGTAACAGCAAGCTTTGTCTTAACATCTGTTACGAATTAATGGCTCTACTCTACACTTTTAAGTACACTTCACTGTTTTGAGTCTTCCTGTACTTTACGATTTCATGAGTCTGCTTAATCAGGTGGAAGAAGACTTGAAATCAGCAATGTTTATCTCGACTGCGATTCGGAAAGCTCTGTCTCGTACACCTACATCGGTAATGGTGCATTGCATCTCATGAAAACTCCTCTAAAGAGCTGCTGTTCAAGTTATTTGTTCAAGTTTAGCGGTTTATGTTGGTTATTAATGAGGGGTAATGGGAATCTGCGACCACCCTGTACAGTAAATCTTTCACATAGCTTTTCTTTAACAGTTTTGAAAGTTTCATTTTGACGCGTATTTATTACTTCGTGTATGTCTTGCTTCCATTTATGCAGTTCGTGGTCTCATTTTACGAAGCAAAACCGGGTTCCCACATAGCTTAACACTAAGCGTTAAACACCTTGAATATTAATTCACTTTTATCTCCATTGTAAAGACTTGCGCTATCTCAAAAGTAGCTGGTAATTACTGTCGATATTAAATGAGTTGCAAATCTGAATGAACAGTAACTGCAGACAATATTTCCAGAGAAACTATCAACGAAAACTGAAATTCGTTTTACAAGTTACTGTCGCGCCGAGTCGCGTTAGTTTTTACCAAAGTGCCCTCAGCCAAGGATACGCGCCTGCCACGTTGCGCATGCACAGGCCGTTACAGTTCCGGTAAGCGTGTACATTTTTCTCCAGCCGTCTTACGAGCTACGTATTTAGCAATTTTCAACATCTTGCACTTTTTCTTAGCAGCTAAAATTTTGACACAGTCTTTCTTTCGGTGTTTTATCTGTATTCCTCCTGTATAAACAATTCCAGTGGAAGTTACTACATTTCGGATTGGACCATTCTCTTGTAAGTTTCGGATTACAGAGTTCGGTGGAGGCTTTTCCAAACCATTTCCATTCTTAAATTCTAGTGCGAACACTTGTGCACACTCCAGAATGAACTTCATTCAGCAGCGAAGTGTGCGCTGATATGAAACTTCCTGGGAGATTAAAACCGTGTGCCGGACCGAAACTTGAACTCAGGACCTTTGCCTTTCGCCTGCATGGGCTCTAGCAACAACGCTACGCAAGCACGACTCACGATCCGTCCTCACAATTGTTCTTCCACCAGTACTTCATCTCCTACCTTCCAAACTTCACAGATGCCCTCCTGAGAACCTTGGAAGTTTGAATCTAGGTGGTGAGGCACTGGCGGAAGTAAAGCTGTGAGGACGGGTCGTGAGTCGTGCTTGGATAGTTCAGTCGGTAGAGCACTTGCTGGCGAAAGGCCACGGTCGCGAGTTAGAGTCTCGATTCTGCACACAGTTTTAATCCGCACGGAATTTCAGTTCCGAACACTTTTTTTCGCGAATTATGCTTCGCCCAACACTCGACAATGAACCCGAGCTGTTTTATCGTGAGCGCCATTTTGTGTTGCATTCAACTGGTCACTACACACTTCCACTCCGCTCCCTCACTCAAACATTATGGTGCAGCGAAGTACTGAGAACAGAGAATGGGGGGGAGGAGGGGGGGTTGTACATGGGCAGATAAGTGACAGCAACCGATTGGTGCACCGGAATCGCAGTTTCGAGCGTTTTCTGTGCTGGGCATTTCTCCTGTTTATTAACCAGGGTCTACCCCGCGTCAGTCCTATAAAAATGTTCCCGGCCAGTTGCGTTTTGCCCAGCGTGTATCACTTACAGAAGCGACTGCTCATCTGGCGTCTGGCGAGCGGCGGCGCGCACTGTCGCACATTACGGTAACGGCATGGCAGTTGGGCGGATAAGAGACACACCTGTGTGCCGGCGCCAAGGCTGGCCGTTCGGCGGGCAGCAGCCAAGGCCGGAGGAGGTGGCCACAAGCAGGCGGCCGACAGCGCACAGTAGCGCCGCCCGCGGCCGCTCCGGAAGCTGGCCGGGGACGCCGCAAACGAAGATCAACGAGCGGGGTTAAGTGCGCGCGCGGCACGCAAAATGGGTCGGCCCGCGCTCAATGAGAGGCTGGTGGCTGGTAGCCGCGGCGGTGGAGTTAGGCGAGGACCCCAGCAGTTCAGCGACCGCTGGACAGCGCGCTGCTACACTGCATCTCTTCTTACATTACTGTCCCAGAGCAGTAACAGGAAGGAAGGAAGGGACGGTAGGGTTCAACTTCCCGTCGACGTCATTAGAAACGCATGATGGGTGAAGGTAACTGCACGTCCCATATTCAAAGTAATCGTCCGGATATTTGATCTACTTCCACATCGAACCTAATCGACAAGCCACCATACGATGCATGGCGGAGGATACCTCAGTCATACCCTTTCCTGTTCCACTCGCGAATGGAGCGAGAGACAGACGACTTCCGCACGAGCCACGATTTCTCTCGTCTTCGCGGTCCTTATGCGAGATGTACGGTGCTGGCACGGGGGTCGTTCTGCAGTCTGACGCAACTGCCAGCTCTCTCAACTTTCTTCTTCCTTCCAGAGATTCCTATTTGTATTCACGGAGCATTTCCGTAATGCTCGCGTGTTGACCGAACCTGCATGGAACAAGGTTGGTCGTGCCCTTCTGAATTGCTTCGGTGTAAGCGGAGCTCTGATATCGCTAACCTCTTCAACAGCAGAGAGACACTACCTTAAAGCACCTTCAGTTAGCTAAGTTTTTTTCATGTATACGACACTGCGAGTTTTTATACTCTTCATGTGTTATCGTATGTGTAGGACGTGTCATGGCGAAGACAGTGTTTTTGAAGCTTATCATGGCAAACTCCGCATGTTACTCTGTGAGTGGAAAGAGGGGTGGGGATTGATTAAGTGATACTGTGATTGCATTAGATGACAAGAGTATTTGTCATACATCACAACCAGTAAAATAATTAAATAAAAGATACACGCGTTCACTGGCATGTGTCTGAACCACCTCCCTCGGCCATCGTCTCGTCAGGTTCCAGATCTTTAGACGAGGAGAGAGAGCTCTGTAACATACTTTGGAGCAGTAAAACAGTATTAACTGAATTCCACCGACGCACACAGTTAACTTCGGTAAGGCCATACTCCTTATCTCAGCGGCTGACAGCGGCAGTAAAATCCTTCGCAAAGGGCGGAAAAGTGGCAGCGTATAGTTCCAGATGATGGAATCGTCCGATTTTATCTGCTCCGTTCCCCTGACTCCACAGCCATTTCAAACCCCCTCCCCCCCCCCCCCCTCCAAACACACACACATATATTATATACGCACACGCTCTACAATCTGACACTCCTTCCACACACTGGAAGAAGGGAATTGCTAATCAAATGCCTTACGAACTTGTCGAAGTTCGCAACACACCATTCCCCCGCATCGTTCAACAACCATCGTCTTGGACCTGGGAGAGAGAAACGTACGCGACTTTCTTGGAAAAGTTTTCGGGATTCGATACCAATCCGTTATAGTTCCACGTCACAGAGTGCAAAATATCCCATCTTTATTTAGATAGTAAAATATGACAGGATTCTCTTCGACACTTCGCTGTAGCCATTGCACTGAAGAAAACGAATGGTACAGCTATCTGAAGCAGAGTAGGAAGAAACTCGCAGAAGCAGAGTAGGAGAAACTCGCTTTTAGCCCCTATAATAGGCCTCCTTCAGCCAAAATTCTGGGAATCACCAGCAGAACACAGCCTCAAAGACAGAAATATGTTCAGATTTGAGGAAACAAAAATATTGTACCGAGCGAGAGGTTTTCAGGACACCATTATTAAAGAATCGACTGAGATAAGGCTCCATGACAATATCCCCAGCAGTGACGAGGGCTGCCAGTTAAGTTAGGTATGTGACCCTGTCCTAGCAGCTACAGGGCGATTTCCCGCCCAACTGTTAACGCTTTGCGATTCTGGGCAAGACCGAATGCGCCTGGAATCGAACGGCGGTCCGCTTCCCCCTCCATCACGGGACGCTGCACCCGCGTCAGAGGGAAAAGGGGGTGGGGAGGCAGTCAGCCCTCGCAGTGTCGACACTTCGCCAGATTTCGTCAGCAGAATTCCTTTAGAACATCGTGATCATTATACCTGCACGAGATGGACTATCGTGGAGAGTTGCTTCGGCGTGAAGTCCACTCCTCCGGCACTATAGCAACAAGAAAAATACCAGAAAATAACAGAACACCAGCAGGAGGCTAGGAAACTAATGGGCAGCGCTTCTTTCGCACCGCGGGATCTCCGTATGTGCGCGCCTCACGGACGCACGTGCGCTCTCCGGTCTCGGCCGTGTGTGGGAACTGACAGCATCGCTAGTTGTCGCAATCTCGCTTGGCACATGGAAGCCCTCTTCTTATTGCTGGCTCCGCAAAAAAGTCGCTGACGAAGAGCCCCCAGTCGATGTGTGTGAGTGAGTCTGCCAGCTGCGCCGCCCACGCAAAAACGCGGCGCTTTGCCACCGGCCATCTCATCCTTCAGGGCCGCGCGGGCCAGCCAGCCTGAGGATGTACTGCTACTCGCTGCTCGAAACGCTGGATTGCCCAGCGACTTCAACCTGTTGCCGGGCACCTCTTTGTATATTGTCTATTCTTCTTCAAAGGAGGGACGGTTAGGGTTCGACGTTCCGTTTTCGACGACATCATTACGACCGGAGCTCAAAGTCAGACTAGGGAAGAAAATCGACCCACCCTTTCAAAGGAACTATCCTGATATTCGACTTATGTGCGTTAGCGAAATTATCTTCCACGTTTATAATACAGCTGCCGCACCAACAACGGAACAATTATTTTTAACGAAGCAATACTCTATACAGTCTGTCATTTCGGAGAAAAACGTAAAAATATGTGATTTCCCAGGCTTGCGTGGCCAGAGTCAGTTGACGCAAGTTTCCTGGGTGTGATACTGCGTCGTATTATATACAGGGTGTTTCAAAAATGACCGGTATATTTGAAACGGCAATAAAAACTAAACGAGCAGCGATAGAAATACACCGTTTGTTGCAATATGCTTGGGACAACAGTACATTTTCAGGCAGACAAACTTTCGAAATTACAGTAGTTAAAATTGTCAACAACAGATGGCGCTGCGGTCTGGGAAACTCTATAGTACGATATTTTCCACATATCCACCATGCGTAGCAATAATATGGCGTAGTCTCTGAATGAAATTACCCGAAACCTTTGACAACGTGTCTGGCGGAATGGCTTCACATGCAGATGAGATGTACTGCTTCAGCTGTTCAATTGTTTCTGGATTCTGGCGGTACACCTGGTCTTTCAAGTGTCCCCACAGAAAGAAGTCACAGGGGTTCATGTCTGGCGAATAGGGAGGCCAATCCACGCCGCCTCCTGTATGTTTCGGATAGCCCAAAGCAATCACACGATCATCGAAATATTTATTCAGGAAATTAAAGACGTCGGCCGTGCGATGTGGCCGGGCACCATCTTGCATAAACCACGAGGTGTTCGCAGTGTCGTCTAAGGCAGTTTGTACCGCCACAAATTCACGAAGAATGTCCAGATAGCGTGATGCAGTAATCGTTTCGCATCTGAAAAATGGGCCAATGATTCCTTTGGAAGACATGGCGGCCCAGACCAGTACTTTTTGAGTATGCAGGGACGATGGGACTGCAACATGCGGCTTTTCGGTTCCCCATATGCGCCAGTTCTGTTTATTGACGAAGCCGTTCAGGTAAAAATAAGCTTCGTTAGTAAACCAAATGCTGCCCACATGCATATCGCCGTCATCAATCCTGTGCACTATATCGTTAGCGAAAGTCTCTCGTGCAGCAATGGTAGCGGCGCTGAGGGGTTGCCGCGTTTGAATTTTGTATGGACAGAGATGTAAACTCTGGCGCATGAGACGATACGTGGACGTTGGCGTCATTTGGACCGCAGCTGCAACACAGCGAACGGAAACCCGAGGCCGCTGTTGGATCACCTGCTGCACTAGCTGCGTGTTGCCCTCTGTGGTTGCCGTACGCGGTCCAGCACGTTCATCCGTCACGTTCCCAGTCCGTTGAAATTTTTCAAACAGATCCTTTATTGTATCGCTTTTCGGTCCTTTGGTTACATTAAACCTCAGTTGAAAACTTCGTCTTGTTGCAACAACACTGTGTTCTAGGCGGTGGAATTCCAACACCAGAAAAATCCTCTGTTCTAAGGAATAAACCATGTTGTCCACAGCACACTTGCACGTTGTGAATAGGACACGCTTACAGCAGAAAGACGACGTACAGAATGGCGCAGCCACAGACTGCGTTGTCTTCTATATCTTTCACATCACTTGCAGCGCCATCTGTTGTTGAAAATTGTAACTACTGTAATTTCGAAAGTTTGTCCGCCTGAAAATGTACTGGTGTCCCAAGCATATTGCAACAAACGGTGTATTTCTATCGCTGCTCGTTTAGTTTTTATTGCCGTTTCAAATATACCGGTCATTTTTGAAACACCCTGTAAAAACTACTACGGGTGAAACAAACGTTTCGGCCACGCTTATGCTAGTCTTCTTCTAGCTCTACTGCACCTTCTTCGTAGATCCAAAAGAATATTAGTGTACCCGTGGACGAAACGTTGGTTTCATCAGAGACAATTGTTTAAAACATGAAGCTGTATGTAGCAAGATATTAAAAAAATTAATTATACCGTTATGAACAGAAAGTTGAGACTGACAGCAAGATTTCTTATGATAAGCCGGTAATTAAAACGATGGAAACCTCTGGAGAAAAATCTACACTACTACAGTATTAAAAACGGTGCACGATCGCAGTTACAGGCTTCCTATCTAAGGGCTTCCAGCAGCAACAAAAGTTTGGCGTTGAATATTTCGAATCGTTATTGACAGATTACAAAAAATTAAAATACTGTCATAATCTACAGATTCAGAAACATAATCTTATGTTAAATGTTTAACGCCGGGGAGTATTACAGTTAGAAAAAAAATGGTTCAAATGGCTCTGAGCACTATGGGACTTGACCTCAGATGTTATCAGTCCCCTAGAACATAGAACTACTGAAACCTAACTAACCTAATGACATTACATACATCCATGCCCGAGGCAGGATTCGAACCTGCGTCCGCAGCGGTCGCGCGGTTCCAGACTGTAGCGCCTAGAACCGGTCGGCCACTCCGGCCGGCCTACAGTTAGAAACTATGTGTATGTGGCTAGAATGTGTTAACTCACAGTGCACATATTACCAGGCTATAGCCATACAACAGTTGCCAACGGGAACAATTAGCCACGTCCAACAAAACTGATACATAGTTTCAAATCTATTCTGAACTTTTTTCGTCTTACAAGCTTAACGTCACATATTTAACACATTAACTGATTTATAAAATAATGAGACCTTTCAAGCTGTTTTATACGTACGAGTTCGATTCTGTATCGGAAACGGCAGAGAATATCGGGAATACACCGGTGTGATAGAAGTCATGGGATAGCGATAACCACATGTACAGATGGCGACAGTATACCGTACACAATGTACACTCCTGGAAATTGAAATAAGAACACCGTGAATTCATTGTCCCAGGAAGGGGAAACTTTATTGACACATTCCTGGGGTCAGATACATCACATGATCACACTGACAGAACCACAGGCACATAGACACAGGCAACAGAGCATGCACAATGTCGGCACTAGTACAGTGTATATCCACCTTTCGCAGCAATGCAGGCTGCTATTCTCCCATGGAGACGATCGTAGAGAGGCTGGATGTAGTCCTGTGGAACGGCTTGCCATGCCATTTCCACCTGGCGCCTCAGTTGGACCAGCGTTCGTGCTGGACGTGCAGACCGCGTGAGACGACGCTTCATCCAGTCCCAAACATGCTCAATGGGGGACAGATCCGGAGATCTTGCTGGCCAGGGTAGTTGACTTACACCTTCTAGAGCACGTTGGGTGGCACGGGATACATGCGGACGTGCATTGTCCTGTTGGAACAGCAAGTTCCCTTGCCGGTCTAGGAATGGTAGAACGATGGGTTCGATGACGGTTTGGATGTACCGTGCACTATTCAGTGTCCCCTCGACGATCACCAGTGGTGTACGGCCAGTGTAGGAGATCGCTCCCCACACCATGATGCCGGGTGTTGGCCCTGTGTGCCTCGGTCGTATGCAGTCCTGATTGTGGCGCTCACCTGCACGGCGCCAAACACGCATACGACCATCATTGGCACCAAGGCAGAAGCGACTCTCATCGCTGAAGACGACACGTCTCCATTCGTCCCTCCATTCACGCCTTTCGCGACACCACTGGAGGCGGGCTGCACGATGTTGGGGCGTGAGCGGAAGACGGCCTAACGGTGTGCGGGACCGTAGCCCAGCTTCATGGAGCCGGTTGCGAATGCTCCTCGCCGATACCCCAGGAGCAACAGTGTCCCTAATTTGCTGGGAAGTGGCGGTGCGGTCCCCTACGGCACTGCGTAGGATCCTACGGTCTTGGCGTGCATCCGTGCGTCGCTGCGGTCCGGTCCCAGGTCGACGGGCACGTGCACCTTCCGCCGACCACTGGCGACAACATCGATGTACTGTGGAGACCTCACGCCCCACGTGTTGAGCAATTCGGCGGTACGTCCACCCGGCCTCCCGCATGCCCACTATACGCCCTCGCTCAAAGTCCGTCAACTGCACATACGGTTCACGTCCACGCTGTCGCGGCATGCTACCAGTGTTAAAGACTGCGATGGAGCTCCGTATGCCACGGCAAACTGGCTGACACTGACGGCGGCGGTGCACAAATGCTGCGCAGCTAGTGCCATTCGACGGCCAACACCGCGGTTCCTGGTGTGTCCGCTGTGCCGTGCGTGTGATCATTGCTTGTACAGCCCTCTCGCAGTGTCCGGAGCAAGTATGGTGGGTCTGACACACCGGTGTCAATGTGTTCTTTTTTCCATTTCCAGGAGTGTATAAAAGGGGAGTGCACTGGCAGAACTGTCATCTGTACTCAGACGATTATGGCCGCACGAAGTTAATTAACAGACTTTGAACGCGGAATGGTAGTTGGAGCTAGACGCATGGGACACTCGATTTCGGAAGTTAGGGAATTCAGTATTACAAGACACACAGTGCCAAGAGTGTGCCAAGAATACTAAATTCCAGGCATTATCTCCTACCACGGGAACGCAGTGGCCGATGGCCTTCACGTTGGATCCAGAGCAGCGGCGTTTGCTAAGAATGTCAGTGCTAACAGAAATAATCGCAAAAATCAATGCGGGACGTACAACGAACGTATCCGTTAGGACAGTGCAGCAAAATCTGGCTTTAATGGGGTATGGCAGCAAATGACCGACGGAGTGCCTTCGCTAACAGCACGCACCGCCTGCAGAGACTCTCCTGCGATCGTGACCATATCGGTTGGAGCCTAGACGAATGGAAAACCGTTGCCTGGCCAGATGAGTCCCGATTTCAGTTGGTAAGAGCTGATGGTAGGGCCCGAGTGTGGCGGAGACATCACGAAGCCTTGGACCCAAGTTGTCAACAAGGCAGTGTGCAAGCTGGCGGTGTCTCCATAATGGTGTGGGCTGTGTTTACATGGAACGGTCTGGATCCTCTAAATCGACCACTGGCTGGAAATGGTTATGTTAGGCTGCGTTGAGACCATTTGCAGCCATTCGGGTGGATTTCATATTCCCAAACGCTGGAATTTTTATGGATTCCAATGGCGCCATATCGTCGGGCCAGAATTGTTCGCAATTGATCTGATGAACATTCGGGACAGTTCGAGCAAATGATTTGGCCACACAGCTCGCCCGACATGAATTCGATCGGACATTTATGGGACATAATCGAGAGGTCAGTTCTTGCTCAAAATCTTGCACCGTCAACACTTTCGCAATTAGGGACGGCTCTAGAGGTATATTGGCTCACGTATTTCTGCTGGGGACTTCCAGAGACCTGTTGGGTCCATGCCACGTCCAGTTGCAGCACTACGCCGGGAAAAAGGAGTCCGACACGATATTAGGAAGTACCCCATGACTCTTATCACCTCACTGTACAATGAAATACAGGGTGTTTCAAAAATGACTGGTATATTTGAAACGGCAATAAAAACTAAACGAGCAGCGATAGAAATACACCGTTTGTTGCAATATGCTTGGGACAACAGTACATTTTCAGGCGGACAAACTTTCGAAATTACAGTAGTTACACTTTTCAACAACAGATGGCGCTGCAAGTGATGTGAAAGATATAGAAGACAACGCAGTCTGTGGGTGCGCCATTCTGTACGTCGTCTTTCTGCTGTAAGCGTGTGCTGTTCACAACGTGCAAGTGTGCTGTAGACAACATGGTTTATTCCTTAGAACAGAGGATTTTTCTGGTGTTGGAATTCCACCGCCTAGAACACAGTGTCGTTGCAACAAGGCGAAGTTTTCAACGGAGGTTTAATGTAACCAAAGGACCGAAATGCGATACAATAAAGGATCTGTTTGAAAAATTTCAACGGACTGGGAACGTGACGGATGAACGAGCTGGAAAGGTAGGGCGACCGCGTACGGCAACCACAGAGGGCAACGCGCAGTTAGTGCAGCAGGTGATCCAACAGCGGCCTCGGGTTTCCGTTCGCCGTGTTGCAGCTGCGGTCCAAATGACGCCGCCGTCCACGTATCGTCTCATGCGCCAGAGTTTACACCTCTATCCATACAAAATTCAAACGCGGCAACCCCTCAGCGCCGCTACCATTGCTGCACGAGAGGCATTCACTAACGATATAGTGCACGGGACTGATGACGGCGATATGCATGTGGGCAGCATTTGGTTTACTAACGAAGCTTATTTTTACCTGAACGGCTTCGTCAATAAACAGAACTGGCGCATATGGGGAACCGAAAAGCCGCATGTTGCAGTCCCATCGTCCCTGCATCCTCAAAAAGTACTGGTCTGGGCCGCCATGTCTTCCAAAGGAATCATTGGCCCATTTTTCGGATGCGAAACGATTACTGCATCACGCTATCTGGACATTCTTCGTGAATTTGTGGCGGTACAAACTGCCTTAGACGACACTGCGAACACCTCGTGGTTTATGCAAGATGGTGCCCGGCCACATCGCACGGCCGACGTCTTTAATTTCCTGAATAAATATTTCGATGATCGTGTTATTGCTTTGGGCTATCCGAAACATACAGGAGGCGGCGTGGATTGGCCTCCCTATTCGCCAGACATGAACCCCTGTGACTTCTTTCTGTGGGGACACTTGAAAGACCAGGTGTACCGCCAGAATCCAGAAACAATTGAACAGCTGAAGCAGTACATCTCATCTGCATGTGAAGCCATTCCGCCAGACACGTTGTCAAAGGTTTCGGGTAATTTCATTCAGAGACTACGCCATATTATTGCTACGCATGGTGGATATGTGGAAAATATCGTACTATAGAGTTTCCCAGACCGCAGCGCCATCTGTTGTTGACAATTTTAACTACTGTAATTTCGAAAGTTTGTCTGCCTGAAAATGTACTGTTGTCCCAAGCATATTGCAACAAACGGTGTATTTCTATCGCTGCTCGTTTAGTTTTTATTGCCGTTTCAAATATACCGGTCATTTTTGAAACACCCTGTATTAACCAGTAATTAGACGTTGCAACTGCCGCTCGTTTAAATAGAAAGCGACTAGCTATTAGGATACAGTACAACTTCCTAACTGATAGAAGTTATCAGTTCTTCAGTTTTGGTTTATTTTATTTTATTTTTTTTTAAAAAAAAGAACACAATATGCTACCGTATCACGAGCGTAACTTCCATCATACGCAGGTATATTATTCGAAGACCCTTAATATTAGGTTACTAGGTCATAAACGTAACTAAATAAATCGGCAACACTTTATAAAGAGAAGCAAAAGATTTAAGAGTCTCCTCGGGTTTGCTGACGGTTTCTCAAACCCACATGTCTCGATATTTCGTCGACCCGCCTGTCTGCCGCTTCCTGAAGAGACACTTTTGAAAATGACGGACAGGTGGATCGCCGAAGTACCGAGACATGTTAATCCGGCAGCTAAGCCGAGCAGACTACCGCGAATTATCACAACGGGAAAGCCTACACAGGCAGAAGTTGAAGAAACGCTTAGGCTCGCAACAACTTAAAAGCACAGTGCAATACTGAATGTGCAAAATTTGTTTACGTAAACTGGCGAGACACGTAAAGAACTGTGGTGCAGCAGTGACTGGTGCAGATACAGGTGACAACGAGCAGAAGTTCTTGCCCGTGAGGTGGGCGCAGCTGCTGCTGATTTCCTGGGCAAATATTTATCGGCGCTCAGGGGGTATTTTTAGAAGCGTTTTAGCACCCGCCGCCTTCACATCAACAACGCGGCCGGCGCTGTCGCCAGGTAATCCGATTATACCCATTACAATGGGTCTCGCGTCACGCGTCATCGTGACGCGTGTGGGATCGTGGCTTCCCGCTCAGCGACAGCCTCTCCTGAGAAAAAGAGAGCCGTCACAGTGAGTTACGGGACGTGCCGACGCTGAGTACACCGCCGAGTGGGATGTATACACAACGCACTGCGTGTAAGCGTTGCATATGCAGTGTCGGCATAAATACGGAACCAGACTTCACGTACCTTATTATAAGCAGTTAATTCACTCTGATATGAAAGGAATATTACCATTTATAACAATTTATAATAGCCTCAAGTGAAGTTTTCTTTGTGAAATACCTGAGCCTTTTGACGAACATACAATAGTTCCGTAAGGAGATTGCTTCTGCCCCCTCCTGTTTAACATAGTATTTGACAAAGTCCTCCAACAATGGCAGACAGAAACCGATGATATACACATATGGACTACAGGACAGAAAATCAAAGTGAAGTACCTACATTTTGCTTATGATCTAACTAAGGCTAGTGAAGGAACCAAGCACGCTATCGAACAGTTACACGAGATAGCACAAGAGAAGAGCCCCCAAATATCATATCAGAAGACTCATTTGATGGAAAATTTACATCAGAATATTCAAAATCCTCACTACAAATAATTTGCGAGAAAATTTCATGCCCGGCTTCTTTCAAACACCTCGAAGAAATGATAGCGCCACCTGGAATAGACAGTGAAGCCAATTTATGAAGAGCCACAAAACTCAAGAATGTGTGCGGAATAACATGGAATCACTACAGTAAACGAGAAGCGCGGAACTTCGGCATTATAAAACAGTTGTTTTGCCTGAAGCATCATGTGGAAATGGACATTTGTAGTAAGGACTATGGGACCAAACCGCTGAGGGCATCGGTCCCTAGGCTTACACATTAATTAATCTAACTTAACCTAAGGACAACACACACACACCCATGCCCCGAGGGAGGACTCAAACCTCCGACGGGGGGGAGCCCGCGCGGCAAGCACGATGTGTCTAAGAACCTACATCTCAAGGCAACTAAAATATTGATGATATCGGAAAGAAAAAGCGAAAAACTCTCAGAAAAATTGATGGTCCCATTAATGTAAATGGCATATTGATTAAAAGAAATACTATAGTCCTACATCCAAGTCACTGATTCAATATGTAGAAGACTCTTCAAGTTATTTGGCGCAGGTACAGAAGGGACAACCTAATACGATGAATTGAAAAAAGATGAAAAGCACTTGTTTAGAAGAAATTAAACAGGACTTACGAGGAATTAACACCACAGAAGATAGCTTCAGAGAACGCCGAAACCTTTGGAATGCTATTTGCCAGTCACAAATTCGCAGAGAAAGATAAATAGACCACTGGCACACAGCGAACAGAGGAAGGCAAGAAACAACACTGAATTCACGAAAAGATTTACGGTAGACAAGGATGAAAGGAAGCTTTCTCACCAAGCTACCACGTTCAAACGCACTCTTTAACTGGACACAACACAGAAAGGAAGAAGATTATTGTCAATATCGAGAACATTAGGGACCGAGCACAAGCTCTCTTATCGAAGAAGGTGGGAAGGAAATCGACCGTGATTTCTTCAGAGGCCGGTGTGAACTCCGCCAAATGGCTGTCTCCTCCAGACTGTGTTCGCTATATGCAGTGAGAAGGTAGGCCAACGCAACTCTGTGAAATGTAATTGCTCCTGACCGTAGTTCGCACGACTTAGATAAAGGGACAGCTAAGATTTTTGTGCCGGCCGGTGTGGCCGTGCGGTTAAAGGCGCTTCAGTCTGGAACCGCGTGACCGCTACGGTCGCAGGTTCGAATCCTCCATCGGGCATGGATGTGTGTGATGTTCTTAGGTTAGTTCGGTTTAATTAGTTCTAAGTTCTAGGCGACTGATGACCTCAGAAGTTAAGTCGCATAGTTCTCAGAGCCATTTGAACCATTTTTAAGATTTCTGTAACTGAAACTAAACGCTGATTTCTGGTGTTTCAGAAGAGTTTATGAATACTGTTTCAAAGTTCTGTTCGTACTCGTGTTTAAGTGAATAGCTTTCTTGGAAACATCTAAACAGTCGAAATGACTGGTATAACGACGAAGCTTGGCATTACAGCATCACTTGCCGATGTTTGCAGCACAAAAGCCTAGAAATTCAATTTTGGCACATTTCTCGGATCATCTTCCTGTTTTTGTTTTTTTGTTTTTGCGAAATGTTTCGATACTAAGATCAACAAGCGTTCCCTCGCTATGCTCGTCCTTTCAAGAGCATTCGAATTTAGTTGAGTCATGGTAAGAAAAACACCCACAAAACACCACACACCATCTACGGCATGAATTGGAACCTCCATATTTTGTGGGTTAAACGACTTGCTAGACCGGCCGTGCACCAGAAGCACTGGACTGCGAGTCCACAATCAGCTACTGTCCAGTTTGTGTGTTGCTGCTCCCACGGAAGACTGGGAGCTGTATGTAGCGCTGTGAGCGATCACATTTTGCGAGGCAACCGACTCCACCTGTCGTAGTTACCTTCGCAACTTTTGCTCGGAAACTGGTTGAGATGGACCTCCATTCACTGACAGCAGCGTTTCGTGTCGCTGACAACGCATGACACAGCTGCAGTTCCTGTCGGTTAGGTCTTTAATAACGCCTGTTCTTACTGGACACTCCGCAATTCTACACCAACAAATCGAGCAACGCAGTCGTGGTCTACGTCTACATCGATACTTGCGTGGCGGGAGGTACCCTGCACCAATAAAATTAAAAAAAATGGAAACAAAGAGTAAAACAAGGAGGTGCCGAATGTCAGTCTGTGAAATGGAGTTCCATGTTTGTTGTGCTTGGTCACTCAACACAGGGATGGTTAATGCCGGTTGTAGATGATTTTCTGTCCCATGATGTCCCATATGTGCACGATTGAAGAGAGATCTCATGATCGGAACGTGTCAAAGCAAAATGTCGACCCTCTGTAGAGCATCTTGGGTTATAACAGCAGTATGTGGTCGAGCGTTATCATGTTGGGGAACACCCGCTGGAATGTTGCTCGTCAGCGGCAGTACAATAGGTCGAATCACCAAACTAACGCACAAATTTGCTGTCAGGGTACGTGGGATAACCGAGAGAGTGTTCCTGCTGTCATACGAAATCGCACCACAGATCGTAACTGACCTCCTCCTAATCAACACACGGCCATCACTGTCCCCGAGACAGTATCAGATTTCATCAGAAAAAACAACAGACCACCACCGTGTCCTCCAATGAGCTCTCTCTTGACACCAGTGAAGTAGCAAATGGCGGTCCTTTGGTGTCAGTGGAATGCACCTAGTTCGGAGCTATCCTTCGCACCATCCTCTTATGTGGGTGGTGCGAAATTTAAATATACATCATCTTTCAGATGCAGAAACACGCCTGCGGACTATAGTTTATGCCGCAAAACTCCTCCTTGGTGTTGCGATTTTTTTACTTATATATATAGCCCGTAAAATGTTTTTAGTAATTGCTAATTGTATATTACACGTGTAAGGGATGTTGCTTATGAAGGGTCACCCAGACTTGCCAAACGGTGATTGTTCACAGAGCAGGACGCACTGTACTCGTGGTTAAAGGTGTCCCGCCGTTGCCGGACGGCCGGAATCGCCCGCGGAGCCGCCTGCTTTGTCAGCGGTGCACATGTTGCGCTGAAACGCGAGACCGCAGATGGCCTCCAAGGCCGCGCGTCGCCCTGACCCACCCTCGCAGATCTGGCTGGACCTTCCGCCCCCCAGATCTCACCCCTTCCCTGCCCTTGCCCGGCCTGGCCGCCCCTTTCTTCCCTTTTCTTGCCCGCAGCTGCTAACAAAGGGCGTTCCAGCGGCCGGCAGATGCCAGGAAGCAGATGTACCGAACGACCTCTTTGAAATGACCGTTCCCCAAAGCCGGCCACAAAAAAAAATTTTCGCCACTCGAGCGTAAAGCGTCCAGTAACCCCAATTCGCGGACGGCGATCGCTGAAAGATATTCTCGCAGTGTTCGCGGAAACGATCTTCCATTCTCGGTGCCTAAAATTTTCGATTCTTGACAGCTCCGGTTTTTTCATGCAGTGCTCCTGCACGTTCTTACGCTGTCTTCCGTCGCAACAGCACGGAGGTTGCGCTACAGAGAGGAGTTTTACCGGCAACCTGCCGTCGGACCCCTCATCGGTCAACGCTAATGTTTCCTGGTAGCAGCCACAATATCATACCAGGGTGTTTATCGTAAGGCAATAAACACCGATAACACCTGAGACCACTTAGACATCGAGTCATCGGTTAAAAGAAGGAGTTTATGTTGACTACGAAAATTTGTTTGAAGAAAACGGAATTGCTTTTATACAGGATGAGTCGCGTAAGACTTAACACCCCCTTTATTCCGGGGGCGATTGCACGTATCGGCATGCGGTGTTCGGCGAATCATAGCGGACTATGGGGCACATACGTTGGTACATGCACAATAATCACAACGTTTATATTGACCGAGATAATGAGGCAAGTACATGTTTTTTAATGGGACACTATACTTTTTTTACCATCATTCGAACGCTCTGGAAAAGACGCGTATAGTGATGTAACGCATGTTACTATTGTGATTCAAACTTTGCTTAAAAGAGGGCGGGTGAGGATTTACCTACGTAGCGTAGGCCGTGGTGCATGCTGTATAGAGCACGGCTACTCGGCCTGCGGGTCACGCGAGGCGTGTTTACGGTCTGCAGCCGCTTCCGACCGCCTCGACCTTCAATCGTACAATATTTCCCAGCGTCTTTTAAGCGAAGTTTCAATCACAATATCAACATGCGTTACATCACTATACGCGTCTTTTCCAGAGCGTTCGAATGATGGTAAAAAAGTACAGGGTCCCATTTAAAAAACATGTACTTGCCTCATTATCACGGTCAATATAAACGTTTTGATTATTATGCATGTACCAACGTATGTGCCCCATAGTCTACTATGATTCGCCGAACACCGCTTGTCGATACGTGCAATCGCCAACGGAATAATGGGGGTGTTACGTCTTACGCGACTCACCCTGTATACAGAATGTAACAGCATGGGGAGATATTAAAAAACAGTCACTGCTGTAAACGATGGTTTCAGGTGGAAATTAAGTCGACCACACTTTCTGATAGTTATGTGGATGACGTCTTACTGTGATGATGACTTAACTCATCGCCACCATCAACCATTCGATATCCACTGCTGCGTGAATACTTTCAGACTTATCCGTCCATCTCGGTCTTCGGCTGTACTGCTGCTTCTGCACGTTTTCTAATGAGTAGATTGAGAGCTATTTTCTTAACTCCTGCAATCTAGCAAAGACGTTTTTTCGTCCATCTACATCCATTCACCAAGCTACGTCTCATTTGCATTTGAGCACACCCCATGGTTCCATCATCCATTTGTTCGTTTTATTGGTTTCCAACACTCATATGCCCACGCTGTGCAACAATCTATTGTTGAAACATTTTTTCAATCGAAATACATGTCTCACTGCCACAAGTAAAACTGCTAAAATCACACTAATTGTAAACTTTCTTTTTGAAAGTTTGGAACCTGGGTCTAGTTTACCGAAACCACACACGTAATTTTCATACTCCTTTTTACCTCTTAGGCATTGTGGCAAGGTTGCTTGAAATGTTGGGCTTACCTGTAAAAAATACTATGATATACGGGGGTTGGGGGGAGGGGGGCGTTATAATTGAATCTTCGCTGCTTGAGAGGACACCTGCGAAAAACAAGTGATCGTAGGACAATGAAACATTTGTAAGGACTTGCGGAAGAGAAATAACGAATAAACCTTTAAAAGACACATATTTTAATTTCCTCATAAGAGGGTAACATTTGTTAATCGCGTACCATGCTTACATTGCAGGCTACAAACGTTGCTCATTGTGATGACAGTCTGCATCCACGACAGGCTGGAACATCACGGAAGGCTGCTCTATTTCTGCTCGAAACATCTCAGGTGGAATGGTCGCTGCCTCCCTCGCTATGGTCACCTTCGACCTCCAACATGTGTTAGTGTCCCGTTCATAAACCCTGTCCTTCAGATAACCTCACAGCCAGAAATCATATGGGTTCAAGTCTGGTGATTTTGGTGGGCACGCGGTTTGCAACGATCGGCCAATGACTCGGTTTTCTCCAAATGTGTTACGGAGTAACGGAGTGACCTCACGAGATATATGAGGTGGAGCTCCATCGTGTATCAAAACAGCTGAGTCCAAAGCACTCAGAGAAGCGATCACATACTGGCGAAGCAGATCACAGTAAAGTGCGCCGATCACGCTGCCTGTCCTCTGCCCTGGGGTCAGAGTTGCTCCTAGGCGTCATACCAGTACCTGCGCGCAACCGCAAATCATGACGCTGACACTACTAACAAAGCAAATCCTGCAGCACACAGCCTGAGCATCATCGCTACAAAGTTGGTTACCCATGCAGTAAATACGCTGCGCAACACAATTAAAGGATCACTTTTTAGAAACCCCCTACGCATAAGTTTGAAATTTGGCTCAAAGCTGCTTGCAACTTTTCTTTGTAACGGTGCAAAAGGCAGCGGTCTGTGACGTCACCGTCGGTCTCGAGGGCGCTTCAAATAGCGAGGTGTCGACACATGCGAAAAAAAAGACCAGTCCTTAAGAAGATCATCTGACATGTAAAGCGGGTTAAAGTTGGCAGAATTATGGTGTGGCTCCAGAGCGACATCACTAACCCACTTTACAGGTCACGTGTACTTCTGTGATCTGGCCTATTTCCACACGTCCACAGGTGTCGATAATTTACTGTTTGAACCGTCCTCTAGCCCGAGAGTGACGTCACAAGGCGATACGCTTTTGCACCATTACAGAGGAAAGCTGTACGCACCTTTGAGCCAAATTTCAAACTTATATGTTCTAATAGGAGACACTTACGAGATTTCTAAAAAATGAACCTTTAATTGTGTTGTACAGTGCAGATTTCCGTCTACACTGACTCAAGTAGCGGAAGTTAGAGTTATAACCATCCTGTAGCTATATCCTCCAGAAAGCTCTACCTACTGCCGCTATCAACAACGACCAAAACAAGTGAGGAGACTCAGGCTCAAAATAATGAAGAAAGGAAGTTTCAATATTTCATCAATTTCGATCTCAGTAGATACTCGGGACATTTTGTTTGAAAAGATTAGTGCAAAGAGGAAAATTTAGTGTACAAAGAGGAAGACCTACAGAGTTGGGAAGAGTGCTTAGAAAACCTATCTGACACTGAACGGGCCAGCGGCCTTGCCGCAGTGGTAATACCGCTTCCCGTCAGATCAGCGAAGTTAAGCGCTGTCGGGCTGGGCTAGCACGTGGATGGGTGACTATCCAGTCTGCCGAACGCTGTTGGCAATGGCAAGCGGGGTGCTGTGAGGCACATTAAGGAGCTACTTAACTGAGAAGCTGCGGCTCCGATCTCGTAAACTGACTTACGGCAGGATGAGCGGTATGCTAACCATATGCCCTCCATCTCCGCATCCAGTGAGACCTTTGGGCGGAGGATGCCACGGCGGCCAGTCGGTACTATTGGATCGTCATGACGTGTTCGGGCGGAGCTTAGTTTTTCTATGACACTAATCACAAACGAACAGCTCTGGAATTTGAATCCTTGAACAAAGTGAATGATAGGAAAGGACCAATAATCATACTGGAAGAAGTATAGAGTGCAATAGCTGCAATGAAAAATAAGTAAGCAGTAGGTACAGAGACGATACCAGGGGAAATACTAGAATAGCTGAACAAAAGAGTAGTATGAGAAATATTGAGATTATGTAACAAAGTCTATGAGAATGCTGTATTGCAAGGCAATTAACCTCATTTCACATGCAACCAAAGTTATGATAAGAATAATTTATAAAAGGCTGGAGAAGGTATCGGAGGAGAATCTGGCTGAGGAGAAGTTTTGTTTTAGACGCAATACAGGCACAAGAGATGCAATAGAACTCTTGCTCATTTTGGGAGAGATATTGAAAAGTGAAGGGACCTATACAGGGCGTTTCGAAACCATTCGCTCAAGTTAATAAAGGAGGTAGAGATAAAAAAAAATGGTTCAAATGGCTCTGAGCACTAGGGGACTTAACATCTATGGTCATCAGTCCCCTAGAACTTAGAACTACTTAAACCTTACTAACCTAAGAACAGCACACAACACCCAGTCATCACGAGGCAGAGAAAATCCCTGACACCGCCGGGAATCGAACCCGGGCGTGGGAAGCGAGAAGGTAGAGATCATATATATATATATAGGAATATGTGTAATGGCCCTCAAAATTGCCCTGTGTACGGAACATGTGTTGCAAGAACTGCTGGAGGGAGTACCTTGATCTAGCCACCATTGTCACCTGACCTCACGTTTCTCGATCTCTGGGGAGAAGGAGTGGAGTTTTTTTTTTTTTTTTTTTTTTTTTTTATTTTGGTTTTAGGGCGCAAAACTGCTATGGTCATTAGCGCCCGGTCCGCGACTGAGGAAAGAATAAAAACTGAAAATGGAAAACAGCAAAAATGGGAACAAAACTCAAAAAATTGGACACGAAAAGCAGAAACAAGGCTTAAAAGTCCACTACAGAGAGGGGTTGATGGTCCCCGATAAAACTTCAAATGACTGACGTCATTTCACTGTCACTAATAAACTGGAGAACGCGGTCGGCTGAGCGCGTGTCATCTGCTAAAATCGACGATAGATCAGGCGATAGCTGTAGACGGGAGCGTAACGGATTAAAATAGGGGCATTCAATTAAAAGGTGTCTTACCGTCCACAGCTGAGAGCAGTGGGGACAGAGTGGGGGAGGATCGCCGCTTAAAAGATGCCGATGGCTAAAACGACAGTGCCCTATCCGGAGTCTAGCTAAAATTACCTCCTCCCGACGACTCGTTCGGGAGGAAGAGGTCCAAGCGCAAGGAAGGGCTTTCACTTCCCGCAATTTATTGCGGGGAAGTGTTGACCAATGCGCATGCCATAAATGAGCAACTTTCCGACATAAACCGCTCCGTAGATCGGTGAAGGGAAGCGACTGAATAGCTGGCCGAGGAAGAGAAACTGCAGCCTTGGCTGCTATATCAGCCGCCTCATTCCCACAGATACCAGCGTGTCCCGGGAGCCAGAGGAACGCCACCAAGACGCCCCCCAGGTGGAGCAAGCGCAGACAGTCCTGAATCCGGTGGACCAGAGGGTGCACAGGGTAAAGAGCTTGGAGACTGAGGAGAGAGCTGAGAGAATCTGAGCAGATTACGTACTGTATCCGCTGATGGCGGCGGATGTAGTGGACAGCCTGGAGAACAGCGAAAAGCTCCGCAGTATAAACAGAACACTGGTCGGGAAGCCGAAAGTGATTTGGGGCGTCGCCAACAATATAGGCACTCCCTACACCCAACGATGTTTTCGAGCCGTCGGTGTAAATAAAGGTGGCGTCCGTCATTTGTGCACATAGAGCAGCAAATGCCCGACGATAAACAAGGGAAGGTGTACCATCCTTGGGAAATTGACAAAGATCACGGAGCAGACAGATCCGGGGACGAAGCCAAGGCGGTGCTGTACCCCAAGTTGTCAAGAAGGTTTTAGGAAAGCGGAAGGAAAGAGAATGGAGCAGTTGACGGAAGCGGACTCCTGGGGGTAGTAGGGAGGAGGAGCGGCCTGCATACCCTACATCAAAGGAGGCGTCGAAAAAAGGGTCGTGGGCTGGATTAGCAGGCATGGAAGACAGATGGCTAGCATAACGGCTCAGAAGGACCGCTCGCCGATTGGACAGCGGAGGTTCAGCAGTCTCAGCATAAAGGCTTTCCACAGGGCTAGTGTAAAAAGCTCCAGACGCTAAACGTAATCCACGGTGGTGGATAGAGTCGAGACGCCGAAGAATAGACGGCCGAGCAGAGGAGTAGACGATGCTTCCATAGTCCAATTTCGAGCGCACTAAGGCGCGATAGAGGCGGAGAAGGACCACTCGGTCCGCTCCCCAGGAGGTACCATTCAGGACACGGAGGGCGTTGAGCGTTCGCAGACAGCGAGCCGAAAGATAGGAAACGTGGGAGGACCAGCACAGTTTTCTATCAAACATAAGACCCAAGAATTTAGTGACGTCTGAAAACGGAAGGTTGACAGGACCTAGATGTAAGGAGGGCGGAAGAAACTCCTTACGTCGCCAAAAATTAATACAAACGGTCTTACTGGGAGAAAAACGGAAGCCGGTGTCGAGGCTCCAAGAGTGGAGGCGATCGAGACATCCTTGAAGACGTCGTTCAAGAAGGCTGGTCCGTTGAGAGCTGTAGTAGATCGCAAAATCGTCCACAAAGAGGGAGCCCGAGACGTCAGGAAGGAGACAATCCATAATTGGATTTATAGCGATGGCAAACAGTACAACACTCAGCACGGAGCCCTGGGGTACCCCGTTTTCTTGAGAGAAAGTACGGGAGAGAGTAGTGTTCACCCGCACCCTAAATGTTCGCTCTGCCATAAATTCGCGAAGAAAAAGGGGCAGCCGGCCTCGAAAGCCCCAAGAGAACAGTGTGCGGAGGATGCCTGTCCTCCAACAGGTATCGTATGCTCTCTCCAGATCAAAAAATATTGCGACTGTTTGGCGTTTCCGGAGAAAATTGTTCATGATATAAGTGGAGAGAGCAACAAGATGGTCAACTGCAGAGCGATGCTTTCGGAAACCGCATTGGGCAGGTGTTAAAAGACTGCGGGATTCCAGCCACCAAGCTAAACGGTAATTCACCATACGCTCCAAAATCTTACAGACACTACTCGTGAGAGAAATGGGGCGATAACTAGAGGGGAGATGTTTGTCCTTCCCAGGTTTCGGAATGGGAACGACGATAGCTTCCCGCCATCGTCTGGGAAAGGTACTGTCGGTCCAAATTCGATTATAAAGGCGAAGGAGGTAACGCAGACTATGGGTTGATAAATGCAGCAACATTTGGACATGGATACCATCCGATCCAGGGGCGGAGGAGCGAGAAGAAGAGAGGGCATGTTGGAGTTCCCGCATGGAGAAAACAGTATTGTAGCTTTCGCGATTTTGAGAGGAGAAAGCAAGAGGTCGCACTTCCGCTGCACGTTTCTTCGGGAGAAACGCTGGCGGGTAATTTGAAGAGCTCGAAATCTCAGCAAAGTGCTGACCCAATGAGTTAGAAATTGCGACGGGGTCCACTAAGGTATCATGCGCGACAGTGAGCCCAGAGACCGGGGAGAAACTAGGCGCGCCTGACAACCGTCGAAGCCGACTCCAAACTTCCGAGGAGGGAGTGAAGGTGTTAAAGGAGCTAATAAAGAATTGCCAGCTTGCCTTCTTGCTATTGCGGATGACGCGACGGCATCGCGCACGGAGTTGCTTATAGCGGATACAGTTTGCTAAAGTAGGATGGTGACGGAAAATGCGAAGAGCACGTCGCCGCTCACGGATTGCGTCACGGCATGCCTCGTTCCACCAAGGAACTGGGGGGCGCCGGGGCAATTCGGAGGTGCGTGGAATGGAACGTTCCGCAGCTGTAAGAATAACGTCGGTAATATGTGTGACCTCATCGTCGACGCTGGGAAAGCGACGGTCATCGAATGTCGCTAGAGACGAAAAAAGTGTCCAATCGGCTTGGGCAAACTTCCAGCGTCGCGGGCGCATATATGGCAGTTGAGGCTGCAGCCTAAGGACACATGGAAAGTGGTCACTCGAGTGTGTATCATCAAGGGCGAACCATTCGAAGCGCCGAGCAAGCGGAACAGTACCGATCGCAAGGTCCAAATGAGATAAATTTGTCGTGGAGGCAGACAAAAACGTGGGGACCCCAGTATTGAGGCAAACTAGATCCGCTTGGTGGAAGACGTCTAGCAATAGGGAGCCACGTGGACAAGGATGTGGAGATCCCCAAAGCGGGTGGTGGGCATTGAAGTCCCCAACCAGCAAATAGGGGGGTGGAAGCTGACCAAGAAGATGAAGGAGATCAGCTCGTGCCATTGGTGTGGACGATGGAATGTATACAGTACAAAGAGAGAACGTGTATCCAGAAAGGGAAAGACGGACGGCGACAGCTTGGAAGGAACTGTCTAAGGGGATTGGATGATAATGGAGAGTATCATGGAGAAGAATCATGAGTCCTCCATGGGCTGGAGTGCCTTCCACAGAGGGGAGGTCATATCGGACAGACTGAAAATGAGGGAGAACAAAGCGGTCATTAGGACGCAGCTTTGTTTCCTGAAGACAGAAGATGACCGGCGAGTAGGATCGTAACAGGATCGACAATTCATCCCGATTGGCTCGAATGCCGCGGATATTCCAGTGGATAATGGACATAGGGTGAACAGAAAATGGAGGAATGTGACCAAGGGTGCTGTCAACTCAACGACTGCTCAGAGTTTGCGACCGACAGCATGGAATGGCATTCGGCCGAAGGCAGAAGATCCTGATCCATAGGTTGGTCAGGAGCAGCTCCTGCCACCAGCGATCGGCCGGTTGACCGGCCACCAGCAGTGCGCCTCGGCGACACAGAAGACGGCCGAGGGCGATTTCCGCCAGGTGGCGCTGTGGATGGGACACGCCTTGGCGGAGAAGGAGAGGAACTGGGTTTCTTTGTAGCCTTCTTGGAAGTATGAGGTTTAGAGGAAGGAGGAACCGATGGTGGTGAAGGTGCCGTACGTAAAAACTCTTCACGAGTATGCTCTTTCTTCGAAGACTTGGTGTCTGACTTTTGGGCTCGAGATTTAGCAGAACCCGACGAAGGGTGAGCCAAAGAGTGGGCTGGCGAAAGTGGTGAAGTTGAACGGGCGATCTTTGCGCCGGCCGATCGGATGACCGTGGCACTAAAGGTGAGGTCGCAAGTCTGCGTGGCCGCCTCCTTTGTTGGCCGAGGAGAAGCAAGGACAGTGCTGTATTTGCCTGTCTGAGGCACGGTGGGCTGTCGACTGGCGAATAATTTCCGAGCAGCAAAGGTCGACACCTTTTCCTTTACTCTTATTTCCTGGATGAGCTTTTCGTCCTTAAAAACTTGGCAATCTCTAGAGGAGGCAGCATGGTCACCCATACAGTTGATGCAGCGAGGGGATGGAGGTGGACAAGCACCCTCATGGGCATCCCTGCCACAAGTAACACATTTGGCCGGATTAGAACAGGACTGGCTGGTGTGATTGAAGCGCTGGCACCGATAGCAACGCGTAGGGTTTGGGACGTAAGGACGAACGGAAATTATCTCATAGCCTGCTTTGATTTTCGATGGGAGTTGCACTTTGTCAAATGTCAAAAAGACAGTGCGGGTTGGAATGATCTTCGTGTCAACCCTTTTCATAACCCTATGAACAGCCGTTACGCCCTGGTCTGACAGGTAGTGCTGAATTTCTTCGTCAGACAGTCCATCGAGGGAGCGTGTATAAACAACTCCACGCGAGGAATTTAAGGTACGGTGCGGTTCCACCCGGACAGGGAAAGTGTGTAGTAGTGAGGTACGCAGCAATTTTTGTGCCTGGAGGGCACTGTGTGTTTCTAACAACAGGGTGCCATTCCGTAATCTGGAACAAGACTTTACAGGACCTGCAATTGCGTCGACACCTTTCTGAATTATGAAAGGGTTGACTGTGGAGAAGTCGTGACCTTCGTCAGACCGAGAAACAACAAGGAACTGTGGCAACGATGGAAGAACTGACTGTGGTTGAGACTCAGTGAACTTACGTTTGTGAGCAGACATAGTGGAAGATGAGGAAACCATTGCGGAAGAATCCCCCATGATTACCGGCGTCTCCGATGGCGCGCTCCTCCCTTGTGGGGGCCCTCTCTGAGGGCACTCCCGCCTTAGGTGATTGTTCACACCTCAGGTCACACCTCCCGACAAACGGACGGAGGGACCAATCGGCACTTTCGGAAGGTATCAGCTCGGGTAATCACCCCTCCCTGGGCCTGGCCGTTACCAGGGGGTACGCACGTGTCCTACCTGTCTACCCGGGGCGGGGAATTACGCGTTACCCCGTCACCGGCTACGCATGGAAGTGCGTGGGTCGGCCTTCAGACACGCACAGGGAGGAAGAAAGAGAAAGGGAAAGGGAAAGGAAAGAAGAGGTCTCAAACGCCGCAGCGGAGAAAAGGGTAGAGAGAAGAGGTAAGGAAAAGAGAGGGACAAAGGAAGGACGAAGACTTACAAGTAAGGAAGGCGAAGAATGTGGTACATTTACAAGCGTCCGTCTCCGGACGTAGGCACAAACCATTCCCCCAGAGGGGGAGAAAAAGAAGGAAAGAGCCAGAGGTGAGGGGGGGGGCGAAGATGGGGGATGGGAAAGGATGCGGAAAGGGAAGGTATGCAGCCCGGAAAGGAAGGAAGGCCACATCAGCTCGGGGTCCCGTGCTCGCTACGCACGTATCCACAAAAGAGTTGTGGATCCCCTGGGGGGAAGGAGTGGAGTGGGGGGGGGGGGTTAGATACAGCAGCTAGTGTAGGAAACTGTTGTGGGGCACAAGAAAACCTTGTCGCTACAATTGCTGTTACAATTGCGGATATGCCAGGTTGGCTGGAAAGGAATTTCAAGCGTGCCAACAGTAAATCAGTCCTTTATTTTCAATAAGCGGTATCAAATCACCTTATAGAATCTTCAGGATAATGCAACGTAGAAGCAGAGAGACAGGAACAAACGCAATCTTTATTTATAGAAAACAGCAAACGGAATAATGAAATAGAATAAAAATTATTCAAATGAATGTTGTTAGTTGAATGCAGTAAGGAAGTACAATTACTGGGGCAATTTTTTGTCATGTTATTAATATTAGCTAATTGTTTCAGTTTGATGCACCTATAACTTCTGGAAATGAAAAGTGGAATGGTGCAGCTGAGAAAAAGTAAGAGTGTAGCAATTGAAATTAAAACAATAGCGACGAAATTTGTAATGTGATAATAATAATGTAACAAAGATTTTGAGTCACACGGGTGAAAGAGCTAATACATGCAAAAGGCAGTGCGCCGCTGGACGAAACGTGCAGAGAAGTGTGCGACAGTACGGTAGAGGACTCCCGGTGCGCCAGCAGGTTATCCTACGGCTGGCTCGCCACTTTCGCGTGTGCGCTCTCCTCGCTGGCGCCAGCGCCGTCTCCTCCCGCCCCCGGTTCGGCTGGAGTCCAGATCCAGGGCACGGCCGTTTGTAACGGCCGCCTTTTAATGCCAGCCACAACGTCATTTGGAGAAACTTTACGGCGCTATGCAAATCCTGCGCGACACACCGGATTCCTCCAGAAAACCGCTTACGTAACACGACTTTCTCCAAATACATTCTCCACATCCACTGCTGCACTATCTCCGCGAAAGGCGACCTCGCGCCCCGCTTCTTACTACTACTGCTGCTGCTCCCTGTTAGACATTTGGCCCAAACGCCCCCATTGTGTTCCTCGTTGTTTATTGAGCGTTCCAAGTTACTAGTGCTGAGGAAAATGCACAACTGCTTTATTAAAACAACTTCTGGGACGCGCCATAACGCATCACGTGTAGCATCAATGTCAATTCTCTTCCAGGAGTTTGCAGCAATAACCTTGTTCGCAGCACATAAAATTATTCGTTACATTCTATAAAGTTAATGCACTTTTTCTTCCGTAGGTTGCTTAATTCCGCAGGAATTGGAACATCGACGTGTTCTCCAGACGTCTTAAACGAATCGTAATATGACGTTTTGTAATGAAGGATTCCAAGTAAGCTGCAAATGGTTTCATCAGTAATCTTTCTCCTTTATTACAAGCTTGTTTAGACTATAGCGCCATTCTCAAGTAGACACCTAGTTGGAATAGATGCCCATATTGCATCAGTAAGTGAACTGTCGACTTTCTATTTCTTGCTAGATTGCTACAATCACGTAATTTTTGTTTGTATAGAATATTTTCGTGAAATGCTACAGACAGCTGGATTGACAGTTTACTCTCGTTCCTGTAAACATGAAGCATCAATGACAGTAAACTATCAATCTAGCTGTCCACAGCATTTCACGAAAATATTCTATACAAACAAAACTCATGCGATTATTGCGATCAAGGAACAAACAGAAAGTCGACACTGAAGAACAATATGGGCATCCATTCCAACTAGATGTTTACTTGAGGATAGCGCAATATTCGATACAAGCTTCTAGTAAAGGTGGTGGATTTTTAATTAAATCATTTGCAGCTTACTTGCAATTATTCCTGGCAAAACGTCATATTATGACGTATTCTGTGCTGCGGGCTCGACTGAGAAGAAGTTAAACGAATCAGTTATCCACTCTTCTCGTAATGGAAAGAGAGATTTTTGCATGCAAAAAATGCTGCCCAGTAAAGAGATAGTATTTGTCTGCATTAGCAACTGCAATATGTTTTGTATATCAATAGTTCCATTTCACTCAGCTGCACTTTAATGTTGATAGTTAGTTTGCAATGTGTTCGATTTCGGAATATTAACATTCCATCCTTACACAATCAGTGCGGTAGAGTATGTCTGCAGAAGGGAGAGTATCGTTTGATTAAGTGATTTTCTGCTAGAGATAATGCTCTGTATACTTGTTCGAAACAGGTGATATTTTCCTCCTGACATCAAATTTGCAGGTATTTGTCAACTATTGTGCTGCTGAGCAACACAAGAAACAGCCTCCTGTAGATCCACCATACCAGAGGCATGTTACCTTTGGACACTCCAGCGACATCCAGGAATAATGACATCGTTGCCATGTGATAGTCGAAAAAGGACGTAGTATACAGGAAAGAGCACTTTACAATTCACTAATGATCACGCCCTGAAGGGCAGCACTGCAAGTTGGTCGACACGTTAGTCTGTGTCTTATAGTTTCAGTCTAATTCACCAGAATGTTCTTGCCTCCTACTCAAAAGGATTTTATTCGAATCGCATCGTTTCCGTCAATATTTGCCGCCTACGTCTCTATTTTCTGACTCGGAAAGAGCGCTCAGGCCGGCCGCGGTGGTCTCGCGGTTCTAGGCGCGCAGTCCGGAACCGTGCGACTGCTACGGTCGCAGGTTCGAATCCTGCCTCGGGCATGGATGTGTGTGATGTCCTTAGGTTAGTTAGGTTTAAGTAGTTCTAAGTTCTAGGGGACTAATGACCACAGCAGTTGAGTCCCATAGTGCTCAGAGCCATTTGAACCATTTTTGAACCAAAGAGCGCTCATATGCAATGTTTACATGTGACCCAACTTGCGGAAAACGAAATCCAATATCGCGAAAAGATTTTCGCTGTCATGGTTACATGATAGGCACGAATATATTTTCCTGACCCGAACACGTATCGGTTTTACGGTTGTCAGTTGTTTTAGGCGAATGGAATCTGCCAACCTATTATTATGACTTGTCGGGCCGAAGGCAGGTTCAGGAGTGCTTACAATCGAGGTCGACAGTACCGTCGTAACTAAAAACGCGGTATCTTTACGCATGCCGTGGAAAACGTTTCTGGGTTGACAGTATTCTTAGTGAGTTACAATGTCACCCTAAAACACAACACCTTGAGTGATAATACAGCGTAAGCAAGCGGAAAGAACAATCCTTCTCGTTTCATTGTAAGGGACAGAGGAAATAATTCGT
Source organism: Schistocerca nitens (assembly GCF_023898315.1). Classification (NCBI taxonomy): domain Eukaryota; kingdom Metazoa; phylum Arthropoda; class Insecta; order Orthoptera; family Acrididae; genus Schistocerca; species Schistocerca nitens. The sequence goes on along the minus strand of NC_064614.1, from coordinate 142,289,739 downwards.
ATAGTATAGAGATGAGCATTCAGTTTCGATACAATATCTTGAACGTGCTAAGAAAACCTTCCATCTAATCTCAAGCCTAAGAATTTAAAACAGTAGGCTCGACCTTTGGACAATACAATTCTGGTTTTGCAAGAGTCCCATGACTCAAACTGAATGTGTTGCGTTTTTTGTTACAGTTAGACTGGCGACCTCGCCGTTCAGTCCCATAACACCCTTCAATCAATCAATCAATCAATTGTTACAGTTAAGTGTTAATCTGTTCTCTGAAAGCCACGTGCTAATGTTACTGACAACCCTATTAGCTACCTCATTTGTGTTACGTTCCATGTCTTTCGCAGTAACACTTGTGCCAGCTGCAAAGAAAACTACTTTTGTTTCCCTTGTCATGTTTAACTGCATCTCACTGATACATTATCGTGAGAAACAACAGGGCCCTGTGGAGCCTCCAACTTTACGTAACCTCTGTGAGACTGAAACCTCATCCCCATTTGTTGACTATGAATGACAGCCTTCTGCTCCCTCCTTTCCATATACAATCGCATAACTTTCAACTTTTGCAAAGGTTCTGTAAGGTCCACACAATCAAATGCTTTTCTTGAATCGAAGAAAACGCCTACCGTCCTCAAGCGCTCGGCTAGCGCAGGTAGTTACGCGCACACAAGAGAGTGAATACTCTTTCTGTGGATACTCCCTTCCTGAAAGCGAAACAGCGATTCTAACAGCAAATTACGTGTACTGAGATGTGCCACTACCGTTCTATACATTAGTTTCTCAAAAACTGTCGACAACAACGGTAGCAAAGGAATTGGTCGGTTACTTGTTACCCTTTTTATAAAGAAGTTTCACTGAGGAGTACTTCAGTCTGCCAGAAAATTGACCAAACGTGACTCAGTGCATTACTAATGTATGGCGCACTGATTTTCATAATTCCACTTCACATTTCATCATACTCAATGGAATCATTAATCTCTAATGGTGCAGTATTTTATTGCGTTTCATCTTTGCTTATGAGGAAGGAAATTGGCCGTGCACTGTGGATGGAACCATCCCGGAGCTTGGCTAGAGCGATTTAAAGAAATAACTGTAAGGCCAAATCAGGACGCCCGGACGGGGGTTTGTACAGTCGTCCTCCCGAATGCGAGTCCACTGAGACAACCATTGCCCCATCTTGCTCGGTGGGAACATGTTTACCGTTGACAGTTGAGCGTAACGGGACGAACTAGTCAGGAGCAACTACCGCTAACAACGGCAACAACAAAACATGCACACAGCTCAAAGTGAGTGGGGAAAACGTACACAGAAACTTCACTGTCAAATTTGAATGGAAACAAATGAAATTTACTGGCACGAATTACCCCTTGGCAACATCGTCTCTTCAATCCATTACCGCCTCCACCTAGATAATGACTCCACGTTCAGATCTGAAGTTTCTCTTTTTACGGAACAAGTTCGCCCGTTAATTTGCAAATGAGGAAAGTAGCTAAGCAGAATTCGACGCATATGCACGGGAACGCACTTTCGAATTGTATGCTTTCCGTATCGGACAACCAGTCTCACCGATCACGGAAGATCACTAACTCCTGAACTACGGAATGCTGACCGTCTTAAAAGGCGATTTCCGCTCTAGAGCGCCCACCTTTTTTCGCCTCAACCCCAAGAGGACTTGGGCGACGCCTCGATTTCGCGAGCTCCGAAGCCGCTCCAGGCCTTCCAGCAAATCCGAACCAGGAGACGAAATGAAGGTAATCTGACTGGCTACTTCCTGGTCCTGCTTACAGCGCTTGTTCGAGTTGCTTCGCCATGACAGGCAGGACATTAAGAAACTTTCCTGTAACGCCTGTTGGAGACACCGGCCGTCAAGGGAAAATTATTCCCCTAGCAAGCTCGCCATGTAGACTCCGGCCACAACCCTTTAAGGAGGATTAAGGAAACACCAACCTATCAGCTCCAGGCTGAGTATCCCCCTCTATAGCTGGATACTGGCCCACGGGACTACAACAACAAAGAGGGCTCAGCACACATGGGCGGCTACGAAATGGTATGTTACAGGTTATCCAAACTGGTGGCTCATTTGTACTGCATATATCACTACACTTTTTCAGTGGCGAAGAGCTCTCAAAGAAAGTGATAAAGATTGAAAGACATGTCTTATATTTATCGTTGCAGTTCCAACACATATTAAGTAATTGAACAATATGACTTCCAGATCTCGCTTTTTCCATCTGACGACACGCGGGCAGCCTACACAATAATAGTCGAGATGTGAGATTTAAAAACTACTTTCGTCTGTTAAAACTATTTTTAGTTTATTTTGCAGTCTCAGTTCCACATTTTAAGTTACGTGACATATTTCGATCAGTCTGGATCATATTCCAGTCTTGCCTACCTCATTACGTCGTATCAGAGTACTGTTATATGAGAGTACAGTGACATGACAGAATTCCGATACCAGGTTATGACACAGACAAGACGGGTTGCTGACACAACTACTTAGATCTGAAGATAAACCAGAGTGATGGAATCATGTCATATAACTGAAAATGTGCAACTGAGACTTGCAAAATAAATGACAAGTGTTTTATGTACCAGTACAGTAACTGACTCTCTCGCAACGTACAGGTCTGCTACAGTGATAGACTTTGGGACTTTGGCTGAACCGCCAACCCCCCCCCCCCCTCCCCCCCAGGCCACTGTCGCGGTACAATGGCGCGGCGGTGGGCCGCGATCTGTCTTGCGAGTCGCCCCGGACTGCGCGACGAATGCCGCCGGCGCCTTCTCAATATTCATTAGTGCCGCGCCGCCCCCCTTTGTCTGGGGCGGACATTGACTCCCGCCGGTCCGTCACAGGGCGGCTGCCGCACGCGCGCCGCCCCGCGTCCGCAGAGCCATAAAAAAAGTGGCATGCACTGGTCGCCGCTGTCCCATGCTGTACCACACTGTCCGCCGGTCCTCTGGTACTTATTTCTATTTTTTTCCCTTTTTGTTCTACATCTCTGCCCCGTGAGGGGTTGCTGGTCCCCCATCGGGTGCCTCCCCAGGTGGCGGATAGGGGAATGCTCACCAGATCTCTCAGGCACAGTGCCAGCAAAATCGGGCTCTTGATTAACCAAGAGAAAACCGAATATATGGAAATAGTTCGAGTCATAAACCCAAATTCTTACTTTGAAATTGACCAACATTCTAAATTCAGAAAAGTTCTCCAGTTTAAATACCTTGGATCACGTTCCAACAATAAAAATATCGTAACAATGGATATAATTGAAAGTATAGCCTCAGGGTCAAGATGTCTGTACTCACTAAGCAGCCCACTCAAAAGTAAAGCTTTGTCAATCACCACAAAGATGAAGATATACAGCACTATTATCTACCCCATAGTACTATACGGTTCAGAAAGCTGGACGCTTACAAAGAATGAAAGAGAAAAACTGAATGTTTTCGAAAGTAAAGTAATGAGAAAAATCTGGGGACCTGTGTTGGAAAATGGCGCATGGAGAATTCGAAAGAACAATGAAATTTATCAGTTAATGAAGCAACCCACTATCATCCGGAAATTAAAAAGTAAGAGACTGCAATGGGCTGGACATGTGGGCAGAATGGGAAACAACAGAATCACCAAGAAAGTATTTGAAGGAACTCTCCAGGCAACAAGATCATTGGGCCGACCTGGTACAAGGGGGAAAGATGACACAGAGAAGGACATGGCAACACTAGGAATTTCCGCAGGGTGGAGAGAGGCTGCGAGAGATAGAAGGCGGTGGAAGCAGATCGTTGGTGCAGCGCGTGGCCTACTGGGCGTGTGATGGCTGAGAAGATAGATAGAAGATCTCTATGAGTACATTTGAAGACATGCGCGGAAAAACGGGCTAATCATCAAATGTACAAGCTTAGGGATAAGTCTTGCCATCTGTTCCTGGGTACAAGAATTATCAAAATTGACAATGTGATAATTAGGGGTGAGAGGCAATGTCAGTTCTGATATTTTACGTACTCAGCAATAGACGGCATCACTTATCTCAAAGTTTTTATATTTGAGGGTTAGCCCGTTTCTCCACCCATGTCTTCATTTTATGGTAGAGGGTCACAGAATCACTATTTCCTGACTTCCACTCTCAAATAGCACGTGCGAAATATGTACAACTAAATCTTCCCATACGAGCTCCGATTTTTCTTATTTTATTAGCATCACCATTTCTCCATATGTAGTATGGCATCAACAAAAATATTTTGCATTTGGAAGACAAAGATGGTTACTGATATTTCGTGGAATAACTCCCCGCAACGAGAAACGTCTTGGCTTTAATGACTGCCACACCACTGGCGTATCTTATCCGTGACACACACTCCCCATACCGTGCAGCAGTACTCCAGAAGAGTACCAACAAGCGTAATGTAGGCAGTCTCCTTACTACATCTGTTGCAGCTTCCAAGTGTTTTGCCAATAAAACACAGTCTCTGATTCGCATTCCCCACAGCATTTTCTACCTGTTCTTTCCAGTTTAGTAAATTTGAGTGACTTTTCAAGTAACAGAAAGGTATCTGTTTCTTTTTTAGTATTCATGCAGAGGACCTCACAACTCTTATACTTTAGGGTCGACTGCTGCTTTTCGCGGGATACAGATATCTTCTGTAACTTATTTAGTAATTGTTTTGATCTCCTATGGGCTAGACGATAAACGACAGTACCATCTGCAAATAACACAAGAGAGCTGCTCAGGTCGTTTTCTAAGTCGTTTACTTAGATTAGAAACAGCTGAGGGCCTCTAACACTTCGTTGGGAAACCTCAGGTATCACTTCAGTTACAGTAAATGACTTCTTGTCAATTACTGCGAACTGTGATTTGTCTGACAGGAAACCACGCATCCTGTCTCACAAATGAGACGATAATCCACAGGCACGAAATCTGATTTGAAAACTTCAAGACTGGACATATCCAACTGGGGTCAAGGTGTTACAGACCACTCAAATTTTGAGGTTTGCCGATAACATTCTAATCGTGCCACAGAGAGGACTGGGCTTGGAAAAGCGACTGCATGCGGTGAACAATGTCTTGAAGAGAAGTTATTAGGTCAACACCAACAGAAGCAAAACAAGAATAATGCAGTGTAGTCGAATTAAATGTGCTGGTGCTGAAGGAATTAGCTTAGAAAATGGGACAGTAAAAGAAGTGGATGAGTTTTGGTATTTGGGCAGCAGTATAACTTATGATGGTCGAAGTGGAGAAGATATAAAACGAGCACTGACTACAGCACGAAAAGCATTTTTGAAAACGAGAAATTTGTTGTTACGTACAGTAAATTTAAGTGTTGGGAAGTATTTTCCAAAGCTATTTGTCTGGAGTGTTGTGCGGAAGTGAAAGGTGGACGATACGCCGTTCAGAGAAGAAGAGAATAGAAAGTTTTGAAACGTGGCGCTACAGAATAATGCTGAAGATTAGATGCTGAGGAGACAGTGAATTGAAATGGGTAAAAGAGAAATTTGTGGCAAAACTTGACTAAAAGAAGTGGTCGATTGATACGACACGCTCTGAAGCATAAAGGAATCGTCAATTTGCTAATGGAGAGAAGTGTGGGGCTAAAAACTGTAGGAGAAGACCAAGTCTTGAATACGGAGGTATGGGTCTAGAAAGGTGTGTACCGTACCGAGACATCAATGTCTCCCTGCCCTTTGCGGGCAATGGCCTCCAGACTTACAGATTGAAACGACACGCACCCTGTTTTTTATACGTGGCAGTCTCTGCCGTTCCAGCGACCAGCATCCATGGTTGTGCGTCGTTACGGGATACAAAAAGGACGACAGCAGGCGGAGTTAATGAAATGACTGTAGCCTCCGCCTGTGGAATCATCCACCAGCAAAATTCCTAATTGCTGAAGAAAGATCGGAGCGTTCGCTTTCGTTGAAACGCGGCAGTCGCCTAATGGGGGAAGGCGGCGGGCGCGCCACTATACTTTGGGCGGCGCAGCCAGGGCCGCAGTTTAGAGCCCCTAATGACAGGGTCGGCGCAGCCAGCTCCGGCTACCGGCTTTACTCGTGATCACGCCCTGCCGGCCACGCACACTTCTGTTAGTCGGAAGCTCCTTCCGCGGAACTACGCTGCCGCCCATCAGCCGCCAGCTGTTAACGTCCTGTCGGCAGATTCGCCTTAACGAGCGTCATTACCATGCCGTCACAGTGCTGTGAACATCTGTCACGTTTGGAGAGCTTCGTCAAGCAGTTTCTGTCACTGCAACTAGTAAAATAAAGGATGACAATTACTGAACTATATAAAAAACGTAAATTAGTTACAAACTACTGCATGCACACATTGGCACTACAGATATTCGGATTTAGGTTATGACATGTTCGACATGTCTGCCATCATTGGCGCAGACAAAGCGCGAAATTTTGCATGACCCACTGAAGTGTCGGAACATCGATGTTGTCGATGACTTCCTGAATCGCTGTTTTCAGATCAGCAATATAGCCCCACAAAAAGGAGTCGTATGTGTTCAGATCCCGAGAATATGCGGCCAATCGAGGCCCATGCCAGTGGCCTCTGGGTACCCCAGAGCCAGAGTGCAGTCCCCAAAGTGCTCCTTCAGGACATCAAACACGCTCCTACTTTGATAGGTTCGATCTCTGTCTTGCATGAACCACATCTTGTCGAAATCAGGGTCACTTTGGATAATGGGGATGAAATTATCTTCCAAAACCCCACAGGTACCGTTCGGTGGTCACCGTGCCATCTAGGAATATACCACCGATTATTCCGTGACCGGATATTGCACGCCACATAGACACCTGTTGAGGATGAACAGACTTCTCGATCGCCAAATGTGGTTTGTCAGGGCCCCCAAATGCGTCAATTTTGCTTATTGACGAATCCATCCAAATGAAAATGGGCTTCGTCGCTAAACAAAACCATATTCGCATCGAAGTCCTGTTCGTCAGTTCTCTGGACAACAGTATTGGTGAAACACAAACAGTTTTCCATGGCCCTGGGAATTAATGGCTGATGGGTTTGAATTTTGTGTGGGAAGAGCTGCAGGTATGAAACAAAAATTCGTCGCACTGTCTCCCTGTTGATGTCAACCTGTTGTACCGCTCGTCCGATCTATTTTCTGGGGCTGGTTTCAAACACAGCGCGAGTCTTCTCGATGTCTTCAGACGGACGACCGACATTGCCAACACTGTCATCACGAAAACTGCCCGTTCTCTCAAACTTGCGAATCAAATTCTTGATTGTTAGCACAGCTGGACCGGTTGTCTGCAGCTTGAACTCGGTCACAAACTTCCATTAAGCCGCTGTTGGACCGTTATTGCTCGTACAGTAGGCCTTCACAAGCGCTATACGCTGTAACGTGACATTTTCATGTGCAAATTGCCGACAACAAAGCGCGTGGGCGTGCGCATACGAATTCCCATCATGTCCCGCGGTCGACGGTGCACTTTGTAGGTCCTAAGGCACACAGTTGAGACGTTGTGACGATTTTATTTCATACAGCTCAATAATTGTCACCGTGTACATTACACTGTGAATTTGACACAATTTATTACTGACCCTGTAATGTATTTCACTACATGCCTACCCTTGTAAACAAAGTACTTGTTAGAAGGCAGTCCGCAGCTCGTGGACGTGCGGTAGCGTTCTCGCTTCCCGCGCCCGGGTTCGATTCCCGGCGGGGTCATGGATTTTCTCTGCCTCGTGATGACTGGGTGTTGTGTGATGTCCTTAGGTTAGTTAGGTTTAAGTAGTTCTAAGTTCTAGGGGACTGATGACCATAGATGTTAAGTTCCATAGTGCTCAGAGCCATTTGAACCATTTTTTTGTTAGAAGGCCAGAATAACAACAGAATGTTAATTTCATGCTGTTGAAGTTTAGGAAATTTTGAGGTAATATTTGTACAAACATCGATTTCGCAATATTAGGGGGAAGAACAAAGTGTGTTCACAGTGCGAGGTCGGTTTCAGCGAGAAAAATACAGACTAAGCCGGTGGCGCTAGTGGGCGCAGCGATTGTCGCGCGGGCGCGCACGCGCTGCAACTAGGGTGGCTTTTGCGGCCCAGTTAGAGGCTGGAGCTCCTTCCCGGGTTGACAGACCACACGGTTTGTCTGCCACCAGGCAGGGTGGCCGCCGCGGCGACCATTACTCAGTCACTGCGCGGCCCGAAGCGCGCCCGGCATTTCTGTCGCGCTAATGACGGCAGCTACGCGCTCGCTCGTTGCGTATGCGCGACGCGTCGAGCTACTGTGCGTCACGGCAGGCGTTCAGACGGCGGCGCGAGAGGTGCACAAAACGCGCAAAGCGGCCGACTCCTCGGCGGAGTGTGACGGGTCGCCTGGAGACGAGGAGTGGCCGGGGGGCATTCGTCACACGTCTCTGCCGGCCGGAGCGAGGTGGGCGCGTGAATGCGAAAACCGCCACAGCGGCGGCCGGCGCGCTAATGAATGCTATTCATCCGCCCGCACGCGGCGCCCGATTGGTATTTCCGTGCGCCCAGCCCGCTGTGACCAACCGAATACCTGGCGAGAGCACGGTAACGAGAACGAGAAAAGAACGCGCCACGCGGCAGTGCTCGAGACAAAATTTTCTTCCTCACACGGACCCGAACAGGTGGAAAACTGGGAAGGTGACGGCATTTCTTTAACCAGAAGCTCGGCGGAGAAAGACAAAAATCTAGTTTCCTGCTCTGCTCTGCTGGGGAAAAGCCGAGAAGAAAGGAAGTAGGCCCGAGTTCAATCAGGTTGTGGTCATTTGGAGTTGGAGCACTAGGTCCCATTAAAATTGATGTATATATGCAGACTGAAGCGACGAATGAAAATTTGTACCAAGGCCAGGATTCTAACATAGGTCTCTCGCTCACTACGCAGATGCGCTAACCACTACGCCAGCCTGGCACCACAGCCTGGACTACCCTGGCACGCCTCCATCAACAATCCAAATTCCAATTTGCACCCCAGCCCACTTTGTATTCCCCCTAAACTCCAGGAGTGTTGCATCGAACGAAATCGAGGATCCTGCCTGAAACCCAGGCATAGGCAACAAATGAAACTATGTGGTTCCAGTGACCTTTTCAGGTCTCAAACTTCTATGATGTATTTATGCTGATTGAAGCGACGAATGAAAACTTCTACCAAAGCCAGGTTCGAGTCCCAGCATTGCTACAAATTTTCATACGTCGCTTCAGCCTACATTTACGCATCATAGATGTTTGAGACTTACACCGAAACCTCCAGGTGTCAGCCAATCAGATCGGTACCAAACGTTGTGTGTCGATAGAGTATCAACGAAAACACCGATTTAGTTCGTACTGTGTGCTGTCGTCTACTACAACATGCGTAAACGGTAATTAAAAATAAAGCCAGAACTACGGGGTACAGGCAAACCGTATCTGTGAGCTCTGAATGTGAAGATCTCTGGTAGGTAAGGTTGGTAGAGCGTCAGATGGTTGTGCTAAAGATCTAAGTTCCTAATCCACTGATGGTTTCTTTTTTTTTTCCTTTTTCTTTTTTTACATATTACGTGTGAAACTGTTATATGGGAGAACATTTTTCTGCCAAGTAAAAGGACGTTTCAGAGTTTGTAGCAATGTTCTTTGGGCAGTTTGCTTTAGCTTCGTTAGTTGAAAGTAGCAAACCTATCGCGTAAATTTGTATAGATAACTCCAAACCTAGCTATACAAATGTACTCAATAGGTTTGCTACTTTCAACTAAGGAAGCGAAAGCACACTGTCAAAAGAACATTGCTACTCTGAAACGTCCTTTTACTTGACAGAAAAATGTTCTCCCATATACTAATTTCATGCGTAATCTGTTAAAAAAATCGCCGGTAGCGGGTTTCGAACTCGTGACCTTCTGTATCACGACCAGACGCTCTGACAACTTCCCTACCAGAGATCTTCCGACTCAGGATTCACAGATACGGTTTGCCTATACTCCGTATTACCGTTTATCTTGTACTGGACGGCAGCACACACTACGAAATAAATCGGTGTTTTGGTTGATACTCTATCGAAACGCAAAGTTTGGTACCGATCTGAGTGTCTGACATCTGGAGGTTTGGGTGTTAGAGACGTCTCTGGAACCATATACTTTCATCGGTTTAAATACAGCCATTCAAACCTAGGTCAATGAAAGGAAAATAAAATAAATAAAAAGCACGGAAAATCTGCCCCTGGTTGAAAGTAGAGTGAGCTGAACCCAGCGACTTCTGTATGAACACTATCTGATCAAAAGTATGCTGCTACCTGTTAATGGACTTATGCTCTTTCTCAAGAGCGGAAACCTGAAAATGTGCTGTATTGCACGTTCGGGTCTGGATGGAAGTCGACGTTCTAACTCATACCAATGGTTGACATTTTCACTCTGCAGCGGAGTGTGCGCTGATATGAAACTTCCTGGCAGATTAAAACTGTGTGCTGGACCGAGACTCTAACTCGGGACCTTTGCCTTTCGCGAGCAAGTGCTCTACCATCTGAGCTAGCCAAGCACGACTCACACCCCGTCCTCACAGCTTTACTTCCGCCAGTACCTCGTCCTCCTACTTTCCAAACTTCACAGAAGCTCTCCTGTGGACCTTTCTGTACGGTCCAGGTCGGGACTCCAGGCAGGTCAGTCCAGTTCAGGAATGTTACTGCCCACAGACACTTCATTATGATAGGGTGCATTACCATTCGGATCCACTGTACACAGCACACAATGCTGTAAAACGAATCCTTTCGCATACATGGTTTTCTTAAGCACAGCAACCGGACCACAAGCTAACCACGAAAAATACACCCATATTGTAAGACCAGCTCCTCCTCCCTACTTCACTGATGGTACTAAAGGTGATAGCAAGTAACGTTCCCCAGACATTCGCCAAACCTAAATTCTTCCATCGCATTGCCACACGGTATAGCATGATTCTCCACTCCAAATCACTCGTTTCCAGTCGCCGGCCGGAGTGGCCGTGCGGTTCTAGGCGCTACAGTTTGGAACCGCGAGACCGCTACGGTCGCAGGTTCGAATTCTGCCTCGGGCATGGATGTGTGTGATGTCCTTAGGTTAGTTAGGTTTAATTAGTTCTAAGTTCTAGGGGACTGATGACCTCAGACGTTGAGTCCCATACTGCTCAGAGCCATTTGAACCATTTTTTTCGTTTCCAGTCATCCACTGTCTATTGACGTCGCTCTCTACACCATCTCGAGCGTCGCTCAGCGCTGGCTACAGAAATGTGTGGCTGATGAAAAGCTGTTCGACCGTGATGTTCCGTACCGCACAGTCACTGCGCCAGCTGCAAGGATGGCACTTTATAAATCACGTGATTCCTTCGAGGGATTTCATGTGATTTTTTGCAACCATCCTCCCCAATGCTAGAAGGTCCCTATCCGTCAGCACTTGGTGTCTGCCTGGTCTCGGTGTAGCTGCGGTTGTTCTTTAAGAGTTTCCATCATATGACCGACAGTCGACTTGGGCAGCTTTAGAAGGGTTGAAATGTCCCTCGTGGATTTTTTACCCAGGTTTCGTCCAGCGACTAGTCCAGGCTCGAAGTCAGTCAGCTCTCCTGAAGGACCAATTCTGATGTTACGAACAGCACAGTATTCCCCGCCCCTTGCGGTCAGTTTCTCATTACGTAGGTGTGCCACGACTTTTCATCACAACTGTACGCGTGTGCCATGTCACAAATACTGTGACGCTTTAGTATTTTCATTCATGGCGGGCGAGATGCATACTTGCGAAGTGCGATTTTTAAAGTGTTCAGCCAACCGAGAGTACATGAAGATTCCCGAAGAGGATTCCAGCAGAAGGACCGAAATCGTTAAATACTTTGAAGACGAACGTTACAAAAGATGCCGTGTTCCTTAGTGTCCCCTATCCAACGGACGAAGTATCAGTAAAGTCGGGGTCATATGGTGTGGAGGAAGGAAACATCGTTCTCAACGAATGTCCATACCAGTTTGCCGATTTGCTTTCATCGCAGTTTCCTACGTCCACATTATTCCTCTTACTTCCTTGCTAGTCTTTCTGCCGATGCTGTTCCTGTACTCTTTCATACAAAATCCATTTCCAGAGATACTTCTGATCAGTCTTATTAGCACTCACAATCCCCACCTCTGATCCAAAGCACAAGAGCAACACAAAGTTTAGTGTACCAAGTCATTTGTTATTTCGATCTTTTTACGTTACACTTAATTACATTATATTAGCCGTATTGCATGAATGCGAGGGGACAACGAAACTACTTAACATACAAAAAAAACTACTGTATTTCAGTGCTTAGTACTTATTATAGCTTATAATTTTCTTTGAAAACACTATTCACTGGAGTAGAACAAACTGTCCAGCAGAATAGAAGGAGTTATCGAACAGCCTTGGACTTCACCCTATAATTCACATGACGAGTACATCCATACCCTTTTATATGACCCCTTTCTGTATTAGTGGTAGCCGCTTGAAGTTTTGGAGAGGTTGTGTCATGTTCATGCTTTTCACAATTTCTTGAGAAAAGAGAAAAAGTTATAATAATTTTTGTTAGTATACGTTACTTAAGATTTAAATTTTTGTACTTGGCTCATAACTGTCATCAGTGACGTGTATTTCAAACTCATTCAGTACAAGTTACAATGGTAAAGATGGCGTTATTGTTGTTATGCCTTCTGAACTGACTTAGGCAGCCACTTGTAAGGATCTACAGTTTACCTAGAAGTCCAAACCACACTACATCTCGGCAGTTTTCATATACACAAATCATTGCCACCTGTGAAAGTAACTATAAGAGACAGAAAAATTCGCTAAGCTCACTGAAGATGGCAACCCGACATCTGGATCTGTAGTCTGGCATCTACCCACCGAGCGATAATTATTGCAGCAACGTCGTATTTAACAATATCTTCCATCAGTACTTGACCTTTGAACCACTGAGAATATCTATACATTCATCTTTTTGCACGTTTCCGAACTTGATATTTTATAGAAGCACAGCAATTTTTGTTCAGTTAATGTTGCATTGTCGTGTCGACGCAGTTTCATATTAGCTATGGGACAGGGATTTTTGGATCACATCACAGCTACACGTGGTCGGCCACGGGCTAAAATGCGAGGAGCGTTCAATAAGTGATGCAAATATTTTTTCTCGGCTTATTTTGGTTCAAAAATGTGAAATTTGTTGTGTGAGATAGTGGAATATTCCCACTTCAGCCCATATATTTTCATGAAGTTCCGATAGGTGTCGACGCTATATGTAGCCTTCTTGGACGCAGGTTCATTCCAAACAGAGAGCTGTCACTGTATTTCTTTCGGTGGAAAGCCAGAGCATCGCAGACATTCATAGGCGCTTGTAGAATGTCTACGCAGACCTGGTGAGCAGTGTCATCGTCCCCACAAAGTAGCGCCAACGTGTCCCATCTCCCGCATGCCAGCCGGCCGTACACAGCTGTGACTCCTGCGAGCTGAGACAAGCGGACACACTTATTCGAGGTGATCGACAGGTCGCTGCTCAGTTGGATGGCTTTGTTGACAGTGCTGACACACTCGTCAATCATTTGGACTACTTAAAGGTGTGTTCCTGCTGGGTTCCTCTCCGCCTAAAAGAAGACCATTAAGAGCAGCAAAGTACCATTTGTGAGGAATTGCTTACGCGTTACAAAGCTGACCGTGACAGTTTTTGTCGAACATCCTCACCGGCAATAAAACACGGGTGCATCACTTTAAACTGGAAACAAAACGGCAATCCACAGAGTGGCGCCACACCACCTCACCACAGAAGAAAAAGTTCAATTCCGCACACTCGGCCGGTAAAGAAATGGCGGGCCTGCTGGGACGCTGATGGCATTATCCTGATGTCTTCCGTCATAGTGCAGCGATAAACCCTGAAGTGTATTGTGCTAGCTTCACGAAAATGAAGGACAACTTCTGCGTGTTTGTCGCCACAAAAATGCAAACTAACTTCTACATCTCCATGACAACGCAAGGCCTTACGCAAGTCTCCGCACCCGAGAGAATCCCTCAAAACTTCAGTGGAATATTCTTTCTCGCCCACCGTACAGTCCAGATCTCGCAACTTCCGACCTACATCTGTTTGGTCCAATGAAATACGCAGTCCCTGGGAAACAGTACGTGGATGATGGTAGGTTAATGACGCAGTAAGACATCGGCCCCGCCGTCGAAAAGTTGACTGGTGCCATGCGGGCATACAGGTACTCGCAGTAAGGTGGAGTCAGGCCATCGCACTGGACGGAAATTATGTTGCAAAACACGGCCAAAAGAGTGGGGGATAATATGGTATACTGGAGTCCTAAATAAACCAAACTTCTGTCAGAAAAAATGTATTACATTAATTATTTAAGGTCCCTCATAATTGCCACTGACGCTACTTCGGTGGCTTGCACAGCGATTTCGCTACTACGAGCATAGTGCACTGATTTGCTGCGATGTCCACGCCACCGGTTACGCGCCGGGGACCGAACCGGGGACGCCCGACCGCGGAGGCGCTGATTAGCGTCGCGTATCGAGCGCATCACCTGGCGTCGCGGCGCCGGCCCAGACCGAGTCTCGCGCCGCGGAGGCGGCGTCGGCGGCGGCGGTGGAGGCGGCGCCTTTGTTCGGCCGGGCGCAGACGCCGGGCGCCGGCGGCGGCGGCGCCGGCCCCGAGATTAATGGATCATTTTTCTTCTTTTCCCGCCATTCGGGGCGCGCTGAAACCCAGCGAGGTCCTACCCTTTCAACGGCCTCTCTTCCCGCTAAGATGGAGAGAGAATATGGGCGCGGGGAGGAGAGGGGGGAGAAGTTTCCAAAATGATTCCCACACTCCGGTTCCTCGCCGTCCCTCCCACCGAGTCGCCGACAATTCCTCCCTCTTTCCCTCGCCGGCCGACACTAGGCGCGCCCCTTCCGCTAAAAACGACCCACTTTTGCATAGGCGCTACAATTCCTCCTAAGAAAGAAAAGAGAGAGGGAGACGGAAAGGAATAGTGGAGCAGGGACGAAAGAGCGAGAGGGAGAGCTTTTAACACCAACGAGAGGGACACGGGGCTCCGCGACGACGGAGTGCGCGAGCGTCCCTGTGTGAGGATGAAGAAAATGGGTTGGAAGGAAGGAGCGGAGGGAAAGAAACGGACACGCGCGCGCGCGCGTTTGTGTGTGTGTGTGTGTGTGTGTGTGTGTGTGTGTGTGTTTGTGTGTGTGTGTGTGTTATGTCATTAATCACACTGCACTGTGAATGCATGCATCGATTAGTGCTCTGTGACGAGGGGGCAGCAATGATGCAGAGAGGGGTGCCAGAAAGAACGAAGGAGAGGGGAGCAAGAGGTGTGGGGGTAGCAACGAAAGAGAGCAGTCTCAACAAGATCCGCCACTTTTCCTCGTACTCTGTTCCGCACCGCGTTCTCTCCCTGTTTTCTTAGGGTCTCCTGGCACCGCTGTTGTTATTAATTGTTTAGCATCGCTGAGAATAATTATTTTCCTACGAGCGGAAAACCCGTCTCTTATTAGCCCAGCGCATTTGTACCCAGCGCACTGCAGTCTTGTCCAAGGGAACGCTACAATCAGCGTGTGATACCAGTAAGTGGCTGCCTGTTCCCAGTAACCAACGTCCGTTGTAGCCCAACATTTCATTGTTCTGCCAAGTCTGTAGTGCGTTTCGTCTCTTGCCCAGTAACACATCATTTCCAACAATACGACTTGATTGGCTCGATCCATAAGTGCTTCCCATGTATGAGCCATTTGGAAAACTGTTCACATATGTATTTAATAAAAATAAGAAATTTCCATTAGCCAAATAGACACGTCTTGGGAACAACATAAATCAGGAAATTAGATGATTTCAGCTTTGTCAGACATATCTTGGCGCAGGTAGCACCATAGTCAACTGCACAAAACAATAGTACACCGCTTGTACACTATAGCTTCTTTTATATTTTAGTAATAACATTAAGACTTTTATATATTACAACGTAACATTCATTCCTTTTTGTCCACCTATCAGATCTATCACATGCAATAAAAACAGGATCTTATCGATTCCAAAGCGTCTACCGAACATCACGCTGCTGTCAGTTCTACGATGTACACAGCAAAAGTCAACTCACTCTATTAACAGCGTTAAGCACTTCCAAAATAATCCGTCCTACGAAAGTTCCCCTAAGATTCTAAGACTCTTTCGAACAGAGCCAAGCGGAAAACGAGTCAGAATTGCATCAGCTTGAATACGCAGCCGGTAATTTGAATGTAATCCTTGAAACTAGGCAACAACCACGTTTTAGGGAAATTTGTGGTAAGTTCCTGTAGGACCAAACTGCTGAGGTCATCGGTCCCTAGGCTTACACACTACTTAATCTAACTTAAACTAACTTACTCTAAGGACAACACACACACCCATGCCCGAGGAGGGGCTCGTACCTCCGACGGAGGAAGCCGCGCGAACCGTGTCAAGGTGCCTCATACCGCACGGCTACGCCGCGCGGCCCGTCTTTTAGATTCTTATTCCCACGTGGAGACTGCGCATCACTACGAAAGGGGAGAGTTTTACAATACATTGCATTTACATCTTGGATGTTACCTTGCTACAGGTTTCACCGATTTTAATTTTTTAATTCAAGTAGCTAATCTTCAACGACTTTTATTTTCTTTCCACATTTCTGCACACATCAGTTTCTCTCAAATGGAACATCAATATTACACACCACTCTGGTCTCATCCCATAACTCACGACCGACCGAGGTGTGTTTTCATTGCCTTGCAAAGGGATTTTATTTTTTAGATGGTGACAAAGTTGCTAGATTCTTAAAGCAAAAACATTTTTTTCAGCCTGCTTTCTATTTTCTCATACCATGAGGCCTCGTAAAATCCGACCGATCGTTACGACTTACAGTTCATCGAAGCAAGAGATAAGTCTCTGTCAAAGTCACAAAGAAACACAAAGTATATTTTTTTTTTCCTTTTAGATTGGCATATTGTCAGACGGAAGTATGTGACCTTATACAAGTTTGTAGATCGCCTAAATGCTACAAATATTTACATTGTTGGTTTCAACGATTTATTACCATCTTACAACATCTTGAGTTTTCACATCTGGAGATGCCAATAAATTGCTGAAACTGGTAAAATGAATATTTGTACCTATTCGGCTACCCAAACATTATAAACCATTATGTAAGTACGCTACGTATGCAAAGCTACATTTGACAAACAAATTCCTTACTTTATAGTGAACTCCTTGTATGTGCCATTTCACGTAGTGCTTCGAGTCAACGACAAAAGATGAATGTCCACGTGACAACTCTGCACCAGAATACGTTACTTCATTCTGCAACTTAGACGAGGAAGTAAAAACTCTACATGCAAACTATGGAATGCAGAAAGCCCATTGGGCTCGCCTTTCTTTCACTCTGATTATTCAGTTCACGAAGATATCTGCAATTACCGTACTTGTATCGAGTTCTGGTGACAATGTGATTGGTATAATGTTTATTACGAAGGGTTGGGAGTGATTTGCGTACTAGTTTCATTAGAAGCTTATTGCGTGGTTTAGTTAGAGGCGACGCGACTGCATTTACGGTTTTTTCTTTTTTTTCAACATTCAGGACTGCAGCTAGGTGAAGGAAAGCTCGTCGTGTGTAGATGGCGAAAATGACGACTTTACTGCTGGCACTCCGTGGAACAAGGAGGGTCGTGGATGTAAGTATGTCGGATCGGTGTGGGAGATTTGACTGCTGCTTTTAGGCTATCGAACTCACGTCTCACGCCGGCAGATACAGGCAGAGCAGCGCAACGGAGCCTAGCCTAGCCTCAGGGAGAGAAAAGCTCTTAGCAAGCCACAGTATATACTCCCAGACGCTCTAGACTGAAGTTTTTACAACTTCTTTAACTGAGTCCCGACATCCCGGCACCTTGATAATTGTTCCTGGCTGAAGAGAAAGCATTCTTCTGAACATAGAGGTGATGCTTCCTGTGGACCTTCTTGCTGAGATCATGAAAAACATTTCGCCACAGCGGCACAGCATGACGCCCGTCACAACGTCGCCGGGGTGGCTCTTACGATTTAAATCTTAGAGTGACACAGGCGCCCTCGCCAAGCTGCATCCCACGCGCATGGGACACCGACTGGGAGGTCAGAGGACGTGCCGGTGGGCGTTTATTCTATGTCATGTATGGCGACACGACTGGAAGAGGAGAATTTTCCCGTCTTCTAGAGGGAGGCCGGAGAGCGGAGAATTTTGGGATTGGCGTACGAAAGTGTTGACGGATTATTGTTGGTTGTTTTAGCTTTTTCAGAGTACTCCACTTCGAGTTGTTAAAAGTCATTGGGAAGAAACCGGGAGGACATCTGGGCGGAGGCCACTGTACGAGTAAGATTCGGGCCTATGCCGTGGAAGATGTTGGATCATTTGTAGGCCAAGGGCCACGATAGGCGTCAGAGCGGAGATTCGGGCGCAGACGCAGGTCCACCGTTCTAAACGAAGCAGATGTGAGCTGGTGGCCGAATTGCTGATTCCACATAGCGACTGGCGAGCATTCCGCAGCTCTGGCCCACTAGGAATTTTGAAGGTATATTCTCACCATACATGGCGACAGCTTCCAAACAGCAGCAGTCGCTGTCCAATTTCCATTTTGACGTAGCTTGCAGCTTTGTAGTTCACAATCACTGTTAAAGATTTACTTTCAGTCAGACCGCATTATCCACCCACTCCCCCAGCTTTGTGAACTGTCCATAAATGCAAACAGTTCATTTCATTGCACAAGAACTTGGATGTAAACGACGTTGTTTATGACAATTCAAGTGTCATACGCGTTACTGTAGTACATTTACAGTTACTTAAAACCTCATCTGTTATTTCGGAAGATTTTTTACCTTATACATCTCATTCATTTATTGGGACTTGGTAGGAATTACTTTGGAATATTATACACAGTGTCAATTCACCTTCACTGCTAAGGGCCACAATCAGTCATTCGCGTGTGAACTTGCAGTTTTGCTACATTCTACAGTACTGTAGCTAAAGTGTGGTTCTCTGCCGTACGATATCCCAGGACAGAAGTTCAATAGAGGTATGGCACATAGATTCCACCAAAGCAGAAGCGTTGTAACTACGTGCCTTCTATTGTGACTCTGCAAATCATAGTTCAGCTGAAACGTGTTTTTTTTCTGACAGTAATAAAAACCGTTGAGGAATGAACGTACCGAGAAGCGACTGTTAAGAATTCTAAGATCCTGAAAGACGACCTTCCAAAATAGCGGTTACCTACATCACGCAGTATTCTGAACTCTTCAGTTCTATTGTTTAAGAACTTTGTTTACTTTAGGAGCACAGCCCCGTAAGAGAAAAGAGAGTGTAAGCCTCGACGAAGCAGTACAGCCTGCCTGTGACAAAGCTTTCGCGCCCGTAGCGAAAAAAATCGCCGGCGTGTGGCGAGCGGCGGTAGCTGGCGCCGGACGTGTCGGCCGCAGCGCAGTGAAAACACCTGCCGCTGTCAGCCGTAATGACAGTATCGACCGCAGATTCTCCCACGGGACGCAGCTTGCTTAAACACAGGGGGAGACAGAAAAAGCGGCCGCAGCAACAGCCGTGTTGCTCTACGAATGTGGGACGCATCGAGGCGCTCATTAAAGCTGAGAAGCAGCAACCTGGCCGCTTTTCTTAGGGGTAATCAATGAAGTAACACGAATTACCGACAGAAACGGCCTGGCGGACCATCAGTTGGGGGTGCGGATAACTGTAGGAACAAGCGAGGCAATACTATCCCTATTACTTAGTTTAAGAAATCGTCAAGCCATTAATTTGCCGGATATAGACTGGGAGACTCAAACGTTCATAACGGGTGGCAGGGACAAAGAATCCAGTGAAATTTTTTAAGTGCTTAATCTGAAAACTACCTTGAGCAGTTAAACAGAGAACCGACTCGTGGCGATAACATATTAGACCTTCTGGTGACAAACAGACCCGAACTACTTGAAACAGTTGACGCAGAACAGGGAATCAGCGATCATAAAGCAATTACTGCATCGATGATTTCAACTGTAAATAGTGACAAAAAGCAGATTACAGAGTACCTGACGGCTCAACACGAAAGTTTTGTCTCAAGTACAGATAGTGTTGAGGATCAGTGGACAAAGTTCAAATCCATCGTACAATATGCGTTAGATGAGTATGTGCCAAGCAAGATCGTAAGAGATGGAAAAGAGCCACCGTGGTACAGCAACCGAGTAAGAAAACTGCTGAGGAAGCAAAGGGAACTTCACAGCAAACATAAACATAGCCAAAGCCTTGCAGACAAACAATTACGCGACGCGAAATGTAGTGTGAGGAGGGCTATGCGAGAGGTGTTCAATGAATTCGAAAGTAAAGTTCAAAGTACTGACTTGGCAGGAAATCCTAAGAAATTTTGGTCTTATGTCAAAGCGGTAGGTGGATCAAAACAAAATGTCCATACACTGTGACCAAAATGGTACTGAAGCAGAGGATGACAGACTAAAGGCGGAAATACTAAATGTCTTTTTCCAAAGCTGTTTCACAGAGGAAGACTGCACTGTAGTTCCTTCTCTAGATTGTCGCACAGATGACAAAATGGTAGATATCGAAATAGATGACAGAGGGAGAGAAAAACAATTACAATCGCTCAAAAGAGGAAAGGTCGCTGGACCTGATGGGATACCAGTTCGATTTTACACAAGAGTACGCGAAGGAACTTGCCCCCCTTCTTGCAGCGGTGTACCGTGGGTCTCTAGAAGAGCGTAGCGTTCCAAAGGGACGTCGAACAGATGTGCAGAACTATAGACCTATATCTCTAACGTCGATCAGTTGTAGAATTTTGGAACACGCATTATGTTCGAGAATAATGACTTTTCTGGAGACTAGAAATCTACTCTGTAGGAATCAGCATGGATTTCGAAAAAGACGGTCATGTGAAACCCAGCTCGCGCTATTCGTCCACGAGACTCAGAGGGCCAGACACGGGTTCACAGGTAGATGGCGTGTTTCTTGACTTCCGCAAGGCATTCGATACAGTTCCCCACAGTCGTTTAATGAACAAAGTAAGAGCATATGGAATATCAGACCAATTATGTGATTGGATTGAAGAGTTCTTAGATAACAGAACGCAGCATGTCATTCTCAATGGAGAGAAGTCTTCCGAAGTAAGAGTGATTTCAGGTGTGCCGCAGGGGAGTGTCGTAGGACCGTTGCTATTCCCAATATACATAAATGACCTTGTGGATGACATCGAAAGTTCACGGAGGCTTTTTGCGGACGATGCTGTCGTATATCGAGAGGTTGTAACAATGGAACATTGTACTGGGATGCAGGAGGATCTGCAGCGAATTGACGCATGGTGCAGGGAATAGCAATTGAATCTCAATGTAGACAAGTGTAATGTGCTGCGAATACATAGAAAGAAAGATCCCTTATCATTTAGCTACAAAATAGCAGGTCAGCAACTGGAAGCAGTTAATTCCATAAATTATCTGGGAGTACGAATTAGGAGTGATTTAAAATGGAATGATCATATAAAGTTGATCGTTGGTAAAGCAGATGCCAGACTGAGATTCATTGGAAGAATTCTAAGGAAATGCAATCCGGAAACAAAGGAAGTAGGTTACAGTACGCTTGTTCGCCCACTGCTCGAATACTGCTCAGCAGTGTGGGATCCGTACGAGATAGGGCTGATAGAAGAGATGGAGAAGATCCAACGGAGAGCAGCACGCTTCGTTACAGGATCATTTAGTAATCGCGAAAGCGTTACGGAGATGATAGATAAACTCCAGTGGAAGCCTCTGCAGGAGGGACGCTCAGTAGCTCGGTACGGGCTTTTGTTGAAGTTTCGAGAACATACCTTCACCGAAGAGTCAAGCAGTATATTGCAACCTCCGACGTATATCTTGCAAAGAGACCATGAGGATAAAATCAGAAAGATTAGAGCCCACACAGAAGCATACCGACAATCCTTCTTTCCACGAACAATACGAGACTGGAATAGAAGGGAGAACCGATAGAGGTGCTCAATGTACCCTCCGCCACACACCGTCAGGTGGCTTGCGGAGTATGGATGTAGATGTTGATATTAATAGCATTTGCGGACTGAGATAAAGTATGTAAATGCGGTCTAGAATACGCTCTTAGAAAAATTGAAGTTACCGGGAGAAAATACAGGGTCAAAAGTCCACGAGAGCAAGTAAAGTTTTAATTACTACCTAAAGAAAATAAAGTCGCGTAAGTATTTCTTTGTATGCAGTCGTGGCACACATTGAAATCGCCGTGCCACAGTGTCGAAGCACGTCGACAGAGGAGCCAAACCAAAATGGTTCAGGGCACTTTATAAGATGGGGGGTCTCGACTTACCTGCTTTTGCTCCTCTAGCGACGTGCTACGATAGGAAAAAAATTATTATTTACCTAACTGTACTTTCCCGAGATAACTGAAACTTTATGACTAAACAAATCACAGCTTGTACAGAAGCCAGACTGCTCCCACAAGACATGAAAGGAAAGTAGTAATTGAGAAGAGAGAGAGACAGGTTGCAGCTTATCCGCCATGTTATTAGTTCTGCGAGTAGAAAAAGTAATCGACGAAACTAAAGCGAGGTCTGTAAAATCAATTAAACTTCGTGGAGAAGAAATAAAAAAAAAAAATGAAGTTTGTCGATGATGCTGTAAATCTAACAGAGACGGGAAGGGACTTTGAAAACGAGTTTAGCTGATGTCTTGAAGATTCGTTATAAAAATGAAAATCAATAAAAGTTAAATAAAGGTTATACGGTTTAGAATAATAAAACCAGGTAATACTGAGAGAAATTAGAAGCATAAGAGATGCTAGAAATCAGTCGTGAGTTTTTCAATCTGGACGGAAAAATAGCTAGGGTAACAGCAGTAAATAAAGATAAAATATAGACTGCAATAGCGAGAAAAACGTTTCTGAAAAAGAGAAGTACGTAAAACTCGAATAAAAATTTAAGTAATAATAGCATTATCTTGGAACTCTTCCATCTGCTCTGTGTTTGCTTAGAAAAACAACAATATGAGAACTGTGAATCCGCCTTGATGCAAAACACATTGTTATTTGTTTACTTATTTATTCTCCACACTAGTTTCTGCGACAAATATAGCTATCGTCAGTGGGTTCTTTAAATCTTATTTATTGAACGTTATGACATGTTTTTAAGAATTGCTGTCGCTGTTTGCGGCACATTTTCTGTGCTTTTATTGTTGCCGTTTTTCTCAGCGTACATCATGTAATCTGCAAGTTCGTTGGACGGCATGCAGCTAATTCTATACACAGGAAAACAAAACTTTCGCACTTTTTTATGATCCAAAAACGAGAACAATTCTTAAAAACGTGTCATAACGTACAATAAATAAGATTTAAGGAACATACTGATGATAGATATATATTTGTCGCTGAAACTAATTTGGGGAATAAATAAGTAAAATATTAAAGCGTTTTTCATCATGACACACTCACAATTCCCTTATTGTTGTTTTTACAAATTTAAGTGTTAGGAATGTTTTTGCGAAAGCATTTGTCTGGAGTGTTGTCTTGTACGAAAGTGACACGTAGACGATACCCAATTCATGCAAGATGAGAACAGAACCTTTTGATATGCAGCAGTACAGGAGAATGCTGTAGGTTAGACGCGTAGCTAGAGTAACAAATGAGGAGGTACTGAACCGAATTGCGGAAAATGAAGTTCATGGTGCAATCTGAGTAAAAGCTGAGATCAGTTGATAGGGCGTATTCCCAGGAATTGTCAGTCTGGTGATGGAGGGAAGTGTCTACTGAATACAGAAGACAGTGGGTGAAGGGTGTGCTAATTACTAAGATGTGAAGAGACTTACACAATATAGACTAGCACGGAAAGCTGCATCATCAGACCAGTCTTTGGAGTGAGATCTACAACAGCAATCTGTGAACACAGGTCGATGACTATTGGAGGCACCAACAAGTGGCGGAGGTGTTAATTAGAGGCGCTAACAAGCATCGATCAGCCCGTCAGATTGGGAAAAAAACACGTCCTCTGACAGATTAGTGTCCAGAAATGTTCGACAATAGGTAAGACGGCGGGGAAGGGGCGACCGTGGGAAGACGCGCCGCGGGCTGAAAGGCCGGGGGCGCACAGTGTTTTGTAGCGGCCGTATTTTTGCTCCGGGCCCGGCGAGAGAGCAGCCTCCCGTCGATTTTCGCACGTCTTCCTCCATCATTCACCATTGTGATCGATTATATATTAGAGTATTCCAATTCAAGAGCGTAAGAGGTTTTAATAACAACAAAAAAAGCGGTGTCGAGGAGGTGCCGGCGAGCAGCCGCTCCGGTGGGGTGGGGGCGGACTATTAGTCACGGCCATCAAAACACGCCTTTGTTCTGCTGCGCGCCGCCATGAGTGATGGGCCGAGCTGTCCGCCGGCACGCGCCGGGCATTAGTTCAAGCCTCGCCGCCGGTGGCGGCGTCATCAACACCCCAGAGCCGCCGCCGCCGCCATCGCCAAATTCAATCACCTGGCGGAGGCATCCTCTGGATATAGCTGCTGCGGATGCGTACGAGCCTGGTGCACGGGGAACACCACCTCATATTCGTAAGCTTATCCGTGTTGTGACTTTTCCATGACATTTATTAATTGCAGAAAATAAATTCCACTCCTGCTTCCATTTCTATTACTAATACACTTACTAGTTTGCGAAGATTAGCCCGCAACTTCCAGCAATCGCTGCCACATAGTAACGTAATTAGCCTCCAGTTTTAATTGCAGTAGCGTGGGTTGAGGTGCCATGTCACGGATTGATCGGCCCCTCCCGCCGGAGTTAGAGTTCTATACGCGGCCTCCATTAAAAATGAGCCACACTTTCTCAAAATTCTCCCAATACACCGAAGCCGTCCATTCTTCTTCCCTAGCACCGCCCTGACATGGTCGATCCATTTCATACCGCTTTGCATCTATAATTTTCAATGCGATAGGGTCCGCAGCTGTGATGAATTTTTTGAAAGATTTCTTGGATCCTCCAGCTGCCATTCTCTTTATTTCATGTACGATTATACAATTTAGGCCTAAGCCCATTTTCAAGTATCTAAAACGGAAGTATCATACATTGGATATATTAGTGACGGTTGTGATTTTGATGTAGGAACAAGATACTTGAAAATGGCCTGTACAATCGCACATGAAATGAAGGAAACTGCAGCTGAAGGCTTCAAGAAATCTTTCACAAAAAACCGCTTTCCATCGTTACGCCCGGATATTTAATCGATGTGACTGTGTCGAGCAGCACACCACTAATGCTGTAATCAAACTTTACGGGATTTTTTTCCTATTCATCTGCATTAACCCACATTTTTCTGCATTCAAAGCAAACTGCCACTCATCAAAACGCACTAATAAATACTTACCGTGCCGGCCCAGCTGCAGTGAGAGGAACCGACGCTACTTTCCCACCGAAAGGAGTGAGCGAACAACCCCAACATTAGCAGATGGCTCGACCCTTGAGGGGAGCGGTTGTCCATCGTTGCATTTATACCTTTATGCGCACGTTTTAATTTTAAACTAGCGGTCAACGGAATTCAGTGAATAAAAAGACAAATACATCAAGTGACACATTTAAACAGCTGGAATCAGGGCGTTTCTGACGAATGCGAACCACACATTTAGAACACTATTTATTGAAAATCGTTCAGGTTTCGAACGCTGTCTCAACCGAAGTTTCATTGGTACAAAATATAAGCCGGACGCGGTGGCCGAGCGGTTCTAGGCGCTATAGTCCGGAACCACGGGACTGCTACGGTCGCAGGTTCGAATCCTGCCTCGGGCATGGCTGTGTATGATGTCCTTAGGTTAGTTAACTTGAAATAGTTCCAAGTTCTAGGGGACCGATGACCTCAGATGTTAAGTCCCATAGTGCTCAGAGCGATTTGAACCATTTGAACAAAATATAAAATAAAGGAAGAGATCTTACGACATCAAGAAACGTGAATCTATTCGATATTACACCAAGAACAATTTAAATTAGTAACGAGTCTAGCAGCGCATTTAGAGCAGTCTGCAGGCAGATTATATATGCGAATCCAAAAATGCGTTATGTTGTGCACAAAAGAAAACCGACTACTGACGTCTCAAAACCACGGAATGAAACACCCAAATATCACTTAATTTGATCGTTAAACACTCCCATCTGCGTCACTCGGCTCACATACAGGAGTGCCACTTTGAAACGTAAACGAGTCAGCGTCCACAAGGGAAAGACCAAGAAGACACTCGAACCATGTTCTCAGCTCAGCGAGTCATGGGACGAGGTAGCTCAGTCAAAAGTCCATCCGCAGCCAAGCACATTTGGTCGGAAACTGTCATTTCCGACATTTATACTTTTATGCGCACGTTTTAATTTTGAACAAGCGGTCAACGGAATTCAGTGAGTGAATAAATAAAATCAATTGACACATTTGAACAGCTGGAATCAGCGCGTTAATTTATTTATTTTAATTATTTAAATTATTTTCGCTGAAAATTATTTATTACAAATATTAAAATATTCTTTCATTTCATTCACATTTGTTATAAAGTTTTTTTTTTATCTTTACATCACCGGAATCCACATACACCACTCAAGAGTCCTACTACATTTACTCCTTCCGTTACCACTCTGCGTTTTTCACTTATCTTATTTTTATAATACCTTTTTCCAACTTTTCATTCAATAAACATACAGTCAAGTCTTATAAGGATTAATGCAGAACCTTAGTTGTTTCATAGGTGATGACTTGTCTTGGCACTGATTTCCAGATCAGTTTTGTCTCCTCTTGTCGGAAAATTTCCCAGTACACATGGTCAGCACACAACAGACACACAGGTGCCTTACGTCTTGTTGTGCGACACTGTCGCCTGTTGCCTTACATCACCGAGCAGAAACTGTAAGTCACATTGTAACCTCCTACAGTCACACATCTTCCCTTCATCCGAAAGTTGACAGCAATCGTGTTGGCAGCTGCGCGCTTACGTTCCTGGTCTGAGCAACAGCCAGGCACAGTGCCGCACCACGCTTCACCTGACCCGCTAAACCACCCGATTTGCTTGGGACTATTCGTAACAGTGGATGAAATGCCCGACATTGGACTGTTGATGACTGGAAACATGCTTCCTGGTCGCAAGAGTCTCGTTTCAAATTGTATACAGCGGATGGATGTGTTCGGGTATGGAGACAGCCTCAGAAATCCATAGGCCCTGCATGTCAACAGGGGACTGTTCAAGCTGGTGGAGGCTCTGTAATGCCGTGGGGCGTGTGCAGTTGGAGTGACACGGGACTCCTGACACATGTAGATAAAGACTCTCACAGGTGACACGTACGTAAGGATCTTGTCTGATCACCTGCATCAATTCATGGCGTTTGTGGATTCCGACGGACTCGGGCAATTCCAGCAAGACAATGCGACACCCCACACTTCCGAATTGCTACAGAATGGTACCGGGAACACTATTCTGAGTTTACAAACATCCGCTGGCCATCAAACTCCCCATACATGAACATTATTGAGCATATCTTGGATGCCTTGCAGCGTGCTGTTCAGAAGAGATCTCCACCCCCTCGTGGTCTTACGGATTTATGGACAGCCCTGCAGGATTCATGGTGTCAATGCCCTCGAGCACTACTTCAGGTATTAGTCGAGTCCACGTCACACTGTGTTGCAGCACTTCTACATTATCACGGGGGCCCTACACGACATTTGGCTTCTCGGTGTATAACGTATTGTTGGGAATGTGACAGAAGCACTGTTGTGCAGAGGGGAGGCAGCTGCGGAATTCCGATATGAGCGGATAAATCATCTGAATAGATAAAGTGACAAAAAAAATTAGGACAGCGCTGCGACAAGGCAGTCAGAAATCTGACGAAAATGCTGGTAGTGCGAAGTTCGCTACTGCTCAAAGGCTTACGCGTGACTTGCGCTCTGGCAGATGCGCTGGTCCCGGCGAGAAGCACGGCACACATCAGTCAGCTCCAGCGCGCGGGCGCGGCGACTATCTGACGAGTCGTACATTACCGGCACCACAGCCGTAAATCACGGCAGATAGACGAGGGCCACGGGCCGCCGGCCGCTATCTGCAGGTGCCGCGTGCGGCCGACGACAGCCGGCGACGGCGCAGACGCGGGAGCGGGCGAGGGCGCGCCCCGGCCACGTGCAGATAGCCGCAGCCGCGCACGTGCACGTGCACGGCCGGCCTACCGGCGGCGGGCTCACGGCTCTGCAGCCCCAAAGCCGGGTACTAGAAGGCCTGACGACCCACTCTTAGAACTACTCTCAGACTCTGATGCTACCTGTAGCTCGACATGTGCGAGTAGCCCGTAGTGGCTTGCCTTCCATGTATTGTATTACAAGAAGTTTTGTGACTAAAGATTTATCGCTTGATATTTATTTTATAAGTGACATGTAAGTACTTTCTCTTTCTTGTACTGTCAGTCAGTACTTACACATACAGAAATTTTTTCCTATAATTTTTGTACTTTTTTATAGCCCAGTTTGAACATCTTACTTCTGATGAAGGCACTCATAGCAGTGCCGAAACCTAGGTCGAAAGACTTTTTGCGACCGAGGGCTGTTATTACTTTAATTTTAAAAGAAAATACCTTTAGAAGTGGAATTATAAATACGGCTCCCTCTGGTATCTATGTTAGCGTTAGAAAATTGTACGTATTTTGTGTAAGAACAGCTGTAACCGCTGTACAACGATTAAAAGGCCAGATACGACAGGTCCTAAAATTAGCGAAAATATACGCCAATACCCTGGTTCGAGCCCTCCAGTTCGAGAGCTCTCACCCAACATAGGAAAGCGATGTTACACCGCGCTGAATGGAGACACTTGCCATATGTGATTACATCGTTGCAAACTGCCGTTTCTAAGTCTAATTTCTACTGAAAATTTGTACAGCACAAAATGTTGTCACAGACATTTTTGTATTTCCATAATGCAAGGAATCGCGCGTATTTTTCTTCCCCTTGTAAAACCTAGAGGGTTTTCGCTCTGTGAAAGGGCTCCACGTATTTCGCTCACTTCACTCCAGACGAAGGTCAATGTTAGAGACAACTCAGTTACTAAATACAGACATCGTTCCTGAGAAGGTCTTGCAGGTCACATCAGCATTACAGAGGGGCGTTACAGCGGCTCCCCCGGTGATTGACGAGGAAAGTGTTGCTTCCTGAATCTAATCTATTCCTTCCTTTTATTTGCTCTTGCCAGGTGAAGGGCGGCGACCGGAAGCAGGAACCGTACAGTGCCGGCCGCTGCTGCCGCCGGCATGCAACCCGGCAACTTAATCGAACCTAATCCCAACAACTTAGATGGGCGTTATTAAGGGCGCTCCGGCCGGAATTCAAGTTGGAGGATTGCCGCCATCAATCCTCTGCCCCCGTCACGATTCCTGTCGTTGCCGCCTGGTCGAACGCCACGGCTTGGGCACAGAATGGCCGTCGCACACAACTGCGGCAGTAAAGGCAGAGAGACACCCGTTCGTAAGTACGGCGCTAGATGTCCTCGCCTCACTTCCCAAAACGCCGTAAACACTAAATTCGCAGAGTGGGCAGCAAAGGTGTTAGAAACAAAATCCATGTCAAATGTCACTTGATGAAGGACACAGTGTGCGAGCGTGCTTCATACTTTCCACCACTCTAGCGAGTCTACGGCACGCAAGAGTAATATCTTTGGTGTATGAGATTGCGGAAGTGGAAGCAGTGCGCAGGCAGACAAGGGAGGACGAAGTGATAGCTTGTGGGGACGTATGGGACAAGGGATGTATTTGAGTTGTCTTTCCTTCTGCATGAACAGTGCAGTTAAACAAACTCCGTAAAAATGATGAAAAGTATCACAAACGACACAAATTGTCCACCGTTTTTCCTCGTGGAGGCTTTCTCCCTCAACTGATCCCTCAAATGGTTCAAATGGCTCTGAGCACTATGGGACTTAACTTCTAAGGTCATTAGTCCCCTAGAACTTAGAACTACTTAAACCTAACTAACCTAAGAACATCACACACATCCATGGCCGAGGCAGGATTCGAACCTGCGACCGTAGCGGTCAAACTAATCCCTCGCTGCGCAGCACAAATGCAATGCGGCAAGTAATACAGCATTTTAAATTTGTGGGTGACGTGGCGCAAAATCCTACAGGTTAATCTTCTGAACAACTGACTTTTCAATTACGAGAGTTACCTGTAGGCTGGGACAAAAATACGTGTCAGTAATCGTGTACAGATTTACGTCACTGCTCCCTACTGAAAAAGAATACATGAATAAACTCGCACGTCGCCTTACGTCCGCTTACAAACGTACGGGAAGTAGTGAGTTGACACTGACTAAATAACAATTGTAGACACTGTCTAAGGAACAGAAGTGATTGATTTTTAAAAGTAACCTTTAAAAAAAGTAAATCGCGAATTATTTAGACTTGGTAATAAATTTTAGTTATACAATCATCTTCCGACCAATTCCTGTTTAAAATGCCCATAACGTGAATAAAAAGTTATAGAGCAACAAAGAATGAAGAAAAGAGTAGAACAGTGTTATAATATCTACAGCGAGGTGTCAGCGTCGTCCAAGTTATATCTTCTAGTAAGTACCAGCAATTATGGGGAGCAAAAACATTTTACAGAGCTCTTCATAATTGACATATCTATGAGGAGATTTCAGTTTTTCATTGTACTACAATTTTGTACACGTATTATATTAATTCCTTTTAACTTAGCAAAGGAAAATAAATCACCTTTGGCCCTTTTGAAGATCAGTCTAAAATATAAATATGTAACCAAAAAACAGCCATTCAGTAGCGTACTTCATTGTATGGAGGGTATGGGATACCTGTATATTAGCAGCACTAAAGAAGAGAAATATGACAAAGATAAACTGATTTTGAAATGTTATCGGATATTCAGCAGGGTAGCTTCGTCCAAATATGTACTATTCCGGCAAGTAGGCTAGTTGCCTAAATACACACATACATTTGCCTCTTACCTAAAACTAAACGTAATTACAGCAAAGAAGGTTGAACTGCGACAAAGTTTACCGTAAAAAAAGAACAAAGTACGACAGCTTTTCTCGGGAATGTAAATTTGTGGTAAGATCTTATGGGACCAAACTGTTTAGGTCATCGGTCCCTAAGCTTACACACTACTTAAGCTAACTTAAACTAAATTACGCTATGGACAAACACACACACACACACACACACACACACACACACACACACACACACACACACACACACACACACACACACACACACACACGCGCCCGAGGGAGGACTCGAACCTCCGAAATGGGGAGCCGCGCGTCTCGGGAATGAACCTCTAGCAAATGAAGTGACAGCGACAAGCGCAATTTAGAATTTTAGTGAAAAATGAATCTTAGATCAACGACACACAAAATAATTTGAACAAGTAGATACTATTATTGACTGTCAACATATTTATTATTAGCAGTTTCATTTCGGCTGTTTTTCATTTTCAAGCAAATATATCAAATTCCATGGCACGCATGAGCAATATTACAAGCGAACAAAATGGCCATGTACCCTTGGGAAATCGAACTATTAAAGACAAGAATGGGATAAAAACAGGTTCGTCCAAAAGTTCATTTCGTCAACATTAATTGGAGCAAACAAAAAAAAAGGTGCGAATGCTCCGTGTGTTATAGGCAATGGCGTAATAAAGACTTGAATAAACCATGGGAAAATTTTCTTCACACATTGTAAAATAATTTATACCGTACCAGACAGTCGTTGTCCCACATAGTTACCGGAAGTCTCATACACGTAACAACCCTAAACTTTTGCCTTGTTTACTGTAATCGTAACTCGATTCTTAGAGCCATATTAGTTAAACATTCCACAGCCATAACATTTTAAATACATACGAGTATTTTATTAGCTCGGATTCTAGTCACAATTCACTTCCGCCCAATAAGACGAAGCTAGCCTGACTGAGCTCGATCCGTGCACTTGAAAAACAGTGGATGACAAGCGGAGTCATTTCGTATTCCGGGAACACTGACACAGACAAAGTTGTTTCCCGGCTCTGCTGATACGTGTCCGTCAGACGCTTATTCGAAAGGCAATTAGATAGATTGCAGTGCTTCGAGATTAGATACGAAAAGGGGGGGGGAAACAGCCTGAAATAGACTGAGCGCCCTGTCGCACCGCCATCTATGCGATTCGAGATGCCTCTGATGCAACGCGCTCAGACACCCATACACACATACGAGACCTTCGCGAACCGTGAGAGCTGCTGTAATGGCCAGGGCGCGCTCTGCCGCTCATGGTTGCATAACGCTAGGCGCTGCTGTCCTGCCTCAAGGGCAGCCAGCGAAGCTTCGCACACGTGTCTATTGGGACTGACGTAGTCGCAGATTCGCTGAAGCTGGCGAGAGGCCGGTTCGTTTATTTAGCAAGAACGCCGCCTAGAAATATACTTCACCGAATGAACACAAACGTGAACGTTATCCACTGCCTCAGATGTGGATAGTGACCCAAGAAGAATTATCATTAACTACAAACCCTGCCGCTACCGTATCTATACAACCTTACCACAAAACAACAGTCAAAATATTGTACAGAAAGTCAGAAATTTATTCCAGATAAAGTGGTGAAAGCAGTTGCACAAATACTCTAAGTAGGCAATTATACTAAAGAGCCATAGAAACTGGTACATCTGCCGCAGAAGTGCCGCAACGCGATGTGGCATGGACACGACTAATGTCTGAAGTAGTGCTGGAGTTAACTGACACCATGAGTCCTGCACGGAGGAGGTGGAGATCTCTTCTGAACGGCACGTTGCTCAAAAATGGTTCAAGTGGCTGTGAGGACTATGGGACTCAACATCTGAGGTCATCAGTCCCCTAGAACTTAGAACTAATTAAACCTAAATAACCTAGGGACATCCACACACATCCATGCCCGAGGCAGGATTCGAATCTGTGACCGTAGCGGTCGCGCGGTTCCAGACTGAAGCGCCGAGAACCGCACGGCCACAACGGCCGGCTCCGCACGTTGCAAGGCATCCCAGATATGCTCAATAAAGTTCATGTCTTGGGCGTTAGTGGCTAACAGAAGTGTTTAAACTCAGAACAGTGATCCTGGAACCACTCTGTAGTAATTCTGGACGTGTGGGTTGTCGCATTGTCCTGCTGGAATTGCTCAAGTCTGTCGGAATGCACAATGGATATGAATGGATGCATGTGATCAGACAGGATGCTTACGTAAGTATCACTTGTCAGAGACGTATCTAGACGTATTGGGTCCCACACCACTCCATCTGCACACGCCTCACACCATTACAGAGCCTCCACCAGCGTGAACAGTCCCCTGCTGACATGGAGTGTCCATGGATTCCTGAGATTGCCTCCATACACGTACAGGTCCATCTGCTCGATACAATTTGAAACGAGACTCGTCCGATCAGGCAACATGTTTGCAGTCATCATCAGTCCAATGTCGGTGTTAACGGGCCCAGGCGAGGCGTAAAGCTTTTTGTGTCGCAGACATCAAGGGTATACGAGTGGGCCTTCGGCTCCGAAAGCCCATGTCGACGATGTTTCGTTGAATGATTCACATGCTGACACGACGGCCCAGCAATGAAATCTGCAGGAATTTGTGGAAGGGTTGCACATCTGTCACGTTGAACGATTGTCTTCAGTCGTTCTAACTTACCTAAGGACATCACACACATCCATGCCCGAGGCAGGATTCGAACCTGCGACCGTAGCAGTCGCGCGGTTCCGGACTGAAGCGCCTAGAACCGCTCGGCCACTGCGGTCGAGCCATCTGTTTGGCCCAATGAAGGATGCACTCCGCGGGTAGTACCGATGAAACAAGACGCTGTCTCCGACGACGACCAGTGGAGTGGTACCATGCAGTAAGGTGGCCTAAGGTCGTCGCATTGAAAGGAGACCATGTTGAAAAATAGAGTTTTCTAGCCAAAAGAGTCGGCAATAATATGGTGCATTGTTGGAATCCTGAATAAAACCAACGTGCTTTCAGAAAAAATTGTGTTGCATTACTTATTGAACGCTGTACGCATATGTCCCGTCTTCGTTATACCTTTTTTCATTTTTTTTAAATTTAAGTCATGCTGCACCATTTCATACTGTCGAACTGTTTGCTCGATCGGGAGATCCTAAGAAGGTGCCTTGATTTTCCTCCCTTATGCTTATTTCAATGAGATAATTTCCCTCTCTTGGTCTTCCATTCTTACCGTTGCCTCTCGCTTCTGGCAGGTATCGCACATTGCCAACCTTAACCTAGTGTGCATCGGTATAGTGCGGCTAATGAAACGGATGATTACTGGAGAAGCGCCCCCTCCCAGGGCGGTGTCCCTCGGCGAGCCGCGCCGGACCGAACGGGTCCCAGCGGGAGGCAGTAATTACGCCCACTAAGGCCGGCGTAATCGAAGCGTGGCCGGCGCGGCGCGGCGTGTGGTGGCCGGCCAGTGGCCGCTGGCCGCTCCGCCGACCCGACCGTCGGCCGTCGCTTCCGGCCGACCGCGCTAACCCGGCCAGACTGCCGCAAACAACGACGGCGCCCGACCGCTCCTTGGCCGCCCCTACCTGCCGCGCCGCTGCCTGGGGGTTCCCCTGCGAGCGTCCCAGTGGCGCTCCCGTAGCCGCTCTCTGATCCAATAAAGCAGCGAAAGTAACGTCGTAACACGGTCGTGAGGAACACGAGCGACCTGTCCCGCCTTCACTGGTGCTGCTTAGTTAGCGTTACAAAAAAACTCCGGTCGAACAGGCTTCGAACTGCACAGTGTGTTTCCACAAAATACAGTGCGAGTTTATTTTCAGGCAACAGCATAATAATTATTCTCTCTACAAAACTACTAATTCTGCTTGATGAATGTTAAGTGGAAGGTAATTCACATATACAGGGTGAGGCAATTAAAACTTTTTGTCGGAATATTTGGCGATATACACGTCGGTTTAAAAAAGTAGTCATAAACGTTCTTCACTTAGAAGGAGGACATCCATAAACATAACGCTCGGACCCCCTGCACCACCCCCGTGTGCGGGAGGGGGGGTGACTTTGAAATCTTAAATAGGAACCCCTATTCTTATTCCAAATTATTATTCTCCGTGAAAAAATGTGTAACTTTTGTATGAAACATTTCTTTCGTTTCATGATAGATGGCTGGCTCTGAGCACTATGGGACTTAACTTCTGAGGTCATCAGTCCCCTAGAACTTAGAACTAATTAAAGCTAACTAACCTAAGCACATCACACACATCCATGCCCGAGGCAGGATTAGAAACTGCGACCGTAGCATTCGCGCGGTTCCGGACTGAAGTGCCTAGAACCGCTCGGCCACCGGGCCGGCCATGATAGATGGCGCTAGAATCGGCAAACATGGAAAGGAGGTGACAATTGTTGCAAACCAGTAATATCTCACAAAAATACGCATCCGATTAGGAAAATCAAAGTACATCATTTGATATTTGGGAAAATGCTACCATGTGAACCGTCTACCCTTCCGCAATGCATTCATACACTACGTTTAGCGTTACCCACGAACAACGACGTGGCCGTGTAATGTGTTCCCTTCGGGGTGCTTGACTACTGAGAGTCCCCTTGCCTCTCACAAGTGTTTCAGTGCAGCAAATGTTCGAAATATTGTCCGTTGATTCTAATGCACATTGCAACTCTGTGTCTGAATGACAATCCGATAAGCATTAGTGACGCTGCACTAACGTTTGCACATTCATTGCGAATTAGCTGCCGCATATCTTCGGGGGTTGTTTGTACATCCATGTAAACTCTCTCTTTTAACCATCCCCAAAGCAAAAAGCGGCAGAAGTCAAATCGGGTGAACTTGCGGGACACGTTTGAGGACCTCCTCATCCAATCGGTCGACCCTGCTAGTTTCGAATCAAAACTTCTCGAGCTAGTCGTGAATAGTGCGTTGTACATCCATCGTGTTGAAACCAAATATCCACTCTCGTTTGAAGAGGAACATCGTCCATTAGTACGGGTAAAACATTATCCATAATGTCGCTCTACATTTGACCAGTCAGATTACCTTCTAGGAAGTATGGGCCAGTTACCTGCTTACCTGAAATACCGCACCAAACGTTGACACTCCATGGGTGTTAATGTTCAGCTTACCCTACTCAATGGGGATTCTCCACTGATCAATAAAGCATATTCTGTCGTTCACTTGACCACGATTCGTACAATTTGATTCATCAGAGAAAAGTATCTGTGAAATGTAATTATCATTGACTGCTAGTTGTTCCTGTATCCAGTTGCAGAAATGGCTCTGAGCACTATGGGACTGGACTTGTGAGGTCATTAGTCCCCTAGAACTTAGAACTAATTAAACCTAACTAACCTAAGGACATCGGACACACCCATGCCCGAGGCAGGATTCGAACCAGCGACCGTAGCGGTCGCGCGGTTACACACTGTAGCGCCTAGAACCGCTCGGCCACCCCGGCCGGCTCCAGTTGCAGAAATTCAGGCGATTGTGAAAATCGGCACCATGTAGTTCTTGATACAGCGATAAATGAAATGGATGTTATTCGTGTGCATGCAGTATGCGTAGAATACTTCTTTGCGAAATTCCTGAACCTCGCACAATTTGCCGAGAACTAATGTGAGAATTTGCACCAACCGTAGCTAAAACATTTACTGTGTTATTTTCGTTTGACACAGGCCACGGTCGGACTCTTTCTCTAGGTTTAACACCACCTGTTTCAATAATCAGATGGACAATACTGCGGAACGTCGTTGCAGACGCAACATTCCTATCGGGGAACAGAGTAGCATACCTTTGACAAGCTTCGTCAACATTTCTATGAGCCTCAAAGTACGCGGCAATGATATGGATCCTCTCTGCAATCGTTAACATCGTAGAACAACTGCGACCAGATGTGTACAGTCCGAATCATTGAAGCAACATGCACAGTTTGACTGCGGACTGAGCGCATGATTACGGTCAGTACTTCGATTTTGACAGGCGTCACATGATAGAATTATCAAAAAACAAAGAAAATACCTCAATTCTTTTAATCGGATGTGTGTGTGTGTGTGTGTGTGTGTGTGTGTGTGAGAGAGAGAGAGAGAGAGAGAGAGAGAGAGATAGCACCGTTTTGCGACAATTGTCACCTTATTTCCTTGTTTGACGATTCTGTCATGAAACGAAAGAAATTGTTTCCTACAAAAGTTACCTATTTTTTCACGGAGAATCCAAATCTGCTATGAAAATACGGGTTTCTAATTAAGATTTCAAAGTCCTCTCCCCCCCCCCCCCCAACCGCCCCGGCTGTGGTGCAAGGATTATGTTAATGGATGTCCCTCTTCGAGGTGAACAACGTTTATGATACCTTTTTTTTAATCCAACGTGTATTTCACCAGTTATTCCGACAAACGGTTTTAAACGCGTCAGCCTGTAAAAGTAATAGGAGTGCACGAAGAATTGAACCCTGTGGCACTCACTTCGTGATTTGTCCCCGGTTAGGGTTGGGGTTGGGGTTTGGGGAAGGAGACCAGACAGCGAGGTCATCGGTCTCATCGGATTAGGGAAGGACGGGGAAGGAAGTCGGCCGTGCCCTTTGAAAGGAACCATCCCGGTATTTGCCTGGAGCGATTTAGGGAAATCACGGAAAACCTAAATCAGGATGGCCGGACGCGGGATTGAACCGTCGTCCTCCCGAATGCAAGTCCAGTGCCTAACCACTGCGCCACCTCGCTCGGTCTGTCCCCGGTCACTAAGGTTGTTTTCTCCTTCCGACATTATTTGAAATATTCAGTACAACGTTTTGCGTTCTGTCCGTTAACTATGATTCAATTCAGTTTTCTATGAAGTCATCAATACCATAAAAGTTAAGTTTTTCTAAGAGAAACTGCACAAACTGATGCCTCGGAATGATTATATAAAATTCCAACAGTCGACATTTTGTTTTTTAAGGCTTTTAATATTTGATGAGTGAATCAGTACACAGTTTTCTTATTCGAACAACACTTCTGGAATCTAAACAATGACATGCCTGATCGTTCTCTTATTTCACTGCATGTGTAAACATGAACAAAAACATTCGTGTGCATACAAGAGTGACGTAACACTTGACTGGAGACGAGTACAGTACGGCAACCTGCGCAATATTTTCACTGTAATTGGTACGAATTATCACAGTACGTAATGTGCAGACAATACGTTGAGATGAATCATGCACAGATACCTGGGGATGTAATATTCCTGCTTCTAATGAAATGTCACGTCCTCCTGTCGTTCAAACAAGGAGTAATTTATTTTTATCAGCGTAAAGTGACATTTGGCAATACGGTTGGATATTCAATGAACGCACAAATGGTTCAAATGGCTCTGAGCACTATGGGACTCAACTGCTGAGGTCATTAGTCCCCTAGAACTTAGAACTAGTTAAACCTAACTAACCTAAGGACATCACACACATCCATGCCCGAGGCAGGATTCGAACCTGCGACCGTAGCGGTCTCGCGGCTCCAGACTGCAGAGCCAGAACCGCGCGGCCACTTCGGCCGAATGAACGCACACACGAGGCGAATAAAGGCCAACTCTTCATGAGTACTGTAAGATGGCTATTTTTTGATGAATTGTCAACGTCCATGAAATTCACCAACAGGCGTGTAACTTAAGATGTTATTTTATTTTAAAGGCTACCAGTTTCAGCATTTCATTGAGCCATCTTCAGGACCCATATTTATCTCTCCAAACAAACCAAAATGTCACATAAAGCCACAAATTTCAATCGTTACTAGTGTTCCATTAGAAGACAGTCCTTAACTGTCAATATTTGTTACAGAATATTATTACGTACTTAAGAGTCTTCCGAGTTTGGTGGAACACTGTTAGACATCATTACTCGTGCAGTAGGCGCTTCTGTAGCGAAATGGGAAATGTAATCGTTAGTAACAGAAAGTATCAGTATGTGACGACTGCCACCGCACCGAGCGGTAGCCCTCCAAGGGGATTACGCAAGCTGTGCAGGGAGACATTAATACACAGAGTTGCAGCCAGACTGGAGAGGCGGCCAACACGTGGACGAGAGTTGCGCAAAGTCTGGCCAGGTTGACTGCCGCGACTGGCTTCCTGCACCGCGACACCTTCACCTTCACTTGCTGCAAGCGGCCTCTCCCCACAATAACCGCAACGCCCCTGTCTCAACATAACTGTAACATCCGCCCAATAAAAGTGCTGTCACCTTTCCCCCGACCCATCTCTCTCATCCATTCAAAAATCATTACAGTTACCGTGTTGCCTTCAAAGCACCATGAAGTGTTTACTAGGCTTGCATTTATCATTTCACATAGCAATATGACACCATAGGTATGTTTCCTGCGTGCGTTGGGCACAACACAATGGTCCCAACGAAAATCTTAGCAGTTCTCACGTTGTCAGCCGCACATAATTGCCAGACCAATAGTGCAGTATTTCGCATCATAATAGCACGCACGAACTGTGTAAGAACAAGAAATACGTAAAATGAGTCTCTCAACCTATAACTGCGTGAAAAAAACGCAGATTCAGAAGGATGTAGGTTGCAGTAGGTATTCGGAGACTTGCACAGGATAGAGCAGCAGGGAGTGCAGCATCAAACCAGTCTCAGGACTGAAGACCACAACAGCGGCACGCATGAACTGTGAGGAAACATATTTAAAATGAGTCTCTCAGTCTATAACTGCAAGAAAGGAAACGCAAAAGTATTCAGCACAGGCAAAAACATATACGTAAAAATTAGAGCGTAAATTGTTAAAAAATCTGTACGTGAAATATTCAGAAACGAAAATGTGTATCATTCCAGAAAAAGAGATGCCTCCCATAAAAAAGGTGAAACACGTGCGGGAATTAAGTAATAATATTTGACCAACAGAAAGACTTTTAATTTATAAACGAATATCTGCAAACAACCGTCGCTTAACCATTGAAGTGCTTCATGGCGTTGATGTTTGAAGTAAACGTTTCTACGAAGAAATGAAGGACAACCGACGTGGCTAAACTGAAGACTTCAGCGTCCAAATGACTTAATGCTATCAAACTCTTCGGTGCCACAACAGTACAGCAATCACATATGACAACTGGTCGCAAGCAAGCTACTGCTCAAATCTCACTTTTTGCTTCCTATGACTAACGGATGTCAGGATCACCGAACAGAAACGTGAGACTACAAACTCATTGCAACCGTTGCTGCAAGAACACGAGTTTATTTGCAAATTTTCCACTTTACATAAAAGGCGTAATACGTGAATCGGATACTACATGTTGACTGCCTCAGCCTGTAGCCTATTTTTGTTTCCCTGTACCACAGGTAAAGCTGATTTCTCGCATTTATTTCGCTATCTGAAAATATAGTTGCCAGTTACGCACCAAAATTATTTTCAAAATATCCTTCCGAGAAGCTATTCAAATACACTTACTACTACTACTACCACCACCACCACCACCACCACCACCACCACCAGTAGCGTAGCTACACGAAACTTCTTTTCCTTCTCGATGACTTCCTGAAGAAGATACTCTCCATCAAACACAAAGACTACCGAGAACACTATCTCTTGCACGAGTGTGATTATAGAATTTTACGAAAACATTAATTAGTAGCATAAGGCCGGAAGTTTCTCCTGCTATTTTAATTCAAGGACCTTGACAAGTTTCAAGTATTCTTACGCTCCGGAAAGTTGTTAAAACGTTTTGAATAGTAATTATACATCACTTTGGTTAAAAAGGAAAATTACTTTTGCAAATATATAAGACATACCAATCGGTCCCTCCAACATGACAATGATCTTAATCAGCTACTGACGCAGTGGGCACATACCTGAAACAGAAGAACAGAAAATTAGTCGCGCATCTCTACGTTAACACAGTGTAGTATGCTTTTATTTTTTTAGCTACGTCGAAATTGCGTTTTCCGACCACTATACAGGTTGAAGATGAGGTCTGACAAATACAATCTGTTCTATTCGATAATGAAACGATTATTATTGTTATTACTATTATTCTTGAAACTTCCTGGCGGATTAAAACTGTGTGCCGGACCGAGACTAGAACTCGGGATCTTTACCTTTCGCGAGCAAGTGCTCTACCAATTGAGCTACCCAATCACGACTCATGACCCGTCCTCACAGCTTCAGTTCTGCCAGTACCTCCTCTCCTACCTTCCAAACTTAACAGAAGCACTTTTGCGAACCTTGTTATCTTGTATCAGAAACATACATAAAACAAAATTTATACAATTACTGACAGATCAACACAATTTATATAATTTTTTACCAAAATTAGGCCACTTCCAGGGCATTTTCCTTTGCTTGATGAAGGTCTTCTTCTGTACAGGCGGCTGGACACAGTCGACAGCGAGGCATATGTTGAAGAAGACCTCTGGGGCCACAGATACGCATTATCTTAGTCAACATAGAAATGAAACAATACAACCATGGAATCAGATTATTGACAAACTGTGTTTCTTTCTTTTGTGTTCGTGTAAAGTCTTTCGATAAGAATTTGATTCGCGCTAAGATACTTCTATAACGTTTTTCAAGGAAGTTGGAATGCAGTGCCAGGTTTTGCTAAAGATTTGACAAAAGGAAAGTAAGAAACGCCTAAGTCCCACACACACTCATAGCCGCAAACGAGCCACAGAAGACGGTAGCAGATCTCTCTATCAACCACGTCCCTGAACCCGCTAGTTACACCGCTCTGTCCAACTTCAAGCCGATGACTGACTCCAAAATACTCGACTCTTCAATACAGAACGAAAATACGTCAGTCAGCCATCTGTTTTACTTTATGTGACGTCTGCTTCACAAGTTTCTTTGCTTTTGACAGAGATATAGCTCGAACTGTACAACTACGTCAGACACAGACCTGTTGTTGTTGTTGTGGTCTTCAGTCCTGAGACTGGTTTGATGCAGCTCTCCATGCTACTCTATCCTGTGCAAGCTTCTTCATCTCCCAGTACCTACTGCAACCTACATCCTTCTGAATCTGCTTAGTGTATGCATCTCTTGGTCTCCCCCTACGATTTTTACCCTCCACGCTGCCCTCCAATACTAAATTGGTGATCCCTTGATGCCTCAGAACATGTCCTACCAACCGATCCCTTCTTCTGGTTAAGTTGTGCCACAAACTCCTCTTCTCCCCAATCCTATTCAGTACCTCCTCATTAGTTATGTGATCTACCCACCTAATCTTCAGCATTCTTCTGTAGCACCACATTTCGAAAGCTTCTATTCTCTTCTTGTCCAAACTATTTATCGTCCATGTTTCACTTCCATACATGGCTACACTCCATACAAATACTTTCAGAAAAGACTTCCTGACACTTAAATCTATACTCGATGTTAACAAATTTCTCTTCTTCAGAAACGCTTTCCTTGCCATTGCCAGTCTACATTTTATATCCTCTCTACTTCGACCATCATCAGTTATTTTGCTCCCCAAATAGCAAAACTCCTTTACTACTTTAAGTGTCTCATTTCCTAATCTAATACCCTCAACATCACCCGACTTAATTCGACTACATTCCATTATCCTCGT
Source organism: Schistocerca nitens (assembly GCF_023898315.1). Classification (NCBI taxonomy): domain Eukaryota; kingdom Metazoa; phylum Arthropoda; class Insecta; order Orthoptera; family Acrididae; genus Schistocerca; species Schistocerca nitens. Next base: position 142,247,263 of record NC_064614.1, on the reverse strand, counting down.
TTTGCTTTTGTTGATGTTCATCTTATATCCTCCCTTCAAGACACCATCCATTCCATTCAACTGCTCTTCCAAGTCCTTTGCTGTCTCTGACAGAATTACAATGTCATCGGCGAACCTCAAAGTTTTTATTTCTTCTCCATGGATTTTAATACCTACTCCGAATTTTTCTTTTGTTTCCTTTACTGCTTGCTCAATATACAGATTGAATAACATCGGGGAGAGGCTACAACCCTGTCTTACTCCCTTCCCAACCACTGCTTCCCTTTCATGTCCCTCGACTCTTATAACTGCCATCTGGTTTCTGTACAAATTGTAAATAGCCTTTCGCTCCCTGTATTTTACCCCTGCCACCTTTAGAATTTGAAAGAGAGTATTCCAGTCAACATTGTCAAAAGCTTTCTCTAAGTCTACAAATGCTAGAAACGTAGGTTTGCCTTTCCTTAATCTTTCTTCTAAGATAAGTCGTAAGGTCAGTATTGCCTCACGTGTCCCAGTATTTCTACGGAATCCAAACTGATCTTCCCCGAGGTCGGCTTCTACTAGTTTTTCCATTCGTCTGTAAAGAATTCGTGTTAGTATTTTGCAGCTGTGGCTTATTAAACTGATTGTTCGGTAATTTTCACATCTGTCAACACCTGCTTTCTTTGGGATTGGAATTATTATATTCTTCTTGAAGTCTGAGGGTATTTCGCCTGTTTCATACATCTTGCTCACCAGATGGTAGAGTTTTGTCAGGACTGGCTCTCCCAAGGCCGTCAGTAGCTCCAATGGAATGTTGTCTACTCCGGGGGCCTTGTTTCGACTCAGGTCTTTCAGTGCTCTGTCAAACTCTTCACGCAGTATCGTATCTCCCATTTCATCTTCATCTACATCCTCTTCCATTTCCATAATATTGTCCTCAAGTACATCGCCCTTGTATAGACCCTCTATATACTCCTTCCACCTTTCTGCTTTCCCTTCTTTGCTTAGAACTGGGTTTCCATCTGAGCTCTTGATGTTCATACAAGTGGTTCTCTTATCTCCAAAGGTCTCTTTAATTTTCCTGTAGGCAGTATCTATCTTACCCCTAGTAAGATAAGCCTCTACATCCTTACATTTGTCCTCTAGCCATCCCTGCTTAGCCATTTTGCACTTCCTGTCGATCTCATTTTTGAGACGTTTGTATTCCTTTTTGCCTGCTTCATTTACTGCATTTTTATATTTTCTCCTTTCATCAATTAAATTCAATATTTCTTCTGTTACCCAAGGATTTCTACTAGCCCTCGTCTTTTTACCTACTTGATACTCTGCTGCCTTCACTACTTCATCCCTCAAAGCTACCCATTCTTCTTCTACTGTATTTCTTTCCCCCTTTCCTGTCAATTGTTCCCTTATGCTCTCCCTGAAACTCTGTACAACCTCTGGTTCTTTCAGTTTATCCAGGTCCCATCTCCTTAAATTCCCACCTTTTTGCAGTTTCTTCAGTTTTAATCTACAGGTCATAACCAATAGATTGTGGTCAGAGTCCACATCTGCCCCTGGAAATGTCTTACAATTTAAAACCTGGTTCCTAAATCTCTGTCTTACCATTATATAATCTATCTGATACCTTTTAGTATCTCCAGGGTTCTTCCATGTATACAACCTTCTATCATGATTCTTAAACCAAGTGTTAGCTATGATTAAATTGTGCTCTGTGCAAAATTCTACCAGGCGGCTTCCTCTTTCATTTCTTAGCCCCAATCCATATTCACCTACTATGTTTCCTTCTCTCCCTTTTCCTACACTGGAATTCCAGTCACCCATAACTATTAAATTTTCATCTCCCTTCACAATCTGAATAATTTCTTTTATTTCATCATACATTTCTTCAATTTCTTCGTCATCTGCAGAGGTAGTTGGCATATAAACTTGTACTACTGTAGTAGGTGTGGGCTTCGTATCTATCTTGGCCACAATAATGCGTTCACTATGCTGTTTGTAGTAGCTTACCCGCGTTCCTATTTTCCTATTCATTATTAAACCTACTCCTGCATTACCCCTATTTGACTTTGTGTTTATAACCCTGTAGTCACCTGACCAGAAGTCTTGTTCCTCCTGCCACCGAACTTCACTAATTCCCACTATATCTAACTTTAACCTATCCATTTCCCTTTTCAAATTTTCTAACCTACCTGCCCGATTAAGGGACCTGACATTCCACGCTCCGATCCGTAGAACGCCAGTTTTCTTTCTCCTGATAACGACATCCTCTTGAGTAGTCCCCGCCCGGAGATCCGAATGGGGGACTATTTTACCTCCGGAATATTTTACCCAAGAGGACGCCATCATCATTTAATCATACAGTAAAGCTGCATGCCCTCGGGAAAAATTACGGCCGTAGTTTCCCCAGACCTATTGGTAACATATTTATAATAGATAAAGTTATATGTAAAAGCTTTGAAGTAAAACCATGTAAGGTTTGTGTATACGTATTTAATACTGCAGACGAACATTCAAGCTACTTTGCAGACGTGGAAATACACAATGCCGTCCTGGACACGGTTCTCCTGCAAGTGGTTCTGAAGCGTCAGATATGTATCTGTGTCGCGTGGATGACTGCTGGATGAGTCCTTGTGCGGTGCTGCGTTGTCTCTGTGTTGTTATGAATGAAGGGAAAGGAGAGGGTGAAACCCAGTGCCGATAACAGCCCAGTGCTCTCGTCTAACTGCAAAAGGGGCCGTCGAAGATAACGTCCCCATCCGACGCATAAGCATCAACAAGTCCTCACTCCATAAGACACAGCGAAGCGGTCTGGAATTTTACCCACGATACTGCCCCATAGTTTGGTGATCACGAACTGTGTCCACCAACTCTCTTCCCCTTGCCCGCCAAAACTCTGCGACAAAAGTTTCCTGTACCATGAGATTCCAACCGTGTACCACAAAAGATTTCTGAAGTTTAGATGGGCAGATCCTCCCTCATGAACCATGGACCTTGCCGTTGGTGGGGAGGCTTGCGTGCCTCAGCGATACAGATGGCCGTACCGTAGGTGCAACCACAACGGAGGGGTATCTGTTGAGAGGCCAGACAAACGTATGGTTCCTGAAGACGGGCAGCAGCCTTTTCAGTAGTTGCAGGGGCAACAGTCTGGATGATTGACTGATCTGGCTTTGTAACAATAACCAAAACGGCCTTGCTGTGCTGGTACTGCGAACGGCTGAAAGCAAGGGGAAACTACAGCCGTAATTTTTCCCGAGGGCATGCAGCTTTACTGTATGATTAAATGATGATGGCGTCCTCTTGGGTAAAATATTCCGGAGGTAAAATAGTCCCCCATTCGGATCTCCGGGCGGAGACTACTCAAGAGGACGTTGTTATCAGGAGAAAGAAAAGTGGCGTTCTACGGATCGGAGCGTGGAATGTCAGATCCCTTAATCGAGCAGGTAGGTTAGAAAAGTTAAAAAGGGAAATGGATAGGTTAAAGCTAGATATAGTGGGAATTAGTGAAGTTCGGTGGCAGGAGGAACAAGACTTTTGGTCAGGTGAATACAGGGTTATAAATACAAAATCGAATAGAGGTAATGCAGGAGTAGGTATAATAATGAATAAAAAAATAGGCGTGCGGGTAAGCTACTACAAACAACATAGTGAACGCATTATTGTGGCCAAGATAGACACGAAGCCCACGCCTACTACAGTAGTACAAGTTTATATGCCAACTAGCTTTGCAGATGATGAAGAAATTGATGAATGTATGATGAGATAAAAGAAATTATTCAGATAGTGAAGGGAGACGAAAATTTAATAGTCATGGGTGACTGGAATTCGAGTGTAGGAAAAGGGAGAGAAGGAAACATAGTAGGTGAATATGGAGTGGGGCTAAGAAATGAAAGAGGAAGCCGTCTGGTAGAATTTTGCACAGAGCATAACTTAATCATAGCTAACACTTGGTTCAAGAATCATACAAGAAGATTGTATACATGGAAGAATCCCGGAGATACTAAAAGGTATCAGATAGATTATATAATGGTAAGACAGAGATTTAGGAACCAGGTTTTAAATTGTAAGACATTTCCAGGGGGAGATGTGGACTCTGACCACAATCTATTGGTTATGAACTGCAGATTAAAATTGAAGAAACTGCAAAAAGGTGGGAATTTAAAGAGATGGGACCTGGATAAGCTGACTAAACCAGAGGTTGTACAGAGTTTCAGGGAAAGCATAAGGGAACAATTGACAGTAGTGGGGGAAAGAAGTACAGTAGAAGAAGAATGAGTAGCTCTGAGGGATGAAGTAGTGAAGGCAGCAGAGGATCATGTAGGAAGAAGATGAGGGCTAGTAGAAACCCTTGGGTAACAGGAGAGATTGAATTTAACTGATGAAAGGAGAAAATATAAAAATGCAGTAAATGAAGCAGGCAAAAAGGAATACAAACGTCTCAAAAATGAGATCGACAGGAAGTGCAAAATGGCTAAGCAGGGATGGCTAGAGGACATATGTAAGGATGTAGAGGCTTGTCTCACTAGTGGTAAGATAGATACTGCCTACAGGAAAATTAAAGAGACCTTTGGAGAAAAGAGAACCACTTGTATGAATATCAAGAGCTCAGATGGAAACCCAGTTCTAACCAAAGAAGGGAAAGCAGGAAGATGGAAGGAGTATATAGAGGGTCTATACAAGGGCGATGTACTTAAGGACGATATTATAGAAATGGAAGAGCATGTAAATGAAGATGAAATGGGAGATGCGATACTGCGTGAAGAGTTTGACAGAGCAATTAAAGACCTGAGCCGAAACAAGGCCCCGGGATTCCACTAGAACTACTGACTGCCTTGGGAGAGCCAGTCCTGACAAAACTCTACCATCTGGTGAGCAATATGTATGAGACAGGTGAAATACACTCAGACTTCAAGAAGAATATAATAATTCCAATCCCAAAGAAAGCAGGTGTTGACAGATGTGAAAATTACCGAACTATCAGTTTAATAAGTCACAGCTGCAAAATACTAACACGAATTCTTTACAGACGAATGGAAAAACTGGTAGAAGCGGACCTTGGGGAAGATCAGTTTGGATTCCGTAGAAATATTGGAACACGTGAGGCAATACTGACCTTAAGACTTATCTTAGAAGAAAGATTAAGGAAAGGCAAACCTACGTTTCTAGCATTTGTAGACTTAGAGAAAGCTTTTGACAATGTTGACTGGAATACTCTCTTTCAAATCCTAAAGGTGGCAGGGAGCGAAAGGCTATTTACAATTTGTACAGAAACCAGATGGCAGTTATAAGAGTCGAGGGGCATGAAAGGGAAGCAGTGGTTGGGAAAGGAGTGAGACAGGGTTGTAGCCTCTCCCCAATGTTATTCAATCTGTATATTGAGCAAGCAGTAAAGGAAACAAAAGAAAAATTCGGAGTAGGTATTAAAATCCATGGAGAAGAAATAATAACTTTGAGGTTCGCCGATGACATTGTAATTCTGTCAGAGACAGCAAAGGACGTGGAAGAGCAGTTGAACGGAATGGACATTGTCTGGAAAGGAGGATATAAGATGAACATCAACAAAAGCAAAACGAGGATCATGGAATGTAGTCGAATTAAGTCGGGTGATGCTGAGGGAATTAGATTAGGAAATGAGACACTTAAAGTAGTAAAGGAGTTTTGCTATTTGGGGAGCAAAATAACTGATGATGGTCGAAGTAGAGAGGATATAAAATGTAGACTGGCAATGGCAAGGAAATCGTTTCTGAAGAAGAGAAATTTGTTAACATCGAGTATAGATTCAAGTGTCAGGAAGTAGTTTCTGAAAGTATTTGTATGGAGTGCAGCCATGTATGGAAGTGAAACATAGACGATAAATAGTTTGGACAAGAAGAGAATAGAAGCTTTCGAAATGTGGTGCTACAGAAGAATGCTGAAGATTAGATGGGTAGATCACATAACTAATGAGGAGGTATTGAATAGAATTGGTGAGAAGAGAAGTTTGTGGCACAACTTGACGAGAAGAAGGGATCGGTTGGTAGGACATGTTCTGAGGCATCAAGGTGGTGGTGGTTAGTGTTTAACGTCCCGTCGACAACGAGGTCATTAGAGACGGAGCGCAAGCTTGGGGTAGGGAAGGAGTAGGAAGGAAATCGGCCGTGCCCTTTCAAAGGAGCCATCTCGGCATTTGCCTCAAACGATTTAGGGAAATCACGGAAAACCTAAATCAGGATGGCTGGAGACGGGACTGAACCGTCGTCCTCCCGAATGCGAGTCCAGTGTGCTAACCACTGCGCCACCTCGCTCGGTGAGGCATCAAGGGATCACAAATTTAGCATTGGAGGGCAGCGTGGAGGATAAAAATCGTAGAGGGAGACCAAGAGATGAATACACTAAGCAGATTCAGAAGGATGTAGGTTGCAGTAGGTACTGGGAGATGAAGAAACTTGCACAGGATAGGATAGCATGGAGAGCTGCATCAAACCAGTCTCAGGACTGAAGACCACAACAACAACAACAACAACAACAACAACAACAACAGATTGGTAGATCACGTCACTAATGTAGAGGTATTGTATTGTATTGTATGGTATGTTAACCGGGGACCTAGAAACGACGGAGAGGCTCCGTCCCCGCCGCAGCCGCAGTGGTCGACAACCCCACGACGACTACGGCAGTCCACTTCACCCCTCCGCCGCCCCACACCGAACCCAAGGTTATTGTGCGGTTCCGCCCCCGGTGGACCCCCCAGGGAACGTCGCACATCAGACGAGTGTAACCCCTATGTTTGCGTGGTAGAGCAATGGTGGTGTACGCGTACGCGGAGAACTTGTTTGCGTAGCAATCGCCGACATAGTGTAACTGAGGCGGAATAAGGGGAACCAGCCCGCATTCGCCGACGCAGATGGAAAACCGCCTAAAAACCATCGACAGACTGGCCGGTTCACCGGATCTCGACACAAATCCGCCGGGCGGATTCGTGCCGGGGACCAGGCACTCCTTCCCGCCCGGAAAGCCGTGTGTTAGACCACACGGCCAACCGGGCGGGCAATGTAGAGGTACTGAATAGAATTGGAGAGAAGAGGAATTTGTGCCGCAACTTAACTAGAAGAAGGGATCGGCTGGCAGGACACGTTCTTAGGCATGAGGGATCACAAATTTAGTATTGGAGGGCAGCGTGGAGGGTAAAAATCGTAGAGGGAGACCAAGAGATGAGTGCACTAAGCAGTTTCAGAAGAATGTAGGTTGCAGTAGTTATTCGGAGATGAAGAGGCTTGGACAGGATAAAACATCATCGAGAGCTGCATGAAAACAGTCTCTGAACTGAAGACCACAACAACACCTGGAGGTCGAGCGTCACTACCCAGGCGTTCGTTTGCGACCTCGACTACTTTGGTTGGCATCGATAACACTGCGACAGTGAAATTATGCTTCAGCTTCTACCGCAACTTAAAACAGCTTCTTCTTTCAAAGAAGACGCTGTTTGGAGGATCCGATGCCAGATTTCATCGGAACAAGTGTACACAACCAAACAGCCGTGGCTGTGTGCTGTCATTATCGGCACATTCAGAGCAGAAGCCGAGGTCTCGCGTGGCCACTGAAGGGCAGGCAGACCGACACTCAGCGGGTCAAGGTGCCGGCTCCAGCGGCGCAGCGACCACCGGAAGAGCGGAGCGGCCGTCTATTCCCCACTGTCACCCCCCCCCCCCCCCCCAACCAGCCGCCAGTCTCCTTCCCGGAAGTTCGCCTGCCGACCGGACGGACGGAGACACTGGCGAAACGCTGCCGCCGTCCTTGTGCGAATGGACTGGCAGCTCATCTCCAACGCAGCTGTTCAGTCTGCAAGGCACGACACGAACATGTTTGTCTATGGCGAGGTACCTTCCAGCTTGCAGTGTCCACCTGCACATCGAATCAGATGTCGCACTAGTTAAGACATCGGTCTCTTGTAGGAGAATATCTGGATTTTCCTAGGTTTCTTTGAGTTGCAGAATGAGGCCTTCCAGAAAGACACTGTCCAACATCCCCCACATCTCTGCCTTATCGCTCAGCCGCCAGTCTTATAGCCGTCGGCTGGACATACACCCGAAACTTTCCTTATCAATTTTCGAAAGGGCACTGGCAATTTGCAGGACAGCACCGTTTACTCTTCCTTTACAAATGATTTCCACTATACTTAATTCCAGACTGCGTGATGCGAAACGACTCAACAAGATGCTACCCCTCCGCCCCCTTTTTTTCCCTAATGATTCCCTGGCAAGTAGGTGCAATCAAAGAACATCGCCGTCCTTTCAGCCGACTGTGCAGTTGTGAGTATAAGAAGCCAAAAAGGCTCAAGCCAAGATAGCAGCAAGTTTACTACAAAACTACCAATCCAGCTACGAGCAGTCGTCTGGTACACTGGAACGATGTCGTGATGAAACTTTAGGGCCTCGGTACGGGTGCACTGTTTTAGGTACTTCCGCAACTTGAGGCAGACATTGCTCGTTGTACTAACCCAATCGTGCATTTTTTAGGTTCTTAACAGTTATATTGTCGTGAAAGCAGGTATCGTTCATGTATCGGGATTTTAGGCTACCAGTCGTGACACACCCCTATTAAAACACCTACTTCCAGATTCTTGTGTTGGGTAGTACACGTTAGTAACAGAACTATGTCTATTTGCATGTAAGGGTGCTACACAAAGAGGCATGCTACTTTAATTACCAATTCACTGCACTATGATATACACTGCACCGTACCTATCCATCCGCCAAAGGGACCGTTAACCATTATCGCAACAGAAGAAAAGTAAAAGAAACTTTAATTTAATGCAGTCTCGCACATGCGGACAGGCCCACAGATTCCCGTACTTTGTGAGTAATGAAACACTGTTTTCCGCACTATAGTAGTATTCAGTGAAGGATGGAGGAAGCCGATGTTAAACAAGTACTATCTTAAAAAAGCAAAAGGAAACAAACTAAATCAATGAATTAATTCTTGTTTTGTGGTCTTCAATCCAAAGACTGGGGTGATACAGCTCCCCACACCAGTCTATATCGCGCAAACGTCTTCACTCATGCATACCGACAACAACCCACATACAATTCAAATTGTTTACTATCATTCCTCAAATAGTTGAACGTTAAAATCAATACGATCCCTTTCGAACTGGAGACACACTGTCACGTGGTCTGCGTCCACGTCGTAACATAATATGGCCACCACTGACCCCAAACTGTGCCAGTTTTGGTGCCCTAAACAAACGAGAGTTTTTATTAGATCTTAATGGTTTCAAGTTCCAATGCTACCTCACATGGCGGTCAATTTCAAACGGAGTGTATATCTCAGTGCGATTAAAAGAGGACAGAAATGATTGCGTTGTGTGTGTGTGTGTGTGTGTGTGTGTGTGTGTGTGTGTGTGTGTGTGCGCGCGCGCGCGCGTGCGTGTGTCGAAAAAAATGTAAGGGCCGTGATGATAAGAGTTTGGCCACGTTGGCAGAGACCAATTTTAAGAGAAGAAAAACAACTTTAGCTGAGGGATTGAATTGTCGTCATAAAATCGCGTGTTTAGCCGGAGAGCCTGCCTTGAAACGACAGAAGGAAGCTCACATGAGCCCGGAACCATGGAAAAGAGCTCTCGACAAATCAGCCTGTGCGCCACCCTCGGCCCGTACAGAACACTTTGGGTGCTGCAAAATCGTCTGAGAATGGACGGAGAAAGGTGGAATGCGAAGGAGGGGGGGGGGGGGGGGAAGGAGAGAAAAGCTTCTGATCAGTATGCCAGGGAACACCTGAAGACCTACGTCGTCAATACATTGTCACAAGAAGACAATAAAAACCGGCTACAACATTGGAGAACATCATAACTGAGCATTCTTTGTATTTCTTTTGTTTGTTTTCGTTTTTCCTGCTGTTTCATCAATCGTGATAACAGCTGTAGTGAAAATCTTGTATGTATTTCATAAAGGAAATCTTATCTTATACGGCTATGAAGTCCTTCGCGACGTATTTCTTGGTCAAAAAGTTCAAGGTTATCTTTCTCAATTCAAATACGGACAAAATCCCAAGCTTTCGATGACTGGCGCCTTCATCCTCGTCACGGGCTGAGTCAGACAGCCCCTGACGACGACGACAGAGCCAGTCACCGTAAGCTTGGGATTTTGTCCGTATCGGACACAGAAACTTGACCGAGAACATTTTATCCACAAGGGCATCTTGATGTACGCAATGAGTTGCGCTTTAAAAGTGTGTTCGCAATGCTGCTGTGATACGGTACACAGCCACACTGCCTGGTCTCATCGGAGAGTGTGCGTCTGTTCAGTGTTCCACAGTACATTCTACCACATAAATATACACCATTTTTGACGAGCATTACGTTTTTATGCTAGACAGACACGTCCGCTGATGTAGACTTGCAGCGTACAGACGACTGATCATGGGCTGTATTACTGCTGTGGAAAATGAATACTTCGGAAGTGCAACTCGTGGAATACATCAAAATGTCCTTCATCGACAGCTGTAGTCTCTGTTCAGCCTCCCTAGAAAATGGCGGAACATTTCAGTTTTACCAACGTTCAATCGGATCCGAAACCGTACACGTTTGTACGTCAACATCCGTGTCGCGGCTCATCGAAACGTAAAAATTTTCTGCGTTCAGCCACATCAACCGCAGAGAGAAGTGGTAAACTTAGAAATAAATAAAAAAAAGAAATTAATCCTTTTGAGCAGATGTGACCGCAGAAGCGAGCAGTGTACGGCGGCTTTTTCTGCTGTAAGCATAACGAATTCCGGAAGCTCGCTCCTCATCGAGCGACTTTGATGTTTACGAGGGCGCACGGAAGGACTGGGAGACGGGTGGAGGGGTAAGTCCGAAGGATTAAATATCCTGCAGTTAAACGCGAGGCAGGAAACGGCCTTTAATCGTTTCGCCACTTGCGGCGACGTACCGAGAACGCCGGGGCGACAGTTACGGCTGTGTGGGGGGAGAGACAGAGAGAGAGTTTGGGACGGCAGAGTGCGACAGTGGGGTGTGACACGGGCGGCGCCTCGCGCAATCAGCGCAATTGAGCGGCCGCGTTCTAATTTAATGCGCGATGCGACTGGGGTCGTTAGCCGGCGAATCATCAATAATGTCTTAATACGTTTAGCGCGGCCGGCTCCCCTCACGGGGCCGATTAGCGCGGGACGTACGCTGCCTAATTCAATAGCGCCACTTGCCGCCACACCCACGCTGCCCAGCTGCAGCCGCCGCGTCTTGTGCTGGGCTGTGTCCAGCCTCCAGTGTCCGGCAGGCGCCCGAGTCCAACTGTGCCGCCCACAGCCTTACACCACACCTCTTCTGGCCGCCTTGCCTCGCAGCCTACAAAGAACTATTCCACGACGTCTTCACAGCACAGGAGGTGAGGGAAAACAGACTGATAAGCAGGTCACAGCGTCGAATGGAGCGTAACTTCTCCGGCTAACCACAGGTCGCAATGCAACCACGGCGATGAACGACAGCCGATCAGCGACGACCTTCCTCACATTAAAACTAACTTGCCTCAGTCGTATCTTTATTTGACAATACATTAGTGGAGTCATAGTCACAGTACATAATTTTTTTTCTTTATAACAGGAGGGCTACATTACTGGTTTCAACGAACTACATCGTCATTTTCAAATGTAAAACATCAGTTTGAAAATATATAACGGGAATTGTGACCCTACACATGACAACAATACGAGAATTAATGAGACAAGGCAAACGAGGCACTGGTAGCACAACCAAGTCACTACAAGTTATGCCCATGCTTGCCCAAACGTTCATTCCACGTCCTAAAGTGGAATAAATAAGAACATCAGGGTAAATATTGCCAAGAATTGTTATATCTACATCTACATGACTACTCTGCAATTCACATTTAAGTGCTTGGCAGAGGGTTCATCGAACCACAATCATACAATCTCTCTACCATTCCACTCCCGAGCAGCGCGCGGGAAAAACGAACACATAAACCTTTCTGTTCGAGCTCTGATTTCTCTTATTTTATTTTGATGATCATTCCTACCTATGTAGGCTGGGCTCAACAAAATGTTTTCGCATTCGGAAGAGAAAGTTGGTGACTGAAATTTCATAAACAGATCTCGCCGCGACGAAAAACTGTCTTTGCTTTAATGACTTCCATCCCAATTCGCGTATCATATCTGCCACACTCTCTCCCCTATTACGTGATAATACAAAACGAGCTGCCCTTTTTTGCACCCGTTCGATGTCTTCCGTCAATCCCACCTGGCAAAGATCCCACACCGCGCAGCAATATTCTAACAGAGGACGAACGAGTGTAGTGTAAGCTGTCTCTTTAGTGGACTTGTTGCATCTTCTAAGTGTCCTGCCAATGAAACGCAACCTTTGGCTCGCCTTCCCCACAATGTGTTCTGCTGTAACACAACAGTCCTATGGCTGATAGAAATTCATAAGCGTATCATAAATTCGTAAGCGTATCAAGCACAGCTGGCTTCCATATGGAATGCAGCACATAATTGTACTACGTTCCGAGTAGTGTGTCAGTCCTACGTGAGAGAACACTGTGTTTCGAGATCCTTTTTTCGGAACATAGTAAAATTACGACACGGGTTCTTGAGGTAAGTTCGAGTTTGTCCACACTCAGAAAGTCTAGTACGGAAACGTGAAAGAGACCTGCGACAGTGTCCCGTTGTTCACCGCGGTATAAGGTCACACAGCAGGCCCCCTCCCAGCTCACGTGATGCCGGCGTGCAGCAGATAGGCCCGCGCGTCACTGATAGCGCCTTCCAGCTGACTGACACACATTCCGCCGCCTCCTGTACGGTCCGCACAGCGGCGTCGCCTGTACAGCCCGCATCCACATCCGTACTTCTCACGGGACAAGCAGGTCTAACCTACGCTCTATATGGACCTACTGCAATAGAGGCACAGCTGCCGCAGAGCAAACAGACACATCTGCGAGTAAAAATGTCGTCTTCTCCGCAGTAGCAATTATGCAAGTAATGCAGGCTATACAGCGTCTTTTGTGACTGTTATAAAATTCTTCTTTAGATCAGACGCATTTCCCTTTATTTTAAAGCATCTCCTGGCCTCATTCTACGATCGGCGTTTTTCTTACAGATCTATTTGCCAAGACCGTAAACAGTTCTCATGTTTTAAATTACTACTATTAAACAGTATTAAATTACTATTATTACCCATTTTTGATTCCTACTTCAACCCTAACGCTATTTTACACACATGTCTTTCATTTTAGCACTCTGCACTTCACTGAGACGGAATATATTTTCTGCTACATGAAGATTTCCGAATACAAATGTCAATCACAGGTAATAAATACGTGATAAATGACCAAATGAACATTAAGCAACCAAACGTTATTATAACTAAACACACACAGTTCTAAAAAAAAAGCACCTACCCAACCACACACACATCTTAAACTATATCACCGCTCCCACTAACCATTATTTAAAGAAAAAGGTTTCTATATTTATACAGGACGAACCAGAACTCCACCGACAAACTTTCAGAGGTGGTAGTAATGACCAAAAAAGCAAAAATTCGCAAACGCACAGGCAGAGAGAGAGAGAGAGAGAGAGAGAGAATATCAGACACTCCCACAAACACAAAAACAAATGACGGTTGCATCCCGCGACATGAAAACAAAATACAAGAGCTGTAAGCAGCTCCGCACAACAGGAAAACGAAAATATATTCAGTGTCAGTGAAATGCAGTCTACTCAGTTCGAGGAATAATGTTTAGAAGAACAAAAACATGGTTCAAATGGCTCTGAGCACTATGGGACTTGACATCTGAGGTCATCAGTCCCCTAGAACTTAGAACTACTTAAACCTAACTAACCTAAGGACATCACACACATCCATGCCCGAGGCAGGATTCGAACCTGCGACCGTAGCAGCAACGCGGCTCCGGACTGGAGCGCCTAGAACCGCACGGCCACATCGACCGGCAAGCCATATTTGTTATACTACAGTATTCGTCCTTCCGATACTCTGTGAGATAAAACGATCCATTCACGAGGTTCTAACTTTCGAGGAGATCAATCTTTGTAATGAAGATAAAACCCTAGTTCAGCTCCCAGGAACCAAGGGCATTCAATGTATTTTGAGTTTATGAATTGTGAAATTACGCAAGGTTTTGCTCTTCGTGCCATTCTCCTCTTTGTTGTTTCAGTTTCCTGCCTAGTCGGGCTGTCTGTTTTGAACGCAGGGGGTTCGTCTGAGCGCGGTTTCTGTTTCGTGTTACAAGTAACAGATCCAACTCTGTGGCGCAGACGCAGCGACACGACCAACCACTCCCGCGGGCTACTATTCCCTGACGGAATCGCTCTGCGTGGTCCACCAAAGGAAATGGGCCTCGGGATCCGCCGATTGTCGCAGACAGCCCAGCGAGCTACTCGATGACAGCCACGAACTGCCTGCTTCATCAGCCGGTAATCCATCAATACGGCGCCCACTTGAATCATTATATAAAAACAGTGGCATAGTCGATATTCCCTCAGAATCATTGCCATCCTTCGGAAAGTCAGCCATGACTGAACTATTCCACCTTCTGGAATACCCTCACACTTCAAGAAGAATGCGATACTTCCAAAGATCCAGGTGCTGACAGGTGTGAGTACTACCGAAGATCAGTTTAATGAGTCATAGTTGCAGAATACTGATATGAATCATTTACAGAAGATTTGAAAAACTGGTAGAACCTGCCCTTGGGGAAGGTCAATTCAGATCCCGGAGAAATGCAGAAACACACGATGTGATACCGACCCTACGACTTACCTTAGAAGACAGACTGAAGAAAGGCGAAGCTACATTTGTAAAGTTGTAGATTTAGAGAAATTTTTTTTACAATGTTGAATGGACTACACTCTTTGAAATTTTGAATGTAGCGGGGATAAAATGCAGGACATGAAGGATCATTTATAACCTGTATAAAAATTAGACTGCTGTTATAAGAGTCGAATGGCATGAAAGGGAAGCAGCAGTTCAGGAGAACAAGAGCTGTAGGCCGTCCCCAATGTTGTTCAATCTGTACGCTGAGGAAGCACTAAAGAGAACAAAAGAAAAATTGCCAGAGGAAATTAAAGTTCAGGGAGAAGAAACTAAAACTTTGCTGTTCGCCAATGACATTGTAATTCTGTTAGAGACGGTGAAGGACCTGGAAGAGCAGCTGGATAGTGGAATATAGTCCAATTAAATCACGCTATGCTGAAGAAATTACATTATGAAATGTTATACTAAAAGCCGTAAATGAGTTTTGCTGTTCGGGCAGCGAAATAACTGATGTTGTCCAAAACAATTCTCATTTATTCCTCTGGTTTGTGGGGCGCTCAACTGCACGGTCATCAGGGTTTGTACAAAGTCCTGACTCTTACACAGTCCAATTTTCACACAATCTTAATTTGCCACGGTCACGAATGATGATGATGAAAGGATGAGGATAACACAAACACCCAGTCCTCGGGCAGAGAAAAATCCCCAACCCGGTCGGGAATCGAACCCGGAATCCCGTGAACCAGAGGCAGCACCGCTAGCCACTAGACCACGAACTTCGGACGGTGGTGAGATGGGGGTAACTGTGTGTGTTTGTGGTGGGGAGGGGGGGGGGGATAAGGGTGGTAAATATAGTATAGGGAGACCAAGGGCTCAAAACAGTAAACAGGAATGAGTAGCATGGAGAGTTGCATTAATTTATAAAGGTTTTCAGTATGTCGCGGCTTGCAACTCTCAAAAGTGAAGAAAAGACTTTTTTAAATGTTTTACACTAGTGCTGCTACACTTATTGGCTGACATCAAATTAATCTTCAGGTGGAAGCACACAATAACAACACAGAAAAACTATTTTCTGTAAGTTTATGAGCTTTCCTGTGTATAACGACAGCAATTTTGAAATGTTCATGAGCGTTATCGATTCCACTTTTGTCCAAAATTATTTGACAGCACTAAAGACTGATTGGCGTCTATATAACGAGCACATGTAACAACACTAGCCGCAGCAGGAGGTTCCTAAGCCGGCTAGCTCAGCTGGACATTCGAAAATTACCTTACTTTTCATGAACTATCTTGTCAATACGTTACTCGTTTCAGTACTGTTCACCGCTTCTATACCTATTTTACCTTCCACGACTTTATACCGAATTGATCGTGTTTCTCAAAAGTGCTACGCTAACCATACAGCAATCCGACCCACTCTTGAGTACTGCTCGAGTGTGTGAGATTTTCGCCCCCCCCCCCCCCCCTCGAGGTGGGATTAAAGGAGGACATCGAAACGCAGGAAACCGTGGTCAAGAATTTTTATCTGTTTTGGCTGTCATCATTTACCGTGAAGAATTTCAACAGTTGCTGTATCAGCCATGTTTAAAATCTTGAAATATGTACCTGCCCAGGTTTCAAAGACTGTTTTGAAATACATGGACATCCCATTTAAAATCCTGAAAACAGGTGTATTTTACTTCTGATGAAGGTATATTTAGATATACCGAAACCGTGGTCAAGAATTTTAATAAATCTTTATCCTGCAACTGTTTTGGCTGTCATCATTTACCGTGAAACTAAAGATTTGTTGGTACCTTAAGTTGTGATCCATTGGTTTAGTCAAATTATGCCATAAATTTCTTCATTTCCCCAATTCGATTCAGTACCTCTTCATTGGATGTTCAATCTACCCATTTAATCTTGAAGCATACTTCTATAGTATCACGTTTCATATTCCCTTCTCGGTTTAACTGTTTATGTTCCATGTTTCACTTTCGTAAGAGAATTCATTTTACAGAAATTAGAAAAGGCCCCCTATAATTTAATTTTATTATCGCTGTTAGAATATTTATCAGTTTTCAAAGGAGGGCGCAAATACCACCAGCGGTGATAGTACACGTGCGGTGTACTCGCGGAAAAGGTACGCAGTGCGTCGGCCGCGTCATTCCCGAGGAACGTATCAGCGCCGAGTGTGGGTGTGAATGAGTACGGAGACGCCGCACGGCCACGCGGAAACAAAACATGGAAATCGTATTATAAATCATACCCTTTCCGTCTCACGATGTGCGCGTGATGTATGAACTGGCGCGGGTGTCCGGGAAATGGGCAACCGCTCGCCAGATACCGGCTCGCCCATTAATTCCGGGCAATGGCGGCAGATGCGCGGCTGCGATACCGGCCGAGCCGGCGACGAGGGCAGTTGCTGGTGCTCCTCAGACAGACACACACAGACAGACACACTGGCGGACGGGCACGGGCCGCCGCACTTCCGCACGCGCTAATGGCGGCAGGCGACGTTATCTGGGCGCGACGCGAGCGGCCATCAATTACCGCCGCTCTGACCTTCCCCACGGGCCGATGCAATATTCACGACCGTCATCAGGGACACGCCACTCTCGTGTCGACGAGCACAACGCCGACACCCGCCCGCCGCCTCCGCTGAATATTGCAGCCGTTCTTCACCGTCGTCGCAGGCGGACGCCGCTAAATACGCCCCACGCATTTGCACACCGCGATCGACGAATGGCGAGCCTACCTGACAATGTGGGTCACGAATTTCTCGTATTTCGCTGCTCGATTCACTTACTGCGCTATTCGATTCGGACGCTACTACAAACGCTCCATTTCTAAGGTTACGCCCCATTCCGAGTTATCTCTGTTTTGCATCTACACCTGGACGAACCGAATTCGCATATAATATAAAACAGGTGAACAGGCTACGAGTTAATTAATTCTAAACGAGGAGAATATGTGATCGAACGTGACAGTGTGCTGTATTGTGGCCCCTCATTTCTTAAGTGTCAGTTTGGAAGGAAGCAAAAAATGAGAAGTTAGAAGGATAAAATAATGCCATCAGCAAAAATCAACATTTTCGTTCAGTTAATAAATAAAGGCAGTACGCTTTCATTACTCTGAAAGGACCAATGTGGCTAAGGGGTCCCTAAAATTCACTTCTTAAGAAAATAAAATGTGTTCTGTACTTCAAAGTCTTGAAAAGCTCGATACGATCTGTAACCCAGTTCTTACATCCTGTCTCTCTCTTTGGTGGTTCAACGTTGAGAACAAACACAATCCACTTTCTGAAGTACTGCAATACTGAAGTACTGTATGAAGATATCCTTCATTGCATCAGGATTTTTTTTTAAATTAGAGATATAGCGATTTCATTTACGTTCTTATATGACCGACTTCAGGCGTATCAAACATTCATCCTGGATGGGGTCTGTGGAAGTGACTCGTGGACTGTGGAGGGTAGGTGAGAAGCGTTTCAGATGCGGTGCTACAGAAGGATGCTGAAAATTGTGTGGATGGATAAGAACTGTGGAGGTTCTAGACAGAATCAACAAGAACAGAAATGTGTTCGGACATCAGGGGAACAGCGTCCCGTGGTATTAAATGCAATGGTAGAGGATAAAAACTCTAGACGAAGACCGAGATTGGAATACAGCCAACAAATAACTGACGACGTTGGTTGTAAATGCTACTCTGAGATCAAGAGGTTGGCAAAGGATAGGAAGTCGCAGCGGATAGCATTAAACCGGCTGATTGAGGACAAAAAAAATGGGCATCCACTGCCATTATGCAAATGCAGCAATTCTAGCTGAAAATTACCGTTGATGTGGTTGAGGTTGGTCACGTATAACATAACTGTGATTGCAACAGAAGGAGAAAAATCTATTTCCTCGCTAAGGTCTAAGCGGCTAACGAGCCAAATATTTTTCAGGCAAAGCTATCTTATACCAGCATAACTTTCATTAGGCCAACACAAAGAGAAAAAACAAAAAAATTAAACTGTGTCATGCGGCTTGAATGTGGAATACGACCATTAATAACAGTACCAGAATCACAGTGACATCAAGCTATCCAATACTTTCACTGTTAGTTACTAACAGCATGAGGATGCAAGTATTCATGGTAAGTTAAAATATTCTACAAAAAGGTGAAATATCAATTAGAAAAAATTGATTTTTTGATTTTTTACAGACCTAAGATTATTTTCGATGCACACAATTTTTTTTCAAATATAATACCTATTGTTTTTGTTAAAATGGTTATTCAACATTTGTTAGTTATGATTTCCATTTGAAAGTGGATGTAAAATTTAAATAAAACTGAAGAGAGCTATTGTGTTGAGAACTGAACCAACGTCTTGGTGGTCAGTAGGATTCTACGCTAGCCACATAGCTCCCAGGGAGTATATTTGAGTACTTTACATGGTTTGCACTTAGCGGCCTTAGGGAATATTCGTACCTACAGAGGCAACTTCTCAATTTTTTTTAACTGTTTTGTACTCCTTTAGGGAATATATTTCGAGGGCCCTGATCTTCAAGCCCTGCAAGTATGGACAAGATGGGAGACACCAGAGGAGTCCTCAGAGCCTTCTACACCAGACTACCAACAGGTGGCAGGGCAACACACACTTCAGGGCGTGCACGCCCCCCCCCCCCCGCCCCCCCACCACCCACGACATACCTCTATTACGGCTACAAAAAGCAATGCACGACTCAAAAACGGCGGGGATCGGTACGCTTTTATTTACTAGAGTGTCCATTTGCTTTTGTCACCATGTGTGCTAATTACCTTCATCATCGTCATCAGTGATCGAGACCGTTGAAGGAATCACTTTGCTACTGTTCACTGTTGGGGTAAATTTGCCAGGGCCCGTAACGTAGCTGCTACGTGTAGCGCATTTTGTTACTCTGTGAGTACTACAGACGCGGTATCTACGCCAGCGTAGTTAGGCGCTCTGTTTAAGGTTCGTATGTGTTGGACGATGCCTCGTATATCATCGATTTTTCTATGTAGTTTCGTAGTTCGTTTATCAATAGCTTGCGAGATAGTTTTCGACAGTAATTCTCCATACCTTCGATATTCTTATACTTCTTGACGCGGAGGATCCTTCCGAGCACCTTGTGCTGGAAAATCCGCATCTGCGCTTTTTGCGTCTTGTGTATTGAACCGGGGACCTAGAAACGACGGAGAGGCTTCGCCCCTGCCGTAGTCCTCAGTGGTTCACAATCCCACAGCAGTCCGCCCGCCCCACACCGAACCCAGGGTTATTGGGCAGTTCGGCCCCAAGTGGACACCACAGCCTCCCCTCCCCCGTCACCCCCGAGAACGTCTCATACCAGACAAGTGTAACCGCAAATGTTTGCGTGGTAGAGTAATGATGGTGTACGCGTACGGGGAGACAGTGTTTCTGCAGCAATCGCCGACATAGTGTAACTGAGGCGGAATAAGGGGAACCGGCCCGCATTCGCCGAGGCAGATGGAAAACCGCCTTAAAAACCATCCACAGGCTGGACGGCACAGCGGACCTCGACACCAATCCGCCGGACGGGTTCGTGCCGGGGACGGGCACGCCTTCCCGCTCGGGAAGCAGCGCGTTACCCCGCGAGGTTAGCCGGGCGGGCTTATTTGCGTCTTACTGGCTAGTATCCAAATTGTGTAGCCACAAAGTAGTTTGTGTAGCTGTTTGTCCAGTTTGACTCACACACAAGTAAGTCACTATTGAGCTTCAAGGGATTTCCTCTCCATTCATTTTGAGACTCAAAAGTAGTTTTGGGTGATTTTTATTGAATTAAATCACTGTCTTCTCCGCTGGATTTAACTTAATTTTCTCAATCTTGCACCAGTCGTTAGCCACGTCCAGTTGTTCTTGCACTCTTTGGATACTGGCACTCATAGGGCGGCCGCTAGTTATAAAACCCCTTTCACTGTGCGATACGGGCTTCTCCTACTGCGGGCATCTCGTTAATTTAGACCTTAAATGACTGTCCTTCCTCGATAATTTACCCTCAACTTGGATGAGCGTTCCCTCGAAATCTTCAAACTATTTAGTCATTCATGCCGATACTAACTCGCCGTCCTGCTCGCGGTATAGCGCTGCTGCCGCGTGCAAAGGCTCCCGGCAGGCTGCTAGTGGGGGGTCGCAGCCATCCAGCCGTGGTGGCCACTTCCCCCGGGAGCCCGAGGCCTCTGCAGACGGTGGCGGCGGCGGGGGCGGTAGAGGCGGAGGCGAGCTCCTCCACGTAAATTAGTCGGCAATCGGATTAGTGTCCGGACGAAGAAGAAATTAATAGGAAATCCATTAGGAAGGGAAAAGAAGGGTAGCGGCCGTATTAATTCTCCTGATTGTTTTAAGTCGATGGTCCCATTAACGTAGCAAGGAGGGAACATCGACCCCAATTACAAGACACGCGAGGCGAGCCGCTAATTGTGAGCAGCGCCAGCGGCCGGCAGAAGCGACGCCGCCGCCGACGGCACCGCCAGCGCCGGTCCTGCCCTGTCCCCCCAAAGAAGTGCGCCATTAGAGTCCCATCTCGGCGCAATTTACAGATTTGTCCTCCGCGCGCGGGAGCGACCTCCACTCTTCGGGCTGTCTCGCGCTTCTCAATTACAGCCAATTCTGCAAACTGTTCCAGGGTAGCCATTCAGTCGGAGAAATTACGGCTACAGACTAGCGTGGGAATTGCGACCGACGCTGAAGCGAAGCTACAATTTCAATTTGTTAAGGCGATGCGAAATCACTGTGTCCTGGACGCCAGGTTCTGTGCGGCATCGATCCGAGCTTTCTCGCTTATATTCTCGCAGCCGCAACGTTAACACACCCCATACCTCCGACCGCCTCCAGGTCACCTCTCCGCAGTTTAGTATCACTGTAACACTTTTATGATTATTTTTCATTTCCACTTTACATTCTGCCTCTGCAAAATAGATGGAAAAACTGTTACCACGACGGTACAATCAAAATCTCAATCACTCTCATACTTGAGTCCAGTTTTGCCAACTACACACTCTTACGGCAACTAGAGACTGTTACTTTTCTATTTTATTAGAAAATTTGGTAAAATCGACGACGTTTTACTCAACCCACACTTCTGAACAAAAGACAATACCAAAGACAGATTACTGAAGTTAGCCTGCTTCGGCGACACGTATTGTTGTTACACTGTCTGAGAACAACTTCCTATAGATCTAACACTTGAACACACCACTGCGTATAAATGTAGACTCTGTGAACCACTACAGAGCAAGAACAATCTTCGACATTCATTAATCTGATGTTGAGAAATTGTCCATGCTAATAGTGTCGTTCTCTCGCTGCACCTGCTTCAGGAATATTTCCGTTTCCGCTGCTTTTACGAAATAGTTGCATGCAAGCACCTGCGAAACGCAAATGGGGGTGGCAAAATCAATTAATATTACTAAATAATATGGTTAGGTTCATAATTTTATGTGAATTAAGGTTTCATTTTTTTTATCTTCGTAGTGATCTATTTCAGTGCCTCTCCTTTCTTTGATGTTGTTGTTTCCTACTTTTCCAGCACTCCTTCCTCTCCCTATTGTAGGGCCTATATTTCGCTCTTTTCTGTCTATGTTGTTCCCTATTTCTTATTTCTTTTGGCTTGAAAGATTTCTGAGTTCAATATTTTACTCTTAAAAAAAGTTTCTTTCTATTATCTCCCATCGTTTGATGTTTTTTTTCGTTTTAGTTATGTTCTTATTTCTGAAACGCGTACTACTGTTGATTTGATTTCGTAATCTTGCTCTCATTCATTCGGTACAGGTGTCCAAAGAAGATTAATTTTCGATGTTTTCCCTGTATTTTCGTGGATATCCACGTCACGTGTCATTTTCCAATCATCTGTGATTTGTAGTGCACTCGTTTTTTTTTTCTAATAATCAGTCTTTCAAGTACGTCTATTATTTCCAGCTTATAGTTTATTATTAAAAATTCACATGCATATAAAACATTCTGGACTTAACATTGTGGTATAGTGTTTAAGTTTTGTCTTTCTCGATATGCATTTCTTGTTCTAGGTATTTTTTGTCAAACAATATGTTCTTTCGTTTTTGTTAACACCTGCGTCAGCTGAACATTTTTCTGTTCGAAATTTCTGTATAGTTACGCCAAAATATTTAAATTTAGTAACTTGCTGTACTTTCCCTATTAGCCTTGCAATGTATTTTTTTGCATCTTTTTATGCTTGTCATGAATTTTGCTTTTCCAACTAAAATTTTTAGATCAGTTCTATTCATCTGAGTAGCTGCTTCTGTTAAATTTTGTGAAAGTATTGCAAAATCGTCTGCAAAAGAGAGACAGTTTATTTAAATCCCCTTTGTTTTACTTCCCAGAATTAAAGTTCAATTTTTTGACTTCTTAGCTCTGAATTCCAGTCGCTTACATTTGTTTCGATAACGCAGTTAAACACTAAAAGTAGTAAGCCACCCCCTTGCCTAATACCAGTCTTTCATCAAATGACTGAGATAATTCGCTGTTACATTTTTCTTCAGATATGCTATTTGTTGGGGTTTCAGGAATTACGTTTGCTACCTTTGCTGTAACAAGAAACTCCCTATGATTTTATCTATTGTTTCTCTGTCTACCGAATTAAATTATTATTATTATTATTATTATTATTATTATTATTACATTGTTATTACTATTATTTCATCATCACCACCACGAACCTACGATCAACAATAACCATAAAAATGTCAGCTGTTTGACTTCCACTAATAGATAAAAGTCTCGTTTTCTTTGTATTACGGTGGTGAGCTGTACGCTCCCATGTTGTTCCAGCGAGTTTTCTAAGCGCATCTATCGATGTTTTACTTTTTAATAAGCCGTCGTCTCAGTCTATGCCTATCTTTCGGAACTGGTCAAGAAAGCTGACGGTGCCATTCACAAGACCCCGCAGCAAACGCGGAATAGCTTCCTGAGACAGCTAGTGTCGTTATTCGCAGACCAGCGCCTCACAGATAATGCACGCTAGGTCCTCAGGTTGCCCTCGTGATAAATCGTGTAATTACCTCGCGGCAGCGGTTCGTGTATCGGGAAAGTGATTAACAGCGAACACCCTCGGCTGGACGAGTCCCCACCACGCCCACGCATCGACGTGTGCGCTGCGTCCCCAGAGCGGCAGCCCAAACAAAGGCCAGAAAACAGCGCGGTTCCCAGAGCTGACAGCCAGGGCAGCCGTCCACTGATTACTGGTGGGCGTGACGGCACGAGCATGTCGGCTGCGGCCGTCCGTCGATACATAGTTGAGGAAAAGGATTGCGACATCTTTTCCTGTACTGATCCAAATACAAGAAAGGACTGGCACACCGGCCAACCCAGTTCAGGAGTTTCACTCAACGTCTCCAGGGTTACCTCCTCCCTCTTCGGCAGGACGAGAAGTGCGTCATTCGCTCATGTTGGTAGAAGTTTTACAAAATGTAAGCCTTGACCACGTGATAGCGTGGATGGATATTTCCTCTCCCTAGTTATCGTTTCCCTTGGCAGCAATTATTGTGGGTCACTGCGAAGACGAGTGAAAGTAGGGCCACATACCAAACCGTGTTTCAAGACGCCATCTATAGTAGTGGTAAGACGTTGACTTATGACGATTATGATGATCGTAAAGCTCGAAACGGTAAGTAAAGCTTCTGAACTGGTGCTGTCAGAACTCAGATTTTTCCATAGTAACAGTTAAGGAACTTGTAAAATCCACTTTTATGCCCTCAATGCTTCGACTGCCACGTGTCACTTTGCTTCCAACGTGACAGAATTAATTTACTTCGTCTTGCCCAGTTTCGATATTAAATTTGTTGCTAATCTTATTTCCGCTCCTCTTCGTCGCTTTCTTGTATCTTCGGTTTACTCTCAACCCATATTTGTACTCGTTATACTAATCAATTCCTTCAGCAGGTGTTGTAATTATCCTTCATCTTCACTGAGGGTAGCAGTGTCATCACAGTATCTTATCACTGATGTCATTTCACCATGAATTTTCATCCCACCCTTCGATCTTCTTTAATTTCTGTCACTGCTTCTTCGACGAATGGATTTAATAGTAGGGGTGAAAACAGCATACCTCTGTTACTGTTTTTAATCCGAGCACGTAACTTTCTGTAATAACTATATATAACCACAGTCGCCATAACAGTCGAATTACAAACAAGTGTCCTAGAACCAGCTGAGTATTCTCAAGAGAGACTTTTCCTTAAGCTCTCAAACTGCGACGAACAATGAAAGTCAAGGTGCAGTAGAAGGGGCGTGCACGTGCCTTTTTAAGCATTCCACCGCTCGGAGAAACACGTCTTTTTACGTACCACTCGTGTCGAATTAGTCATTCGACTAATATTTGTGGTCCCAAAAGTACGCTAATGAGGCGGCAGAGGGAGGCGCGGCTGGGGCGCTGACAAATGGGCACGAGGCGGCGGGGACGCTTCCCACACCTCTGGCGCCTTAATGCCTCCCGCGCTGCCAGTCTTTAAAGGAAGCCGCCGACCGCCCGCGGTACATACAATGCCGCCCCCTCCCGGTGACGTACGAAGCGTCTGCGCAATGAAACCCGCGACCAGCATTTGGCTCCCAAGCCTGTGCGGCCCTTTTCGTCATGCGACGAAACAAAAATTATCAGCAATATCGAAGACGACTCTGGAAGGTCAAAACAACTACCGCCTTCTCTTCTAGAAACGGGTATTTATTCCCGATCATTTTGTGCGTCGAAGCTGAATAATGTTATATCTGTTGCGTCGCAGTTAATTCCATCGGCTCGGCTGGGTAAAAAGCCCACGGCTAATGCAGCAGGCCGTCGATGTGGGTCACTTCGGGCTCGGCAGCTAAAGTTACCTCTGCGGTCCTGCCAATGTGGCGATTACTGTCTTCGAGGCGACTGCCACACGCTATGGCCAAGCAGAGGGACCGGAAGTGTAAGAGCAGGAAGGGAAAACCACTGTGGCGTGTATGACGTGATTGCTTAGTATCAGAGTCTTGAACCTGTTCCGATTTACAGAGTACGAACTGACGCTTCAGCAAAACAAGGGCGTATAAATACTTAGTTCCAGACAGAGGCACTTCCATTCAGCCAGCAAAGCACCGAGGGGGAACTGATTGTCTACGAGTCTACTTGGGTCAACGAGACATCACCTTCTGACTCTGCCGCTGCCTGTTCGTGCCGAGTCTGATCCTGCTGACTTAGCGCCCCACAGGTGGACCACTTACGGCCTACCAAAGCCTCCACCGGCCTCCTGCTCTGCTGGTATACGATTCGAACACAGCCACGTGCAGCCACTCAGCCGCTGCCATTCGAGTCCTTGCTGCTCCCCCTGCTCGAGCGGGCAGACTGCTGAATGTCCTACAGCGCAGCATCCCTTCTCACAGCAGTGATTTATCAGCGGCCTATCCTCGAAGGGGTTACTTAAGTAGGCGACTTACCCAAGCCACCAGGCGGCACTGCGAGAGCCGCCATAGGCCGCCGACACCGCGGGCCTGTTTGCCTCTATTGGTCATGTGACCGTAAATAGTTCCTCTTGTATATAGACGCGGCCTGCGTATTTAGTGCGGCGTAAAGCCACACCGAGGTATCTTCCTTCTTGCTCTGGGAGCCCCTGCCGACAGAGGTAGCCGCCAGTGTCTGCCTTCACCGTCACCATAACTTAGCCTCTGCATCGGAGGCGACCAGAAGCTCGGTATCGGACGTCCATCTTCACTACGTTATTTTGTTCTACTTTCCAAGTAAAAATCAAACATTGTGTGTTTTATTATTAAGGCCTTCGGCCTAAGTTCAGACCTGTGCAAACACAGTGCTAATCGAGACCTCTCAAACTACTGTGGTGACTGACTTTTTCCAGAGTATCCTCGGCGAGTCGCTATCGTCATCACTTCACAGGGATGTGAAGAGCAGGGATTTTGTGGGCCAGCTCCATCTACGTATTGCAAGAACTAAATTGCAAATAGTTGCTTAACTACGCACCTTAGGAGACACACCCTGTATATGTAACATAACATTATTCTTGTCCCATAGAGAGTTCTGTCTCTGTGTCTTCCGGACCGATCTCAGAAAGAACATGAATGTGAAACTGACGACTATCGGGCAAGGTTCAGTTCAAAGAGACCTTGCCCAGAACAAACTATAGTTCTGGAACTCATTCTAGAACTCAAAGTATTTTCAGTAAGAAAGAAGTTCGTACCTTCGTAGACTTTAAAGGGGACTATGACTGGGTGGACCGCAAGTCTCTCTTCTAAATAAATTTCCTTTACTTCCCGTTGATGGCTACAGTTTTTTTATGATTTTTATTTTTCTAATTTGGGTTATCAGTCTACCAGTTTCGGTCTATAATGACCATCTTCAAATCTGTATTATAGAAACAGAAATCAGTGCAATCATTAGTGAAACACTAAATGGTACAAGACCTTAGGTAAAAGTCGGGAGAGATAATTCGCAACATTTGAAGCGGTGAACAAGGCGATCTACTGAATCCATCAGTTTTCAATTGTGCCTTTTCTAAATAATCCAGGAGTGGCAAGAACTAAAACAAGAGATTTTAAAAAAATTCCATCTATATGGATACTCTGAAAAACACACATAAGTGCCTGGCAGAGGGTTCAGCGAACGACCTTCGTAATAATTCTCTATTATTCCAAACTCGAACAGCTCGCGAGAAAAATGAACACCCATATCTTTCCTTGAGAGCTCTGATTTCCATTGTTTTATTATGATGATCTTTTCTCTCTACGTAGATCGGCGTCAACAAAATATTTTCACATTCGCAGGAGAAAGCTGGTGACTGAAATTTCGTGAGAAGATTCCGCGGCGACAAAAAACGCCTTTGTTTCAATAGTGTCCACGCCAAATCCTGTATCATGTCATTGACACTTTCTCCCCCGTTTCTCGATAATGCAAAACGTGCTGCCCTTCTTTGAACTTCCTCGATGTACTCCGTAAACCCTATCTGATAAGGATCCCAAACCGCGCAGCAGTACTCAAAAGAGGACGGACAAGCGTAGTGTAGGCAGTCTTTTTAGTAGATCCGTTGCGTCTTCTAACAGTTCTGCCAACAAAATGCAATCTTTGGTTCATCTTCTCCACAACATTTTCCGTGTTCTATCCAATTTAAGTTGTTCGTAATTGTGATTCCTAGGTATTTAGTTGATGTGTGGCCTTTATATTTGTCTGATTTATCGTGTAATCGAAGTTTAACGGATTACTTTTAGCACTCATTTGGATTACCTCATATTATTTTAGATCAATTGCCAATATTAGCACCAAAAAAAAGACAAACCAATCAAATTAGAAAGAATCGACTTCAATCAGAACAGGATCGCAACAGTTGCTAAATATATTGTATAATTTTTCAGGAATTTTTAAATGCCACCGATATTACTTTCACATTTAAACTACGCGGTCGTCTGTGATGTATTTTATTTGTATGGGACCGGACCACCTAAATTTACTGAAGATTAATGGCGTGAAATCTGAAATAAGCATGCGCTGGCAACGAGAGCGGACTTGTTTACGGCCTGTTGTAACACACCATCTATCAAAATCCTCTGCCACGAATGAGCAGGTGAGATCGTTAAGTTCCGCAGTCTGCAGCCGACGAACATCGTCCGTGACCAAAGCTGACACTATCACTCCGTGTCTTCGTCTCCGCGATAGTTTTCTTGCGTCAGCCGTCTATTGCATTCTGATAGTATTGTTCACGTCCAAGTTTTTTTTATTTAACTAGTCCTTATTCTCCTTTATATTTCTTTTCGTGTCTTCCATAATTTTTCTTGTTCTTAATCTGAATTGTGTAACATGTAGGTATGTGTGCTCGCATTTCATTCTTTCCGCCATACCCTTAAATTGCCTACGAAACTTATCATTGTCGTCTCCTCCATTGTAGTAGTAGTCGTCGTCAGTCCGAAGACTACTTCAGCCCGGCCTTCTACGCTAGTGGATCCCCTACACCTCCCTACATTACCACACTGACTATTACTAGAGCCCTCAGGACTTATCATAACAATCTGCTCTTCCTGTTAGTCACTTTGTGCCATAAGTTTATTTTCTACTTACTCCGATCCAGTAACTCTTCACCAAATTTCATATCTATTCATCCGATTTTCGCCATTTTTCTGTGGCACATCACTTCAAAAGCCTTCATTATACCCTCTCACTTCCGTGTAAGGCTAAACTTCAGGAAATTACTTTCAGAAAAGCCTTTACAACATTTAAATTTACATTCTACATCAGCAAATTTCTCATTTTGAGAAACATTTTTCTTCCTACTACCAGTCGGAATTCTATTTCCCTTCTACTTCACACATCATCCGTTAATTTGCTGCGTAAACAACAAAACTCATCGACTATTTTTGGTGTCCCATTTCGTAAGGTAATTTCTTGGCGTGATTTGATTCAATTCGACTGCATTCCATTATCATTTACTTTTTTTGCTGTTCACAGGTACTACTGTTTCAGTTAATTGATCTTCGGACTCCTTTCCTTTCTCTGACAGAATCATTTCTTATTCCTGATCTGTAATTCCCTTCCAGAATCCCTATTTGGTTTGCTGCTTACTCAATGTACAGACTGAACAACATGTGATGTAAGCTACAACCCTGTCTTACTCTCTTCTCAATTACCGCCGCCTTTTCATGCCATGGCCTCTGATCTGCACTCTGGCTTCTGTACTTCTGTTACAGATGTGAAATCTTCTTTCCATATCTTAGCGCTTACTTCACACATAAGGTAGCTGCCAACATTGTCAAGATAACAACGTAGATTTATGAGATGATCATCAGCCATTCAACTGACATCGGATCACTGAAGGAAAGCTTCTCACGTAAGACAGTGACTACCTGAACTAGCAGACAGGTGGAGATATGCCTCAACTGTTTGCAGAAGCTAACCGGCAAAGCTTCAGGAAACAGTTTTCAGTGAGGAACACGCAATACTAGCGACCCAGCCTGGCTTCGCACGAGTAGCATTAAGTACCTAGGACCAGACGACATCTGTGGTGCAGCGTATTTCTTTTGCGGCCCACTGCGTCGAGTTACGAACAAATTTCAGAGAATAACGTTATCTAACTGAATATCCTAACTTTCATATAATTTGCGCAATGTAAGCAGCGCACAACAGTTGTCTGGATGTATGAATGTTGTGTGTTTCATATTGAAAGGTCATCTGGGCTGATATCTCACAGCAAAGAAGGGAGCATCCCGTGGTGTAACAATAAGGGGGCGATAAAAAAGTTTCCGTCCGAAGGCCGTCCAGTCCAAAATCGATATACCAGTCAGGCAAAACTGCGGAGAGCATTGAGACAATCATTCCATCGACGCATCAGGTGGAACATAGCATTTGGTAAAACACCACCTGCTGCTCCGTAAACAAGTCAGTAACCGCCTGCCGCACGTCCTCGGTCGACAGAAATCGTTGACCCATCAACGCCTTTTTTATCAGACCGAATGCGTGTACCCGTATGAGAAGAGATCAGATAATAGGGCGGGTACTTGTTTTCCGTAATGGATGAGGTTGGCCTCTCAGACCGACCGGCGTCTTGAGTCAAATTGCGACCAGCACGGAACTTGACACGCCTTTCTACAACGGTGGTTTTTGTTAGACATGCTGCCCCATACATATCCTTCGTTCTCCAAAGGATGTCTACCGGTGTCTGTCCTTTGGCAGCCAAGAAAAGAATAACAGCACGTTTGGAGGCGTTTGGTAATAACGTTGTCATAATTCACGTTTCCGCATTTGCCGCACCCGCGTCGGAAAAACACGAACGCCTCACAGATCCCTTGCCTACAAGTAGTTGTTAGTTTACCCGCACCGCAGTCGCGCTACACTGCGTATACACCGCAGCAACACCCTCAAGGAAACCTTGTTCAAAAATGGTTCAAATGGCTCTGAGCACTATGGGACTCAACTGCTATGGTCATAAGTCCCCTAGAACTTAGAACTACTTAAACCTAACTAACAGCACACAACACCCAGCCATCACGAGGCAGAGAAAATCCCTGACCCCGCCGGGAATCGAACCCGGGAACCCGGGCGTGGGAAGCGAGAACACTACCGCACGACCACGAGATGCGGGCGAAAACTTGTTAATCGGCCCTTACGCTATGTAGATATCATGTGGATTCATGGGTGTATGTGTCTAGGAGTGATGCAGTACGTATCGGAGTCTGGCTGAGGCTGCAGAAATAAAAGAAAAAAAAAAACAAGAAAAAAATGTACGATGACATAATTACCTCGTGTTACAGCACTATTCTTCTGAAGTGTAGTACGCACTGTGATGCATTGTTGAGAATCACTACAACAGTTCTTTGTCGTGGATTTCTCGGCGTGTCACGCAAAGAATTGTGTCCACATCTATGCCTGATTCAAAGGAGACACAAAGCTGAAAGTTGAGTCGCATACTCTGTGAAAATGTTGCTACAGTTGTAGTAGTTATTTTTCAGAAAACTTTTTACTTGTAGGTTAAAAAAACCCACATGTTTTGGATGCATATCATTTTTTCGCTATGTAAGTGTTCTCAAATGGTTGCAGGGGAACTTCTGGTTACAAGTATCTGATTGTTCCCAATTGTAAATCTCACATCAGAGCCTGATGCTGAGGTGCGTATTCATTCCCCGTTTTTCGATGTGTCTGCACCGAATTAAGAGTGCGAACTGCGAATTTTAATCTGAAGGGAAGCAGAAACTAGCAGTCTGACATTAACGCTAGTCTGGAAGACAGATTGAGAAAAGTGACCCAGGTGGGATTCGCCCACACAGTGAAGGGTTCAATGGCCATCATCGCACACCAAGCTCGAGCTCTTACGGGAACAGGCGATATGCCGCGAGTAACGAGGCTGATGAGCTGGGGCACTACACCACAAGTGTGTGCTGTGAGCTGAGAATCTGGGCTCTGGGCTGACGGGAGGGGTGCTACGGTAGTCCGTGCAGTAGTAGAGACCACTGTGTCACGATGGAGTAGTGATCAGCACATGTGGCTAATAAGCAGGAAACACGGGTTCGCATCCCGGGGTGGCACAAATTTTCACTTGCCCCATTGATATAAATGAATGTCCACTGGCAGCTAAAGTATTCCATTCCTTTCTGTCTTGATTCTTAGTGGCTGCAGGATCAAAATTGCATCCGTTCCTTCGGAGATGTCCAAAATAATAGAACTACATGAACACTGAAGCGCCAAAGAAACTGGTATAGGCATGCGTATTCAAGTACAGAGATATGTAAACAGGTAGAATACGGCGCTGCAGTCGGCAACGTCTATATAATACAACAAGTGTCTGGCGCACTTGTTAGATCCGTTACTGCTGCTACAACGGCAGGTTGTCAAGATTTAACTGTGTCTGAAGGTGGTATTACAGGCGGCGCACGAGCGATGGGACACAGCATCTCCGAGGTAGCGATGAAGTGGGCATTTTCCCGTACGTCCATTTCACGAGTGTACCGTGAATATCAGGAATCCGGTAAAACATCAAATCTCCAACATAGCTGCGGCCGGAAAAAGATCCTGCAACAACGGGACCAACGACTCAAGAGAATCGGTTAACGTGACAAAAGTGCAACCCTTCCGCAAACTGGTGCAGATTTCCATACTGGACCATCAACAGGTGTCAGCATTCAACGACACATCATCGGTATAGCCTTCCGAAGCCGAAGGCCCACTCGTGTACCCATGATGATTACACGACACAAGCCGGCCGCGGTGGTCTAGCGGTTCTGGCGCTGCAGTCCGGAACCGCGGGACTGCTACGGTCGCAGGTTCGAATCCTGCCTCGGGCATGGGTGTGTGTGATGTCCTTAGGTTAGTTAGGTTTAAGTAGTTCTAAGTTCTAGGGGACTTATGACCTAAGATGTTGAGTCCCATAGTGCTCAGAGCCATTTTTTACACGACACAAAGCTTTACGCGTCGCCCGGGCCCGTCAACACCGGCATTGGACTGTTTATGACTGGAAACATGTTGCCTGGTCGGACGAGTCTCGTTTCAAATTGTATCGAGCGGATGGACGTGTACGGGTATGGAGACAACCTCATGAATCCATGGACCCGGCATGTCAGCAAGGTGGAGACTGTAATGGTGTGGGGGCGTGTGTAGTTGGAGTGATATAGGACCCCTGATATGTCTAGATACGACTGACAGGTGAAACATACGTAAGCATCCTGTCTGATCACCTGCATCCGCCGGCCGCGGTAGTCTAGCGGTTCTGGCGCTGCAGTCCGGAACCGCGGGACTGCTACGGTCGCAGGTTCGAATCCTGCCTCGGGCATGGGTGTGTGTGATGTCCTTAGGTTAGTTAGGTTTAAGTAGTTCTAAGTTCTAGGGGACTTTTGACCTAAGATGTTGAGTCCCATAGTGCTCAGAGCCATTTGCGTTTTTTTTTTTTTTTTGCATCACCTGCATCCATTCATATCCACTGGGCATTGCCACGGACTTGGGCAATTCCAGCAGGACAATGCAACACCAACACTTCGAGAATTACTACATAGTGGCTCCAGTAACATTCTTCTGAGTGTACACACTTCCCCTGGCCACCCAACTCCCCAGACATGAACATTATTGAGCATACCTAAGATGCCTTGCAACGTGCTGTTAAGAAGAAATAAGATATCTGCACCCCATCGCACTCTTGCAGACTTATGGACAGCCCTGCAGGATTCATAGTGTCAGTTCCCTCCGGCACTACTTCAGGCATTACTGGAGTCCATACCAGTTCGTGTTGCGGCACTTCTGCGTGCTCGCGGGAGCCCTACACGACATTGGGCAGGCGCACCAGTTTCTTTGGCTCAAAAAAAAAAAAAAAAAAAAAAAAAAAAAAAAAAAAAAGTTCAAATGGCTCTGAGCACTATGGGACTTAACTTCTCAGGTCATCAGTCCCCTAGAACTTAGAGCTACTTAAACCTAACTAACCTAAGGACATCACACGCATCCATGCCGAGGCAGGATGCGAACCTGCGACCGTAGCGGTCGCGCGGTTCCAGACTGTAGCGCCTATAACCGCTCGGCCACTTCGGCCGGCTTCTTTAGATCTTCAGTGTATATAACCACATGTGGTAGTGAGCACACAGCTGTACTTGGTCGATGGAAGAAGAATTTTTTGAGGTATCAGCAAGCGCAACGAAGTATGAAAGCTACGTGCAAAATATCACTTCGTCTTTCACTATGGACTGCAGGGCGCAGATGTGGATGGGGTTGGACGTAGATCGAAGACATGCAGGAATCTATATGAAAATCTGCTCATCTCCT
This sequence comes from Schistocerca nitens, assembly GCF_023898315.1. NCBI lineage: Eukaryota > Metazoa > Arthropoda > Insecta > Orthoptera > Acrididae > Schistocerca > Schistocerca nitens. The sequence continues at coordinate 142,213,333 of NC_064614.1, read as the reverse complement.
TTAAAGCAAATCGTTCCGCCACAAAAAAAAAGGAAGCTCCGTCGGTACGAGACGAGCGCGGGAGCGCGGAGCCGTCCGCCGGCGGATGCAGCTAGCAGATATATCAATAAGAGAATCGCAGTCCGACGCCGACGCCGAGAAGCGGGAAGCGAGTAGACGCGGGTCGCCGTGCCGCAGTTTGCCGAACGCAATAGGCGGCCAGGCATTCGATTTGCGCGGCCGCCGGAGCCGCGAAATTGAGCTGGCGAACTGCGCGGCGAGGTGAGGTAAGCCAAGCCGGCCCTGCCAGTTTGCTCTGCGGTAGCCTTGGAGACGTCTCCATGGCGACGGACACAATGACGCCCTCGCCCCGAGCCAGCCGCCAGCCGCCGCGCGGGCTTCGCCACCGCGCTCCCAATCAAAATATAAACACTCGTCTTCTCCCCTGCGTTTCTCACTTTGTGCGTCTTACGACAGTAACATCAGTGGAGGAAAGCCAGAGAAATCGATGTCACCATTAACCCATCTCCCCCAGATTCTTTAAAGAATCCAAATCTAGTGTTTAAAGCATTTCGGGAGTCTGATCACCATACGAATGTGTTAAATATTTGACGTTAGGCGTGTAAAACCTTTGTGGTTGAAGACGCAAAACCCGAACTATATTGGTGAAAAATTGTGGAGAACGTTTGAAATTATGTTTAAGTTTGTTGGAAGCCGCTAAGTACTCCTGTTCTCAAACAGTTATGCTGCCTCAATACTTATTCACAGTACTTAACTTTAATGCTTGAAAGTGTGTTATACTTTCAAAGTAAGAATATACCTCTTAATGAGTAGATATGACAGCATTTTAAATTTTGATTTCGGTCGATGAAATACAAAAAATGAAATTTTTGTTCCCCCTGGAAGCTGTTACACAGGCAACCTGGAATCGGCATTAGGGACTTTTTTTAGCCATTTAGCAATGAACATATAGCGACACAGTAATAAATATGCTCAAAATTATGGACCTGCACGACCTTAAACGATACCTCAAAGTTAGTAACACATTTTGTTGTTTAATATAAGATACAGGCACTTGTCGATGAGTTTTGCTATTTGAGATTCAAAGAAACCGAAGATAGCCGAAATAGAGCGGTATGAAGTAGTACAAACTGGCAATAGTACGAGAAAGATAAATTTGTTAACTCGAATATCAATTTAATTGTTAGAAAGACTTATGCGAAGGTATTTGTATGGATTAGGTTTGTATGAAAGTGATAAATCAACGATAGGCAGCTCACACGAGGGAAGAGAAGCTTTCGAAATGTGATGGTAAAGAAGAATGTTGAAAATTAGGTGGCTGCAGGCACTTAATCAAAACGGAGAAAAAAAGACACGACAAAAAGAAGGAATCGGTTGGTACGACAAGAGGGTACGTAGGAGGCATCAGGGAATATAGTTCGCTAATGGAGGAAAGTGCGTGTGTGTTTGGAAGGGGGAGGGAGGGGGGTATGAATTCTAGACAGCGACCAAGGCTTTAACACAATAAGTAGTTTCAGATGTGTGTAGGTTGCTGCAGTTGTGCAGAGATGATGATGAGGTTTGCAAAGGATAGGCTAACATGGAGAGCTGCGTCAGATCAGTCTTCGGAGTCAGAACAGCAACCACTACCACCACCACCACCACCACCACCACCACCACCACCACCACCACCACCACCACCTACGACTTCTATATACGAATTCCTTCACATTTCCGTGGATCCCTTGGATCCCAGAAGCACTTGTAATATCTACACCCTCCCAGTAGCAAGAGTAGATGCTATTCAGACTACTCCACCGACCACACAACTCATGTCAACAGCAGAAGAACACAAAACAGCAGACGAAATCTTTCTGTACTGCTAGCGTTAGAGCGGAGAGGACATCACAATCTCCTTTGGACGGTTCGCTAAAAAACTGACAGCTAGCGTAACACGAGCGAACACTAGCGAATGCGAACGGAACACGACCGAACGCAGTTAGCTCGCGCTCGCCTAGCATTTACATCAGAGATAATTCTCGTGCGTTGACGCTCGTTCGCTTGTCTTCGCTCCGATATAAAGCATGCTTTAGGATCTACAGGTCTGGAAGCAAGAGGAACTTCATTTAATAAAAACTCTCGCCTCTGTGTCGCTCCGAAGATAATTAAAAATCTCGCTAGCGTTGGCTCTAGAGGCGAGACAGCCGAATAAAAAATAAAATAGAATATAACGTCGAGCAAGCTGCCTCTACGTCCCATTCGCTAATATAAGCGGAAAACTTATTTCACCGTACGGCAAAAAAGACAGGCTTGAAGTCTGGTCATCGTACTGTTTGCACTGCTTCCGTTAGTCTGCTATCTGCAGCTGACATCGTCCAACTCCCCCCGGGCGCCTCCGCGTCACATATCGCGAACTCCGAGCAGCCGCTCGTCAAACCAAATCGATACGTCGACAACAGCCTCCCAAGAGAAAACGTGTGGACGCAACCACAAGTTTCACTGCCAGGAATTTTTTAGGTCACCACCCCTAACCCCGCTGCATCGACTACCTGATTTTTTTATAAAACTCGTTCTGGTCTCAGGCTGGTTCTTTTTGTTTGTCTGGCTACTGTACACATCATCTAACAGAAGCTGTATTTAATTACGCGCTCTACACGTCTGGCTACCACCACGACTACTACTACTAAGTAACCAACGAATGCTGTTTTTCCAATCCCTCACAATCCAGTCCCACTTCTTATTTCCCCATTTCCCTCGTCAATATACAGATTAAACATGAACAACTATCCGTTACACCTCTCCAGATTTTGGCCGCTTGCATCATTATATCAATGCTGACTACTCCATGTGGCTTCGACACAGTATTACCCTCCTTATCCCACACCGGCTAAGAACGGGGAACATTCCGTTCTGTTCCACATTGTCAAAAGATATTTCCTAATACACGAATGAAATGTTTTTGCTAAATTTGTTCACTATATTAACCGTAGCGTTAAAATGGCTTCCCGAGTGCCCTTGCTACTCCTAAAACCAAACTGCTCTGCTCTCAATCTACTTCCAATATTTCCTCAAGCACTTTTTCAGTAATCTTGTATCATTGGTTAATTTATGACTCAAGAGCTAATGTAGAGGAAAAAGCCGAGAGCCAGCGTTCATTTACTCCTATCTGTATCTCTATATCATCAATAGGAATACTACTTTCTGAATTATGGTGTGCGCGAAACGCGACACACTCATGAGCGAAGCAAAATTGGCCGGTACATCACAGTTAAGATAATGTGTGGAGGGGAATATTTTGCGCCACCATCTCTCACCCGATCTTCCTGCACACAGCTCTTACGGATAACCTTATCACAAAGTTATCTACGTAATTTACTCCTTATCTTTTATATTAGACGGTTGAGAGCAAAATCCCGTTACGTAAACCGCCGGCATTAATTTCTAACACCGAGAGATAAGGAGAAAATTATGAGAATGATTAACATAAAATAATCTGAAAATCATCTGCTTATGCAGTGCTACTGCACACACATACGGCTGCCAGGAACTCGCGTATCAACTTGTCCTGAGTGGTTTTTTTACATGACTGCACTCTGGTTGTGATCGGTTGCTTAGTTGGATTCATGCTTGACGTTGGCTTTAAGATGCGAGAGGACGCGCGTGGCCACAATAATTGAAACTGTTCGCTCGAAGAACCGAAAAGGAAATAAAAATGAACAACATAATTGAGCAGTAAACAAGCAGTAAATGATAGACAAATACCTAAGTGTTGAGTTATAAAGGGGGCCAAAGTACCAAAAGTTACCAAACAGTACTGAAAAGTAGTCTAAAATAGCTGGGAAAGTCGCCACATACCCTCTTAGTTATCATACTGGTTGCGTCACACAGTTTTACATGGCATTTGGCACAGGTAGCCCCACTGACTAGGACAGATAGCGAAGTCACAACCAAAGTACATGTTGCTCAGTACATAAACTGCACTCTGTCGAAACATGATTAATATTAAATATTGGAAATATGCGTAACTTACAAGTGTTAGCACACTGCCTTGCTAAAATAAATAAATAAACAAACAAAAACGCATAAGATTCGAGGAATGCTGTATTGTTCGGAAATGGGTTCGGATGCAGATTCAAGCGGTTTTCCAACACTCCACTGTGCGTGCAGAGGCACATACATTAAGAAGTCATTCAAGGAAGGCAGCACTGCGGTGCGAATGTTATTATAGGACACGCGCCCAAACACGAACTTCCCTATGTTGTTTCATCAATTACCGGTCCTAACATTGGTTTGATACAGTTTTCATTCTATAGCTTGCCAGCTCTCTTCATTTTGGCTTCACTGTTCGATCCCACGTCATCAACCACATGGCTTATATACGACATTCCTGTGCAACTGCTTCCTTCCACCATCTCTTCAACTATAGTTTTCATCAGCGAGTCTTATTGCATTATGTACTAGACCATTCTATCTCTCTAATTCATTATGTTGGTTGCCGGACTTCCTTCTCTTCTTGACCTGTTACAGAACGTCTTCATGCCTCAATCCATAAGGCTATCCCTCCCCTGTTACATAATATTTCAAAAACTTGTAACAGGTTGATTACTGCCTTTCCCTGGGTCCACGTTTGGCATCCATACAGAGTTGTATTATAAAGAGCTTCTTCTCTATCTTTTCTTGTCTCAGGGTTTATATTTTTGGACTTCAGCAGCCGTTTCTTTTCACAGAAGCTCCTTTTACGTTGTGCAAATCTTGCTTCTATGCCTTCCTTGCACCTTTCTTCTTGATCCTACTTGTGAGCAAAATTCGTTAAGTGTTTTCAAGCGTCTCGCCTGCGCGAGTTTAACATTTAGACCACCAGTAATTCCAGTTCTACACAGGGCTGAATCTTTCTGCTTGTGGTAGCAGATAGCAATATGATCAACCTACAAAGCATTAACGGTGTGGTTGCTTATACTCAGTCGAGTTGCTGATTCCATTTTTCTGCAAGACGTTCCAACGTTCGATCCAGTTGCCTTCCTCAGGTGCTCCGAGCTTCTTGTTACATGCAGGCTCTGCTTGGACTGCAGAGGGACACAGCTCACACCACATGAAAAAGACTGTATCGGTCGTTGAAACGTCGTGCGCAAAAATGAAATCAACAACTTGCCTGAATACAAGCAAGCATTCCATTTTTTAAAAGAAGCACATAAAATTTAAGATTTTTTAAAATATTAGTTAGTATTTACTTTTTTTTATAGGCTAGAGCTAAAGCATCATCACTACCAGCAGTCTGATCGGCTTCTTCTTCTTCTTCTTCTTCTTCTTCTTCTTCTTGTTCCTGTTTTTGCATTTATGGAGTGGTCATTATTTTCAGCATGTTGGCATGTTCCGGACATTGGGGATTAATCTATCACGCAGAGTTAACCTGAGCGATTGAATAGTAACACTTCTCGAAGATGTAACAACGGCTGTCTTCTTTCTATTAATCCGCATGAGTTGGATAATGACATGTCATCAACAAACTCGCTCACACAGGGACGTTCCAGTACCTCATTTCATTTGATAATTAATATCAATACTTAAATTCGGACTACTATCCCGATAATATCGGAACAAAATTAGCAATTATCGCAAGGTACTTAATGCTTATAATGTATATTCTATTTTCAAAATTTCCTTGAACGCAGGAGGAGTGAAATGTGGAAATTATGCTGTGTGAGCGTGAACCAACATGAGCATCAACTGAAACAAAAACGTATTTATGTCTAGTACTAGGCTTATATTTTTTGCGGTGTTTTTTTTTTTTGTACATACCCCATAATTCAGATATCATGCCTTGTATTCAAAATGAGCACTTGTTTCTCTAAAAGTAAAAGTAAGAAGCTGTTCTTAAAGAAACGAACGCTTATTTTGAATACAAGGATAAATACACGAATTATGTTATGTTTACATTAACGAAATGGAATATAAAATGAATAATTTAACACTTTCCCAAGGTAATAGTATGAAAGGGTGCTGAAAAGTAATGCCTCCGAACTCTTGAAGCTTTTTTAAAATAAAACAAACGTTATTAACATTCTACACCTAATATTCTACATCCTTATTCTTCATGTCTACGCATTTGCAGGCCTCTGTTGCTGGAGGGCGCGGAACTGTAGCGTGTAACATGTCGGTGTGTAACGTATGTACCTGTGTCGGTGCGTGAGAAACAACATGCTGTAATCGAGTTTCGAATTGTGAGAGTTTGTTCACACATGGAGCACGCTCTCCTTCAGCGTGACCATACCAGATCACACACGAGCGCTGTAACACCTGCAACAATCCCACGCCTTCGGTTCACTGCCTTCGATTAATTGTCCTCCATTCAGTTCCGTCTCGGTACCATCCATTTTACAGCTGTTTCCAAAACTTAAAGAACAACTTCGAGGACTTCACTTTGTTTAGTGATGAAGTGGTGCAAGCAGAGGTGAGGTCGTGGCTCCATTAATAAAGTCAAACATTCTGCATGCAGTGACAATATCAACAAACTAGTGTCTCGTTGGAAGACACGTATCACGCAGAACTGTTACAGAGCGTCGTTGGGCAATAGACAGCTCCACTCGAACTATCAACACAATACTGGTGACTACTTTGAAGGATAGTAAAACTATGAATCAAGTATCTATTATGTGTAAGTTGTAAATAAATATGAAACTTCCTGGCAAATTAAAACTGTGTGCACCGACCGAGACTCGAACTCGGGGCCTTTGCCTTTCGCGGGCAAGTGCTCTACCATCTGAGCTACCAAAGCACGACTCACGCCCGGTCCTCACAGCTCTACTTCTGCCAGTATCTCGTCTCCTACCTTGGCAGAAGTAGAGCTGTGAGGACCGGGCGTGAGTCGTGCTTCGGTAGCTCAGATGGTAGAGCACTTGCCCGCGAAAGGCCAAAGGTCCCGAGTTCGAGTCTCGGTCGGTGCACACGGTTTTAATCTGCCAGGAAGTTTCATATCAGCGCACACTCCGCTGCAGAGTGAAAATCTCATTCTGTAAATAAATAGTTGACACTATTAAAGTTCCAATCCTCGTACTTAATAGTACTGACAGTTATGTTGCTGAATTCTGATATCTCTATTACAAATTCCACGCCGGCCACTGTGGCCGCGGGGTTCTAGTCCGGAACCGCGCTGCTGCTACGGTCGCAGGTTCGAATCCTGCCTCCGGCACGTATGTGCGTGATGTCCTTAGGTTAGTTAGGTTTAAGTAGTTCTAAGTATAGGGGACTGATGACCTCAGACGTTGAGTCCTATAGTGCTTGGAGCCATTTGAACGATATTGAACAAATTCCACGTCGTCTGTAATTCTCGCTACTACACTCTTGTTTCCTATACATCACGATTTAAATTCTCCGTTTACTAGCAGTGAAAGTTTATTATTTTCTCCGACACCATTTGACACTTTCGATACCGACACACTGATAGTTCGACGATTTTATAATTATTAGGTGCCAGAGTCATTTCTGAATGATAATGGTTCCCGCATTTGACATATCGTCTTTATAGGCACTGTCAAGTGATTCTGCAATTTGTAAATTGTCATATTTTAATAATGTATTAATGCTGAAATGTGTATGGTAATTGCAGAATCACTTATCAATGGCTGCAAACCAGAAATTGCAAAGTGTGTGCAGAGGGAATTAAAGTGACAGACAAATGGCGAAAGTATCATCTTTTAGATTTGTATTTCTCAGAAGACACTTAGTCTGGATACCTCGAAACAAAAGTAACGACAAATCGGAGCAGAAATAACGATAAATCGAAGCGGGAGTGACGGAAAATCAAAACGGAAGTAGTTATAAATAGAAGTACATGTATACGCACATCGGAATAGAAGTACCCATACATTGAAATAAAAGTATCTATACATCGAGATGGAGGTACCGACACGTCAGGACAGAAGTATCGACACACCGAAACGGAAGTACTGACGCACTTTCTGATCTCAGAACTTCGGCACACAGCCGCCCACCGGCGGACGGTTTAGGGACGCTACGGTGCTGCCACGGCGCGGCGGCTCGGCGACTCAGGCGCCACCTGTTGCGGCTATTTATTGGCGCCTGGGCACGGCTTAGCGCCATTACGGGCCAGCACTAACTAATGGACCCGCGGGCAACGCGCTGCATACAGAGCAGCCGAGAGTCGGGACACTGTACGTGTCTGCTGTGCACACGCCCCGGGCAGCTCCTACAAATCCAAGTCCGGCAATCAGTTACAGGGACACTGACAAATTTACCCTGCTTGTCAAAAAAACTGTGGAACAGCACTACACAAAGCTGTAGGTTGATAATCTTTATAAATACAACCAGTTACAGTCAGATTACATATCATCTTCAGGTACCTTACGACAAATATCGATTGTCTTATGCCTCTTCCTTGATCTTCTGCCAACTTTATTCATTTTTAATTTCATCGAGCACTCCAAGTCTTCTTCTTCTTCTTCTTCTTCTTCCCCTCCTATTTCCTGCAGTCTTTGCTTCAATGAGTCTTTGTTGCACACATTTTGTTCGCAGTATAGAAGGTGATTCCGTGAAGATGATACAAAATTTCAGGGATGATGGAGAAGGCTAAATGTATCAGTTTGAGATAACAGACCTTGGTCCGGAAACGACCGAGTCGAAAGTTATAAGCAAAAATCCTTCCGATACCTCTGACAGTGGACCTTCTGTACAGCTCTTTCCGTGTTTAGGGAGGACTTAGTGTAGATCAGAACAAGGAAAAATCGTCCAGTAAACATGAGTCCCAAAAATGTGTACCCTAAGAGCTATGAGCACTTGTCCAATAGAAGAGAAGTGTTTCACAGTAACAAAAATAAACAAGTGCTCATAGCTCTTAAAGGTATTCATTTTAGAGCCCATTTTTACTGGACATTTTTTTTCTTATATTGACCCATACTACCTCTTTCCAAAATGTGGAAAGAAAAGACTGCGCAGTGAAAGAGGACCATTGTCAGAGGTATCAGAACGATTTTCGCTTATAACTTTCGACTCAGTCGTTTCCGGGTCAGGGTCCCTTACGTCACCCAAGATGTTTTCCTCACTCTTATCATTTACAGTAGTTATCTTTCCTCTATTACTCTTGGAAGTTCGCCATTCTGTCGCTGCATTTGAGTTTCACTATTTTTCTTCACAACCACAATTAAAAACAGCCCACGTATCCCCCATTTTTGTGTCGATTATTCGCTGTCATACAATACTACACTCCAGATAGAACATTCGGCCAACTTTTTTCTTAATTCTATCGAAATTCTTTTTGCTGTCAATAGACTTCTCATCTTCACCAAAGCTCTTTTATTCCATAATATTTCCGTTCTTCCTCTGTATCAGCCAACTCGTTTTCCTTTCTATTGGCTCTTGCTTTTTCTAACGCTTTCTCAACTAGTTTCTCAGCATAAATATCGAAAACGTTCGTGGCCAGGCACTTTTCTAAGAAATCGTCAAAAACGTTCTCGTGTCTTTCCTCGCCTCCAATACTTACCGCCACACTCTGTCTTGTGTGGAGTTCCTTTATCGTCCTATTATCCTTCCAGTCTACAGTCAAATCTTTCACGGTGCTCCCGAGGATACCACAGTCCAATCTGCAGAACGCCTTCTCCAATCAGAAAAACATATACACATATCCTTGTTAACTTCTAGCGTTCTTTATTCTATCGTCCTCAAACATCCACATTCTTGTACACAACACTTGACGAGCCAAATCTGTGCAAATTGTTCGTTAATCGATCTTTGTGCAAGGCCAATACAAGCAATATTAATCGATTATCGAGAAGGGAAGCTGCTCTAAACACACAATAAAACGAGAAAAAACCGAAAATATAAGATATGTTAAAGCTTTTGTCGCTTGAAAGATGTAACAGTAACTAAGCCACTGTTTGATTCGAGCAAGTCCAATGGAAGGAAGGAACCAATCGATTTAAAATTTGTGTTTGTGATCAAAGCGCGTGATACGTGATCAAAGGAGATGAGAGAGAATCCTCTAGTCATTGCTTTTTCACACTACAACATTCCGACTTTACACTTGGTACGAATTTACAGGGTTCCTCTCTAAGTCAACTGCGCCCTCCGCCATAAATCATTCATTCATTCATTCATTCATTCATTCATTCATTCATTCATTCATCCATCATCATCATCATCATCATCATCATCATCATCGAAGTCAACTAACAAGCGATGAGAAGCAGCGAGCACCTGACCCCTAACACTTCGGCTACCCGGCAGTACATACAGCTGGGCTGAAATACGCCAATAGCGCCTTGCGCCGCCCCACTGTGTACTATTAGATAGTCGGTCGCGCCATGGATTACGTGCATCACTTAAACGGGACAAAAAAAAAAATTGTCGCTGCCAGACTAATTAATAGTACTGATTTTAAACGCATTTTCCCTTGACTAAAGCGTTGTCTTTCCACATAATGGGAAGCAGAAAGTTAAAACGTGTCATTCAGGGTTTATTTTCGTCCCCGGCGTGTTTAGAAGGCTGTCGTAATAGGCTAACGTGTGACTCCCAGAAGCAGGAAGCTAGCAGGGAAACACCAACTGGATGTGACGAGGTCCAAGCAGAGAAGATGCCGCGAACAGAGGGAGATGTTTTTTACTAATCTAAAAACTGAATTTAAATGGGTACAATTATGATCCAACATCCTAATCACTTGAGTTCTATCGTAAACCAACCGAAATCTAAAGATTCCTGAGTTGGCCTGGCAATAAACTTATAAAATGCAAAATTTACGCCCACTGTCTGTTTGCTTGACTTTTTCAGTGGAGTGCAGTCGTATCTGTGAAAAACAACACTTTAATCAAGAAGTTACTATCTATAAAAGGTCAGAACAAATCACCAATGACGACAGAACTTCTACTGTGAAATATGGCGGCGGGCGCTACACCACGTCTCACAAGAAGATTTTTATAACTTTTGTTTTATATTTATAATATATGAAGTTCAGAACGCAGTATCCCAAAGCACACCTACCCAACTCCCAAAAATTCTCGAGAACATTGAATTTGAAGATTTCCGAAGAACTTTTAAGTCAACAAAATTAGCGCGACTTTCACGACAGGCCGCGTGGCTCACTCGGCAGTATCAGAGAAGGTTAATCTTGTAATAAATTCATCACTGGTTTAAATCTCGCTATGGTCTTTTTTGTTTTATTTTTTCCATTCAGTTTGAAATCTACATATTCAAATATAAATTCATGAAATATAGGCTGATTAGTAGACAGCTAATCATCATTTTATTAAAAACTCACATATTCTTGTTTATAATTACATATCACACAAATTGCAAATATAAATTAATAGTTATCTATATTTTATAAGAGATTCTTGATTAATTTGTTTAAATTAAAAGAAAACATTACCAATTTATTATCAATCTTTTGTAAGAATCGATGATTAATAATTTATATTTGCAATGAAAACCGGAATTAAGTGCGATATGTGATTATAAACGAGTGATGATTAGATGTGTGTTAATAAGCAAATATTTGTGAATTTTACAGTCAAATGATGTAGGTATTCCAACTGAACGGAAACAGTAAAATAAAAAAATACCATAGTGTGATTCGACCCAGCGATCCACTGACTACCCGATTACCAATCTCCAACACTAGTGACGGAGCCACGCATTCCGTTGTAAAATTCACCTTAATTTTAGAGAATCAAAGTTCCTCGAAAAACATGGAAGTGGATTTTCTCGAGAATTTGTGAGAGTTGCGTCGTCCTGCTTTGGCGGAGTAGTATTTGAGTTCTGAACCTGACATACCATAAATACAAAAAAGTACAAAAATCCGATCTTCTGGTGGTCTCCTTGTCAGGTAATGAGCATAAAGCATTACACTTAGCCTCTCATTATTTCAGATATCCATAATTATGACGTTATCTGCGTCACGTGGGCCAACGCGAATCTTTTCAAGTGACAGCAACAGTCCCCCCGCAGCGAAGGAACGAGACTTACCTGTCACAATGGCGTACCTAGTCAAAGTCAAAACTGCGCGGTTCTCCAGATCTAGAAATGAACAGCTCCTAACATGTACGGAGACATTATCTCCACATTCGAGTGTTTATTTCATAGTCTTTTTAAACACAAATGATTTAGTCGACTCAAAATCTCGAAGAAATTCTACTCACTGTTATTACGAACACTCATTAGTTCAAAAATGGTTCAAATGGCTCTGAGCACTATGGGACTTAACTTCTGAGGTCATCATCAGTCCCCTAGAACTTAGAACAACTTAAACCTGACTAACCTAAGGACATCACACACATCCATGCCCGAGTCAGGATTCGAACCTGCGACCGCAGCGATCGCGCGGTTCCAGACTGTAGCGCCTAGAACCGCTCGGCCACCACGACCGGCCACTCATTAGTAGTTGACGCGTATTTGCACGATATGTACGAACACGAACGTGCTCTAATTTCAGCTTACGCCACACTGCTGTAACCTCGTGTCATAACACGTAAAGTACCACTGATTTCAGGAGTTTCTGTATTTCTCCCTGAGTAAAATGTCCCAAGACGAGGAGAAAACTAAATGTCGCGGCTTCTGTACTGTTCTGCGAATACTGACTTCTTTTGTTTCTTACAAGACACTTTATATACATTTAAGTAAATCAAGAATTCGTTAGACTGTTGATATTTCTTTTGGTTGCATGTAGAAAGGTACGATATGAAAATATATGAATCGCCAGTGGCCTGAAGTGAAACAACTGTATGAAACTTGTTGAAAAGTTACACGCATATAGGGAATACTAAGGAAAAACACACACACACACACACACACACACACACACACACACACACGACACAGGTAAGTTACGAAGTATTCGCCCGACCGCTTCTTGATTGCTGGTTGTAAGTCTGTGACCCGTAGTAGTCAGGATTAATACTGGAAACAGAGGTCCACAGAAGAACGGCACGTTCCGTCAGATGTCAGTTTGGTAAGCATGACAGCCCCACGAAAACACTTCACATTTCAGTGGCCGCCACTGCTAGAGAGGCTTTGTGCATCATTGAGATGTTTGATGTTGAAATGTGGAAGCATGCGTTCCAGCTTTATCATCATTTCGAAAAAAATTGAAGCTAAGTAATTCTTTTGTCGGTCTGCAAGTACACGTCGCCGGCGTGGTACTCATTTAATCCCCGCGTCAGTACAACGAGGCACGCCGCTAAGGGAGCCAAGTAAAAGACCTCACCTGGACTAGACCGACACAGCTGCGACATGTCCTCTACTGCCGCACTGCGTCGATGGGTACGCCATTTCCTTTTCGCTCCTCTAATGTGCGCGGGATTTAAAAGTGTACCAAGACTGCGGAAATATACCTACAGACAAATAATTACGTAAATTTATTTGCTTGATGCGATAATTACAAATGTTTTGACCACTAGTTGTACTTGGACATACGAAGTTACCATGAAGAGGAAATTACAGTCGACAGTCGTTCTTCCCGTTCACCGTGGAACATGATAAGACTAAAAATTACACATTGCAGGCTTTCACAGGGCCCGCATCTGAGTACTTTGTGGGCATCACGCCGTGGTCCTGCGCATACTTCTGCTCCTAATGTTTCGTCTCCCAACAGCGCGTACATCATGAGAGACAATAAAGATTCAGACTGCAGTTTCAAAGTTTAACAAGTTCAGCATAGCAAACTATTTACACGCATCCACGCAACGGCTGGGCTGTGACGTCATCCTACGGCTTCCTACGACTGAGGAGTCGCGCCGACGTATGTGCTGCAGCTTCTAGTGTGGCGGAGTTGGCGCCGTTTCAAAGATTTAGCACTAATGACCACATCTTACTAATTTCAATCCTCCTCCTCTCCTTTTAAAGTTCTTTTTGTGCGTTTGAAATTCTATGGCCTCTCCGTAAACCGTACCATGATTGATCTACGTATAACCATACTATCCCAGAAGTAAACTCTGTGGTATCCTGGTCCCAAAGAATGAGGTACCCTTGTTCCAAAGAACGACAGAGCTGATTTACCTGTGTTTCGCCAGACAACAATTGCTCTTGTGTTCCTTAACCCGGCCATTAATGATACTTTTTGTGGTTCCTATTGTTGCCCGCATGTGCTTCTATATCCTTCCTGCTCTGGCTAGCAGCAGGTGTGAGTCCTTTCCAGAGATCTTATATTCGCGATCTTTCTTGTTGGTTTAAACACTGTGTCCATGCAAATTTCTTAGTGTTCTTCCGATGCGCTCTATTACTATTTTTACGGATAGGACCAGGAAACGACGACATTCGTTTCTTCGATAGACCATAGGTCTCTCAATTTGAACCAATTATTTGAGAACCTATAGTCTCTGGCAACGTCTCCCGCTTTCGGAGACGCAAGGTTAGCAGAGAAATATACGTGGAGGTACACTATGTCATCAAAAGTATCCCGACACCTGACTGAATATTACTTACAAATTCATGGCCCCCTCCATTGGTAATGCTGGAATTCAATATGGTGTTGGCTCACACTTAGCCTTGATGACAGCGTCCATTCTCGCAGGCATACAATCAGGTGCTGGAAGGTTTCTTGGGGAATGGCAGCCCATTCTTCATGGAGTTCTGCACTCAGGAGAGGCATCTATGTCGGTCGGTGAGGCCTGGCACGGAGTTCCAAAACATCCCAGTGGTGTTCTATAGGATTCAGGTCAGGACTCTGTGCAGGCCAGTCCATTACAGGGGTGTTATTGTCTTGTAACCACTCCGCCATAGGCCGTGCATTATGAACAGAGACTCAATTGTGTTGCGAGATGCAATCGCCATCCCCGAATTGCTCTTCAACAATGGGAAGCAATAAGGTGCTTAAAACATCAATGTAGGCCTGTGCTGTGATAGTGTCACGCAAAACAATAAGGAGTGCAAGCTCCCTCCATGAAAAACTCGACCACACCGTAACACCACCGCCTCCGAATATTACTGTTGGCACTACACACGCTGGCAGATGACGTTCACCGGGGATTCGCCATACCCTCACCCTGCCATCGGAACGCCACATTGTGTGCTGTGATTCTTCACTCAATACAACGTTTTTCCAATGTTCAATCGTCCAATGTTTACACTACTTACACGAAGCGAGGCATCGTTTGGCATTTACTGGCGTGTGTGTGCGCGCGCCTTATGAGCAGCCACTCGACCATGAAATCGAAGTTTTCTCACCTCCCGCCTAACTGTCATAATACTTGCAGTGGATCCTGATACAGTTTGGAATTCCTGTGTGATGGTCTGGATAGATGTCTGCCTTTTACACATTACGACCCTCTTCAACTGTCGGTGGTCTCTGTCAGTCAACAGACGACGTCGCCCTGTACGTTTTTATGCCGTACGTGTCCCTTCACGTTTCCACTTCAGTATCACATCGGAAACAGTGGATGTTTAGGAGTGTGGAAATCTCGCGTACGACGTATGACAAGTGACACCCAATCACCTGACCACGTTCGAAGTCCGTGAGTTCCGCGGAGCGCCCCATTTGCTCTCTCGCGATGTCTAATGACTACTGAGGTCGCTAATATGGAGTACCTTGCAGTAGGTGGCAGCACAATGGACCTAATAAGAAAAACGAATATTTTTGTGGATGGCCGGATACTTTATCACATAGAGTGTGTTCCGTCAATGCAGATAACTGAAGGCAGTTTGTTTATTGCCATAGGCGTTGCGCTTCTTTTATTTGGGAAGCATCTTCAGTTGTCACATCGCATATATCACCCACAAATGTGGCTGAAAGAACGCCAGAAATTGGCCAGCCGGAGCGTGAAAACAACGAATACATCTCCAGGATCACACCCATGAGATAACAGCGCTGGAAATTGCCACTGGTGATGCTTTCCAAATAAATGAAGCGTAACGCGTATGGCAATAAACAACCTCTAATTAGCTGCATAGACGGAACACACCACTACGAGTTTAAAGCAACTAAAGAAAGACGGAAAACAGAAAAAAAACTTGATATACGTTGAATTTTCGCCTAATATCGATAAAACAAAAATCACCAAGGAGCGAAAATGTTAGCTAATACACAAAGAACGTTCTCCTCAAAACATGCTACACACAACTAGTTGACTTGCGAAGTATACCGGTAGATACGAGTGTAGATATTCAAACTGAGTAACATTATTTGCGAAGTAAACATGTAAGTGGTCGCGTCGAGTAACATTCTTTCCTTGTGAAGAGTAATTTATCAGGGTAGCTGACCACATTAATAAGAATGTGGGTGGAGACATAATCACTGTCGCATCCAGTGCCAACAACGCGTGTTTCCTGAAGCAGAGTGGGTGGTTGTGTGGGTGCGCAGCAGGGAGCAAGAACAATGGGGAAGGGTATCTCTGCCAGGTGTCGGGCGTCAGCGCTGCCGCCGTCATAATACGCCATTGTGTGTGTGTGTGTGTGTGTGTGTGTGTGTGTGTGTGTGTCGCAGTTCTGTATCGGCCGCTAAGGCCAGCAACCCAGCCAAGGAGGCGTGTCGTTCTGTCGGCAAACTATGGGCTCACATCGCCCCACCACAGGCCGCACGCTAGTCGCTCACCAGATTACGTTCAGCTGGTTGAGGACAGAAACAACGAGAACTGTAAGTATCTGTTAAACTGCAGCGTTCCGCCGAATTACAGACATCCAGGAAATGGCTGAGGATGTACGTTGCAATTGCTACTCTGAAATGAAAAGGTTGGCACAAGAGAGGAATTCGTGGCGAGCTGAATCAAACCATCAGAACATCGATGACTCAAAAAACAGATTGTTGCAAGTGGGAGGGAATGAAGGAGACATCCATCGCACTCAAGTAGGCCAGCAAGAATATGGGATTGAATATCAACTAGCAGAAAACAAAATATATGGCTTCTGGAAAAGCACGTAAGTAGAACTTGCCACCGTTATAACTTTAAGCAGTTACACTTTTAAGATAGTTGTTCAGTCTGGAATTGACAGTCACACACTCAAATGATACTTCTTACGAAATTAATAGCTGGCAATGAGCCACACTGTATTAAAAAAAAGTTCTAGAGGCTCTTAACTCGTATCATCAAATTAACCACTTGTAACAGTAGTACTTACATATGTACTAAAAACGTGATCATTAACATCACATGGTAGTGAAATGTTTGATGTCTTTGAGAGGAAGGTGCTTCGAAGAATCGCTGGGCAAATCTATGAATTCCGAAGAAACTTTAAATCCTGCCTGGGGACAAGCATGCAGAAAGTCATGAACAATGGTTCAACTTTTTTGAACATTTTAATGTGTTATCCCTTTTCTCCCCCCACCCCATCCCTTGGATTGTTAGAGTATATTATCCTCCCGCAGTATATTTGTGCAAATACTACAAATAATGAGTCATTTTATAGACAAAATGAATTGTTCAGGCGGTCGTGAGGTGTGCATTTGTGTCACCTCTTTTCAGCCCCACTGTCAGCAATAGACGTGATGCGGGTATTTTACCGTCACGATATCCCCCCCCCCCCCCTCAGATAGCAACTGATGTGTGTGTCAAGTTTTGTACAAACTGCTTCAGGTGTTACGGAGATACGTTGACCTGTCACTATCTCTGCAGCCCCCACCTTACTCTTAGGGGTTGTGGGCTTTCAAATAAAATTATTGGTGGCCCTCAACTACGTACACTCAAGAGTTGAAATATTAAAAGTTTTGGCTGGTTTCGTTGTCTAGGGGCTGGGATACGTAGATGCCGCATTGCAAGCTCAATACTGCTGAGTCAAAAGTATACATATGAATATACACATCAATCGAATGGTCGAAGGTTCCTATCACTCGGCAATTGCGAATTTTGAATGTAACATAGCAATTTATAAATGAAAAACTGCAATTAAATAAAATCTGCAGGCACTATTTTTAACTACTTCAAATGATTAGTACGATAGCAGAGGTACCTTTAAGAATGCCGTTTATTGCTGCAAAACACTTAATCGTGTCGATGGTCTAGCAGTTAAATAAAATATAAGTTGAATAACAGGGAAACTATAGATTCCTACTTCACGTAATTAGTTATGAACAACAACACAGCTTGTGGGATATTCACTTCTAAACGCATACTACGTCTTCACTACACAAGCCACAGAAATCTCACAAGTACCCAAGTCGGCACTACTTCTATCTTCCACGACCACGCGCAAACTGCCCAACACTCTCCAAGTATTTCCTGCAACCGTCCGTCGCATCTTCCCGTCCAGCACTTCCCCCGTGTCCTGTGCGACCCGATGCCCCTCCCCCACTTCCATAAAGGCTCTCCATTGACTTCGGTAGTCGCCTACCGTAGTAACGAGCGCTGTGATTGGCTAGGGCGCTCCTACCATGTCTCCAAGCCAGCGCACACTCACAAACATATTGAAACACTTACGAAATACTGGATTTACATTTAAATAACTTGAAATTAAATAAATTTTCCTACGGTTGGATTATAAACACGCTCTAACACACAATATTAAATTCATAAACAAATCAAATAAACATATATCAAAGGAATAGAAACAAAAGTAGGCCAGTAGCCTAATGTCTCTGTGCTTTCTAAAAAAAACTGTAAATATTTGACCAATTTCTTCATGAATAGTATATATCGGATATAAACAAAGACACAGACGAATGAATATATATTTATAAGCATGCTGCTACCGTTTTTAAGTGTAACTTGAGTACTTACGGCCTGACGCGATCAATAGTAATCGGCCACTTTGACCTCCAATAACTTATGTACTATTCACGTTACATGCCTGTAATTCATACTAATTTAGTTTTACACAAATAGCTTTCTAAAGACACGTCGATCGACAAAATCGGATCAACCGTTTAGCTTTTGGAAACTCGTTTCTGGGTGTTACTTGTAAAATTTACAGTCAGATAACAAACTTTAAACTAATAAAGATATTGAAAATCTGATAACACCATCAGAATCGTCGTGTAAATAATGATAATATACACGTTTCTTTTTAAGGTATCATGATTCCTCCGGCTGGTATTAATTTCTACACGAACTGTGAAATGTCGGCCATTATGGTTTCTCAAAGTCCGCCATCTCTGGCACTCCCGGCGTACAAATCTCCTTCACAGACACAAAGCACAGTCCTCGAAACAGCGTCAACATGGAATTCCCAACCACGCGGTCGGCCTGGACCACGCGCTGGGGCTGCCCTCTTGCTCCGGCTAATGTTCGGCACCACGCGGTTGCTGACGAGCCTCGGCTTGCCGAGCAGCCCTGCGGCCACGCCAACTCCGAACTTAGAACATTTTCAGGGCGCCACGTCGTCACCCGTTACCTCACAGGGTGGAACGACATTAAGAATGTCACCAGAGAGTTTACCGACCCAAACAAATTTGGATTAGAAACTAATATCTGTCGTTATGGAGTTTCATACGCCATGGCTTCTCATGCCCATCCCCACCCCTAGGGGCATTAGGAATACATAGAACCACAACATTTTTGTACAAATAGTGTTTTATACATATACAAAATTTGGTTGAAACTGCTCCAGATGGTCCTGAATGTCAACGTCTCCTAATTTTCACCCTCATCCCTATTGTAAAGTGGCAGTTTTTGCTTCCATAACGCGTGCCAAGTTGGTTGAAATTAGTGCAGTGATTTAGGAGGTGTGTAGCATGCACACTAAAGGGACGTCCAATGTTTCTCTTTCTTATTGGATTTATATAGTATAGCAGATTCAGCTATCATATTATTAGGCATACATAGCTCATGCGAACTTTCCAGTTTAGTCGGTAGCCACAGTTGTGAGGGAGTCTACATTTAATTCTTGCTTAATATCGGTTCAGTAATGAATATGCCGCTGGAAAGCTGTAACAACTCTACTAGTCCTAATTGATCTGAATCTAGGATCTAACATTTACTAGCATAGAGCGGCAAAGGCAACGTTTTACGTTGTAACATTTAACTAATGTTTTACTTTCTGTATCTTATGTTTTAATGTACGTTGTCTCGTTCCACAGAAATGTCTGAATCTAGCCAATTTTATCTCTACATCATCTGACTTAGGAAATTTAAATCTGTACCATTAATATTTAAACTTGCTTCCACGTTGAATTACTTGCGCATCTATAACAATCTGCCTTTTATGGATTTCAGTCCTTCAAATGTTGCCATTTTTTTAAATCTTACAATGTAGGAAATACTGCAACCAGCCCCAAGTTTTCGTGAAGTGATTTTATTTTATCATTGCTAGTTTCGGGAATGAGCCCATCATCACATGTGCAAGTTTTCAATGTGTGTCTTCCTGAAAAAGCCTCATTTACGTATTACAGGACAGAGGTTTCTTTTACAATCCGTACTCGTCAATGAACTGTTCAGTTCACTGACACAGTGTAATTTACGAATACAGCTGCGGCGTTCCCCAATCCCAAACAGATAAAATATTTTTTTTTTACTCTGTCGATATTCTCGTTCCGTATTTAGCAGCAGCTTGACTCAATTTATGTACCGCAATTGGAACCTTTTCTTCAGATTTTCCTATTATAAGCTGATCATTTGCGAATAGCGGAGTCACGAAATTATCGTTTCTTAATGTGTCGTCCAATACAGTTAGTCATTTATGAATGATGTCGTCAATATAAACATTGAGAACGAGGGGGGACGGTAGGCAGGCTTGTCGAACTGCCACATTAATCAAGGAATTCGACAAGACTGCCGACTATCCCACATCCTTTTCAACGTTTGTTTTGATAATATCATTCGTACAAGACTGATTATATTAAAAGACACATTAGGAAACGACAATTTCACGACGCTGCTATTCGCTAACGGCAATAGGAAAATCTGAAGAAAAGATTCAAATTGATGTACGTAAGTTAAGCTGCCGCTAAATACGGATATCGACAGCATGAAGAGGAAAAAAGTGATGGCATTTCAAGAGCTGGAACCCATAAAATCCAAAATTGTTACGAATGGACATGTAACTACAGCCGCCTACAGTTAAATTCATGGGAGAAATTTCTGAACCGTTGGATATAAAAACTTGTGTTAGAAAGGTAGATGGACTCTCCCCATTACTATTTAACTGTGTTCTGGAAAAGTTAATTACAGAATGGCGAGAGCAAAAGTCGAGTCATAATATAGCTCATTCAATCAAGGTAGGTAGAAGTAATATTAGAGTAGACTGCCTCAGCGTTGCAGATGATGTGGCAATTTTAACTAGGGATATTAACACAGCTCAAAAACAAATTGAAATTCTTAAAGAAGTTGCGGAAAAAGAAGGACTACAAATATCATTCGAAAAAAAAAAACCGGAATATATGACACGCAACGAACAAGCAGCAAAGCTTTTGAACACAAAATATGGAAAAATAGAAAGGGTTTCTCAGTTTAAATACTCGGGGGAAATCATACGAAAAAACGGCCTGAAAAAAGCTGCAAACGAAGAGATCGTTGTAAAAAAAATGGCAGCTGCAGTCAGATATTTGTACTAAAAAATCACTTTCTGAATTCAGTTAACTTAGGCATTACAGCACGGTAATCAAACGTGACTGTCTTTATAGAGCAGAAACTTTAATTTTAAATAGGATACTGAAGAAATTGAAAAAGAAAGAAAGAAAGAAAATTAGGAAAGTATTAGGCCCCAAAACTACTGATGGAGAAACTTACAGCCTGAGAAGTAATAAGGAAGTTGAAGAATGCACAACACACATGGTGACATGAGAAAACGAAGACTTAAATTTTATGGGCACATTAAAAGAATGGCACCCACTAAGTTGACAAATCAAATAGTACAATTCTACAACAACAGAAGTAAGGGCAAAACTGAGCTAGTTGCGATTGAGGAGGATCTTAAAATATACAGTGTAACTCAAGCAGGCGTCACATATTTAAAAACATTCAGGCAAAAGATACTTTCTTGGAAAATTGGTCAGAGAGAAATTAGAAAACGGGATGGAACACCGTGTCTGATGAGACTTCGCCGGTCGGAGTGGCCGTGCGGTTCTAGGCGCTACAGTCTGGAGCCGGGCGACCGCTACGGTCGCAGGTTAGAATCCTGTCTCGGGAATGGATATGTGTGATGTCCTTAGGTTAGTTAGGTTTAATTAGTTCTAAGTTCTAGGCGACTGATGCCTCAGAAGTTAAGTCGCATAGTGCTCAGAGCCATTTGAACCATTTTGAAAGAGACTTCATTCTGAAAGGATAATACAAATTTAGTCACAAAGGAAGGCCAACCATCAAAAGAGACATTGATTGCTTGTACATCGCGTGGTCCTATTGGGTCCACACGTGTGTAATATAATATACAGACGACGCCACGAACAACTTGAAGTTCTCGTGGCAAGGAACGAGTGTGACGATGACGGGGGCGCGTCACCCTGACTTGTGCCCACACAGCAGCGGACGGCCAGAGAGTACGGCGCCCGTGCTGTGAGCGGCGCGACACGGCGGAGCAGCAGCAGAGGCGGCGGCGGTTGTTACGCAACGCGGCTGCTGGGCGCACTTTGCCCCTGGCGCCGCCTGCAGCCAGCACAGCCACGGTGGCGCGTGCCGCAGTGGCGGTCGACGCCTCTGCACTGTTGTAACCCCCCCGTGCAACTGCACGGCGGATCGGAAAAACACTCACGCAACCCAAGAGAAAACCCGGAGATTTATGGCACACCTTATAGACTCCGTCACAGAACACCAGACGCCGTGTAGATCGCAATGCGACGAGCAGAGAGGGGACGCAGAGAGGAGACGCTGGGTGGTTTTTGTTTTCTGTGTTCCGGTTATGTGCGGAGGCTGGTGGGCGCCGCTGCGGCGTCTGACGGACATTAGGCTGTGGTTTAAAGCACAATTCTCTACCTAACGTTTCCCCTTCCTATGCTGGAATCGTCATCAGAGGCTGTAACAACTCACAAAGCAGTTGCAGTCTCCAGCAAACTCTTTACTTCTTTATTTCCACGATCCGTTTAGCAGGTATCAAACTCCATCATCAGGTGGATTTGTTGTGACTAATACGGCATGTACGTTTCGTGTCATGAGTATGTGGCAGCCTGTGGCGCTCTCTAATAGAGAGAAAACAACACAAGCCTCCGTTTTCTGAGTTTTTTTGTCTGAAAGCAAATGTACTATGAAAACGAAAATGTAATGTGAAACTAAAAAAATAAAAACTCCGTCTATGGCGACGTGCTCTTTTTCTTGTCGTGCTACAACACATACACCATTTCACTGTTTAAATACTCGACGCACCGAAGATGGCGCCTAGTATCTAATAAGTGCAAAGAAAGTAAGGTCAAGCAAAATTGTGTTTGAAAAGCGTGCATGTGTAGACATATCCTTGTGACTTTTCTTAAAATTATTGTTTTATGTAAATATACACTAGTATCCAAAATTAAACAACAAACAGAAATTTTGCAAGACTGCGTTTATTTTGAAACAAATCAGCATGAACAGGTGGTAGTAAAGTAGAAACTATGTAAAGAGTACAGAACGTAATTAACTGTAAGATTGCATAACCGTAAACAAAAATGTTCGTTTTTTTTTCTTCCAACTTAACGGATTTGCACACACATTCTGACAACTGGTTAATGTACTCAGAATGAGGTGTGACTACCACTGGCACCAATACAGTGGATTACGACGACACAGAACACGTTGTGAATAATGTCATGTATCTCAAGTTGACGCAATAACGCCCATTCTTCCTGCACAGCAGGTCGCAAGTCTTTGAGAGTGGTTGGTGGATGCTGACGTGCTGCAACTCTCTAGTGCATCGTAGACATGCTCTATGGGATTGAAATCGGGAGAGCGAGCAGACCACACTATGCATGCAATATCTTCAGGACAAAAATCAACCACCCGTGCTCTATGAAGTCGAGCATTATCGTCCATCAAAACGAAGATCTGCGTTCACAGCATCTCCCAACAACCCCGCAGGAGATCCCATGATCTCCTAGCTGTACCTGACAGCAGTTAAATCTTGCTGATTCACCCGAAGAATTTCATGAAGAGGTGTTCGAGTGGTCAACATAATCCCTGCCCACACCCTTAGGGATCTTCTTCGATATCGGTTCCTTTCCACAATGTCTGGGTCCCGAAATCGTGTTCCACGTGCCCTTCAAATGCGAATCCACCGAGAATCACTCTCCAGACCTAATCGCGATTCATGTGTGAAAAAAAAATTGACCCAACGTTCGACCGTCCAGGTGGGATGTTGACGGCTCCACTGTAGACATTTCCTTCTGTGAAGAGACGCCAGAGGTGATCAGCCAGCACGTCTTCAACAATAAAGGACACTCTGCTGAAGCCTTCTCTACACCGTTAGCCTCGATACAACACGTCCAGGGGATGCTGCGAGGTCAGATGCCAGTTGCAGTGCAGTACTAAGACGGTACAGTCGTGCCCTTATAGCCAAATAACGGTCCACTCTTCCTGATGTCACACGTGGTCGGCCCTGTCCTGGACTCCGACTCCGGGATACAGTTTCGGTCCCTATAGCTGTTGCCTAGTCAGAGGCACAACAGAACGGGTTTACATTAAGCCATAGGGCCACATCAGCTTGCTACTCTCCTGCATCCATTCTTCCTACGGCCCTCCACAGCAGGAAGTCTGTAGGCGCCTTCTCTGTGCCACACTGCACCGCCTGTGACTGCAAACACTGCCCCCGTTATAGGTGCCCTGACGTCGTTGCTGGCATGGTTGTCCGTTGATCAGAATGCCATCTTCCGTGCAGAACACAATCGTAACGACATCTGTTGACAGTCTGTATGATTGTATCGCGAATTAGACATAGGACGAGAAAACAGCAGTTTGTTACTTTAATTTGAGACACCAATGTAGTTCGGCACATGGACAATGTCCTATCATCAGTAAAGCAGATGTATTGACACAATTCCTGTTGAATTAGGAAGTGGCAGTTTTTTAAAAACTCATTTGTCTTTAAATATTATTTTGAATAGAATGTATCACTACACTTGAATTAAGGCATTGTGTATTATAATAGTTGCCATTTCAAAAGGGGCACACATGATTGTGAATTAAACAAATCCACAAATGACTTCACCCAGGCCGGCCGGTGTGGCTGAGCGGTTCTAGGCGCTTCAGTCTGGAACCACGCGACCGCTACAGTCGCAGGTCCGAATCCTGCCTCGGGCATGGATGTGTGTGATGTCCTTAGGTTAGTTAGGTTTAAGTAGTTCTAAGTAATAGGGGAGCTGATGACCTCAGATGTTAAGTCCCATAGTGCTCAGAGCCATTTGAACTATTTTGAACTTCACCCACGTAGTAACCATCAAGAAACTGGAAGGAGGACGAAGTGTGGCGAGTGTAGCCCAGGAATTTGGTGCTGCTCACAGCATTGTTTCGCATGCGTGGGGAGCGTTTCGAACCCCAGGCACTGCCGCCCCAAGAACAGGGGGTGGTCGACCACCGTCAATTGCAGCAGCAGGTGACCGCTACATTGTGCAACAGGCAAGAAGGGACTGACGTGAAACAGCGGGCGCAATTGCAACCCCATGTAACAGGATTGCGAGGCAATTCATCTGACGCTCCACAGTGGCATGTGACTGCATGGGGGATGCTCTCTTTGCCCGACGACCAGAACGTTCCGTTCCGTTGACACCCGCTCATCGGCGGCACTGTTCGCGATGAGAGCAGGTTCAGTCTGAGTGATTATTCTAGACGTACCCCTCACATGGCGAGCGGCGTGAATACGCTATGCACCAAGGAATATTGTCCAACATGATTGTTTTCCTGATGCATGTGTCCTTGGTGGGGAGGCCATAATGTTGCATGGGTGTACATTTCGGAGAATGCACTGGTCTGGCCATCTCCTCCTCCCCCCCCCCCCCCCCCCCCGTTTTTATCACATCAAAAACGTGTGGAATGCGTTGGGGAGTCGTATTGCAACACGTCCACAAGCACCAACGATCGATCAGCGATTGTCAACATTGTTGGTGGAGGAATGGCACGCCCTACCACAGGTACTCCTTACCAACCTAGTGGCCAGCTTGGGAGCACTTGCAGAGCATGCGATGCCGTCCGTAGTTCACAAAGAACCACGTCCCACATTTTGTAATGTCCAGGGGACCAACATGAATCGCGGTTACTTCCGTGTAAATATTGCCTTCGAGTAAAACTATTACTTCTGTTCGTCTCATTGCCTATTTCTTTGGCTACCTTCAGCCTACACTGTAGCAGTTGTTTCTCTGTATGGTCCAAGTTTTATCGAACTATGTTATTTGACAGTGACGCATCACACGAAAGATACTTTCACCCTTAAGTGGTATGTGTTATTAAAATCTTATTCAATTTCAAGAATACTTCAGATTTTATCATCAATAACTTTTCAAACAACTTATTTCCGGAAAAAGAAAATTGTTTCACACGTGGTGAAAAGGGGTTTTCAATTGAGGCTAATACAGAGAAATTTTAGGCACTACATACGAAGTGTTATTTGGATCATTAATTGACCATTTTGTTTTAACTACCTCCTTAATTACTATGCGACAAACGTACGTGTTGTTTTTGGCTTCAGATCAAAAGATATGTTTTTATTAGCTACTACATATGTGGAATGAAATAAATACTTATATGTCATCGCACGTGTCATTACTTCATATATAAGTTAATGTCCAAACACCCTCCCTTGCCCCCCCCCCCCCCCCACACACACACACACAAATTGTGTGTACATAGCCTGTAAACAGATCGCACAAATGATCTATACATATGAAACTAGTTAGCTAATTAAAATACGTTATAGGACACCCAGCTGCACATAATCTACATTAAGTCCGAACTAAACCCATTCGCAAAGTGGTCTGAGCAGCTGGGAAAGCCAACGGGCGAGGTAGGAGTCCCCAACACGACTCGAGGCCCACTGCAGCCCGCAGGATTAGCAGTATGTCGGACAACCTCGCGGTAAAGGCGCCTGCTAATAGAATTCTTGCAGGGAAGACGCGCTGCAAGGCTGCGGATCACAGCCGACACACACACACACACACACACACACACACACACACACACACACACACACACACACACTGGGCGGCGTGCACTCTGGCGAATTGCTTGCTCAGGCCGGATCGGCTCACTGTGTGCCGAGCAGAAATAGCGCGCTCCACACGGCCGCTGCCGCGTATTGACACTGGGTCGGCAGCAGGCGCGTGGGAAAATTCCGGCGCCTCGGCAGTGACGCGGTGGTAATCTTCCGAGCAAGGTGTAGCGTCCTCCCAGACGAGTCGCATGCAGTCGCGAGACTATTTTTTGGAACGACGATAAGGTTGCCATGAATAAATGCGCATTGTTCACTGTGGCAGTCTACGTACGAAAGGGACTTGAGGAGACATAAGCCAGTGCCGAACAGGTCGCTAGAATGAGCTGGTCACTTGTTGTTCAATTTTGTTTTTATGTACTGACGTATGCCACACAGAAGTACAGAGCCATAAGCACAAGCGCGATTGACGGAAGTCATTAAAGGTAAACATACAAAAGGTATAACGAATGTTTCAAAAGCACACATACAAAAAAGAATTGTCTTCATACGAAGTATAGAGTCACACGTGTCAGTCCTCAGCTTCAATACTCAACTGATGGACAGACGGCGTTACGAAACTTAACTAGCAAAACCACCAACAGCAACACAGTCTTGTCATCTGCTGCCATTTTCTGGTAGTTAAATTTCGTGGCGCCGTTTCCCAGTCAGTCGAATACTGTTGCTCCTGAGTGACACATGTTACTCCCTACTTTGCATGAAGACTTCTCTTTTTGGTATGTCTACTTCTGCAACATTCTTTATAATACCTTTTGTACTCATATATTTACTGTTACTGACTTAAGTCAGTTACAATTCCGTTAATCACTCTATACTATTTTTGGCAGACATTCTGATCATAGGCTGCTCCCGAAACGCCTCAGTTCAACAAATAAATTTTTTAGCAACAAGTGACTCGTTCAGTCTAGCGACCTATTCAGCACTGACGTAAGCCTCCTCAAGTTCACGTGATAGTTACAGGCCTCCCACACGACTTTATGTACGACAGGGAGTCGTGAAGTTATAGTTACCACCTCGATAAAAAAAAAAAAAAAAAAAAACAGCTCCAGCCTTGAAACTTGGTACAAGTCTCGGTCTTCCGCTACATATTCACCCTTCAATGGTATGCATTTTTCGCAACTATCGATTTCTTTCTAAGGCGTTAAGTTTTGCCTGCATAATTTGATACTGTGTAATTTCTTTTCGATTTATATTAAACCACTATTTACGATGTACATTATTCGAATTAATAATCATTTCATTGGTTGACACTGCCTAGCACCACGCACTAACAATTTCTGTAGTACTGGCAGTTAATTTGAGCTGAGAAATGGCGACGTGGGCTATGCATTCACCAGAAGCCGGCCGTTATCGACTGAAAGGGGGGGGGGGGGGGCGGCGCAGGAAAGTTGCGTTCTGCAGGGCGGACGTTTACTACCCCAACAGAGAGCAGAGGCGACGGTTTACAACACTCGTGGCCACAGAACCCGCTTACTGTAGACAGTGCGTGCGGGAGGTTGCACTCTGCTGGGACGAAAAACTTTTTTCAGAATAAAGTACCTGACGGAAGAGCGCCGAGAGCAGAACAAGGCGACAAGACATCCTTTTAGTCTAAGGAATGTGTAGGGTCACAAACGATGGTCGCGAACTGACCTCCGAGTATTCTCCTCACGGAAACAGCCAGGATGCGCTTCCCACCGAAAAGCTGTGACACGTATTTCATTGGCAGAGTGCTAAGGAGGTAGGAGCCGAAATAGAAACTCCCAGAAAGTTTTCTGAATGTAGTATGAGCTTCAGGTGGTTGCCCGGGAGTTGGAGGTAATGTTTTTGTAACGGCCACTAGGATTCGTCGCAGTCGTAGACACTTCATGTCCATGAGGGAGCGGGAGTACGGGATGGAGAGACGCTTCCCTCCGGGGATCAACCTAGAGACCTCGCTAGCGAGAACTACAGCAGAGGATCTGGTAGTTACGTACTGAGAAGCCTTGCTTTCGACACTGGGAGAACGTGAAGTCTTTCCTCTATGAACATAAGTGTTGCAGCGTTACTCACCTTCAAATGCAGAAATACAATTACCACATCATATTCCAATTTATCAATGGGCTGCGGCATTTCGTTTCGATCTCCCTAGAGACATGGCACTACTGAGTGTATGAGGACTGCAGATACATACCTCCCAACTAACAGAAAGTACATAACGTGACTTTGTTTTCGCGAGTAGTTAATTAGAACTTGTACGACTGCCTGTCGTACACGAGTGCAGCAGAGCAGGAGCGAAAGCGGGCCTGGAAGTGGTCAGTGTCTCTAATGTTAGCCTCGCATCTGGCGGGTCGCCAGCTCGCACCTCGCCAGCCACAGACAAGCTAATTGCCGGCGCCTCGAAAACGAGACGCGACTCCGGACATCTCCCGCTCTCATTCACCAGATTCCGGTCTGTTTCGCGTCCCAACGCCATTTGAGTCACGAAAATAGGAAAAGCTGAGTGTGCGTAGTTTCTTCAGTCGAGTCGTTTACAATACTCTCACTAAAATGGAACTTTTCTTCCTTCTCGCTATTGTCACATGTACTGTAAATTTAACTCAAGTAAGGAACTTCATTAATTCGGCGATGTGGTGTGGTTTCGCAACAAACAAATCAAAAGATGATACTAACGAGTAAGCCCAAGAGGCAGATACCTTTCTGCCACGTTTTCTACTAAACGCACTACAGGTCGCTCGTCACTACGTTCGACGGTAATGCCCGTACCGACAGGGCTATCCAGGCACGAAAAGGTGCTGCCAGCCGTGAACGTCCGCAATGAGTCAAACTTGCGGTAACAGCACTGCCCGCTGAAGACAATGTTCCGTATTAGAATCCCATTCCAACACACAGCTACAGTCTGCCAGGAAAATTTGGTTTAAAGTTTTCAGGCAGGATGTCGTTAGTTCTCTGCTGACTAACTGAGCGGTCAACATGAAAATTCTGTCTCCAGCACTGACAATTTCGAGCATCGATGGACAAAATCGATGATGATGATGATTAGTTTGTAGGGCGCTCAACTGCGCGGTCATCAGCGCCCGCACACAGTCCTAATTTTCACACCGTCCAAGTTTTTCACATTCCAATCTAATCACTGTCACGACTGATGATGAAACGATAAGGACAACACAAATACCTAGTGCCCGCGCAGAGAAAATTCCCAACTCGGCCTGGAATCGAACCCGGGACCCCGTGATCCAGAGGGAGCAACACTAGCAACTAGACCACGACCTGCGGACGGACAAAATCGAGATTATTATACTGGCAATACGCTTTGAATTGAGTCGTGCCGAACAGCCGTTGTGTTACGAAACCGACGAGAGCTTCACTGCAATTCAGAAGTAGCCAAAAACCTCACACACAAACAAAAACTGAACGACGGTAGAATTAACGTAAAGAGAGCCATGCGCAAAGAGTTCAACGAATACGAAAGTAAAATTCTATCTTCCTACTTAACATAAAATCCCAAGATGATTTACAAAGAAGAGCCAAAGAAACTGGTACACCTGTCTAATATCGTGTAGGGCCCCCGCGAGCACGCAGAATTACCGCAACACGACGTGGCATTGACTAGACTAATGTCTGAAGTAGTGCTGGAGGGAATGACACCATAAATCATGCAGGGCTGTCCGTAAATCCATATGAGTACGAGGGGATGGACATCTCTTCGGAACAGCACGTTGCAAGGCATCCCATACAAGTTAAATAATGTTCACGTCTGCGGAGTTTGCTGGCCAGCGGAAGTGTTTAAACTCAGAAGAGTGTTCCTGGAGCCAATCTGTAGCACTTCTGGATGTGTGGGGTGTCGCACTGTCCTGCTAGAGTTGCCCATATCAGTCAGAATGCACAATTGACACGAATAGATGCAGGTGAAATGGTGCAAATGGCTCTAAGCGCTATGGGACTTAACATCTGTGGTCATCAGTCCCCTAGAACTTAGAACTACTTAAACCCAACTAACCTAAGGACATCACACACATCCATACCCGAGGCAGGATTCGAACCTGCGACCGTAGCAGCAGCGCGGTTCCAAACTGAAGCGCCTAGAACCGCTCGGCCACAGCGGCCGGCGATGCAGGTGATCAGACAGGATGCTTAGGTACGCGTCACCTGTCAGAGTAGTATCTAGACGTACCAGGGGTCCCATATCACTCCCACTGCAATCGCCCGCACCATTACAGAGCCTCCACCAGCTTGAACAGTCCCTTGCTGATATCCAGGGTCCATGGATTTATGACCTTGTCTCCATACCCGTATGTGTCTATCCGCTCAATATAATTTGAAACGAGACTCGTCCGACCAGGCAACATGTTTCCTCCACTCGTCAGCAGTCAAATATCAGTATTGATGGACTCAGGTGAGGCGTAAAACATTGTGTCGTGCAGTCATCAAGGGTACAACAGTGGGCCTTCGGCTCTGAAGGTCCATATCGATGATAGCTCAGCACTAAAATCTGCAGCAATTTTGCGGAAGGGTTGTTCTTATGTCACGTTGAACGATTCTGTTCCGTCGTAGTTGGTCCCGTTCTTGCAGGATCTTTTCCCGGCTGCAACGATGTCGGATATTTGATGTTTTATCGGATTCCTGATATTCACGGTACATGTAATAGCAGTAAGGGAAAATCCGCACTTCATCGCTACCTCAGAGATGCTGTGTCCCATCGTTCGTGCGCCGAGTGCAACACCACGTCTGAACTCACTTAAATCTTGATAACCTGCCATTGTAGCAGCAGTAACCGATGTAACAACTGCGCCACACACGTGTTGTCCTATATAGGCAGTGCCGTATTCTGCCTGTTTACATAGCTCTGTATTTGAATATACATACCTATACCAGTTTCTTTGGCGCTTCAGTGTGTAAGAGTCAACCCATATATTGATTCCTTCAGCGTACATCTCGCAAAAAGACCATAAGGGTAAAGTCAGAAAAATTTGAGCTCACAAAGCAACCGTTCTTCCCGCAAATCACACGTGACTGGAACCAGAAAGCCGGCCGCGGTGGTCTCGCGGTTCTAGGCGCGCTGTCCGGAACCGTGCGACTGCTACGGTCACCGGTTCGAATCCTGCCTCGGGCATGGATGTGTGTGATGTCCTTAGGTTAGTTAGGTTTAAGTAGTTCTAAGTTCTAGGGGACTGATGACCACAGCAGTTGAGTCCCATAGTGCTCAGAGCCATTTGAACCATTTTTTTGGAACCAGAAAATGGCGAACTTACAGTTGTACACAGTTTGCAAAGTATAGACGTAGATGTCGGTGACTAATTGCTAATAACGTTGCACGTGAAAAAACAATGTTCGTGTTTGACAGGAAGCCCCGCAGACAGCGAAACGTCGCAAGGGGCTACCCTCGCTACGGATCTTTGCCTATAGTGTTCTTCTAATACGTGTGTGTTACAAGTGTCTGTCATCTTAGAAGATATGTTGCGACCGAGTCTTTTCAGCCCGTATCATTGATTGCAGTTTAATAGTAGAAAGAATTATAATGCGCGTCCCGGTGTCTGTTTAGGAAAATTTGGTCCGAAACTTCGTAACTCAATTATTCTGATTACTTTATGTAGTGTGAATTCGAGTCACAGAAAGTGAATAATAAAGAATTTGTGTAAAAAAAAAAGAGGTAGTGAAATCTGAACTTGTACTCATGTAGTCAACATAGTATCATGTAAGAGTGATTGGCGAATGAATTAGTGCCACAAATATGAAAATCATTTGAAAGTGTAAAAGTTTGTCAGTACTGAGAAGAAACGATTATTAACGAGTGCGAACAACTGAACGGAAAAAAGAATTGCACGTGATCGTTCAACTGTGCAGTAATAGCGAACTGAGCCAATTATGAAAGGAGATAAAATAGCTTTAGTGATAATCGGCTAAATTAAAATAGTATTGATGCGTGAGGAAGTTTCACTTTTTTAACGACACGAAAGGGAGCAGAGATGATATGGAGAACTTGGAAAGCTAAGAATCTTCTGTGTGAGTGGTACAGCAGATTTTTACAAAAATCCTTATTTGACGTCTAAAAAAAAAAAAAAAAAAAAAAAAAAAAAATACAGACAACGGACAGAATACAGTTGTCCAATGATACAACTAACATCACACACTTAATTTGTATCTGGTTTATAGACTAAGTGGAAATGTTTGGGGCTCTCGCAGGTCACTGGCACCACTTGAGAAATGAGGAGGGCACTCTGTCTAAATCCATTCGATTACATCAAGAGAGTGTGAGACGATGGAAAAATCACCAAAACTACGAGGTGTGGCTAGAAAAAAACCGGACTAGTACTGGTGAAACAATAAAACAAATGCAATAAGGCTGAAAGTCGCGTGGCCTGTCACGTGACTCTCGCTCCGCCTACTGCTCGAGTTTCATCTGCCTCCTGCACTCAGTCTGCCCGTGGCATCTGTTTTAAGTAGTTGACGTTTTGTCTGTGCGTCGGAAAATGTTGAGTGTACAGAAAGAACAGCGTGTTAACATCAAATTTTGTTTCAAACTAGGAAAATCTGCAAGTGAAACGTTTGTAATGTTACAACAAGTGTACGGCGATGATTGTTTATCGCGAACACAAGTGTTTGAGTGGTTTAAACGATTTAAAGATGGCCGCGAAGACACCAGTGATGACACTCGCACTGGCAGACCATTGTCAGCAAAAACTGATGCAAACATTGAAAAAATCGGTAAACTTGTTCGACACTTTCCTTGTCAACTCCTGTTAACTCAGACACTGCTCTGATTGTTAAACGGCGATCTTGTCGAACAAGTTTACCGATTTTTTCAATGTTTGCATCAGTTTTTGCTGACAATGGTCTGCCAGTGCGAGTGTCATCACTGGTGTCTTCGCGGCCATCTTTAATCGTTTAAACCACTCAAACACTTGTGTTCGCGATAAACAATCATCGCCGTACACTTGTTGTAACATTACAAACGTTTCACTTGCAGATTTTCCTAGTTTGAAACAAAATTTGATGTTAACACGCTGTTCTTTCTGTACACTCAACATTTTCCGACGCACAGACAAAACGTCAACTACTTAAAACAGACGCCACGGGCAGACTGAGTGCAGGAGGCAGATGAAACTCGAGCAGTAGGCGGAGCGAGATTCACGTGACAGGCCACGCGAATTTCAGCCTTATTGCATTCGTTTTATTGTTTCACCAGTACTAGTCCGGTTTTTTTTTTCTAGCCACACCTCGTATTACCTCCAGTCTTAGAGGGGAATCTTCAAAACGTTAAAAGTGGAAAAAAAGGAAGAATATGTGTGAACGGAGCTTATTTGAACCACCCCCGGTTTTCATATGACACGTTTTGTTTGCTTCGGATCCAGAAGAGCTTTAACAAAGGATGGAGAAAATTTGTAGAGGAAGTAAGAGTGCAGGGCTGAAAATGAACTTCAGTGTGGCTAAAATATTGTTGTGTCAGAATGGCGATAGGAGGATAGTAAATAGTGATGTGAAGTTGCGGTTGACGAATTTGTATAAGCGGACGAGTGTAAGCAACAAGTGGATGGGCACTTCACTACAGAAGAGGGAAAAAACGGCTGGGAGTATGATAATAACGGATGTTCTCGAGGCAGCTGTTTGTGTTCTTTAGTGATTTTTGTTTTGCGGCTATTACGAGGTGGTGCAAGGCGTGTTCCTCTGCCTAACGTTTCGTCCTGCAATATTGGAGACATCGTCAAAGGCTGTAACGATTCAGAAACCATTCAGTCTCAAACACGTTCAGAAAGTCCAACTGTTTATAGTTGTGCACCCAGAGGTCTGATGACGTCACGAAACGACCGTTGTGAGCGGTACGTATAAACAATTAGAAATTGGAAATTTGTGGTAAGATCTTATGGTACCAAACTGCTGAGGTCATCGGTCCCTAAGCTTGCACACTACTTAAACTAACTTACGCTAAGGACAACACACACACACACACACACACACACACACACACACACACACACACACACACACGCGCGCGCGCGCGCCTGATGGAGGACTCGAACCTCCGATGGGGGCAGCCGCGCGAACCGTGACAAGCCGCCGCAGACCACGTGTCTGTAAACAATTAGGCTTGCGGAACTTGTTTAACTGTTTTTTGAGCCGTTATAGTCGCTGATGATGTCGGCAGCACTGCAAGAGGAAACGTTAGGCACAGGAACATGCCTTGGACCACGGCCTAAGGCACATAAAAAAACTCACCGAGGTTACGGTTTCATTTTCATCCGGAAAAAGGGATGCTGTATCCAGAGGTAATCCCCAGTATAACCATTTTTATCTTAGGGAAGTGGAAATCGACGCTAAACGTGCAAATAATTCCAAAATTGAGCACAGCAAGAGCGACGGAAAAAAAGAGACAAAAAACGTAAAAGAGCTGGGGATTTGACAGTCACTGTTACGACTGAAGTGGAGATGGACTGGGGTTACAAGATGAAATATTAGGAGACGGATGAAGGACGTTCTGTGTTGAGTCCTCGTTCTAAAATGTCAACTTTCACAGTTAATAAAATGTTTCAGGCTATTATGTCGACGTCGAGAAGACGAGACATGACGAGAAAATGACAAAGATGATAATAATGATGATAAAGATGATAGTGATCATTACAAAGATGGTGGTGGTGATGACGATGAATATGATGAAGCTGATGATTATTGCGAAGAAGACAATGATGACAAATATGATAAAAATGGTGGTGGTGGTGGTCGTCGTCGTCGTCGTCGTCGTCGTCGTCGTCGTCGACCTGGGTGAAGACATGCAAGCTCCGTACGTAGATATATTTCGTCACCTCAGTGCAGCTTTTCCGCTGTATATAGTTTTCAAGAAATCATGGCTGAAGCAGACGACTTTGATCGCCAGAAACGGTCAACTTGAACTTGTACGTACCCCCGACAAGTGAAATATGTGCCGGCTGAAAGACTTCCTGGTTGGCGGCCCCGCGTTCCTTCCTGCTCGGGCCCGTGACGCAACGCCGGCGGCAGGGACACTCCCCGACCGGCTCCGGCCTTCGGACAGGTTCCGCGACACGCGGGGCCGAGGAACATGTGGCGGCCAGCAGCGCAGTGCAGCACGCGAGCCTGCCGAGCCGAGGATCTCTGCGCCAGCCGCCAAGGACGGCGCGCAATGTGCGCAGCGCATTAAATGCCGCGTCCACGCCTTCGCAGCAAACGCGCTCCTCTTCTCTGAACGCTATTACGTACCTGCTTGTGCCGCAGACGGCAAGGAAGAGTGAACGCGACGAGGAATGAAGCGGGGGTGTTATCAGTCAGGGTGGAACGCACAGGGCTTCGTGGAACATCTACAATTATACTGACTTCAGCGGATGATTATACCTCTTAGTGTGTGCGTTACGACTGTACTTTAATTTTTTTAATTTGGTCAATAATTAAATCAAATACTGAAAATCAAATTTTTGTTGCCCCTGGAAGCCCTTGGACAGGCAACGTGCAATTGGGTTGTGCTACAGTTTTAGCTGTTTAGTGACATGGCTTGTTTAAGGACGAAGGAAACGTTTGAATGATGTTTCACTGCCAAGTAACATAGCTCGATGAAACTTGGACCAAACAAGAAAGAAAACACTTTTATTCAAAGACAATAATTACGTTGAAGCCACCGCGGCTGATGATGATGGTCCCCTGGACATTACAAAAGGCGGTACACAATTCTTAATACGGCGTTTGTTCACCACGGACGGCACTGCCGCTCTGTAACGTGCTGCTCTGCTGGCCACAAGTTTGCTAACGAGTTCTTGTGGCACGGTGTTCCATTCATCCACCGGCGCTGTTAACAACTGGCCCACTAAACTCTTTCCGTTCCTACCGTTTCGTGCAGAACTGCACTGGACATCTTCAGAGGCCTTGGTCCTACGCTGAGTCGGCAAGACTAAGCGCAAGAGCAACGCATCACATAATTTCCAGTGCAGTTCTGCGCGAAACGGTAGAAACAGAAAGAGTTTAGTGGGTCACGACCTTATATCCCGAAAGGTATGCCAACAACTTGACTTATTGTATTAAACCTTCAACGGAAGTCTATAAATGACATGTCCGTGATCGTTATCGCTAGTCAACATATCCGTCTTGATCGCTATTTACATTTTTATAATATACCTCAAAGCGGTTCGGCCACAGTCATCATCACAATGCGATTTAAAAAAACTCGATTCACTTTATCTCGTCAGTTCACACGAACACTTGCCCCACGACTAGTCATGCAACGATTGTTTGTGTGTGTCTGTGTGTGAACCGACGAGGTACAGTGTACATGGTTATTACAAATGATTGAAGTGATTTCACAGCTCTACAATAACTTTATTATGAGATATTTTCACAATGCTTTGCACACACATACAAAAACTCAAAAAGTTTTTTCAGGCATTCACAAATGTTCGATATGTGCCCCTTTAGTGATTCGGCAGACATCAAGCCGATAATCAAGTTCCTCCCACACTCGGCGCAGCATGTCCCCATCAATGAGTTCGAAAGCATCATTGATACGAGGTCGCAGTACTGACATGTTTCTTGGTAGTGGAGGTTTAAATAATGAATCTTTCACATAACCCCACAGAAAGAAATCGCATGGGGTTAAGTCGGGAGAGCGTGGAGGCCATGACATGAATTGCTGATCATGATCTCCACCACGACCGATCCATCGGTTTTCCAATCTCCTGTTTAAGAAATCCTGAACATCATGATGGAAGTGCGGTGGAGCACCATCCTGTTGAAAGATGAAGTCGGCGCTGTCGGTCTCCAGTTGTGGCATGAGCCAATTTTCCAGCATGTCTAGATACACGTGTCCTGTAACGTTTTTTTCGCAGAAGGAAAAGGGGCCGTAAACTTTAAACCGTGAGATTGCACAAAACACGTTAACTTTTGGTGAATTGCGAATTTGCTGCACGAATGCGTGAGGATTCTCTACCGCCCAGATTCGCACATTGTGTCTGTTCACTTCACCATTAAGAAAAAATGTTGCTTCATCACTGAAAACAAGTTTCGCACTGAACGCATCCTCTTCCATGAGCTGTTGCAACCGCGCCGAAAATTCAAAGCGTTTGACTTTGTCATCGGGTGTCAGGGCTTGTAGCAATTGTAAACGGTAAGGCTTCTGCTTTAGCCTTTTCCGTAAGATTTTCCAAACCGTCGGCTGTGGTACGTTTAGCTCCCTGCTTGCTTTATTCGTCGACTTCCGCGGGCTACGCGTGAAACTTGCCCGCACGCGTTCAACCGTTTCTTCGCTCACTGCAGGCCGACCCGTTGATTTCCCCTACAGAGGCATCCAGAAGCTTTCAACTGAAGTGTCGTTGCACTGTTATGACTGACTGATGTGAGTGCATTCCAAGCACGACATACGCTTTCTCGGCTCCTGTCGCCATTTTGTCTCACTGCGCTCTCGAGCGCTCTGGCGGCAGAAACCTGAAGTGCGGCTTCAGCCGAACAAAACTTTATGAGTTTTTCTACGTATCTGTAGTGTGTCGTGACCATATGTCAATAAATGGAGCTACAGTGAATTTATGAAATCGCTTCAATCATTTGTAATAGCCCTGTATAGAGTTTTATAATTGTGATTATGATTATATCTGTGGCCGAAACGCGGTAATGTGCATTTGAAAAAAAAAAAAATGAAAATATAAATAGCGATC
Organism: Schistocerca nitens; assembly: GCF_023898315.1. Lineage (NCBI taxonomy): Eukaryota > Metazoa > Arthropoda > Insecta > Orthoptera > Acrididae > Schistocerca > Schistocerca nitens. The sequence continues at coordinate 142,174,787 of NC_064614.1, read as the reverse complement.
AAATACGGACAATTGTATTGACTTCAGCAGATGATTATAGCTCTTAAATGAGTGCATTACGACATTATTGTAACTTTTTTTGTTTGGTCAATAATTATATGAAATACTGAAAATCAGATTTTTGTGTGCCCCAGGAAGCTATTAGATAGGCAACCGTCAACGGCTGTGTGCTATAGTTTTGGCCGTTTTGTGAGATAGATTACTTGGGGTGCCGTGAGTCTATTTGCACATGACAGAAAGAAACAGCTAACGGCGTCTCTACGACGATACCGTCTGAACAGTAGTATTGTTCTCAAAGCAACCGTGGTATTGACTGATTTATTGTAGCATACTGCAACCATCAGACCAAAGCAAAGCAGTGTTACTTGGATTCACATTTTTTGCTGCTGAGTGGGCTTAGCAATTTTAAAAGAACTGACTAGTCACATCCAAATAATCGAGCTCCTAATAGGTTCTACACGGTACTTCTACAAGACTACAAGATACCGTGCAGTATTACAGTAGTTACACTTCCGCTTTAATGTATGTTATCTGCATTACCTTCAGAAACACGTGTTAGCCACTAGCACAAGTGTATTATCTAAAAAAAATAAGGTACACAAGGCATTAAAACGCGGACTCTGCTAGTGTTATTTGCACGCGAACATAATAAACAAGTCGCTCCAAGCAGACGTAAATTATTTAACAAGCGAACACAAAAGTCGTACAATATTTGGTGTAAATCATCCAGTTACACGAAGTAAGTAAGAATTCTACTACAAAGTAAAGGTTTAAATAGGTACACAGAGAGTAATTCCGTTATGATGCTACAAATTTTTAAGCATGACGGAGAGGGCCGCGTGTATCAATCTGAGGTGCCCCGGTCCGAAAAGACGGATTCGAAAGTCATAAGCGAAAATCGTTCTGATTCCTCCGACAGTGGAGTACATGCGCCAGTACTGTTGTTGCTAAGACTGCAGAGTAGATAGCTTTCACAAGTGTTAGTATAGACAAAAGCACTAGTGAACATGGGCTCTAAAATGAATACCTTAAGAACTAAAGCATTTGTTCATCTTCGATACTGTGAAATACAACTCTTCTACCGCAAGCTCTTTGGTTTCAATATTTTTGGAGGAGCTAGTGCGGACCAAAACAAGGAAAAGAGTCCAGTAATTATGGGCTCTAAAATGCGTGAGTTGAGAGCTCTGAGCACTTGTTCAGTAGAGGAGATATGTTTGACAATAGCAATGAAGAGTTTTCGTCAAGTTAACTAACTCCTTATTCAGCACTACACCCTCAAAAGCACAATAAGGGTATCCTGTTTTAAAAAAAAATGTCTTACATCTGTTCTCGAATTTCGTCGACGACTTTAGTGTTGTCTATAGATACTCAGATTCATCCCAATCGCTAGTGCCAAGGTGTATCAAAACGCACACCGTTTCTCAAAGGAAAACCGAGACTATTTCGAAAGTATTAAACATACAACAAATGACATTATCACAAGGTCACATAACAATGAGAGCGACTTTAGCGCGCTGATGTAACGAAGGTAAATGAGGACAACCTGTTTCTACAGATTCTGTATCAATTTTTTTCATGTATGGTACTTTTTCATTGCTACAGCACGTAAGTACCAGGAAAAAAACTGAAGTTACGACAGCATTGATGTTGTTACCACTTTATTTTACGCGTGTTGCCCAAGCGAAACAAACTTGTGCGATACTCATAATAGTTATGTACTTACAACTCTCCGGATACTGTGGTGAGTATCATAATGGAGACTTAAAAATTACAAAAATGTACACTTCTTTTTCGCCGTCACATTTGGACACATCAACCTTTCACACGCAAACTTATTGCCAGAGGTAAAACAAGCGACAAGTGACAGATGAAAAACCTATTACAGAATGAGGATTTAACCCTGGAACATCCAATTTGTAGTCTGAAAATTACCAGCAAACCCACCGAGCACCGAATAAAACAGCAACCCCACGACTGGTCACCACAGAGCTGTGTCGCGCGTAGCCCTACTGCACGAGAAGCAGCTCACCCAACCAGTTACTCGTAGACGCAGTAAAAAGTAGGCCACAAATTACGATACAGCTCAGCCTTTCCAGCGTAATCAAGTAATTACATCTAGATCTAAATCTACATACATACTCCGCAAGCGACCACACGGTACTACTCCTAATGGTACGTTTTCCCGCTCCGCTTACATTTAGATCCAGGTAACATCGACTGTCTGCAGGCCTCCGTGTGAGCTCTTGTCTTCTCTTCGTGGTCCTTGCGCGAGACGTTCGTTGTTGTCACAAGGACCGTTGAGCTGAATGTCGCCAATGCCGGTTCTCTGAACTCGGTACGGATTGACATTTGATTCCACGAACCATATCCGCAAAATTGGCGCTTTGATCGAACCAACCGGTAAAAATTCTAAAACCTTGCACCGTTCTTAGTTGCTTCAATGTAGTCTTGTAATCCGACCTTTTGGGAATCCTAAAGACTCAAGTAGTACTCAAAAATGCGTCGCTCAATAGTTATAAACGCGGTCTCCTTTATGGATGAGTAACACTTTCCTAGAAGTCTTCCAATAAACAATTCTGTTTCATATCGTTTTACAGCGTTACGCCTACATATTTAATCCACTTGACTGCGCCAAGTAACTTACCACTAATAATGTATTCGAACATTACAGACTCGTTTTCCTTGCTCATCTGCATTAATTTACATTTTTCCTCATTTAGGACAAGTTACCATTCATCACAGCAAATGATTTCTAAGTCGTCCTTTGTCCTCCTGCAGTTTCTCAACGACACTTTCCCGTGCACTGCTGTGTCATCGACTAAGAGTCGCAGATTTCTGCTCACCTTATCCGTCAGATTGTTTATGGTTATAGATGACGAGAACAGTCTCATCCTCCCTGGGGCACTCCTGACGATACCTTTGTCTCCGATGAACACGCGCCAACGTACTGGGTTCTACTACTCAAAAACACTTCAGGCACTGACTTATCTGAGAATTTATTCCATATGCTCGGACCTTCGTTAAGTCTGCATTGTGGCGCTATGAAGAGGTGAAAGATCCGTTAAAATAATGCTCAGGTCTACCGACCAGGGCACCCTGAACGAAATGGTAGTATGTCAAGGAAAGGTGGACCAACGCAACCATTCGTCGTTCTTCGGAAAAGTGCGTTTCGTAATCGATGATGATCAGTAGCAGGTCTGATAGCTACCGATTCGCGAAAGGACAGGTGTAGTTTACCTCCTGAAGCACAATGGTTATAAACTGATAGCACAAGAGAGTGAAGCGTCCTAGTGCGTTTATAAGTACGAATATTCCGCCGGTCACGGGCTAGAGGTGAGCGCCGGGGATCTGCTGGCAGAACGGCTCGCTGCGGGGAATAACTCTTGACGGGTGGACGCCCCACGCCCGCGCTACACAACTCTTTTATCTTAGTGCACAAAAGGGCGCCTTTCTCCCTGCGAACAATGGCCGTCACATCGCTTTAACCTCGCGCAACCGTCTTTCACAAAATGAAGTGCTCGCCTTTTCGCTACTAACAAATTTACATAACCACCGGAACGCGCTTTAATATGAGCCCTCGTCCTGAAGCGCAGCTTGCAAATTTACACCGAGGGAGATCTGTTACCTGCAAGAAAAGCTCGACAGTTCGGCTTCGGCTCACCGTGTACCGCACGCGCCAGTGGCTGGCAGAGATCGCCGTCTGGCAATAAGCGGTATTCGCAGAAGGGGGGGGGGGGGGGGGGGGGTAAAATTTAGTATGCTAACTTTTATCATCCTTATAAGGGTTAACTCATTAATGGAAACCAATGATGTTTGGCGTAAAAAAACTACAGTTCACATTGCACAGAAAAATTTTACTTAAGTAAAAGGGAATCCAGAAGTATAACAGTGTGCTACTCAAGGCGTGCGCCCATCCTTTACGTTTAAGGATGTAGTTCGAATTGGTTTACAGTTTGCCAAAAACCTGCAGTTTGGATTGTAATTTCAATAAAATTTTACGAGCTACGTTCCCTTATTATTTTATTTACGTGCAGTATCTGTAACTTCATGCGGGTGGTAGTTAGGTAAAGCGATACTTCTTGTAGCACGTAGTGACCTCCTTAATGTCTTTCCCTAGTTTCTTGTGCAAAGAGATTCTTTGCGTAACCCATGGGCAACAGACGGTCGTTTACGTTTTCGAATGGCTTTTTCAGGTAGCTGTTGCACAAGGAGTGTCGGAAGAAGGAAGGAATGCAGATGTCGGTGTTCCAGCGACAGGAGTGCTACAGTTTTCTTGAGGAACAACAATCATCTGTACTCGTACGCCAGACTTAGAACGCACCCAAATCGTGCGAGTAAGCGCACGTCATTTAGTACATGGATAACAATAAGTAAAACATACACAAGGAATTATCACAGGAGTAAAAACTCGTCACCACGTGTAACTAAGTAACTGATTCACATAATGTTTAAAGTTTCAAAGGCGAATAGGAATATTATCTGAAGCTAACAACAATTGAAGTTAGAGCTTCTGTGAGTCACGAGCAAAATCAAACAGCCGTTCCATGAGTTTCTAACGTATCGGCAGCCCGCTGGTGTTGTTAACATATAAGGCAAACAACACAAGAATTGCGTTTTGTTGTTCCATGGCCCGGCAGATCTTTACATTTCGTCGTATTCTTATGACATTGACAGAATTTGCGGAAGTAGTGGCAAGCTCTATATTTGAAAATCCTTCTTCTTTAAGGTTCCAAGGACGCTGTACACACACATTAATGTGCCTCGTGTAGTTTCTTTCTTTATAAACGCCTTTTTATTTCGCAAAACGCGGTGAGCGCTATGTTGTTGTGTTTCCTAACCCAGTCAATGTTCTTTCAGTGGGGTTAGGAAACACAACAACATAGCGATCAACTCGTTTTACGAACTAAAAAGGCGTTTATAAAGAAAGAAACTACACGAGGTACATTAATATGGGTGTGCAGTGTCCTTGGAACCTTAAAGAAGAAGGATCAGTCACCACAAAACATGACAAGCTGTCAGTGCAGAACACCATACAGTTGTTCCTCCAAAACCATATAATGTAAAATCCACTGATGATGGCACAGAGGTGCTGAAACATGTCTGGCTAAAAAGAAAAAAGAAAAACAGTGTGTTTGCAAAACGTCGGAACCATATCCTATAATTTAACTAAAAATGCGGAAAGAAAGGACAAGAGCTGCAGATTCAAAAGATGAATATAGGTATCAAACTAATAATTCAATTTACGACGCAGGAAGAGAGCAATGGTCAAGTTTACTAATGTTACAGTAATCAAACGGGTGAACGCGTACAATTTCCTCTCTTACATTAACAAGACTACGGGTCACATCGTGAAAATGTTGGCCACGTATGGAATGGAAACGACTTTTTACACCCACCAAGAAAATAGAGAATGCTTAAGAAAGATACACAGCATTCACTATTGGGTCCTGGAGTGATAACATTTCTTGTAGTTGTGGGCACGTATACAATGGAACCACAGAAAGACGTGTAAATACACACTTACCTTAACACAGAAGGGCATTACATCTCTGGCAGCAAAATTCGACCTCAGAGAAACTTGTTTTCCGAGATTGAACCCGTGAAGTAAAATTCAGTACGATCAGTTTTGGCAACGAGAATATAATATTAAGCGTACATGTTTGAGTTACCGCAGAGCTTTACAGACACCGTAATAATTTTAATAGAAAAGAGGGAATCAAGTTAGATAAAATTAGGGGGTGGAGGGGGGGGGGCGACTGTGTGCCAACTGAATGACGATCGATTACGACGCCGTCAGCTAGAGACAATCGAGCTCCTGAGTCACGTGACGATTGCTGGTGTCCTCTGCACACCTTTATAAATTCGAGGATACTTTGCGCCCTTGATGCACTTTTACATACCAAGATGTCTCCCGCAGTTGGAGAGAAAATGGCAAGCAATAGTTTTAAATATCGACCACGGCGTCTGAACCCGGAAGTTTCGATAAAGAAAACACCGGCCGTGAAAGCATGCACTTAAAGAAATCTTTCTAGTTTTTTCAGTGTCTGATACACTACCTCATTAAAATTATTCGTACAAGTGGACATTAATAAGGAGTGTGTCCTTCCTTCGCCTTTATGGCGATTTGAACTCTGCCGGAGAGATTTTCAACGAGCCGTTTGAACGTAGCCTATTTTTCCTAAAGAGCCGAAACGACGGAAGGTAGAAGTGATGTTTAAGTCTGAGGTCTGGATCGAAGTCGATGATGTAACTCATCCCGAGGTGTTCGATTGGGTTCACGAAGGTACTCTGATCAGGATGAAGTTGAGTCGGCGCTAGCCGAACACTGACAGCCGGCCCCTCTGGCCGAGCGGCTCTAGGCGCTTCAGTCCGGAACCGTGCTGCTGCTACGGTCGCAGGTTCGAATCCTGCATCGGGCATGGATGTGTGTGCTGTCCTTAGGTTAGTTAGGTTTAAGTAGTTCTAAGCCTAGGGGACTGATGACCTCAGAAATTAAGTCCCATGGTGCTTAAAGCCATTTTATCCATTTTGAACACTGACAGCTGTATTGGACCGGATGCGGCAGTGTCGCGCGCCTACCCCCAACCAGGAACGTAACGCATTTTGTAAACGTCTGTATACCAACGCCTTGGTGTTATCGAAGCTCTGCAGACGGCTACTGTTTGCGCCTGCAGCCGCTAGCGCTCTGCAGTTGGGAAAGCTGGTTACAGCGCTGGGAGCTGTCAGCAATCTTCTTACGCTGTCTCGACTTCAGTCCATTCAGAAATGTTAATGTCCACAAGCCATTGTTGGTTGGTTTGTTTGGAGGAGGGGACCAAACAGCGAGGTCATCGGTCCCATTAGAGTACGGAAGGATGTGGAAGGAAATCGGCCGTGCCCTTTCAAAGGAACTATCCCGGTATTTGCCTGAAGCGATTTCGGAAAATCACGGAAAACCTAAATCAGGATGGCCGGAAACGGGTTTTAACCGTTGCCCTCCCGAATGCGAGTCCAGTGTGCTATCCACTGCGCCACCTCGCTCGGTCACAAACCATTCTTTCAGATTCTCCTCTATGACAGGCTGCAATGACAAGCTGATGCAATCAGTCTATACCCCACGCAGTACACAATACCGTAAAATGTGTTCATATCACTCGTCATTTAGCGTGTTCTTGTGAGCAATAACGTGACCGCACCCTCCTTAATTCACTATTGGTTCTACACATGATGGCAGGAAATGTTCTCCAGGCGTTCGCCAGACCCAAACCCTTCCATCGTGTTGCCACAGGTCGTGCCGTGATTCATTACTCCAAATCGCTCGTGTATTCATCGTCCATCCACTGGCGTTGCTCTTTACAGCACTTCAGCGTCGCTTAGCATTGACTACAGAGTTGAATGGCTTATAAGGAGGTCTTCGGCCACTGTACCCCACCCTTTTTAACCCCCGGGCACAGTCTTGGTGCCAGCTGAACTGCTGGTAGCACTCTGGAGCTCATGATTCCTCCCATTGGTATCACGTGTATTTTTACGGTCCCTGTTTGTTAGTAACATGAGGGAGACCTGGTCATGGTTTAGCCGTAGATGTTCCTTCTCGTCACCAACAGTGAACTTGGGCAGCTTTAGAAGCGTTGAAATTCGCCTGAGGATTTGTTATTCATGTGACGTCTTATGACTAGTTCACGTACCAAGCCACTGAGCTCTCCTGACTTATCTATTCTGCTGTTACTGGCTCTCTCTTGTCAACATAACGCATCCTGCCTCATTTTACACTGTCGAGTCCACCTTCCGTGACATCTAGTTGCCATTGGTGCCTTACATAGGTGTGTGCGGCTACTTTTGATCAGACAACGATCAGATTTGACACCCTCCCCAGTCGGACCTTGTGTAATACAGCTCTGTCAGCTTCAAACCGGCCTATAACTACTGAGATGCAGACGAAGATGTACAAGACCCACTGCGCCCCGACCAGAACCCCCTGCTTCCGCTGTGACGCTGGTCGGACAGCCGATACGCCACCTATTTTCCGTATTTGAGGCAATTATGCGAGTAGGGTGGCTAGGGGTGCGACGTATCAGCGCGCGGATCGGCCCCAGCGTTCATTGTGCGAGGATGGCAAGCAGCTGCCGCTCCGCCAATTCCCACGGGCCGGTTACACGAGCACTGGCAGCGGCAGCGGCGTCGGCGGCGGTAGAAAAACCCCCGCAAGGGGTTGAGCGCGGCCGCGCCGGTCCGGTCCACTCCGCCCCCGCAGGATTCCACCCCTTCGCTCGGCGCGCCTTTGTGCGGCCGCCAGCCGGCGCCGCCACCGCCCCCGCGCGCCTTTGTCCCGCGTGAGACCAGCGGCTACCTGACGGCCGTCCTATCCTCTCCCCTCCCAGTTGCCAAGTCGCCGCAACCCTAATGATGGCACGGCCGGCCTGCTCGCAAAACCCGAACACCGCGCAGCAGACAGGCCTTCGTGCACACAACGGATGTACAGGTCCAAAAACTTGGCTGAATTTTGATTTGTAGGCACTAGGTCAGTGGTTCCCAGCACTGGGTGCAATGAGACAGCTAGTAAACCAGCCCTGCCATCTCTTCCCCCCCCCCCTACCCCTCCCTCACATGATCATCAAATTTAGCACCTAACTGTAGAATGAAAAACTTTTCTTGGAACACTTTTACTTATGATGAATGATATGTAGTCTCTCTCTCTCTCTCTCTCTCTCTCTCTCTCTCTCTCTCTCTGTGTGTGTGTGTGTGTGTGTGTGTGTGTGTGTGTGTGTGTGTGTGTGTTTTAGAATGAATGAAGAAGCAATCTGCAGTGCATCTCAAATGCTACCCACAATTCCTTCTCAGATAAGAAAGCTAACTATCAACAGTGGGAGTACACACTTGTTACAAAACGTTACTTCCCCTGCATTACTCCTCTCCATTGCGCCACTTGCCTGACCTGTACACTGCAACCCCATTTAAAATCAAGTAAGTTCACATGTGTGCACTATACTTACTGTTTCTGAATAACTTCATTGCTGGGACCCCTCACTTCTGAACTGGCACGAATTGGACGACTGCAGGCTGTTAATGCTTTGTGTCTAACGAGTCTAATAATAATAATAATAATAATAATAATACTGTGAACAGCCTTATGTCGTTACTGCTGTACTGTTCTGTCAATTAATTCATTTATCTGTTCCCAAGCAAGTAATGAAACAATTTCTGGACGACTGCAGCTACTATCTGCAACTTGGAAAAGACTTTTCTTGGTATATTTAGCATTTTTTACGTACATGTCTCACTCTTGTCATTAGCAATGTACAGGAAAAATGGCAACATATGTGGGTAGTGGGTGGACTATGTGAGGAACCTGTAACCTCCAACGGATTAATCCTACTAATTGAGAAAAAGTAATTATTGATAACTTATGTAAACTATATTACAGTCTTACAATATTGTAATAATACTAATTATCTTTTGAAAATAATTTAGTTTCGCGACTTAAACAGAATCGACTAGTTTATTTTTTAGTCCTCAGAAAATTTCATTTTACCCCTCACGGGTTATTGGCCAAGATTGGGAACGACTGCATTAGGCAATAGTTCTGCGCCTGATGTTTCGTCTCCTAATGCTGGAGAGATCATCCGAGGCTATTAAGAGTCAGATATTAGTTACACTTAAAGTATTTCTTCGCTTATTTCATGAACAGAATGTGTAACTTCAATATTCCGTCCTCCTCGCCTGGTGTTGGCAGTAAATATTCGTGGCAATCTTTCTGTTCAACCGTACTACGACCGCGGCTACTGGACTAAGAATCACAAAAACTGAATGCATTTTCTAACTATGTCGCTAATTATTACGAACACTGGAGGTCATCACTGTAGTTCACAACAGACAAATATACTAACAAATGTACTTTAATATTTATCTACCACAGAGAGAGGTTAAGTATTTCACTCACACAGCAACGAAAATTGCGAAGTGTCATAAATAATTCATAAATTTTCATCAGATTCGAGGAAGGTTTACGGTCTACTCGAATGGAAGAAAATTTACGTAGTATTAGATTTATTTCAGACATCAGTTTGCATCATATCATTCATAACGAGCATCAGAGCAAGAGTGAGTAAATATTTCATCATAAATATCATTATGTCTTACGAGAATCGACCACGTACAAAGAATTAATACAGGGCCACAGATATACTTTTCACGATTGTCCGTCGTATGCGGCAGAGATCACAATTACCACACACACAGAGCGCCAACGTAGAAATCAGGTGGAATTTTCTCACAACATGATTAGAGTCAAACAAGCCCAGGAAAGCCAAATTCTTTATACCGCGCAACGCTCTGGTCGTGGTGTCACCAGAAAGCTTCCTAGAAAAAAGAGCGACCGAGAAGTCTTGTACATAACAAAGGAACAGGTGTGGCTGGCACCCCACAGCTCATCTGCCTCAAGAAGTGAAATAAACTGCGTAATGATGTATTGGTACACAACACTGTTCACTGTAGTTTCAAAAGAAAGAGGGAGCACAATTCGACGACGTGATACACCACAAAACACACCAATTTTCTGAGAGTGCAAGATGTTTTCATGAAAGACTTTAGGTTTCTCTGTTGACCAGACTGCCTATTCACGTATACGCTGAAGTGAAAATGTGGCATTTATAGCCGGGAGACACCAGCCGGGGAATTTCGGCATCCGAGTTGCAAGCCTTTTTTCTGGTGACGCTGACGCCACACTGGGCGACTTGCGTGTCGGTGATGACGAAATTATGAAGAGGACAACACAACAGCAAGTCCACCAGCGGAGAAAATCTCCAACCCGACCGGGAATCGAATCCGGACACGCTGCATGGTAGGCAAACATGTTACCACTCAGCTAAGTAGGTGAACCCCCCTGAGGTGATAACACGTCTCTCTTATCAACGAAGAAAATATGGTTCACTTCTTCGATACCAGAGGTGTCAACGAACGCCTGAAGCCATGTAGCCCACCGTATGCTAGACGATCGCCTTGATCCAGCGCATTCAATCACTGCAGGCAGTGAACATGATTTGCACTAAGTTTTAACTTCTGCACAGCTTTCTGAGGATTATTATACGACATACCACATTGGACGGATAGTGTGCTCGAGCATTTCGAAGGCGAACGCAGCATCACATCACTTACCTCACCCAGTTTAGCGTCCGTCGCGATGGACGGTCTACCGGTTCTCTCAGTGTCTGCAACTGATCAGTATTCCATGAAATCGGCGATTAATCTCGTTGTTGCTGAGTTTTTTTAATACTTCGGTATCTGGATGTTTCCCGCGAAATGCTTCCTCAACATGTGCATACCAACGACTGGTAAAACACTGTTCAACAATGAAAACTCGCCCATGGGGAAACGAGACGTTTACCTAGCAATGAACTACGCAATAATACAGAGTTCACGTGACGCTGTGTCATTTACCTTGGCGTCTTCTTTTGTTGTTGGTGATACCTGTGGGGCTACATAGCTGTGACTGATCGAACGAATGCAATATAAGTCCAACTTACAAACGCGTTTATTTTAATGGGCGCCACTTTCTATAGCACTGCAGTCATGTGCTACATTGCTCTAGGGATTCCATAAACTACCTGTATCAGATCAGTATGTACTCATATGTAACACGAAATTCGTGGCTTTCACATGTGTGCTTCACTGAGTTACAATTTTTTTTTTTTCTTTCCAGCAGTGTTTACAAATATGGAGCATGGTTCTGAAGTCACGGTCTTTTGGTCGGGTGAGTAAAAATACGGCTTGGCTTACGTTCCGAGTGGTACACTCTTGTTTCTGCAGATGGTAGCGCACATTGTAACGAAATTTTGCATTTCCTACAAGAGCTTCAGGAAAGCACCGGAAAATATACAAGCAAGGATTCTGAATATCGACTAGAGCTCTGCTCTCCAAATCGATGTCTAGTTTTACATGTATATCATTATAGTCGGAAGCACCAATACCGGAGTTATTTAACATACGTAAAGGCAAAGATGTTGAAGTATTCAGTCACGGTAAACAAGTGATTTCTCTACCCTTAAGGCTGTGTAAATCAGTCAGCTCGTTGTACTCGAGGTGATTATTTTAAAACGTGCGTAACAGAAACCTCCACATTTTACCGGTGTAACATACGCGGTAATTTCCCCGCTATGCCCATTTCTTATTCCCGCACTCCGTCGATCTACAGCCGGTCACTGGAATGTCAAAGTGAACGCCCTAGTTATGCTAATCGTCTGAGTAAGTAGCTGCAGTAACTTCTCGGCTGACTGGTCTAGCCTGTGACTCCACACATTTCCGCGTGTCTCAAAACGCGCAGTCGACACGGAAACCAGCTTATAAATAACTTGTCAGCAATACGCCTGCAATGCGGCCACAAGAGCTGCATTTACGTGAATATCCTGTGACAACCGTCGGCAAATACTTGGGAATAAACTTAAAAATGGCTCTCGCACGTGAACACAATACAAGAAAGAAGAAAAATCAAAATACCTAAACAAGTTTCGTAACAGGAAATGAATGGTATCAGATGTATTGGCAGAGCAAGGGACCGATCGTAAAAATTACTTCTGTAACTGGGAATACTCTAACTTCCACCAGTACTACTCCTTAGTATAAAAAAGCAAGGAATCACGTCAAGACCACATCAAAAAAGAACCTTCTCCACAAGCATACTAGCTACATGTATAATATAACCGTCATTCGAAACGAAACTAAGCGTCTGAACCACTTCCACAGTAGTATGGTTTCCACATCGCATCCCACTTACGTGGTAGACATTTATACAAGACAAAAGTTAAAACCAATTCGACAGATGTTTTTCCCAGTAAACCTAACAGGAGACTGTCATAGAAAATTCAGGATTTTTCTCTTATTTTCATACTAGACGCGTCTCTGGTAGCTGTTCAAGCTTGAAAACAGGGAAACTCAATCTTTCCGCCTCGCTCTTCACGTTTCGTAAGTCACTGTAAAAAAATTCTTCCACTGGTGTTTCATCAATACTCGTACCAAAGCGGATGGCTCGCAAGGAGGGGAGAGCTGTGTGGTCTTTCGGGATACTGCTAACGAATCGTAGAGATCTGCACGAGTTCAAGTCTGGCACACTGTTTCAACAGGTGAGTAAGTGACATCACACCCAACACTTTGGAGTGGAGACTATAATAATATTCCTTCTGAGAATACCATCTCATTGATCTGGATACTCTCTCTCTCTCTCTCTCTCTCTCTCTCTAATACCAGCCTCGGTGTGCCACATTTTGGTTGACTGAACTCTAAGTTCTGGCAACAGCGTCGCAGATGCTCTAGATAACCATTTAAACACTGTTTTAAGATAAGCATGGAAAAAGTTCTAAGGTTTTATGTGTTGTTCGGAGCCAGTCAAGGTAACTGGGTAGGGTATTTTAATGTGTGTCAAGAGTGACTGGTTCATTCTTTTTTCATCCGTGATCAAATTAGCCACGATTAGCTGAATCATAATTTCAAAACCTTGACAGCGTGTCCACTTCTCTTTAAATAAAAATTTTGTAATTGGGACTCAGGTATTTATTTAAGCAATCTGCTCATCGACGTATGGAACTAGTGTTTAGCAAATGACTAGCCGCATGCGCAGGAGTAAAATTCAACATTGTTTCAGCTAATGCTCGCTTTACATAGTGTTTTATGTCACGACTTTATTAAATCTTAAATTGAAGCATGAAATTGTATATGTCATGTAGGAGGAGGCATGTATGGTCCCCTGAATGATTATCATCATCCATTTTAATATAATGACATGGAAAGGTTGTCTGTATGGTCACTGCCAGACAGACTTTGAAGTCGAGTCTTTGAAGTCGCTAATACAAGTCCACCGACTACTGCGAGGAAATATTTCGTTCGTCTCATTAAATGCATGCTGTCATACTCTGCAACGGGATGATAACTTGAACGCCCAGAAACAAATATCACCGTTATCATCTTACTACGTGAGGCGATGAATCAAACCTCCAATACTTTACAACAATAGCGCTAACAAGCGTTTTATTGAAGTCTGCATGCTTTCGTGGCCGTTGTCACTAAAGTTAAAATCTTGTAGGTTGTTAGGCCGCCTCGTATTTCTTCTGAAACAACTGACTTTTCGACCCCTCTGCTGGGATCGTCTTCAGGGGGTTTCGGTGTCCACTATTGCTGGAACACTGTCAAAGATCTGTGTCGCGTTCTCTTATAAAGAGGAATTCTCCCGCGTTTGTGCTGGAGAGGTGGGAGTATCGGTTAAAATTCTTGTGGTTACCTCTGGTGGGCCGTCGTCATGGGCTAATATTTCAGCGCTGATGCAGAACAAGACAATAATATTGTGGGTAAACATACATTCCTCCCAACCCCCCCCCCCCCCCCCATCGTGCTCTATCCGTTTCGCATCTATCTAATGATGGCCAAGCAATAGCAGTAAGAGGAATTTCAACCAATACACCTTCTCCAGTCCTAAGTGTGGAATAGTGCCTTTCTACCCAATAAGGATGGGCCACCAATAGTATCCACTAGAGTTTAGCCAATGAAGCCCCTTTTTCTGCATCAGCGCGGGAATATTAGCCTATGACCATGGCCCACCGACGGTAGTAGCCACGAGAATTTTAACAGATACTCCCATTTCTCCAGCACAAACGCGTGAAAACTCCCCTTTATAAGAGAACGCGACCCTGGTCTCTGTCCGTCTTCTAGGAATAGTGGACACCGAAACATCCTGAAGAAGGTCCCAGCAAGGGGTCGAAACGTCGATTGTTTTAGAGGAAATATGACACGGCCTAATAACACAGAAGATTGTAACTTTAACAGCGCTAACACTGATTTTTTTTTCTGAAAACAGCGCTTCGGTTTCAGGCCTCACCTATTTTCTGCCCGCCGCCGAGCCAGACTGAGCACAGTGTCAGGGCAGACTCGGTGGGCAGCGGAGCAGGAATCGATCGGCTCCCTCGCGGGAAAAAACCACGCGAGATTTATGCGAGCAATCAGCGGGCTCGGCAAACAGAGGTGAACAGGGTCCTGGCCTAGCAGGCGGTGCCCGGCCGACTCGTGGAAAATCCCACCGTCTTCAGCAGGCCGGCAGCCGTGCGGCGAAATGCGCTCGACGCCCACCGTCCGCTCACGGCGAACGCACTACACGTTCAGGAGTCGCTGCCAAGAAGTAACGGTACGAGTTAAGCTCTCATTGTTGCGCTCGTGACTATTTCTTTTCTCTCTCTCTCTCTCTCTCTCTCTCTCTCTCTCTGTGTGTGTGTGTGTCACGCATGCACGCACGCACGCACACACACACACACACACACACACACACACACACACACACACACACACACACACAAAAGAGAACCAAGCAATAGTTGAGGCATGAAATTTCTCAGACCAGTGTTTCCCGGACAGTAGACTACACAAAGTCTACCACAAGCCGCATCCGCCCAAGAGCAAGAGTAACGTAGTGCCCCCTTCCCTTACGTGAGATCTATGTACGTAACATGCGCCAAAATCCAAAATACTTGTCGGAGATTTCTCTGATAGCTAATACAGTTTTCTGAATTTACCTAAAAGTTTTAGCTTTCAAAACAAGGAGTGCGTTAAATATGGTGCGAACGTAGACAACGGGCTACTCTACAGATCACTGTTTGCCACAGCCTTTATTTCGCATTCACATTCGCCGGCTTCGACAGGTAACATAAAATTTTCTTCCTTCCAATCTAACATAGACCCCGGAGGATACGATACAAATCAGTATCTCAACATAACCGAGATTTCAGGGGTGGCCACTATCATAATCTAAGTCCACTCGTATTTGCAGTGCGGAGGATCACTATCTAAATGATATCAAGTTGTGATGGCAGACTTAACAACTGAAGTACTTGCTTAAAACAAGCTCACCATCCGCTTGTTTTTATTGGAAATATTGTTACCATAATCACAAAAAGTATACAAACGTCCCTGTAGTCGCAGTGTCTCTCATATAAGCTGGATACCCCTAAATTACATAAATGTTCTGAAAGCTAACATGTGAATCAAAAACCCACGGGCTAGGCGCATTGCTTTAGGGAAAACACGGCAATCGTCTTATAAAATTTGTTGCTATAGAAGGTGTTAGGACTATAAGTGCAGATATTTTTATTGGTAACTGAAGATGGAGCGCTGAAAAATATTGTACCAGCATTTATTTCATTTGCAGACTGACAATTATAGATGTTAGGAGTAGCATGTTTTCAATGTTGATGGTGTTAGGACAGCAACCAGCCACAAATTTATTTTGAGTTCCTTTATTCAAAGGAAACCGTTACCGGTTTCGAATCGTTGCGATTCATCATCAGACGGTTTACACGCTTTCTTTCTACATTTGGTGTGTTTTTATAGATTAATTGTCCTAAAATATAAATAAAACATAATTACAAACACGCCACACACAGATCTGCAACGCAACCATCTGTGTGTGGCGTGTTTGTAATTATGTTTTATTTATATTTTAGGACAATTAATCTATAAAAACACACCAAATGTAGAAAGAAAGCGTGTAAACCGTCTGATGATGAATCGCAACGATTCGAAACCGGTAACGGTTTCCTTTGAATAAAGGAACTCAAATTTGTGGCTGGTTGCTGTCCTAACACCATCAACATTTGTCTTCAAAAACAGCCACGGTCTCCAACATGTCATCATATGACAAAATTGTAGCATGTTTTCATGTTGGTTAGTACCTCCAAGTGCGAGTGGCAAGAACAAGCCATTAACAACTATCTTCCTCAAGGCAGCAGGTCAGGTGTGTAAGTGTCACACGTGAATGCAAAACGGTTAGTCTATACTGACAGTCGTAGTCCACGCAGTGGTGCAGTTACGACCGTGCAGGAAACATCAGGTAGCAAATTATGTTCGCAGTAAGGCTGTTAGAAGCGGAGAAAAAATAGGTAACATCCCGAAATGCGTACTTATTAAAATAAAAATGATCACACATATTAAGATACCAATGATCACTACATCTTACTTAACCCCCAAAAACCCTGTATGCTGTATATTCCAGCCTCGCTTCACTTAAATCGTGTCTTTGTTGGTTCCGCGTTATTACCGTGTCAAAAGTAACAGATGGTCTGTTTGAAAAGAAAGAAAACAGGAGTACAGTAAAGTCGTAGGAAACCGGATCACAAATGAAACTAAGTTCCAAACATAACCACAAGTACTTGAATATGTTACATAGTAACCGGTCAGGAACACCAGCAGAAACGCCTACAATTTAAACATATCTGCCCTGTGATTGTTGGAAGGCTACCGGTCAGTAGGCAAGAGTATGAAATTTGTAAAAGAGATTGTGAGACAGAAGAAACTCGCAAAAAGTTACTTAACTACCGGAGTAGGCAAGCTAGTGCTACTAGATTTCACTTCGTCTCACAACCAGTTTTAGATTGCGGGTTAGACTGCATCATCTTCCGTATTACTTTTTCCATCGTTTGAGCACCAGTGGGGAACACTATTTCTCCTTTGCACATTGACTTTACTTTTGTGTCCTGATGATATAAACGGGAGTGTCCAGCACATTACAGTCCAGTTGCGTCAGCCATCACTGGTTCAGGCACTCTCCCCTTAACGAAGTTGTTCAAACACGAGCTAACAGATAACTAGCCAAGGAAAATGTGTAAACAAACATGTGTTGACATCAGTAGCTAGCGGCGCGTCCCCGGTTTTGCAGTCATCAAACGGAAGAAAAAGCCGTCACTGTACTAGTAGTAGGCGGCAGAATAAAGAGCTGCTGGTGGCAGTGGAGGAGAAAGATACTTAATAACTAGCTTATACTGGCCACACAAACCGCAGCCAGTCCTTGGCCTCACTCATTCCAGCCTTCCACAACTTCCTGTCAGCTGCATCTTCATCTCAGAGACCCAGTATCCGCATGTCTTCCATGGTATTATCCTTCCATCTCACTCTCTGCCGTCCTGGTGGTCTCGTTCCTTCGGCTTCTCCATCCGTCACTACCTTTATTACCGTGTTCTCTCCTCTCCTCCTCACATGTCCGTACCACACGAGTCTTATTTTTCACACTCGCTACGATGTCAGGTAGTGTGTCTAACTGTCTGAGTTCTCTGTTTTCTCTGTTTTCCTTATTCTCCACTAGTCGTTTTTTTTTCAGCGATCCATATATGGAGAAAGATATACTCCCCCAAATAGGCCATACGCTATATGAGTATGGTAATAACAAACGAAACCTTCGAACAATCCTACGGATGTGTACAAGCCAAAAACGATTTTTCTGTATTTTTTGCATCGTAAAGCGCAAGTAAATACCTAGGACGAACAAGGGAAACAGGGTAGGTAAATAAGCAGAACGGTATTCCGATTGCTCATTCACAATCCTGAACTTCTTTTTATTTATTCCAATTTCCACTAGGCTCCCATCTGTGGCAACACTGAAGCAGCGCAGAACACCATACGGCCGCGTTTTGGGTATTGTAAGATGCACAACTCGTTGATGCTCGTCACTGTTTATGTTCGAGTCGGAGTCGTCCATCGGTTTTATTAGCTGTAATTCGCGGTACCTTAAGCCCTTACCGCAATAGCGGCCGAAATGTCTGCACATTTCACACGCCGAGGTTGGGAATATCTGTATTTTATGCGGAACGTAAGGCAGATGAAGTTCCTCGAAACGATTCACTCGATCACGTGATCACTGGGCTTCGTAACGTATTTTCCATTCTCGGAATTACTCAATGTGTCTTTCAATGCCAATTTAGCAGTTTCTTGTTGAAATATAGAATCTCCCAAATGATTACGTGTGTTTCATTGAAGGAATGTAATAAACTACAACAACATCGCACGTAACAGTAGGACCTACTAATATCACTGTAGTGCCCTAACCAACCAACAGACATGTTTGTTTTAATTCCTGTCATCTTCATATTATTAGTTAGTTGTAGGTACTGAACGAACTCTGGGATTCTATCTACCTAAGTTTCTCGATCACGTTCAGACTAAGACCGACAAAACACGAATACCCAATCTTGGAAATGCGTGTACACAGGGAGACCAACCCGTAATATCATGTCGTCACTGACAACTGCATAGATGACGTCGTGCCCTGCTACTTTCCGCTTGCCGCGAGACGATTTTAATGCGTCCGTTTAACTGGGCTTTCATTTTCTATTTGCGTTTACCACTACCGCTATTTATTTTATTGCAGCAGAAATTAGAGATTATTAGCCAGGACAGTCTGTTTACTCTGCCCGTTTCCGCCGTAAAGGCAGGATCGCACGGCAGGCTAATTGCGGACCGGCGGCGGACGAGAATGAGACAGAGTGGGCGCTGCCGTGCCTGCTATCCATTACTCATCGAAATACGATAAAGTCAATCACCGGCAATATCCGGAGTCCATTTAGTTTTCACAATTACAACAAACGACGTCCCGGGTCAACACAATACTTCGGAAATAACGTCGCCAAAGTATAGCTGCATTTTCTCGTAACTATGTGGTTACTTGCCCTATAAATGTTTGTGTCAATCGCAAACGAAATATTTTCCGCATTAATCAGGAGATAAGCGCAATAAATCGATAACGGAGCAGAATGAACGTAACATGGTTCCCAAAGTTAAGTCTTTTTCAAGGCATCACCGATTTTCACTCGCCTGTACATACAAGAAAACGTGGAATTCTAGATTTCCACTTTGGAAAAAAATTGAGAAGGTCAAAGAGCGCCGTTCAGATAGTGGAATAGCGCACGTTAATGTGACAACTTTACGACATTTCAAATGACTGCATTTCCCTACTTACTTGTCAGGCACGAATAAAATATGTTTAATCGTATGCACAGCGATTGAAAGAGGAATAATTTGCTTAGCTACATGTCAAACTGGTGGGGAAAAAAAATAACTGGCGCAGCAGTATTTTTTTTTTTTTTAGTCTTAGATTATATATATTAACTCTGCGCTTTTACTTCCGTAGTCAACATACATCATGTCAGGAAAGATTACTATGTCATCCAACCTAAACTACATTCTATTCTATGTTGTGTACGTATTACCAGCTTGATTGCTAATCGAAGTTCCAATGTTCGAATAAAATAATTATATTCAATATGTATATTGTCTCTAATCGGAAACTAACTCAAGGTTACCTTCGACTTTACGGATATGTAATTAAGTCCATGCAAATAATGGAAGTCGTAGCCGCAAAAAGGAATAACATTCTTAACGATTTACTACTGTACAAGCAAGGTCAGTTCGATATCCTTATGCTACTGTTGCTATTACAGTTTAAGTTACAACACTTCGTTTCTTTGGAAGGCCAGAGCAGCATAAACCACGTGCTGTGACATTTTTCTTCGTCTGCTGAACACTCATATAGCCCCAAATTAACTTTTTAATGTCTACTATCAGTCTTCAAATTCCTTTGCAGCTCGTTCTCACGTTAGTGAAGATGGCCATGCAAAAAAAACTTGTCAAATTACATCTTACTTTGAATGGTATTCATTGTGGACTTACCGGCAAATACAACTTCACTGACGAGTCTCAAATCGCTTCACGACTGCGCTTATGTAAACAGCCCACTGCGGGTGCTACGCAGAGTTCTTGCACGTGGCTGTCTCCAAGGCTTGTGGTTCTGAGAAAATATATTGGCTCGACTGTATACGTACCTGCAACAAAAAATTTTAAAAAATAAATGAATACATCACAGAAACTTCGTTAGGTCGTAAGAACATTATGTATAAAGCACAGCCTAAAATGTGCTCTCGGCGGACTGCAAACAGCCACATAATGTAAGATACATCAGCAGTGCCTTGTGCAAGGTTTTTTTTCCGAACCAGTTTCTCTTTGCACAGGAAGACGACAATAATATCCTACAGATGATTGTTTTACAGTTTCACTTACTGTTAACTCTTACTCGACTAACAAGGAAAAATTGACAAGTTGACCTCATATTTTACGAAGAAAAAAGTACACTTGGAAGACATTAGCTCCAGCAATCGATTCCGCGCTAAAATTTAGGCCATAATTGTGACAGCACGCGGTTACGACCATTTGAACGTACAGCTTTCAAATTTCGCGCGCACCTGATTGTCCGTCACTTCGCTCCTCCGGCCGCCATCAACTTTCCAAACATCGGGCCCGTCCTTCTCATACCAGTTGTTCCTCAGTAGGTGTCCAAGTCTGAGTGCACCCCATTTCCCTGGAAGAACGACTGAACCCGGGCTTTCCGAACGGCAGCCAACACACTGACAAGTCACCTACACAGGCATAACTATAAATGAGTTTGAACGAGTAGCTAATTGTTCAGCAAATATCATCGACCTTTTATCTTCAAAAAAGAGATCTGAGTTTATCAAAAATTGCCTGCGAACAGATGTCAGACAGGTCATCGATTACCGTTAACTGTCTATGAATCTCAGGAGCTGAGATGAATGTTTGTGAGATGTTCATACCATATTAATTACAGTGAACGGGAAACAAGAGAATGAATTAGAAAATTGGAATGAGACCTCCTCCTCTAGATCTCCGAGTTCCACGTGACATCATCACGATTTACGCTCGATTTTTCGTGTTCACATTTTAGCCACACAAATGTTTTAGCCAAAACGATGATGCTTTCGTGTGGACGCAACCTCACACTGGTGATGTTAAAATATTACCAAAGTTCGATTGATCTTCTGTGTTCTACTTCTGTCGTTCTTCAGTTTCATTACTAGCACACGGGCGAAAGGTACAGCATATAGAGAAAGAGTGTAAATGCTACGCATTGTAAATTAAGCTATCACGTCAACTGCAAATTGTTGCATCACTGGTCGACGCATTTGCTGCCAGTGGCAGAGTAGCAATAGCAATTCGTTAGTCCCTTTGGACGCCGTACGACATCGAGGACAATCGAGCAAACAATATGGGGGCGGCTGGGTGAATCCGTGACCGGCAGCGCACAAATAGAGACGCAATTGTGGCGCGACTGCCGCTGTCGGGGCGAAAGGGGTGGCGATACTAATTTCGCCAGCCGCTCCCAAAACCGCAACGGTCAATCCCTGACATCTGCGCTGACGCAAGACGCGGGAACAGCCAATAGAACGGCGCGGAGCTGTCGCGAACAATATGTCACGGAGCGCGCGATGGAGAGTATTGTCTGCCGTCTCGTCAGCTGCCCGCCAGGTGCCGCGGGTTGCGTGGCCACAGGCGGCGACCACACTGCACAAAACATGGCGACCGTTCCAGTCGCGACTACTCCCCATTTCGTATGTACCTTAACTGTCACCTCGTATATTCTATACGTCCACTAATGCAGAGCGATTCAAAACTATGTTGCCACTCATGAGGGACGAATATGTATGTGCCAACCATGCATCAAATATGTAAGATATTCAGTCAACTTATGCATAATAATTACATAAACTGTAGCATGTAGGCCATATAACTAAGAGTGCTAGGGCTTTAGCGTTTTTCTTTTTTGTAGGCAAGGTTCCGTATCGGCTGACCGATTTACATTCGAGGAAAAGAAAGGTTGTAGCGAGGTCGATAGACGTGTGTAGTTCAATGACTGTACTCCACTGACTGTTTCGGGATCGATTTGCAGGTGACGCATAAGATCGATTAACAAATGCCACGAAATCATGAAGATCTAAAATGAACAAGGTGTACTGTACAGTGTCCAAAGTCTACCAGCTGGAGTACTTTTGAAAACGCATGGCCTGTCTCGAAATACGACCTTGCCATGCGACCATACCTCATCCATATCATCAATTCCATAAAAAAGGTGCAAAAACTCTTTAGAGTTGAATGCTGTCAGATTTTAGATGAACTAACGAATAGTCCGACCAATTTTTGGAACGTACTGTCTTTCAATGATGAGTTTACCACTTACAAAAGTGGAGTTTTCAACCCACATACCGAGTGAAGTGGCGCAGTGGTTAGCACACTGGACTCGCATTCGGAAGGACGAGGTTCGATCCCGCGTCCGGCCATCCTGATTTAGGTTTTCCGTTATTTCCCTAAATCGCTCCAGGCAAATGCCGGGATGGTTCCTTTGAAAGGGCACGGCCGACTTCCTTCCCCGTTCTTCCCTAACCCGATGAAACCGATGACCTCGCTGTCTGGTCTCCTGCCTCACAACAACCCAACCCACATAACACCCGGGCACTGAAAATCCTCATGTATTCGGCAACATGAACGTGACCACCCTACGGTGAAAGTTTGCTGCAATGTGACCGCAACCGAAGCAGTGGCGCCCTTTCCCGTGTACTGTCATCCGTGTCACTTTTCGCTTCTGGGTGTGATAAGCATTTTACACAAGCGATGCACTGGGACACCCTTGCTGCTCGTCTCCATTTAGCGCCCCAAGCCGCCGCTACTAATTGTGCGAAGTCTCGCACACGAATCCCGCACTTATGGCGCCACGAACATTTGATAAATCCGGCATCTGCTCAACGGCTTGCTGACTCACGTGCAGATCTATCTCAGGTTGGCGTCCCAAGCGGTGGCTCGTGTCATTTGGGCCTTAAACCGGTACTGGCCGTGGAAGATCATTGCCCTAAGATCCACAACCACTAGACTTGACACCCTGCGATTTTTTGTTGTGGAGAATGGTCAATTACCGAGTTTACAACACGAATACCAGTATTAATGACCTGAAGGATCGAATACCAGATGTGATATCCAGCTCCCGTGAAATGTGTGTGAAGGCCTTTTCCTGCTACAGTTAATCGTTGATTTCTGTGTATTGTACACGATGCCGAACAACTTGAGACCACATATGTAAACTGCAAATTATGGCTACTCGGACTTTATCGTGTGAACCATGGCTGAGCGCCAACACTGAGATTGCGTACTGCTAGACTCTAGAAATCGATTGACTCTGTACAGCACTGCAGACTGTTAAGGAACGGGCCCACACGAGGCGTAAAGCTTTGTGTCGTGGAGTCATCAAGGGTACACGAGTATGATGTTTCGTTGAATGGTTCGCATGCTGACATTTGTCGATGGCCCAGTGTTGAAATATACAAAAATGTTCAAATGTGTGTGAAATGCTATGGGACTTAACTGCTAAGGTCATCAGTCCCTAAGCTTACACACTACTTAACCTAAATTATCCTAAGGACAAACACACACACCCATGCCCGAGGGAGGACTCTAACCTCCGCCAGGACCAGCCGCACAGTCCATGACTGCAGCACATCAGACCGCTCGGCTAATCCCGCGCGGCTTGAAATATACAGCAATTTGCGGAAGGGTTGCACTTTTGTCACGTTGAACGATTCTCTTCAGTCGTCGTTGGTCTCATTCTTGCAGGATCTTTATCCAGCCTTAGTAATGTCGGAGATATGATGTTTTACTGAATTCTTGATCTTCACGATAAACTAGTGAAATAGTCGTACGGGAAAATCCCCACTTCATTATACCTCGGAGATGCTGTGTCCTGTCGCTTGTACGTCGACTATAACACGACGTTCAAAGTCACTTAAATCTTGATAAACTGCCATTGTAGCAGCAGTAACCGATCTAACAACTGCGCCAGAAACTTGTTGTCTTAGCCGGCCGCGGTTCTAGGCGCTTCAGTCCGGAACCACGCGGCTGCTACGGTCGCAGGTTCGAATCTGCCTCGGGCATGGATGGGTGTGATGTCCATAGGTTAGCTAGGTTTAAGTAGTTCTAAGTCTAGGGGACTGATGACCTCAGCTGTTAAGTCCCGTAGTGCTTAGAGCCATTTGAACTTCTTGTCTTATATAAGCGTTGCCGACCGCAGCGCCGTGTTCTGCTTGTCTACATTCCTCTGTATTTGGATACGCATGCCTATAGCAGTTTCTTTGGCGCTTCAGTGTATAAATAGACGCGGGACTGACAGACATCCACGATACGGTTGGCACCTTGCCCCGAAGCGTGACACGCACAGCGAAAGTGAGTGAGGAGGAAGCGAGTACAGGCCGGCGCGGCGCCACGGTGACGGCCGGCGGCGCGATGCGGCGTGATGGGCCGGCGGGGGCGGCGGCGGCGGCCGGCAAGTGGGCGGCGGTGAGGCGCGCTGTTGCCGGCGGGCCGGCCTCCGGCGAAACGGCCGCTCCTTATTTATATGCTAATTCCTGACACGCGCCACACCGGGCAGAGCGTGGCGCGCCGAAGCCTCCGCCGCGGTCGCGAGCACTTCCTCAGCGGGTCGGCGCATTAACGGCGAACGCCACCGACCACCTACCTCCACTCGTCACTCGCTCAGGACAAGCGGAATTCCTCTAACTCGGCGGTATGAAACGCAGCCAGTGCCACACACAATGCTCGCTATTCCTCCTGGGCGATTTCGGGAGATAAATTGGGCACTTACTTGTTCTCTACCACTGGGCAGCAGTTAGGTAACCAATCATTGCCTACAGACGTTCTTTTACGATACATAACTATTAGGAGAATAGTTTAATTTCCCGACTACGAAAAGGAATCTAATTTCGACCAACGTAATATCTGAGAGATCTACATCTACATCCATACTCCGCAAGCCACCTGACGGTGTGTGGCGGAGGGTACTTTGAGTACCTCTATCGGTTCACCCTTCTATTCCAGTCTTGTATTGTTCGTGGAAAGAAAGACTGTCGGTATGCCTCTGTGTGGGCTCTAATCTCTCTGATTTTATCCTCATCGTCTCTTCGCGAGATATAAGTAGGAGGGAGCAATATACTGCTTGACTCCTGGGTGAAGGTATGTTCTCAACAAAAGCCCGTACCGAGCTACTGAGCGTCTCTCCTGTAGAGTCTTACACTGGAGTTTATCTATCACCTCCGTAACGCTTTCGCGATTACTAAATGATCTTGTAACGAAGCGCGCTGCCTCTGTTGGATCTTCTTTATCTCTTCTATCAACCGTATCTGGTACGGATCCCACACCAGTGAGTAGTATTCAAGCACTGGGCAAACAAGAGTACTGTAACCTACTTCCTTTGTTTTCGGATTTCATTTCCTTACGATTCTTCCAATGAATCTCAATCTGGCATCTGCTTTACCGACGATCAACTTTATATGCTCATTCCATTTTAAATCACTCCTAATGCCTATTCCCAGATAATTTATGGAATTAACTGCTTCCAGTTCCTGACCTGCTATATTGTAGCTGAATGATAAATTATCTTTCTTTCTATGTATTCGCAGCACATCACGCTTGTCTACATTGAGATTCAATTGCCATTCCCTGCACTATGCGTCAATTCGTTGAAGATCCTCCTGCATTTCAGTACAATTTTCCATTGTTAAAACCTCTCGATATACCACAGCATGATCCGCAAAAAGCCTCAGTGAACTTCCGATGTCATCCACAAGGCCATTTATGTATATTGTGAACAGCAACGGTCCCATGACACTCCCCTGTGGCACACCTGAAATCACTCTTACTTCGGAAGACTTCTCTCCATTGAGAATGACATGCTGCGTTCTGTTATGTAGGAACTCTTCAATCTAATCACACAGTTGGTCTGATAGTCCATATGCTTTTACTTTGAACATTAAACGACTGTGGGGAACTGTATCGAACGCCTTGCGGAAGTCAAGAAACACGGCATCTACCTGTTTTGCAACGTCGACTTCACGTCAGGCCACGAAGATGCGTCTGAAAACAAGCAAGTATTGTGTCCCGTCCTTCAGAAATCTACCAACATGCATTCGCTAACAGATACCGATCAAGAGGATGTCATCGGGAAAAACGAATCTGCTATTCTGCGGGCGCAGTCCGGTGCCAGGAAGAACAGAACGGGGTCATCATGACAAAATCAAATGTGAATACGGTGGAGTTTCAGTGAACAGCGTATCGTAGCCAAGATAGATACAATGCGAACACCCACCACAACAGTTATGTTTACAAATGACACTACCTCTGAAGACGAAGAGGTCAAAAGAAAACATGACGATGTAAAATAAATTACTTAAACGTAAGGGAGACGAAACTGTGATGAAGGAGAGTGTAAGCGCTGACATATCGATACTCGCCCGTCTGCCGAGGGCAGAACGGATGAATAGTCGTGGCTCAGTTACCGTGGCGCTCGCATCGTACAGTGGTTGGTTGCAGACCGCATTTCGCGGGATGTTGTGATGGAATTAAAAATGTTTACCAAGCAAGATGCACATTTCATATCAGTGTTCATGGCTCAATATTAATGTCCATCTAGAAGGTAATCATTTTCGATCTCGTGTTTCGTGTCGGGAGGTCAATAACCGACCGCGTCGGGACGGTTATGGGAAGATAAATGTGGACTGGGTTGATTCTGATTACAAATTCCAAGTGAAAGAAACATGTATGGTTCGACTGTTTTGAATATCACGAGCATAGGTACTTTCTCGTGTCGGACACCACACACCGACCTTCGACATCTTCGCGTCGCGGTTCGGTCACGCGCATCGTCGTTTAATGCACGAGGTAACTGTTCAGTACCGACTGGAACAACCGTGGTTTTCGTCGACTTATAAATCACGTTTTGAACTGTGAATTTCACGTGTATTCTGTGTTGCACGTACGTGAAATGGATAATATTACTACAACAATAAATTCGTTATGTCACAACGGATCACGCAGTTGGAATACAAATAACGGTTACGTGAATTCCGGAATAACGTTAACTGTGAACAGTGCAGCCCAATCCTGTGTGTGTGTTTAACAGAATTTACTGAACTCTACCAGACTAAGCTGGCACTGATTGCATCGGAGCACGCAGTGCAAGGAGCAGAAGAGCAACCACCGCGGGAAACTCAGCTCCGTGGGGCCTAGGAGCCCCAGCTCCTGTGTTTAGGAAGTACTAGTGCACAACGAACATATATACATTTTTCCAGGGCGCGTGACAAGTGGACTGCGATAGTAGGAAAGGGAAGAGAAGTAAAATTATTACGAGAATATAAACTGGTGGAGAATATAGACTGGTGGCGCGGAAATGAAAGGGGAAGATGCTTCTATTTTTGCACAGATCATATTCTAGTCATTGCTAAAAGACTGTTGTGCACGTGGAAGACCTCAGAAGTTTTCAGATAGATTATGGACACAGATTTCAGAAAACCAGACTTTAAACTGAAAAACATTTGTAGGGCCTAATTACGAATTTCCATTCATCAAAAAAAGTAAGAGGAGGAAGCAAAGGATCATACCTTCACTCCACGCGAGTGTGAAATTAGTTTCCCATTGTGTCACGGCCCTTTTGGTCTCTAATTGAACGATACGCATACAAAAACATCCTTCCTCCAAAATGTTTCCTAGTGTCCGACTCATTACGGGAAGCTCAGGTTTAAACAGTCGGTTTGCAATGTGAAAAGAAGTTAATTAACAGAAAGAACCGTTCTACGGCGTAAACATACCACACAAATATTTCCGAAGAAATATTTGTACGTTTTTTTATACATATTCACAACTTTAGTTACTTTTTACACATAAACGTGAGGGTAAGTGCTATTTTATTCGTACGAGAATCAAATGTTCCACGCCTTCTATTCACCTCTTTCTCGGATGACAGTGGCACTCAGGAGGCGGTGGTAATGTCCTTCCGCCCAGACATTCCCGCAATTTTGAAAACCAATGAATGAGAGCGAGATGACAGTAGGATAATAGGAAAAGAGCTCTTGTAGAACTGCAACAGCTGTCATCCGTCAAGATAGAGCCCTAGGGCGAACATGGCACTTTGAGGTACCTTACACCACTTAGAATTCATTTTCAGAGCACTGTAGTGGTTGATTAAGGATCTGGAGATAAATGGTACATGGTAAAGAAGAAAACAGTAATTGTGCCAAACATGAAATACTATTTTTCACCTATTTCTATAAGCACTACATCTTCACTTTCCGGATAGCAATCGTAAGTTTGTTACGCCAAGAGTTAAAGCAAGCTGTGACGGTACGGCAAGAGTTAAAGCAAACTGCAACACGAGTCTCTTTTTAATTATTAAGCTGAAATTTTTCTCTCCTACTGACCTGTATCCAAAATAGCCTTGGCCCTAGGAGGCAGATAAATGTATTCCGTCAGAAATATCGGCCCGCCTTTAGCTTCAGTTCCCCTCTGCGACTGCTTCGATTTATCACCGCTCCTTGATGACACCGCACGTCAGCCAGAAAATAAAGCGAACTGGACGCCAGTTCTTGGAAGCGTGACGAAAAGCACAATAGAACGGAATTTCCACAGAGTATTTCCGTCTCGTTATTTTCGGCCTCACCGAAAGCGGCCGTCATTTCTGGAAGTCAGCTGCATTTGTTGCTCCGTTTCACTGTCAACTGTTCGTCTGCCGAGAGTTGATCACACCGAACAAGGGTACGCGAAGTCCGACTCCGAACTACGAAAGCGAATGAGGCAACAAACAAATGAAATTTATAAATAACGAAATGTCCCCATGTATGAAACAAAAAAACGGAGAAGCTTCGTCAGCAGCAGCCAGCGAATGCACGCAGAATTGCTACAGTTCCAGTCTGCCTAAGTGACGACATGAGATCGAAAGTTGCTTTCTTTTTTTTTTTTTATGCTTCATGTTCCTGGCTCACAAACTCGTTTTGTTTATATGTAAGTTCTCAGCCACCCTCACATTTTTGTAAGGCACAGTCTACAACTGACTGAGCATTTGACGTTCTTTTATTCCTCATTACTGTACAGTTTCGGTCATTTTGGACCAACGTAACTTGAGTCCCTTATAATATACCTTCGTGAAAAATGTACCTATTCCTATGAAAGATTACGTCAAAACGTTGCTAAGTTTCATGATTGTTATCTAAAAATATAAAAAGTTTAGGTATTGTTAACGGGAGAGTTTGAGCAGCGCTGTGCTATTCTGGGCATGGTCTTTGTCTCAGGAGCAAAAGTCGCGGTCGTGGTGAGAAAAAACTTGTGATGACAGTCTAGCGGAAAATGTTATCCTTTCTAAAACACTGCAGGATTTCGGACACATGCAAGTTGAAAATAATGTAACCTTCTGAATTACGTTATAACATTATACTGGCAAAGATTACATTTACTCTATGTCTCCACCTCTCCATGTGAACGTCTTTTGTAACGTTGTTCGTCAGCATTGTATGCGGTTTGGCAGCAGTACTAAAAGTCTAAAGATGATTTGTAAGCCGAAGAATGGATTAACGACATAAGCAAATACTGTAGAACAACCACAATTGTGCGCTGTTGATTCATAGTTACGAAACTGTTCCAATAAGAAGAGTCAGTTAACACCATAAAAAAGTGGCTTTTGCTGAATTTCATCAACTAATTCAGTTCACAGGCACGGAGCTCAACTGCTGCTGCTGTCGTTGTTGTTGTGATCTTCAGTCGGAATATTGGTTTGATGAAGCTTTCCATGTAATACAGTAGAGCTGCATGTCCTCGGGAAAAGTAGCGGCTGTAGTTTCCCCTTCGTTTACAGCCGTTCGCAGTACCAGCGCAGCAAGGCCATGGTGGCGGATGTTACAAAGCCAGATCAGTCAACCATCCGTACTGTCACCTCTCCAATTACTGAAAACGCTGTTACCCCTCTGCAGGAACCACAGGTTTGTCTGGTCTCTCTACAGACAGCCCTCCGTTGTGGTTGCACCTACGGTACGGCTGTCTGTACCGTTTATGTACCGAAGCCACCCGACGTCGGCAATACGTGTGGTTCGTCAGGCAGCGGATAAATTGACCACATTTCTTACCAGCCAACAGAATGTTCAGATGAAATCCTCAGAAACTGTTCTCAGGGCCGTGCTTACCTTCCTTACATTTTGCGTTCCCGCCGGCCGCGGTGTCCCAAACACCGCGCCGTCGCTTCGAGACGCCGCGCCAACGCGAGCTGCGTTGTCGATGCATGTATTGTAATGCGTGTAAAGCGATTCACGGCAATGACCGACAGAGATGGGCCGCGGCGATAGCCCGACACACAACTGCGCACATCCAGCGCGCCCGAGTCACCACACCGTCTGTCCCTCCCGCGGTGCGAGTTTCCATCGACTACACGCTCACACTCGACTGACTGGCATTTTCAGTATACGAAGCATAACAAAGCAACGTTTACCACAGCGCGTCAACAACAAGTAAACAACGATTACCGCGACGAAGCCACTTGCACCATAGAACACAGTTTCGTCCACGTGCGTTTGCGAAAATTGACATTAACACGCCAAATAACGACGACAGGGTCAATGTTGCTTGCTAGCTCGGATGGTTGATTGTCACGACAATACCTCAAGAGCTAGTCCCTCGAAAGCGTGATGGTCCGATGGCTCCATTTAATGTTGTGGGTTGGTTCAAATGGCTCTGAGCACTATGGGACTTAACATCTGTGGTCATCAGTCCACAAGAACTTAGAACTACTTAAACCTAACTAACCTAAGGACATCACACACATCCATGCCCGAGGCAGGATTCGAACCTGCGACCGTAGCGGTCACGCGGTTCCAGGCTGAAGCGCCTAGAACCGCACGGCCACACCGGCCGGTTCTGTTGTGGGTTACCGAAATGTTAGATGGTACCTGACATTACAATACATGTTGCCAAAAAATGGCTGGGTGACCCAGTTTGGTGTTCGGTAAGACAGAGTAAAATACATCTCGTGTGGATAGGGCCGATGGCTTGTAATAAACGATCAAATGGTTTCTTCTTCGTCATTTTGTCACTCTTGAGTATTGTTCACCGATCCAAGACCCTAGCCAGTTTAGATTAGTAGAAGTCCGCACGGCTTCCCCCGTCGGAGGTTCGAATCCTCCCTCGGACGTGTGTGTGTGTGTGTGTGTGTGTGTGTGTGTGTGTGTGTGTGTGTGTGTGTGTGTGTGTGTGTGTGTGTGTGTGTGTGTGTGTTGTCCTTAGCGTTAGTTTAAGTTAGATTAAGTAGTGCGTAAGCTTAGGGACCGATGACTTCAGCAGTTTGGTCCCATAAGACCACAAATTTCCAAATTTTTTTCCTGCCTTTCCTCGTGTCCATTATATCAATATTCCCTCAATATTTTTGTGTTACAGACCGTATATGAAATAACACTATACTAAAATGCAGAAAGGTACGTACGTCGGTAACATTTCCACATACCTGTAGAGTGCATAGTACTTGCGAATTACTAATATCTTACGAATATATCTTGCGAATAACTAATATCTTACACAGTTAAAGTTCTGGTATCACAAAATTTTTCATCCTTTTCGTTAATACAATGATAGCAAACGGAACAACTGACAGGAACAGTTACAGGAATGTCTGGTGTATAATGGGCAGGTAACATGCGAAATTAAGATGAATCACTGAGAATGCAAGAGAAAAAAGAATACCCGGAAACATCATAACCAAGAGAAACGGTCGTGCTCAGCAGCTACCTAATTTCGTAAAGAAAGAAGCAGAACAGAATAGAAGTTGCAAGGAAAGTCCAAAGACGGGAAAGAATAAAGGGAAACACAGTGAAAGACAGGTATGAACCACACTGATGGCGAAAACATGAGATGAATGCTATTTGAAACTTGGAGTTTTCTTTGCAGGCCACTCGAATTCGAGAGTTAAATTACGTTGTCCGGATATCTGAAGCATGTCTTCAGCTCTTCCTCTCTTAATGGCACTTGCACACAAACACTCTCCGTCCGAGGAGGCTTTGAATGGCCCAACAGTACCCACAGGTCGCCGTGTCACTGGATGCGGATATGGAGGGACATGTGGTCAGCACACAGCTCTCCCGGCCGTATGTCAGTTTCCGAGACAGGAGAAGTAAATTGGCTCAAATGACTAAGCACTATGGAACTTAACATCTGAAGTCATCAGTCCCCTAGACTTAGAACTACTTAAACCTAAGGACATTACACACAGCCATGCCCGAGGCAGGATTTGAACCTGCGACCGTAGCAGCAGCGCGGTTCCGGACTGAAGCGCCCAATCAAGTAACAGCTCAGTTGGCCTCACAGGGGCTGAGTGCATCCCGCTTGTCAACAGGTGCTCGGCAGACCGTATGGTCACCCATCCAAGTGCTAGCCCAGCCCGACAGCGCTTAACTTCGGTGATGTGAGGGGAACCGATGTTACCACTGCGGCAAGGCCGTTGGCTCACTTGCACACAACGTCCTCAATTATGTGATGGATATTTTCCAGTCTCTCTCCTGTACAGTTCCCTTTAGTACTACACAAGTTATTACCCGATATGTTAACATACGCCCTACCATTCTCCTCATTTCGTACGTAACCAGACCTCTTCATTTTAACGTTCTTCGAGAACATTAAATCCCAAACGCTTGGATTCTCTTGTTTTCAAGTTTTCCAAAGTCCACGATTCACTTGCTAAAACGTTGTGCACCAAACACTGATTCTCATAAATTTCTTCCTAAAATTAAATCCTGTTCTTGATAAAATAAGAATTCCACCTTAGCCTGTGATAGTCTCTTATAGCCTCCTCTATTCGGCCACCACCTGTTATTTTCCTTCCAAGGTAGCAGAATTCGTTCCTTTCGTCTACAATTTGGTCGTCAGTTTTGGTGTTAAGCTTGTCACTAATTTTATTTCCGTCACTGCTCATTACATTAGTCATTCGCCTCAGTAGCAACGCTGTCGGCGTGGCTGAGTGCCAACCGAAGGGGTCCGCGAGATTTTCTCCGCTCGGGAACAGGGGTGCTGTGCTGTCCTCATTATCACCGCCGTATCGCAAATCGCCTCAAACGCGTCAAATAAAAAGACATAGCCGACCGGTCTGGCCGAGCGGTCTTAGGCGCTTCAGTCTGGAGCCGCGCGACCGCTACGACGCAGGTTCGAATCCTGCCTCGGGCATGGATGTGTTTCCTGTCCTTAGGTTAGTTAGGTTTAAGTAGTTCTAAGTTCTAGGCCACTGATGACCTCAGATGTTAAGTCCCATAGTGCTCAGAGCCATTTGAATTGTTTTTAAGACATGCAGCTGGCGTCAAGCCGGCAAAAGTCAGGAGGACCATCAGTGGATAAATGATACAGTTATTCGATGTTTCCATTTCACAATAATCGGTACCATAGCCTGTTACCGTTCCACCCAAAACACCGTATGTGTGGCCCAGGCATGTTATATGTGGCAGTCATGTAGAAATTGCGCGACTTCCACAGTTTGGAAAGAGATAAGCGATCGGACCACACTAGTCGCTACTTTCATTTACTCTTGTACAGCAGCTCACTGCAAGTCCATGTTATTGGTATATGTATTGTAGTTCGCGAAACTGATATAGAATACGCAGAGTTACTGCAGTTGACGCGGCCAGCGTCTTTGGCGGGTTCACCCCGCGGCTGTGGGACGGGCCGTGTGGAGAGCGCAGACGGGCCGCTAATGGCACGATGGCATCGCCGCCCCCTGTCACTCAGCTGGCACCATTAGCGCCGCAGGCGTGCAAACCGCACCGTCTCCAGGCGAGCAAGCGCGCCCGTGCAGCCACTACTGCACTGCCCGGCACACTCTCGGCAGGACGCCAACTGTCTTCTCTGCCGAGACGCAGCAGTCTGGTCAGCGCCGGCGAGTGGTATGCTGCCCAAATCTGCTCAATTTCGCGATCACAACTTCAGGTGCTGAAGCTGTGGCAGCCACACGGGCCAGTCAACACTACTGCTGACCTTCGCAAATCATACTTAACATGCCTGTCGTAAACAACAATCGAGAAATGAAGATACTTGCTGTAATTTTTAACACACCACGAAGGAGAGAACGGAGGCTACAACACGCAATAAAGCCCCATAGAGCGGAAATTATAAAGGGAAGCATTTTTATCAAAATGTGTGGTTCTTTCCCGTGCGACTCAGTACCTCAAGTGAGCAGGAAAAACAGAAGGAAGAGTAACAATGATACTAAAAGTATTGCGAGAGACCTGCAAAATATTTGTCGAAACATTAATTGCGAAACACAGAGGTCGACGTAATTATCTCTTCGACCTCCAGAAGAGGTGAGAACTCAGAATGCCAATAAAAACTGGATTTCTTCCAAATAACCATCCGTAGAAGCTGCAACGCAGCTGCCGCACGGACAGAGAGAGAGAGAATGAATTTATTTCGAACGATGGTGACACAATATTACTAGCACCAGAGAGTAGGACTTTCAGTGAAGGGTTCTGAGGAGCGAAATAATGCATAATGCTCTCGGTCAGGGCTACATCGCACTTCGCTTTATGGAGTTCCCAAAGAGCATGTTAAAGGCTCATGTTCTCGTGCCACAGCAAGTCTCTCCTCACAGCCTTCATTGGACTCTTGACAAAGGACAGTTTTCAGTCTTTTAGCCTTTCTGGTGTATTCAGAAAGACGCATGCGCTTTCTAGGCATTTTCACTCTTAAACAAAACGAGATCAAAATGTACTGAGTGCGAACCCAAATCTCAAACCAAACTTTAAAGCCATTCGTTGTTCCTAGCAAAGTACATAAATAAAACCTATCTAAATAAGCGAAGCATATCGTTAATTTTTTTATACAGAAAGCGAAATCAGTAAATCCGTATATCCTAGACGAGTACATTCTGTGTTAGTCTGTACTGTAAAGATAAGATTGCTGTTACGTGACGATTAAACATCCGAACTACTAGGCTGAACAGACGATTTTAGATAAAACTTTACATTACAATAACTTCTTCTGTGTTCCGATTTTGATGAAATAAAGCCTACATCTTGACCCAAGCTACGCTCAAGTTACCTGTGAAAGCCACATGAAAATTCGTCTAGTAATTTTGGAGATTAAGGTATTCAGACAGCTACAGTGGCCTTCTTCGGTCTCAGTAGACGCAGTAGGAGGCCACTGTAGACATATGGTTCAAAACTTGGTGTCATCAGTGATACCTGATTACAATATATCACGGTACCGTACCGAGAAAACGTTCTTGTTGAGTGACTGGCGGCGGCCGTTGTGGCCGAGCGGTTCAAGACGCTTTAGTCCGGAAGCGCGCTGCTGCTACGGTCGCAGGCTCGAATCCTACCTCGCGCATGGTTGTGTGTGTGATGTCCTTAGGTTAGTTAGGTTTAGGCAGTTCTAAGGCTGATGACCTCAGATATTAAGTCCCATAGTGCTTAGAGCCGTTTGGACCATTTGTATGACTGGTCACAGAAGCCTTCGCAGTTACATCTGTAGAGAAAATTTTTCACATATCCCATCTACAAAACCTTGTTTATGATGTGGCCATTCTTACCCACATTTTTTTATGTTGAAAGCAGGTAAATTACACAGAAATAGCCGAATTCTAACCATTGTCTTCACTTATGCCGCTGTTAACTTCACTGCTACCATTTGTTTCATAAATGTCAGTATTATCTTCACACAGTTTCCACAGTACGTTCTCTTCATTATCATCCAGGGCACTCGACAGGTACCACTTCTCGAACCATACCTCCTGAAAGCTTATCTATTAGACGTACTCTTCACATAACGAATAACTGGGAATTTCATTTGCGGCAAATTCCCGTTCAGGTCAGACGTCGTACTTTGAAGCTGCTTACCCGGTATCGGCAGAGCAGTACGACATTGCAGTGCCTGTGTCATTCTGATTACGATGTAAAGTTCCGGCCGTGCGTTTCTAGGCGCTACAGTCTGGAACCGCGTGACCGCTACGGTCGCAGGTTCGAATCCTGCCTCGGGCATGGATGTGTGTGATGTCCTTAGGTTTGTTAGGTTTAAGTAGTTCTAAGTTCTAGGGGACTGATAACCACAGCAGTTACGTCCCGTAGTGCTCACAGCCATTTGTAAAGTTCCTTTGCACATGCATGCATGTCCAAAGGAACTTTGCATCGTAATCAAAATGACACAGGCACTGCAATATCGTATGCCGGACATGAACTACGAGGGCTATTCACAAAGTACATTACGTTTTGGAATTAAAAATAAATAAAATATTGGAAATTTTTTTATTATATACAGATGAAAGCCACACTTAAATACTACTTTTCTACATAGTTGCCATTTAAATTAAGGCACTTATCGTAGCGATGGACGAGCTTGGAAATTCCTTCGTCGTAAAATTCGGCCGCCTGCGCCTTCAAACACGTGGTTACCTCTTCTTGAAGCTGTGCGTCGTCATCAAAATGCTGCATAGCCAACCACCTCTTCATTGCAGGGAATAAGTGGAAGTCGCTCGGTGCCAGGTCGGGACTGTACGGCGGATGAGGAAACAACTCCCACTTAAAAGATTCGAGAACTTCACGAGTGGCATTTGCCGTGTGGGCCCGGGCGTTGTCGTGAATCAGCAAGATCTTTGAGCCCAACTTTCCCCTGCGCTTGTTTTGTATCGCTCTTCTGACGTTGTGCAGAGTTTGGCAATACCTTTGAGAGTTTGGTGTAGTGCCTCTTTCCAGGAAATCCACAAAAATCACACCTTTTCTGTCCCAAAAGACAGTCGCCATCACCTTCCTTGCCGACATTGTCTGCATGCATTTATTGGGTTTTGGGGGGGAATTTGTGTGCCCCCACTGCATTGACTGCAATTTTGTCTCGCAGTTCACATGCTTAACCCATGTTTCGTCACCAGTAACGATGCGATCGAGTAATGAGTCGCCATCTTTCTCTTAAGCGTCCAAAAACGTTAACGCTGCAGTCATTCGCTGATTTTTGTGAATCTCTGTCAAGATTTTTGGTATCCATCTTGCACAAAACTTGTGGTAACCAAGTTTTTCGGTAATGATTTCGTGCAACAAACTTCGTGAAATTTGAGGAAAACTCATAGAGAGTTCCGTTATTGTGAAATTACGGTTTTCACGGACCGCGGCATCGACTTTTTCGACAAGTTCGGCAGTCACTATGCTGGGTCTTCCACTTCGCTCTTCGTCGTGAACGTTAGTTCGGCCATTTTTAAATTTTATGACCCATTGACGCACTGCCCCTTCAGTGATTATGTTGTCCCCATACACTTCACAAAGTTGCCGATGGATTTCTATCGGTGTACAGTTTTTTGCAGTCAGAAACCTTATTACAGCACGCACTTCACACTTCGCGGCATTTTCAATTAACGCAGACATTTCAAACTGTCACAGTAACTCAACGGAGTACAGCACGAACCTCTCAGATGCACGGCAGGATGCCGACTGAGCGGCGGAATGCCATGACACCAAGATGGCCGCGCTAGCCCCGCCCCTAACGGAACCCAAACGAAAACGTAATGTACTTTGTGGATAGCCCTCGTATAAGCAAATGCTTGTCGAGGAATCACTCGATGCACCGCTGTCGCGCGTTGTTGGATATCCTCAACGACTGCGCGCTCAACTTTCCTGCTCAACGCGAGCTGACTGTTCAACACACTCCTTATTCTCCAGATTTGGCGTCGTCGAACTCCTTTTTGTTTCCCCTCCTGAAGCTTGCGCTTCGGAGACGTCGCGCGTGAGCACAGTGCTTCGATTGATCCGGCAAGCAACGTTAGTCAATTCCCGACAGCTTTGCAACCGATGTCGGAAGTGTGTTGCAGCTGACGGCGACCACTCTGAAGGCCAGTAAAGGTATTCTGTTTGTAACAATTGTTTCCTTTGTTATGTGAGACATTCACCGGACTTTTCAGACGGCAGTAATGAGCCTGTCGCAGCAGTGGCTGGTCGGGAGCCAGACGCCTCGACTGGACTCGGCCGTAGCGTCCGCGCTCGGCGTGGGTGTGTCCCTCGCCTATCTGGCGCCCTGACCTACTTCCGCAGTGATAACCCGCAGCGCAGCGCAGGCAAACCCACAGCCCGACACAAAACACCACGCTTCGTGCGACACGCGTGTTTTTCCGATGGCCACAAGAATAGCCGGCGCTGATAACGTGGAGTACCTGCCAGGCAACACGCGGTCGTGTGCACAGCAAGGTGGTGGATCCCCCGAAGCGCAGATAACCTCCAGCCTGCTTCCTCCGAGTGAAGCCGTGTTTAATCTGGCGGCTGGCTTAACATTCATTGTACTTCTACTGTGTGCCGTACGTGCGTGCGTTGCTAGCGACATCTGAATCGAGTTCGAAATGAGAATCCAAAACACGGTGCGGTTCAACCTTTTTTTAACGATCACATAACACCACCAGTGATGGAAGACATGATAACTGACAGCACAAACACGTAAGAGATTTCAAATATCTGGGTCCCACACGCTCTCAAAATCGTCAACTAATGCTGAACGTACAGCAAGAATACAGGCTGAAAACAGGCGTTACCATTCTCGAAATGATTCACCATAATTCAGAATCGTATCATGCTACTTCAAACTCTTTAAGCCAAAACTGAAGTACTCGTAAATATGTTGCAGAACCGTCTTCCACTTTTTGAAAGGAATATCTATGCACCCATCCAACAAATGGTTCAAATGCCTCTAAGCACTATGCGACTTAATATCTGAGGTCATCAGTCCCCTAGACTTAGAACTACTTAAACCTAACTAACCTCAGGACATCACACACACCCATGTCCGAGGCAGGATTCGAAACTGCGACCGTAGCAGCAGCGCGCTTCCGGACTAAAGCGCCTAGAACCGCTCAGCCACCGTGGCCGGCGCACCCATCCAACAGCCGCAGATGATGAGGAAGGAGACTAATGTTCCATATAATAAAATTAAAATATGAAGGGGAAGAGAGAGAAAGAAAAAGAGAGGGAGCAGGGAGGGGGGAGGGGGCGACAGAGAGTGAGGAAAGGGAACGTCCTTGCAGAACGGAGAGTAAGGTTAAAAAAGGACGTCAAAGTACGTACAGTACAATATAATAATTGTGTGCATGTGCCATTGAAGAAAGTACTGTGTCATTACCTTAAACAAGCTATAAGTCTAACTGACCTTGACATTATTAATGTGAACATAAAGGATGATGAGAAACTTAAATGTATTTACCACTTGTTGAGAAATATGACTGCATATAAAATGCACTCATCTTCCTTTTCGGAGAAATCACTGACGTCTTACGTATGAATCTTCATAGCCGGAGTCTCAATACAGTAATTTACTGAAATAACCATTCATTCACTCTTGCCAATATCAAATCGGAAAAGCAACATTTCATACACTTTTACAACACGGAAACGAACTTAGTCCTTACTTCCGAAGTTACTGATGGTGGCACAAGTAAGCTAGTTCGAAAAGTTTTGTCAGTTTTAAGGAAGATGGAACTAAAGTGAGTGGGTAAGACCGGGTCAAGAACGAAACAGGCCTTTAGTTCCCTACGGGGACACATTTTGAGACTAGAGGCGGTCATCGTTGTCACACGAGAGTGCTAATGCCCTTGCATTCCAGCCTTGATTTCCTCTTGGAGGGAAAGCCCCGCTAATGACTCAGGCGACTCTCTAGTCGTTACATTCTCGCCGCCTGTAGAGTCGCTCTAGCACAGCGCACAGTAGAACTACTGTGTTTTTAGCATTGTCCGTTCGTAGATCCTGACATCAACTTCATCTAGGGCTGCTTTTATTATTAGAATTGATCTTAGATAACCATGTAAACAGCTGTAGACGCTGATCCCTTGTCTGACACTTCACAGTATATCATGTGCCAAGGTATTTATAATTTTTTCTTCAGATGCCCCAGTAAGAGGCTGTAATACAAATCGAATTTGCTCTTTGTGAGCCTATTCATCTCTTGGTCTTCCCCTACAATTTTTAACCCCCTACCCACACTTCCCTCTCCACTGTCAGAACTCCACACACCCATACTATCAGTGACGGGTATGGCAACCGGAACCGCCACCTCAACAATCTCCATGATTACAATAAATCCATCGAGGAAAAATTAAATCGACACTGGGCATCGAACACGTGCTACCCGTGTTACAATCAGACACACTGACTGGCCATTTACTGAGCAGGCCTCTGTGCGCTGACGAATTCTTCAGGAGGAGGACTGTTTGTTGCGTCACGTGGATTAATACTTTAATTGAAGTGTTAAGACTCCAAATTGAGCGAAAACCTTATCGACGACGACTGGGAAGAGGAGACGGAGGTGGAGGAAAAGTAAACAAACTGTATGCACTTGGGGAAGCACTGCAATCTAACACATCGTGTGGTAGACACGTATTGGTAATGCTGAAGAAACTCTTGAGTGTTCTGAAATCTTCATCGTCCTGACACTAAAGCCAACTCCTTGATGTACCCACCCTTCTCTGTTCATCGCCAGTTGCTGCATTTCAGCCGTGTTCTATGCCTCCCTCTTTATCTTCTCCCATTATTTTTCCTTCTTACATGGTTTTTTTTATGAAGCAGTTATGTCGAATTAGATGCCAAATTAATTTAGTTTTCCTCCTGTGTATCATGTTAATCAACATCCTCTCTTTAATCTCTTCTAATATTTGTAAGTTAGACTGTCTTCCAGTCTAGGCTGTTTTTATGTCTGTTCTCTATATCCACATTTCTGTCACTTCTAATTTTGTCTTTTTCCCCAGCGTCCGCCCTTCACGACCATAGGTTAAACTGTTCCAATTAAATGCATTGGTGCTATTTTTTTCTTGTTTCTATTTTATGGTAGTCGTTTTTTTTCATAAATTACTCTTATTGCTGAAGGCTTGTTTAGTCGAATATCTGTTATACTTCTCGCATCATATGTTATTGTACTTTCCGAATGCCAAAATTCTTTTGCTTGTATTAGTATTTTATTTATTATGTTAATGTTTGCCCTTTCTTGTCTTTTCGATCATTCACCATTACTTTAGTCCATTTCCTATGCTACTTCTGCATGAGTAAGCTGCTATAATCTTTTGCATGTGGCTTATCTAACCCTGTGGTTATGTTGTGTTCCGACAAGCGAAGGATATCTATCTTTTCCGAGCTATCTAAATTTTTGCAAACAGGTAAGTGTTGTTACTCAATCGAAAAAGTACATCGTTATATCTAACTTATTTCTCTTAATGCCACTGATATATACTTCTCTGCTCTGGTTCTTGCATAGATGGTCTTAAATGTCGGCTTATGATTAAAAGTGTTACATATGACTGCATACCTAGAGGATTTATGATACTGCGTGGAAACTACAAGCTGTCTGCATGTGGGTTTCTGTCCAGTCTTAGACGTGTAGCTGAGGGATTGTTCTGATACCCAAGGGAATTGCTTTACTGAGACGAACCATTTCAAAAAAGGGCAGAGAAGTGTTAGTGCTCGTCACGGTCTTCAGGCACTGTGCACAACAGCGATGTAGGGATAATTTCAACAGCGAAGAGTAACACTATTCGGTTTTACAGTTGAATACAAAGATACGTGTCCCTGGACCACAACGACAGACAGACGGCGTCGGCGCTGGACTGGACTGGTAGCCCGCCGCCCGGGAAGCGGGAAGCGCAGGCAGGCAGGCATTTGACTATGCGAAGTCGCCAGCCGTGACCCCGTAATTAAACCCATTAACCCGGGCCCGCTGAGCCGCATTACGAAACGCTTTGGGGGAGCGAGCTTCGGCAGCGCCAGCGCAGAGACACGCCCTCAGCGCGCCGCCAGGATGTCTGCGATCGAGAATATACGTCGAATACACTTCACCGCACGTAAGAAATGAAAGGATCGTACGGAACTAGCGGCCGGGAGAGCCTGCGCCGAGTAGTTGGCAGGGATCAGGAAATCCGGCGGTTAAAACTCATGCCGGTATTTTAGTTCTGAATAATAGGCATTTTCGGTATTTGTTTTCTCTCGGTTATAACAGGTGTTTTTTCATTTTTTCTAATAACCGAATAAAAAAAGCGATACATCAATTACCCTTAGCAGCAGTGCTAAAATTTTTCGTTTTTACATTAACCTTCTTTAAAAAAATGAGTAATTTTTGTTCATAAAATCTGCATTGCTTTGAAATATTACGTTTTTATAGAAAATGGGAAAAGCGATCAGAGCTATTTTAATGACAACGGCGACAGAAACGAGCAAGAAACACATGACGTCATAATTCGTACAGCAGTACTGGGACAATAATGTAGCTGCGTGTACACACGTACATTCGCTGTGCAAGACTTGCCCCTTCTGGTCTATATGGGAGTTTCTCACTGTCGACGCCGGAAATTTCGTTCTACACCAGAACGGCACCAATCTCCGTCATTTTTACGGAGTGAGGTAGCAATGAAGTACAGTAGTTCATTTGCTTTAAAAGACAAAAGATTTTTCTGTCTTTTTATGAAATAATAAAAGAGGAAGGAAATTATGGTAACAGTAAAAAATTAAAAACTTACCAATTCATTAACAGTACAC
Organism: Schistocerca nitens; assembly: GCF_023898315.1. Lineage (NCBI taxonomy): Eukaryota > Metazoa > Arthropoda > Insecta > Orthoptera > Acrididae > Schistocerca > Schistocerca nitens. The sequence goes on along the minus strand of NC_064614.1, from coordinate 142,131,852 downwards.
AGCAAAAAAAAAGAAGGTAGCTGCTATGCTGCTTTGGCTACTTAATATCCATTTATCTGCTTGTAACCCTTCAAAACGGAGAATCAACACAAAAAGCAGAGTTCTTCAACCTCAGTTTTGACCCTTCAACACTGACTATGCGTAATGCCCAAATAGCGTAAGAACCCCGATCGTAACACGATTTTTGAGCAGAATTTCAAAAAATTAGAATCAAGACGAGAATACTGGTGACTTTTTACAGTATTCAACCACTTATCACTTTTCGCGAAAAGCATCTAACTCTCTGGGGGGGGGGGGGGGGGGGGAACGACCAAGTTTTATTTTCTTTGCCTATTTAATATGTTGCTTCTATATATCTTGAAATATTTGTTCGATTTCCACATTTATTACAGGAAGTAATAGGAACAAAAAACCAAAAATCGGTTACTTCAAAAACCGCAGTGTTAACAGACACATTAAACTGGCGTGGAGAAACTCCGAAAAATCGGCTGTTTCAGGGATAACTGCCATTCCTAGTAGTTGGCCGCGAGATGATGAGGACAATAGTAACCACACAGAGAAAATCTCCAACCCGATCGAAAATAGAACTGGGGGCACCGAGGTCCAAAAGCAGCAACGCTAACCATTACTACTTGCCATATATTAACGATGCGGAGCCACATTCTTCACCATTTACGTTTACTTGTCGTTGCCTCCCCCCTCCCCTTCTCTCTCTCTCTCTCTCTCTCTCTCTCTCTCTCTCTCTCTCTCTCTCTCTCTCTCTCAACAAATTCACCACCGAATGGGTTCACATTTCCCCTGCCTGAGAAACGACCACAAGTTATTCTATTTCACAACTGTAGCAATTCTGCTATTCGCAACCTCGCGAGCTATATTACATTACTGTTCAGTGCGCATGCATGCGAGCTGTGCGTGTATAGTATCGTTGGCCTGGTTGAAAATGAGGGGGGCAGCAGACTGGAAACAAAAGAAAATTGTTGACTCACAGTCTGTACTCCTCGTGATCCATCTATATCAGATATTGAAAGGACAACAAGACGAAAACACACCGCATCGTTGATAAGTGAGAAGACAGGTTAGAAAAAAAATATTGCGGCAAAATACTTGTGGAAGTGAACGTCTGCTAGGCGCATAAAATTTGAGAGGATGAAAGCTTTGTATCTCTAGAATAACAAGCGTAAAAATACCGTGTGGGTAGCAAACTGGTGTAGGCCACTTTGGTGGCCTGGCTCTCGACTTCGTCGCTTGTTTCATTGAGCAGCTTCCCATTCCGTCTCAGCAGGCTTTCCCGTCACGGAATAACATAACGCGTTCATCAGGAGTCTAACACGGTACCTACACGCTAGAAGTCAGCGACGCTGATCACTATACCACGGAGACGGCTCCAGGACCGTACAATAACGATGAAGTAAAAAATTTAAAAAACTGACTAGCACGAGTAGGAACTATGTTACCAAGTTAACATCATCGAAGTTAACATAATCCATGTTAAAACAACCACGTTTCATCAACGTATTGGCTCCCCTGCACATGGAATGTAAACCTTCAAAACAAAACGAATATTACATTTCGTCGATTATAAACAAAACGCCTTTTCGTGCCGCGATATCTGAATACTCCCCAAACGATTCTCTCCTCCTGCATATAAATCATTTTCACTGGGCGTGCCGGATTAGCTTACACGTTTGTTTTTCATATATTAACCACGGATTTCAAAGAGTTAACGTCCTAATTCTTTTAAATTACGGTAATAAAATGGTACAAAGAGTTATTTTTTGCATGTCCTGGCGATTTCTATGATCAGATGAGAGAAAAACAGAGAACTCTGTTATTAATATACGTAAAAACAAATCTGTATAATATTCCAAAAAACCCACTGAAGTTGTCTTGCGCACATACAAAAAGTTGTGAGAGTTGCGCCCACTATTCCTGGAAACTACCCGCTTACTATGTCACGGCCTACCTGCAGTCTGAAGTCCACATTCACCATAAATGCTGCCTAAGAATCACTGCGTAGCTTGCCCACCCCACTGAATGACCGTTTCAGCAATCATCCTTAGTAGGAGTGTTAACTGTAGCAGTGGTCAATTCGTGCGCCTTGGTCGGCCGCTGTGACCGAGCGGTTCTAGGCGCTTCAGTCTGGAACCGTGCGACCGCTACGGTCGCAGGTTCGAATCCTGCCTCGGACATGGATGTGTGTGATGTCCTTAGGTTAGTTAGGTTTAAGTAGTTCTCAGTTCTAGGGGATTAGTGACCTCACATGTTAAGTCCCATAGTGCTCAGAGCCATCTAATTTTTGTGCGCCTTGTGTGTTTATGGATTCGATGGCGCCGTTTAAAACAGAAATCAGCTCACTCCGAGGAATGCTTAGAGGCAAAGGTAGTAAGGTGCTTATTGCTCGATGCAGAGTTTCGCATGACGCTCATTTACAACAACACAAGTAACCTTCCCTCTCTCGAATCTTTAAACAATTGAACTCCAGTGTATAAAACAGCTTCGAAAGTGTTATTACTCAAAAGCTAGTGTTTCACAGATCTCAAAGTTCATGACGTGAAACCTCCTGAACCATTTGCCGTACTATGGAATCATACAGGGGGTATATTCATTCAGTGGTCTATGTGGATACGGTATGCGAAATGCGTAAAGAAGTAATGAATTAAAAGCAGTAAAGAAGTAATTAATTAAAAGTCATGCCTGATTCTGAAGTATTATTGCATAAATAGTGAAAATGTACTAAACGATAAACTTTTTTTTCCTGTAGTCAGTTTCTGGGGGTGAGGTAGGGGGGGGGGGGGGGGCGGAGGCTGGATATCAGTGAAAACAAGTTTCGTAAAGGCGTGAAATAATGAGCAGAGTTTGTTACAAGTCTCAAAGCACTCTCTTTCTCAACTATTGGATGAATATAACCCGGGTATTTGCGCGCCGTGAGTTACACCACCTGAAGATATGCACAGTTTTGTTGCCCCATGGAAGTCCTTAGATAGCTACCTGCTAATGGAATCTTGTGACGGTTTTAGCCGTTTACTAATATTGGCAACACACTGAATGAGGCTGTAACACTTTAATACGGTATTTAATTTTTTCCTTTATATGCTGTAATATTGTACTTCGATTTTCTTGTAAACCTTAAAATCTGCGTGTGGAAAGAATGTTTATTGACCTGTAATAATTGACGTAAATATGAGTACTTTATACCAGGTTAATGCTGTTTAGGGAGAGGAGAAACGCACATGTGTAGCGGAGTCTCTGGACGAGAGGAGTGTGACGCCAGAACGTGTGCGCTGCGCAAGTACTTGGCTGCGGACTCAGATGTGATTGGACGCGCGAGTTTCGTGCTAAGACAGTGTGAGGAGAAGTTCTAATTAGCGGCACGACAGCAATTGACGAGCGTAGACAGATGAGAAGGCAGCTCCAGTCACATCAAGATCGTGATCCGCCAATGGTCTTTGCTAAGGAAATCAGTGCTCACAAATTTTGTCTGGAGCTACTGCAGCATTGTGGACGACAGCCAGGGCTTCATCTCTTCGACAACATACGACTGTTCCACTTAGTTCACGTTTTTTAGGAGTGTAACGGCACTAATCAGCGACATTCGTGAACCTTTCGTTTTAATAATAATTACTACAAAAACTTGGAAATTTTAAACTAAGAACTGTCCAAAGTAATTATTACTGATTAGGTCCCAAGTCCATTCCTGTCATCGAAACAATAAGAGCGTCGATTATTTGAAAAGAAAGAAATATATTAAAATTAATTTCAGTACCAGCTCGCTTCCATATTTTTTAATAATCCTGAAAACTAAAGTAAAAGTATTGCGTTTCAGTTACTTCACTGTTGAGATAAATATTTTTTATGGGTAAAGTTATTCTTGCAGATCAAAAGCAAATTCAACTATCTGAAAATAAATCAAGTCTTGGCACTTCAAACTGATTTTATTCAAAATAAGACAATTATTCATAGTTGCTAATTTTACGTAAACTTGTCGTGCTGTTTTGTGTGTTGGCCTGGTTCGTATTTCGGTGTTGCAGTTGTGTTGATATTCAGTGGTAGTTCTTTTATTTAAATAATTCTAAAGTAAACTGATATTTTCTTTCGTGTTTTATTGCGAATTCCCAAACAGTGAATGCTATAGTGAGACTACACTTCTGTTTAGCATAACAGTAGGCAGCCGCCAGCTAGTCAGTGTGAAATCCATTTACTGCAAATTTTCTTGATGTGTTTTGTTACGGCAAACGTTTGTGTAGCCTTCTGTTGGCGCACGTTTTCAAATTATTCCTTACTCATTGCTGTTCAGTGAACAGACAGTGCCCAACCGGGCTGGCGACCTTCCTCTCATTTATTTCAGAATTATTAATATAGTTTATTGTTTTGTATCTCGAGTCCCGTGGTACCCTTTTACGTTGGAACAATACGTGAATGATTACACAATTTTTGATAATTGAACTAAACTAGAAGAAGAGTACGCGGAATAAGTCGACCTCAGAGATAACTTGTTGTAAGCCTGTCCCTCACTAATCTGTGTTGCATTTTCTTTCGGAAACGTTAGCCGTGCCAAATTACTTTCTGTTACGCACACCCGAACGCATTTTCGCAACAGTCCGTTATGTCAAAGGGGACGTTACAAGGCACCATAGATTCCTCTTCACCATATAATAAAGTAAAACACTGGGTAAGAACCGTCTGCAGTTTTGTCTGCCGCACAAGGTGCAGAGGCCGGATAGGGGGACCTTTAATTGGCGCGAGTTTCGCTAGGCGTAGTTTACAGGCAACCGTCAAAGTTAATGTAGACGCCTTTCTACCTGGATGGGGATTCGTGCGCACTTCGTCGACGTTTCTGAATCGCAGGCTTCGTCGCCTTCGTAAAGGTACCTTCGACAGATTTACTGTTTTATCGTCACTGCGGTTTTTTTTTCTGTGTCTTTTGAAACCAGCCTCACTCGAGACAGCTCTGCGGCGTACGCTGAATAATCGGAAGGCGAACTTGCACGTGTTTGCCGAGAACCCACTTCTCCGTGTCGCGGTCGCAGCAGGGAACACACACTGTTGTTCTCACAAGTCTCCCTAAAGCAGCGGAGAAAGGGGGCAGGCGTCCGGGACGCTCCGGCCTACCGCGATCTGCAGCCAGCCCTGAAGGCCGGGATGAGTCGTTCCGGCCGATATCGCAGATGCGCCGTAAGCGCTGTCTCCGTACGGCGGAGCGGCCGCGCGGGCCACCGACTTGGCGGCGGGATTGGACGCGGCGGCCGCAGAGCGATGACCGCTATCAGGGACCGACCAGATATCGTCGCCGCCGCCAATCGGACCTTGGCTCGACCGGTTTATTAAACGGGAGAGACTAAAATCCGTCGTCAGCGGCGTTGCCACGTTCCGCCTCCGGCTGCCCGCTTCCGAAAACTTCCGAGGCAGCAAGTGAACCGCGAGAGAGCTGGAGGAAAGTCATTCCGAGTTACATGACGCACGTATGAAGGGACTACGTTTTGCAGCTGAAACTATTTCGCCAGCTTCCACTGTTCAAAATTCTAAAATTTATGTTCCTTTCTTGTTTTTAAAACGAATCGGCAATGGTTTCACGTGGCACAGAAACAGTGAAAGGATCAACTGTTCGCATTTAGATTTTTAAATTTTAATTTCCGAATCTTATTTTGAAGCTAGAGCTCCATCATCGATGTTTTAAGCATTCACACAGGACTTCCTGTCCTAAACTACTGAACAGTCGCCTCCAGTCCTGTGATAAATTCATCGACAGGAGCTCCGTGATGAAATTCATCAAGATTGCATGCTTTTTATTGTTAGAATCTTAAGAAGGGAAGACTGAACATACTATGCTATTAAAAAACCTCAAAGCTGAAATACAGTCAGTCGAGCAACTTTTATTCATAAAACATGTATGTTCCCGTATTTCATTGTTCACTTGATCATTATCAGCTGATTTCGGAGCCTAGCCAGGAGGTACGTATTTCGAAAGATACGAGCAGCAGCTGAGTTCGAGCAATGTTGCTAGTATACTTGCATGTGAACTGAAAATATCCATCGTGATCATTCTCTAATTCGTGCTGAGAAAAGTCTATTGTTTGCAACATGCCCTCTCCGATTGTATAAGGGAATGCCTTGGATTGGGAATACCCGTTGGAGAAGGCACTCTCTATACGCTAAAATAATTGTAGACGGAGACCAAGGCTTCATTACTGTAAGAAGGTTCAAATGGGTGAAGGTTGCGGTATATATGTAGAGATGAAGAGACTTGCACAATATGGACCAGTGTGGAGATCTGCATCTAACCAGTCTTCGGTACTACTACTACTACTACTACTACTACTACTACTACTACGACGACG